>NC_090128.1:34686285-35357707 GCF_040581485.1 Linepithema humile
AGCAAAGAACAGTTCGGGCGGAGAGTTCGGCAGAGTCCAGAGAGAGGTCCGGCAGAGGTTGACAGGGGAAGCAAGACGCCGAGGAGATTCATGGCGCGAACGGACGGGAATAGTTTCGTCGACGTGGCCGCTTTCGTTGACGACGACGCCTGTGCTCAGACGTCTCCCTTTCTCTCCATCCGATGTCGTCGCAGACGCGGAATGTGACTGCCCCGGCTGTTAACCCACGAACACACTCTTATTTTCTCGCACGCGCGTAAAGACACGTCGTGAACCAGCGTCGCGACGCTCGAATTGCTGCGTTTCTCGGCCAATGCGAGTGCGTATATAACTTGCGCGACATCGATCGTCAGACGCATCGTGCTGCTTGTAAACCAAAATTGGTGGACTTGCGATTTAGTAGACGGCAAACGAGCGAGAGGAATTTTGACATCAATTTTGTTTTTCATCGGAGAATACTTAGAGATGTTTAATTTTCCAAAAATATTTGACATTAAACATGAAAATTATTGCAATTTTAGTTAAAAATCCAAATAGTATTGTACAGCTGGACGAGTGATAAAGGAATCTTTGTTGCAACTCGCATGCGACGAAGCTTGGCACGCCAACAGACGCTAGTCCGAGTACATTTTGCATCTCTTCATTAATCACTCGGGTACGCTTGGACGCCTCTCACGCCGATGTCACGTTGTAAGGCCAGAGGTCTCGGTGAATTATCGGCGCTCGGTCGTGCGCAAAACCGAGAGCAGCATGCGAGAGCATACTCGTAGAGAAGACTAGCCTTTGCTTTGAACCAACGCTTTCTCGCGTCAGCACCTTGCTACTGACAACTTTGTTCGCCGTCCAAGTATGCGATCTATTAGGGTGAGAACGCGGAACGACACATACATCTCTGCGGCTCAAATCATTTTATCCTAATAGACAAATGAATTCGGAGCTTGATTTGTACTTATTTCTCATCTCCATAATCTGGACGTGACTATTTATATTGGTTAAATATAATATTGAAATTAAATAGTTACTAAAATATAAATAATTTTAGGATATACAGCATAGTATTGTTACACTTATATTGTTATGAAAATAAAAAAATGTGACTAGTTTACGTGATCGGCGTATGAGAAATCAAAGAACACTCTGTTCTCTGGGTTTAGCTCCGAATTCTTGAGCGCATCCGCATCGAAGCTCCCAGCCCCCGTAACTTTTCAATGTACCAACTTCGCCGCGCCACCCTGAAAGTGACGCGGTGAGGGAAAGAGACGATCGACTTTCTCAACGCGGAAGAAAACCCCTTTCGCGCTGTTGGCTCGACGGGAATTATTTAAATGGATTACCGCGGCAACTCCGTGGCAAAGTTTTCCGGGGGATTCGCTGATCCGCTCTTAAAATTTAGATGGATTATAAGGAGAACGTACACAGGGGAAGAAGGAGTCTAGGTTGAGTACGAGAGCGAAGAGAGGAGGACAACGAGGCGGACGACGACGACGACGACGGCGACAACGACGACGACGACGACGACGACGACGACGACGAGGACGAGGACGAGGATGAGAACGAGGAGGACTACGGCGCGCCGAGCTGCCTGCAGATTTCATACTTATTATACTTAACGGGGGACGGCGTCTTTTTAAAGGGGCTAACAATGAGGGATGGTGGATTCCTGTCGACCTCCGCGACGCCCCCTCCCCCACTCTCCTTTAAGAAAATGTTTAATGCCGCGGAAAGTAAGGCGTGGTAATTAATATCCATTATCTCCCACGTTGGCGACCTCTATCCAATTAGTTCCGCGGATACCTGTGGAAACAAAGACGCATTAGCGGCGTCTCTGCAGAGCGGTTATGACAAAAATCGGCTTAATTCGCCGCGCGACACCATCGAGAGATCTCATAAAGTCTCTTTCACAATTTACAGATCGAGCGGGCAGTTTCGGCTCTTCCGGATTTTGTTTTTCGGAGAAAATAACGCGTGACTAAATATTGAGCAACATTTTATTTATCACAAAATACACGACGAGACACTGTTATGCAAATCAAGCGAGTCAATATGCATTGAAGTGCAGATCCATATTAGCCGTCGTTTGGTTAGAAAGTGAATTTCAACGATGTCTCACACGTACAATGGGCTACAAGTGAGGATCGTATTTAGCTCGCAGAGATGTTAGAATTACGGTAGCCTACAATGGGGGGATTCTATGGGTGTGTTATCACTTTGAAACGTCGGGTATTAATCCGGGCGGGGTGGGTACGTGCTCGACATAGTCGCGCAATAATACGGCGGATCCGTCGATCTACAAGACTGCCGGCGTTACCACCGGTAGACGCGTATCAGCGACCGGCTTGTAGTCGCGGTTAAGTGCAGTTGTAATCGTAGAAATTGCAGCGACGGGGAATCCGTCGTCGTCGCGGCGCGTATTACACGCGCGTACATACTCGTATACATCTCCCTGGAATATGCATATGAGCGCGAGGAAGGATATGATGTTCCCGGCGTGATGAGTAGCGGGTTTAGTTTGCCCGCGCGTTAGTTTGCTTGCCTTAATATATCGCGCGATAAACACTTGCGGGGAAATTTGCGAAAAATTGAAATCAAGTTCGCGTGACTGACGCGCTGAAGATGGCGACGAAAATGCAAATCGTGCTTACAAAGTAATTAGTGCTTCCTACACGATTCCATCGTGCGCGGTTGCGCATTGAGTTTATGCCACTTAAGGTTTACTTCGTCTAATTTAATACAAAAAGTAACGCCAGACAGGAACATTTTATGTATACGACGATGCAATGCAATCGTTGCATCAGAATGTGTCGACCGGAAACAAAATGCGTACGGACGTACACAATTATTTACATTTTCACAGAATATTATTTTCGGTATTATCTCCATCTCTGACAATAATTAAGCGCCGATTAAAATCTATCCGCGAGAGCAGTTGTATAAAACCACCATGCTCGAACAACGATCGAGAAATCTTCAGATAGCTACGAGAACGGTGCGGCTAATTACGATTAAACGCAGTAACAATTAAACCATAACGCGTTCTCGTCCGCTTCGCGGCGCAAGATGACGATCCCGGCTTTCGATGTAGCAATGAACGCAACGAACGGCGCGAGGAAGCGAGATGTGAAAAGGGCGGTGTATACGGCTTCACACAGCGGCGGCGGGAGGCGGTAGGGAGAACTAGAAGGAGCGCGCCATGATAATAACAGCGATTATCGCTGTATTCGGGAAATTACTGGTAAGCGGCAGGCCCGGTACATAATTGAACGCCGGCCAGATACTACTCCTCGTGCATTCGCTCGCTTCTCTCGCTCGCTCGTTCGCTCGTTCGCTCGCGGACACGAAACGCGTGTGCGTGCATAACGCGCGAGGAAGGCAACACAGACCGCGTTTTCGCATGCACCGATGTGTATCGGCGATGTGCGCGTGCGATACGCACGGATATCGTACACACGTACACACACCAACGGCACTCGCTCGCACATTGCGCGTGCGGCGCCGCGCCGCACTTACACTTCCATACGGAAACACGGCTATCTATCCGGCGGAGGTTTATACGCGTGTTGCCGCTGTAAACTCGCGCCCGGGTACCGGCAACGTAATCGTACGAGATCCCATTGCATGAATATAATTTGCATACAAGTTGGTTATATGGCGGGGGCCGGCATCAGCTGCCTCGCCCGTATAAACGATTATATGGACCCAACAGATGTAGGCGGACCCGCGACCCCGCGCAGTCCGCGATTGGCGTTGTACCCTTTTACGCCCTCCTATCCCCGCTCCCGCCACCCTCCTGCGCCTTGCGTACGCTTGCGTTATCACAAAATGCCCTGCTAATGGCAAGGGCATATAATTTATGGCTACCTGCAAATGCCCCGAGTGCCCCTTGTGCGAATTGCCGCGCGCGATCGGCCCGCCGGCGCTTAACTCCGCGGCATCGCACTTAATTTTTCAAACGGATGTGCAATCGTCGCACTTAATTCTCACATCCGACAAGAAGCGTTATCGAAGTTGCGAATGATAATATAAAGTGTAAAGTACGGTGGAGAAGTTTTTCGATATCAAGGTACGCGATTTTTACTTTTTCCAGAAAGATATGAAAATTTTTAATATATATGACGGACTGTACAATTTGCATTACTATCACTAGAATGCGAGCGAAACTGCTAAATTAAAAATGATCGAAACACATGTCGGATTATCGGTTTTAGTCTGAGAATTTGTCGGTGTATATACATCGAAATGTCCAGGAGCTTATTGTTAGTGCACTCGCAGGATGGCCGAAAGGAGGAAACGACCGGTTCGAGTGCAGTTCGACGTGGAAAAGAAACATCCGCGCGATGCATTCTCGACGGTTGCATCCTCGGGAGCAGAGTGCAGAAGTGGATCGCTAGCACGGTGCATCATTAAGCCGGAGTGGTCGTGTCGCGCTATCGACTTGGTCCTTTTTTCACTCTCCCCCCTCGTCCCCCCTTTGATTCGTCTCTTCTACCAGGATGCCTCTCGGAAACCTCTTTTTCGTGCGGCGCGGCATCCCACATCGGACCCGGACACCTAATCTAATGGGTGAGACACAACGGATAGAGGTGTGGGTATTTTAGGAGAAAATACCGCGGCCAGGCCGATTGTCACTTGAGAGAGAAGGCGGGAGAGAGCGAGACGGGAACTGTCGGCGAGCGAGAGGAAAAGGAAGAGAGTCGAGTTCGTAACACAGAAACGAGAGAGCAAGGTAGAAAGATCCTTTGAAGCAGCCGCCACCACTTGTTGGTCGATCAACGGCTCGCTTTAAATCCGATCGCGTCACCTCACCCCCTTCCTCACCTACCTCAGCTTCTTCAGCATCGGCAGGATAGGCGCCCCTTTTAGAGGTGGACTGCGTTCCCGTGCACGCCTCACCAACCACGCCGCGGACGTTACAGATTTTCGTTTACATTTATAAGTCCGAGAGGGATGGAGAAAGAGGGAGAAAGAGGGAGAGAGAGAGAAAGAGTGAGCAGCCGGCGTGCCAATAAATTCTACGGCATTCGCCGGGAGAGAGCCTTTAGCGCCACCGTATATTGTTGCGTGTGAAGGGTGGTGGCGGGCTCGTTGACGACCTTCAAAGCGGACGAAACCGCCGGCCGTGTGGACGTCATCGGAACATACCTTCGATAGGCGGTGTACGCCTCGTTTTATTGGCGGTCGATCCTTTTTTCCGTTTATGCAATATCTCGCCCGCAGAAATATTAACTTAGGCGCCGCTTCTTTGGTTCGCGATATCGGCGCTACGCGTAGGGCGTGTCACTATGCATTTTCATCGATTCCCCAACGCATCGTCACGCAAATGTATTCGACCGTAAAGTCTGCTCGTAAAATTTGCGGTGATTTATTACTATTTGCATATACAAAAACGGCATAAATTATCTATGATAAATTGATATCGAAAATCATAGAACCGTCGGTTCTCTATAAATCAAACGACTAAACGAGCGACGTTAAATTAGCTTACAAATTATGAAAGAGTCTTTAACGCGCGAGTACACCGTCCGGGAGTTTACCGAGTACATCGAAAATCCATCTTGCCTGCTCCTTGAATTAACACGCGGCACGCGGAGGAGAGCAAATCGTCGAGCTTCACTTGGTCTGTAAGGTGTTCCTCTCGTGGAAACGAACGATTTTAGACCGGCGCATTGATCGACGGCGGGAGGAAGGGGGGTAAGTAGTCGGCGCGAATGGCGCAAAGTAATATAAAGTCTGGGAGCCGCGGTCATATCGCGCTCGTAAACCAGAAGGCTCTCTTTCTCCCGTTTCCGCCTGCAGTTGTAAGAGCGTTCCCTCTCGTATTCGTCGAGCGTGGAGTCTTCGTGGTATGAAGCAATTTACATGAGGGTCGACGCGCGCGTGCTCCACCCTCGCGCTGTAGCAAGCATCCGGGATCGTCTGACACACACGTAGGTCTTGTCGTACGGTTCGCGCGACGAAGGAAGAGCCGGCGCGATTGGAAAATACGGTGTTACAAATATCCTGAATTTAGTGGCGCGGCTCCGTAATGTGCGATCGAATCCGCAACGAGAGAGAGAAAAAAAAAATAATCTATAGTTACAACTGAAGAATTGCTTATACGTATTTATCAGATTCATTAATATGCAAATTCTTGTTCATTAAAGATTCTTGTACATGTACTGGCTTACCGGTTAGATTGTATTTGATTAATTTAGGAGTATAGGAATAAAACTACGTCTATTAAGTACAGATAAAGGACTGATCGCGTGAGTCGCTTATTTCCTTTTTTATCATCTATCAGCGACGTCCACAGATTCTAGTTCGATGACCTACTTGTAAATGCGTGTATAGCGTGTTTTCGGGTCTTTAAAGAGCCGCAGTGAATGTCACTCCAATGTTCACTAAGGTATATTGAAGACTTTCCGACTGACACAAGGTCGGAGTAAGTATAAATAGGTTCTCGTATATTTAAAACTTCTTTATATTTTTTTAATTGAGTTGGAATTAAAAAGTCTTTTCTATCTTTGCTTTCTCCTCAATATCGTCGATTTATTTATAATTCATATGAAACGCGGCTGTTGCCACCGACTCCAACATTATCTTCGGCACGGAAGCCGTTTCGTAAGGGCCTACCTATCTATACGTGGCGTGTACTCGATAATGCCCGAACAAAGTGCTGTCGCCGATGAGTAGATTACACGAATATTCGAAAAGTGCCAGGACAGAGAAAGCGCAGGGTGGGGCGGTGAACGGCGGGTTAAGAGGGAAGGGAGGGCTGCGTGAGATCGGTAAAGGGTGAGGGAAGTCGGCCATGTTGAAAGGGTGGGATGGAGGCGAGAGGTGGCTAGGAGAGAAGGCGCCGCACGGTCGCGTCTTCGACCGCACCGAAGAGAGAGGCCGCGAAAGCGATCTCGCTATGCGGCCACGACGCGGTTGTCGAGAGTGAACACCATCTTGTTAACAGCCGAGTTCTTTTCCCATCGGCGTCGGCTCCGATAGGCCTGCGGGACCACGGTGGGCGTTCTTCCTCGTCTTCCTATTTTATCCGCTCGTACATGCTCCGCCTCGAGCGATGCTCTCTCGGCTCTCCGTGCACGTGATCGCCGCGAGTATATGCCGTGTGCATCGGGACATCGGTTCCCCTTATATGCCTCTGCGATGAATCTACAGGTAGGTGAGGAGGTCCGACTACTCCCGCGGCCTCTCATCCTCAATTATTTAACGTAGGCGAGCCAGTTGTTGATAACATTTAACGTGTAATATTTTAATATACAGATTTGACGATATAATTAATATTCTTTGTCGATCAGATTTTAATTTTACGTCACTTTCGATATTCCCTTTGGCATATTCCCTCACATCGTGTAACGTCCGGCTAAAGCTATATGTATTCCAGAACTTTAAGACTTGTGCTTCCGCACATTAAAAAAACGTCATTTCGCGCGACAGCGGGCAGATTGTCTCTCATATTAAATCTCATCATTTCCATAAAAAAACATCTGTTTCGATACGTTAAAGCGTGTCAATTGAATTCTTATCAACGTTCTGCCTCGTTGCCGCTCTTAAAAGACAGGTGCACACGCGGCTCAACCTGATAAAACATTAGCGGCCACCTGCATCTCCATCGAGCGAGCCGCTACTCGCGCAAACACGACTTGAGAGGTGGATAGCAGGCGGCGACAAAACCGGGGAATAAGAGAAGATACACATCCATTACCATCAGCATGCAAATTAGATCGGGGATTACCGCAAATCCTTTCGTAACAATCCGCCGCACCGCGAGCAGGGGATCTGCGGATCGCCTCGCTCTCTCCGAAAGCAATGGTCCTGAGAAAAAGGGAAAGGGAGAAAGGGAAAATCCTGCGGGCAGGACGCGAAGGGTGGCCGGAGGCGCGCGAAGGCGGGCGAAGGGACGCCATTCTGTACAAACTCTTAACTCGCAACTTAATTAACGCCTGCCATCGCGATGGTGTATGAACGCTCTCGTCTACATCAGTCCAGATATCCGCGCTCTCATTTTACTAGAAAATTATGTAAAATGTATAATTACCGTACTTTCAGCGATATCATATTACAGAGAAGAATTTAAAGAAAGATAAAATATAATTAGATTGAACAACTTGAGATACTAGACCGTTATCGCACTTCCGCTCGGGCGGCGCCGCTTTCAATCTTTTCCTCTCTCTTTCACGATTTCGTTGAGCTATCGACGCCACCTTCCTCCCCACTCGGAATCTCTGAGATAAAGCCCCCACTGTTCCCTCCAAATATAGAGCTCTATCGTTGATCGGCGATACCGCGGAACCTGCGTCGTAAATTTCAATTTCAGAGCTATTAGGTGAAACAAGAGCGGGCATTGAGCGGTCGGCCCGTAATGCGCGCACTCGTATCTCATTTGACGTGAATCGACCCGGTCGAGCCGCGACCCCGCGGGGACTTAATGGACGCCTTTCGGAATTAATAAAACCGGAAGAAGAGATCCACGGAGAGAAGAGCGTTCATTCATTCGGCGTCTCATCGTCTAACTCATACATGCTTCATTCAACAGTCGCGACAAGCCTCTGCGTTCCGTCCCCCCCTCCCTCTTTCACTTCTGTCCGCTCGTCTCTTCACCTTCAAAGTCACTCTCTCGTTATCGCGGAACTTTATGGTTATTGTTCCCGTGTCGACATACACGCTCGTCGAACAGCGACAGCAGTTGGCGCGGAACTCGCAAGTATCCGGGGAACTCGCTCGCTTTAATAGGCTCTCGCTCAGCTACATCAGCTAAGGGCGAAAGAAGAGAACCAGTTGTCGGAATCGCGTGCATCATCATCGTGTCTCGAGACGGTATGCAAAGCTGAATATTAAGAGATAAAGCGAAGTACTGTGGTTGGATCGTGTCGCGTATAGTCGCGGCCTACGGCTAATAATATACAACAGTATGCAAGCGCTTCGTTAATAACATTCGGGTTATAAATGAATGAATTGATTTTACATTAGCAAGATATCCAGTCGCATTCATCGATGTAAATGCTTTCCAACTTGCTGCACACGATTCCGCGAAGGAACGAGCGTGATATTAGCAACGGTAGCCACGAGCATGACTAGGACTGATCCAAGTAATACGATTTCCTCGGCGCGCCGCCATAAAATGGAAGTGCGTTGAGTAATCTGGCACTCGATTGCACATTAATGTCACGTCGGAATGATTTACGCGGCAGATACGCGTTCAATGTATTCAATTGCGCGCATGAGAGTGGCGCGCAAAAGCAGGCCCGTCAGGGAGAAACGCCGCGTTATCGCAGGTAAGACGGGAAGCAAAAGTGGACGCATAGAGATAACGAGCGAGAGGGCATCCTACCGCGGCGCGATGCGAGCGCGAATCTCGCGAGGTATAGAGAATGGAGGATTGAAGATCGAGAAGAATTCCTGACAAATAGTGTAATTAGCGGCGGGCAGCCGATACGGCGTTTCTGCGCTCGTAATAGATAAGCGCACCGCGAATTATGTTACTGCGTGCGTATTTAATGTCGCGTGGAGGCCGCCGCAATGGTTATGTCCCGCGATAACTTGATGGCGAAACCTGAAGATCCCCTCGCATTCGCGCGCGGTCGGATACGAAAATTAAATAAAGCGAAACACGGTGGAATCGCGTGTATCATCGCGGCCGAGATGCGAAGTAATGGATCCGGGGAGATAACACATCCAAGGGAGTGCCGGGATATTCGTCCCTTGTACGCATGATTTACTTTATGATTCCATCGCGGAACAGAGACGTTACGTGGAAGGTAAACTTCCTTCGGGATGATAATGTACGTATAAAGGAATCCAGCGAATGCTTCGCGAAGTATAAAATTCCGGTAAACGATGCGATTATGCGATCGTGGCTGCGTTCTAAACAAAGTTAATACAGATAATTTTACGATGTCAAGTATATATTCGGCACGATAATGTACCGAGTTGCGTTGTGTTTCTCAATGTCACCGTGACGTTAAGTGTATTCCACGATCATTGTGTTCTATTTCCCGCAAACATACGAAGAGCGGGAAACGGCTAATGATTACGTAGGATCTGGGGTAGAAGAGGGTGCCGGATGGTAGAAAGGGTGTTGGAAGTAAAAGTGGCGAGTGCTGCGGACATTGGACGGAATCCAAGCGGTTCCGCAGGGGCTATAAAGCACGAGAAAAGTCCTTGAGGTGTATCCATTAAGCTGCGGGCAAACAAACCCAAAGAGCATCAACGACCGCCACTTCGGCCGTAATATATTACGACGTGACTAACGCACGCTAAATCGTGGTCGCTTAAGCCGCGTCTATGCGCGCTTGTCACATTGTATTTTATAAATAAACAGAGGGAATTTATTTTATATACAGGCTGATAGAGGTGTCACATCTTACTGTAGACGTCGTAAAATTCCCGATGCACGCGCAGGATGTTATTAAATCATATAAGCTGAAGATTTCTTGATTTTCGTTATCGATTGTACACTGTTGCGATAAGAGTGTACATATTAGGAGACGCGTTTAGAATAATATGATAATATACTGAACTATATAGACTGAACTTGTAGCAAACGACGGAAAAAGTTTATAAGTCAATACAGAGATTTCCTTTCATTTCCTTCTTCATTCGCAAATTTAACTTTAATAGCGTAAAGCTTCAAATATTTGGATCCGAATATTAGAAATCAAGAATAAATCTAAATTTTTAATGCGTTAGCAACAGTTTACGTAATCAGGGAGGAAAGAATATTTCCGCTAGATACTCGTTAGAAACGTTGCATAAATTAATTTGTAAGAAAACTTTATTCAATGTATATCATTTCCGCTACACTGTCTAATTATACAGTCTTGATCGATTATATTGCGTAACATACTGAATGTCAATTTGAACTACATTGTTTCTAAATGTCACAAGGTGTCACAAGGTTTTTAGCAAGTCAGATTCAGCAGTGACAGGAAGAGGTGCCATGATAGTTTTATGAATACCGCAACAATGTTTGTCTAAAAGGATTTATCGAACAATATAAACATTGTTAAACAGATATCGTTTAAAAAAATTTTTTTTTAAATATAAACTTTTACAACAATTTAAACAAATAAAAACTTTTCTATCATATTTTTCATATGCTACTTTTACATATAAATATTATAAACTATAAAATATTATGAAGAGATAAACAACATAATGATACAATTCTTAAATATGAACCAATAATAACAGTGATAATTTATTTTATAAATGAGAAATATATTTTTTTTATTAATTGTAATACAAAAAGTAAGTATGACTTACGAAGTGTGACTTCTGTCTTCGGTCAACGAAGTCAAACAGGCATTACGAAGCATGCATAATTAGTATTTCAAGAGAGATCTTCTTTTAATTCATTTCAATTTGCTTGAAGTAAATCAAGTAAGCATTTGAAAAAAATGTGTTAGGAAGATATTTTTCATATTTTTGAAATTAAAAGAGAGAAAGAAAATCAGAAAATCATTCATGTATCCTAAGATTTTCGCGGAAAATTTATGTGTATAGCCAATTGTCGATAATCGTCCCCCGATTGCCGATAACGGAATATACACTCGCTCCAGCCACATTCTCGTAAATTACACACCAGTTATGAGATTGCGTATATGTGTATTTCCGCATTTCCGATGAATCATCTGCAATTATCAAATACAATCACGCAACATACGTGCACGTATGTGATGAAAATTCACGAGCGTGACTGAGCGTTAAAACGATACCGGATATCTCTTTCGATTAAGTCACGATTTACGGCGGTGCGTTGCGATGTGAAGTTCATCGATGCATTTCTCATATATTTTGTTCACATTGATAACCTTTGTGGAAACAACTACGAAACAAATCATCGCTATTTATCGTCGAAATTTAATTACAACTGCAGTTAAAACAACATGTTATTCAATTAAATTATTATAAATGAGGATTACTTAAGCTTTTTTTGCAAGATGATATGTAATATCGGTCGTAGAGCACATTAGTGCTCATAGAATGCGGTCGTAAGCATCATAATTTTTATAATTTGTTTTTTTTTTATTTTGCATCGATTCCTATAAACAATAGAGAATCATTCGCGAGTACTACATCAGTATCTCAGTTAAAGGGTTAAACTGAATACCCTTTAGCCGAGCGTCATTAAGTCTCGTCGACAGTGTTAAGCCGGCATGTGTCAAGCAATTCAGGTACAGCTACACGCGTGTTCACGTAGCACATTAGGTGCACACTTACATATACAATCGCCCGATGCATAAACACCTAGAAAGCGTATACGTTGCGTATATGTGTTGGTATATATGTATGTGTATGCTCATGCTTGCGGAGCGAACGAGCGGAGCATATGTAGGTAGTGTACTCATGCGCGAGCATGTATAACGCAGCGGTCCATGCTAAAAAAGAAAGACGGGCAGAGTCAAGTGACAGACGGGACGAACGAGAGAGAGAGAGAGAGAGAGAGAGAGAGAGCGCGAGAGACGCGAGTTCGAGTCGAAATAAGTGAGAAGGGGACACAAGTTCTTCTACCCGAGATGCGCTCGCCCTCCTCGAGGTTCTGGTTTTCGCGTCTGGTTAGTGTCGTTGTGGCCTCTCCGCGGTCAACTTATCGGTGTTTATGTTAAACCGGCGCGTTTAACAGCCGCGACGGTTTATCTCGCCGATAAATAACCGGGGTGAGAGACCACGAGCCGGAGACGCTCATGTCCTCCTTCTAGAGTGATAGGCTGCTTCTCTCGAGTCATTATTGTTCGCGAGCGATCCCGAAAGATCGTGTTATTAGAGCCTTCTCTTTATCTAAACGTCTTATACGGTCCAGAACATAATACCGATTCTATTCCCTCGATGTTATCCTCTTTCGATCCGTTATCGTCAATAAATTTCTCTATTATTTTCAAAGGTTCTTAAAAAGAATCCTGTTATAAATTGCGACGATTGTAAATACCCTTTGTCTTGTCTTTCTTTGAACGCGAATTTCTAAATACGTATAATTTATGAAAAGTACATGCATTGTTGAATAGCGGCGCGACGTGAATAATATCGTAAGATCGTCTAGAAATAAAACGTCAATAATCCTGGTAAGCCGCGGCGAACGCGGTTTTATCCTCCTGCCCCCTCCCTCCCTCCGCGCCTCCTACCCTCCTCCCTGCCCCTCAAGAGAGACAGAAAAAGGATGGCGGGATAAACCTTAGAAGCGGTGTGCGCGCACGTATTAGTATATGCATACATGCATACTAATAGAGCAAGTATTTTGAGACGCGTCGCAAGAAGTGCGCGGAGCTATTCGTTTGACGGCGAAACATAAATTCGGGACGTAGCGCGATTTTCTCGCCTTGTCACCTTTGTCATTTGTTGCTTATAAATACCAACGGACCGTAGGTTTATTCCCGGTTTTCGCGACGCTTTCCGTAGCGAGCTTTCTTTCGTGCCAATGTCCCCGAATAGATTCATAAATAGATGGACGAGCTAATGTCCTCCGTTCTTTTTCTGTAGAAGTCTCGCGAGCGCGGAGTCCGCGTGTCTATGCCATCCGGTCGAACGCTTTAAATCCGGTCGCTTAATTCAATTAGCACGTTTGCTAAATTTTAAATGCGACGTAAAATTATCAACTAATCTAACGTCGCCGATAAAATAATTCAGTCCTCGCGTCGCGAATACAGCGTAAAAGCACAATCTTACTTATTCTGCGAATAGATCAGAAATTATTATTTCATTACGACACCGATTCGAAATATATTTGTGAGAGAGTTCTTGTCGAGACGAGAGACGCCGTGACACTTACATACTCGAAACTCACTGTAACAGGTAAAAAATGTCTGGCAACTCTTTGAGTAACTTTGTTCGGATGAAAGAACGTATTCCCTCTCGGAGGGAAATATTGGTAAAACACAGAAGTGAGTGTCCGTCGAGAGACGGACAAAAGAAGGTATGCGAGTTTCTCTTACGATATACGATTTCTTTTCGTGAAAGAAAACGTCGTTCCTCGTCTTATCGCGCGGTTACCCGAGAACATGCGAGCACGCGAGTGTGCCGCCCCGACCGCGCACCTCCTCGTGAAAACTACGAAGGGAGTGTGAGGACCTACGAGCGCTGACAGACGCTGAACATGCGCTCACGAGTGTCGCCGCTTTTTGTCACTTTTACGGCCCCCGAGTCCCGAAAATATGGCCATTAAGCACCGCCAAGAGAAACACGCTCGTCTCGAAGACCCGTAAACACGACACGATCGAGAGGGCCTGGTCAGAGAGGGACCACAGAGTCATATTATACGGCTCTCATAATCCGTCGTCGGCACGCTCTTCCGTTCACGAGTGCGTTTCTTCGCGTTTCTTCGAGGATCCTCAGCGAAGCGAGAGAACAGCCGGGCTGTTTGTTTATTTTAAACGATCGGATTCGGAGCAAATCCCGAGCGCGTGTCGCCTGAACACATCGCGCTACTTGTCATCGCGTAATCAAGTAAAATTTTAGCACGATTTAGAATGATCGATTTTGTACTTTGATTTTTCTTTTATTTTTTTTTTTCGAAGCTTTCAGCTTTGACAGCAAGTCATTATCCGAAAAACTTGCGGAGCATGTGTATTTTCGTGGGTGGCCCTGGTCAACACAAACGATATTCTAGAAAATAGATCAAGTTTCTTCTAAAATGTCTACACATATGAAACGCATTCGTCGGATTTTGTTGTATTATTATATTTGTAAATACAACGTTCACACCTGGACTTGAGAGACTGGCGTACCGCCAAATGACGCGATAGAGATATTATTTAGCTTGAATTGGAAAACTGATTATTGATAAAATAACCAAGAGTTTCAAATTATTATTAGAGTAACGAAATCATTTTATTTTCTTTATGGAAGATGTTACGTTTACATTTCACAATATCGCGAAGAAATCTTGTAATGGAGAATTAATTCGATCACTTAAGTAAAACGACATTCGTCTTAAATAGTCTGTTGTGCGAAACTTTCGTCTAAAACTTGAGCGTTTGGTCGGCGTGGAACGTTTGTTGCTAGTCGAGGCGGGCGTCCAGGAGGGAAATACATTTTGACGAGGCCTCTCTTCGCGCATTTTAAGCGTGCGTGTGATGTTTCCAGTTTTATCAGCCAACACACTTGACTCGAGTTTAAATGCGTCGGTTTTTGCCTCAACGACGCAAAACGTACGAGCTCGCGCGGCTCGCTTGCACCCCACGCAAATAAAACATGCTCTTCCACGGGTCTCGAGACAACAGCCTGCGGATTTTTCGAGTCACTTTCGGCGGTCCTCCTTTTGGATATACGTGTGACCGCCTGTTTGTCGACGGATCGGGGATATTTGCACATCGGGTTCGCCACTATCTCCTTTCTCTCGCGTGTCATCCTATCGCTATGTCAACACGTCAAACCTTGACTTTACAAGCTGACCTTATATTCCGTCGTCACGGAATTTCGGGAAGAAAACTAACACGAAAATGAAAGCGTGCCGTTCTACTGACTTTAGCGAACAGATTGCTTTCGCGATGCCTCAAGCGTGATTATTCGTTTTCGCTGCGACGCGTGAGAGCTGAGGCCTTATCGAAGTCAATTATCAAGACGACGGGTGTGCATGATTCGAAAGTAAATGCCCATAGATGGGTGTTCCGCAATACGTGAAATATCAAACGGAGATCTCTGCCGTCACGTCGCGCGGTAAATCAAGCAGGGGTTACCGATGATATAGAAATACAAAGCGCGCGCATTCCGATTCGGTCCCCTCGTAATCGTCGAGAACAAGACTTACGGACTTACGAGTACATTTGACTTCTACAAGACGATTCAAATGGACCTTATTTTAGCAATCACGATAAACAAATGTTTCTAATCAAATTAGAAAATTTTAGAATTAAATTTGCAATAACAAGAAAATAAAAAATTATTTGATTGCTTTCGAAATATCGACATGCAACGTGAACGCGCAGAGTGAGATATACCGAAAATGACGAAAGCCAATTCTTTTGGCGAAGCCTGTAGGTAACGTACGAATTTCACGGTGGAGCGAGTCTCGGGAGCGCTGTCTCCAGTTCGCGAATATCTGGCGGCTATCTCCTGGCTATCGGAGGGTCATCGGCTAGGGTGCTTGTATAGGTATATCTGCGTATACATCGAGCGACAAAGGCGAAAGGAAAAACATCGGAGAGAAGCGGGACGGAGAGATACGAGGAAAAGTTACGGGAAAAGAAGAGAAACGCCGTTCTCGGCAAGAGAGTCGGCGTGCACGGCGAGCGAGGAAGGGAAATCGGGATAGCGCGGGAAAGGTGGGAGGTGGGAGGCCGAAGGAAGAAGGCCGACGGAGGGCAAGAAAAAGAGAGGAAGCGACGGGAAGAGAAGGCGGAGGATGAGGGCACGTTGGGCTACAAGCTGTCGGGCGACGATAGCATCGCCTATCGACCCCTAGGATCGCCCGAAGAGGTTTTCCGTGTTCTTCTTCGTTATACGATCTTGTACGAGGAGCGCTCGTACGAGGGTGTGCAGGTAACAAACACCCCCAATTATGTCAGCTTGAATTAGTAGTGGTCCAACTATTTTGAACCTAACGAGCCGCCTCAGTCCGTGCGCCGCGGCTGTCTCTGGTTTCTACGTCGCCGGCCACTTCGTCGGGTCGCCACGCCGTGTCGATCTTGTCCGATCCGGACCGCCCGTCCGTCCGTCCGTTCAAATTCGTCCCTAGGATGTACCGTGAAACGATTTTTCATCTGTCGCGACGATTCCTGTATACGGTAGTCTGATTCGAGAGAAATACAGCGTCGTCTGTCGCCAGGAGTGGAGGATCGAAATCACGTAAGGCGTCGCGATTCTTCGTGTGTCTGGAAATCTTCTATATTTAAACATTTTTAAATATAGAAGATGTTTCTGTATTTCAAAATCTTCTACGTTTATAAGTGGCGAATAAAATAATCTGCGCTATATTTTACATACATTGTAATCGAATAATAGAATCTTTGTGTGTTATCTCTCAAGTCTTATAGTATCTTACAGCGGAATATATTAATCCATAAATTCATCGAGATGATTTTATCTTACTTTTGAAAAATTAGATGTCACGTCTATCGTCATTTGCATGTTGTTTGTTAAAGGTGTTTCTTTTAACGGAAAAAAATCAGGAGCGAATATCATGTTGGTGCTCCGTGGAGAGAATGTAGACGTAGTGACTTTTTAAAGAAACGGAAACGACAGCTCTTTAGATACGGTGCGTCGGGAAACACGACTTTTCTCTTTCAGGCAGACGGTACGGTCCCACCCCTACTGTGAGCAATGGTAGTATACAACGGAAAGAGTCGTTCTACTAATTTGTTGGACCCTGCTATTGGACATTTCTCGGAATACCTCTTTTGCATGGGTTGTGACATATTTCTAGTTGACCGTACCAAATGACGAACGTTCCTGTAGAACGACGCTGTAGAAAAGGCTAAAAGGTTCCTTTTGCCCGCGGGGGGCGATGCCAAACTAGGATAGGCGATCGATTCCATCCATATCGTGCAATCGATGCGTCATTTTCCTTTCGTGTTCTCAAATGTATCGATGAACTGCATTTTTACATTATTTATGAAAAAATTTTAAGCAAAATATCTCTAAACTCATGTAATATTTAAAATAGGTATTTTCTTGTCTTTTAGATATCTTCAATATATTTAAAATGAATAGTTTTTCATAATTTTATTACTATTCATTCTTTCGTTCGCAAGGTTGTACAATATTTTAAGACGACAATATAGCGACTTAGGAAAACCGGTCCAGCGATCGTCTTCGTAAACCGACCTTCGATTAGTGCTGCCATCGCCTTGACCAACGGTCATTTGTACAACGATCGTCTAATTCGCCCACGCGACCTGTTCAGAATCATCAGAGAGTCTTTGCAGGATATTTTGTACTAAAATTCGATGTAAGTCAGTGTTCGACGAAGAAAGAACGGTGCGCAATCTTAAGTGCGCTCCTTTACAAGATAAAGAATTAAGTATGAACATCTCTTGCCGAGCAGCAACTATCTCTGGACAAGATAAGCTTCGCGCATTCATACTTGCATCCCGCGATCGGTTCGCACGGTATCGAGGCGATGATAAGTCCGTCTTTATCTAATTTGCAACTCTACTCAATTTGCAATTCATAACAGTCTTATAAGACAAATATCGTGTAAAAAATCAAATCTTTAAGCGAGAATATTGGCGGTTAAAGATGTTTCGACGATTTCTCATCTCGCTTTTTATCTAACAATCTAAAAACAATTTGAATCGTCCGCAAGAACGCAATTGTCTAAACGGATTATGTTTGTAGAGGGGTGAGATCGCTGTAAACAAATCGTAAAAAGTGCGAAAAGATCCCGTTTTTGTGCAGCTAACGTCGATATCTCGCGCTATTCAAGCGTCGTAATAGACTTCGGAGCTAGGAGAACCCTTATAAAACTACTCTTCGTTTCAGTGACTACTCCTTTTTAACGCGATCGTTACAGCTATAAAAGTCGAATCGTTCGGAGAATGAGAATTCTCCTTTGAGATCGATGCTTAAAGCGCTCTCGAGAAATTGCGCAGCTGGCCGGGAGAAGTTAATCGCATCGGAGGTCCATTATTTTTTTTACATTAAAATAAATCTCTTTAATGTTATCAATAACGATTTAATATATCAGACTGTGTTACCGTGCTCTGTAAAAAAATTTTAATTTAATTGAATTTAAAAAAATAGAGAATATTTAAATAACGTAAAACGTATTGACGTAAGAATATGAAGCTAAGAACGTAGTATTTCGACAGGTTCAAAATCGATATAACCTTATAACCTGATATTCTCCGCGTGACCGAAGTGTCTTATCCGTGGCTTTGCCTCCTCTAAGCAAATATCAATAAAGCTCAGTTTACGCGCTAGTAATGAAAGTTAAATAAGGGTAAGCGTTCGTTTGCTGGCTACAATGAGCCATTTGTTGTAGCGATCTGTTATGCTCTATAAACATTCGTAGAAAAATAAATAAACCAAAGAAAGGAGTAAAGAGTCACGTATTATTAGCCGCGTTTGATTTAAGCTGACTCCTATGCACACAGTATTACATGTGCCATCCTTAAAATCCTACGAGGAGGACACGAGGCAGGCAGGGCACACCTCTAAGCCTCGATTATCTCGTAAAATACGCTTGACAACCGTAGGTCTTAGTTATAACCGGAAGCAATGAGCGATGTCAAAGCCCATGGGACAGAAGAAAAGAGAAAGAGAGAGAAAGAGAGAGGAAGAGCGCCCGAGATTATACGGCATGTATGTGCATACGAAAAGCCAATGCGTGGGTAAACACGCATTAGTAACGTGACCGGTCTTTATCGCGCAAGTCCTTTAGGATGGCCGAGAGAGAGAGAGAGAGAGAGAGGTGTTGGAGAAGCTGATTCGAAATGAATTGAGGAGAGTCCTTCCTTTCCGGTCGTTCTTAAGCCTATTACCGACCTCCTTTACTCTCTTTCTCTCTCATTCTACCTTGCTACTCGGAGGGCCATTCAGCGATACCGGCGCGAGTCACTCGCGAGCATCCATAATTCTCATGCGTGTGTATTTACAAGCACGAAAGAGAGACGGGAGAATGAAGGGGAGAAAGAGAGGACGAACTCGCGTATAATGCAGGCACGAATCTCGGACGGGCCACCAGGGGCGAGCGAACATTTTTCTTAGCCGCACTGTCTTTCTATCCAATCTACGGCGAGAGGGACGAAGAGCGGCGAGCGCGAGGGAGACGGACGAAAAAGAAGACGAAGCACGTCCACGTTCCGGGAATACGAGGACTCATTCCATTCAGGACTCCAGTATGCGACTCCCGCAGGCTAGCCTGGCCGGGGGCTACCTGTTCCTATGTATCGTTCTCCCTTTCTCGAGCTCGCCTCGAGAGAAACCTTAAGACGATCATCAGTCATTCCACATTGCTTTTCTCGTGCATCACGCGGCGTAGAAATGTCAGGCCGGTCGTCCGGGAGGGTCCCATTATTCGTCATTACACGGTCATTCGTGAAAACACGTTTCGAATGACTCTCGCTCCCTATGGCATCGCTGTCTGAGGTAAGACGGTCGTGTTACGCATTCACACGTTAGATGTATCGTTCACTATTCCATGAAAATCGTAACGGACTGAATCGTCAATATTTGGAAACAACTTGCTAGCGTTGAATAGTACAAGCGTTACTCCCGCGTGAAATCATGAAGAATCGATGACATTTGAACGAATATAATAACGCATACAACATATCCTCGTCGTGGTATTGTGTGTGCGCGCGCGCGCGGAATACAGGTTGCACTTTTGCGGACACGTATTTGGTGTTAAGTTAAGCGCCGTGTTTTACGATTCAATCTACATACATTTAATTCTCCCGTGATCGCTCCCTCTTATTCGAGTTTTACGTGCGATATTATCCTGCGGAGTAACGACTGCCGGGAGAATCTTTGGTATAATTGAAACTCGACCGGGGTCTCGAACTGGTCGCATAGTCCGAGTAAGTTTCGGTAGCGGTACGACCCCGGCAGCCAATGCCCAGTCTAATCACAACTCTGCGCGGAGGGCACGCGCCGAGCTGATGGGTTCATTAGGCGTCCCGACGCCACCCGCATCCTGATCTTACTTTTCTGCCGGTAATGGCTCCTCCTCTCATTCGTCGCTATCCTCGCGGGATTGGTTCAAGTTGTACGCGACCGGATTGCTTAGTGCGTTCGTGCGTTCGGCTATCAAACGAGTCCGCGTAACTCAACGATCGATCGTTTAAACGTGGCGAGAACGTCGTCTGAAGTAAAATGTATATATTTTTTCGTTAAAACTAACAATAAAGTTCTGCAATTGTGAATGTTACAGCTATATGCTTCTATGTAATTTTACATTGAAGCAGCTTTACATTCATTTATTCACTAATAATTTTATAACAAAATAAAATACTAATAAAAAAAATACTATTATATAACAATAAAAAATACTAATAAAAAACGAGAAAAGAAACATATTATTATAGCTAATTTTGCATTATTATTCTTTTATATGAATTACGTTTAAAACAATAATATTATTAACAATAATTTATCAAAGTGAGAAAACTGAGAATTACAGGAAGTGTTACAAATTTCAGCCAATTCAGCTATTGTGAACGTGATGGTTGTGTGGGGCAATCGGTACGATGGGGACGTGAAGCATTATATCTAGTTTGCCGGAGTGGCAAGCCAATAATTGCACTATTCCGTCCCGCTCTTCTCCTAATTTATTTTATTACGGATGACTAGGCCAGCTTTGAGACCGGCACCAACCACCGACTTCGACTCGTAATTGGGAAAACCATTAAGGGTTCGCTGTCGTTTTCCGCCGCCCTTTAAATTCCTTAATGAATTGAGCCTAACTGCGATTATGCCATCTCGCCGGTGATGTCTTTTGAAGGGACGCGGACCCTCCGGGAGTTTGACGTTTAATTTTTTCGCGCCTCATCTTCTTTTCATGGCCACGAGTGCCCTCGATTCGTAAGAACCGCGTACTTTACTGTTGCTCTTAAAATTCTTTCACAAGTCGGCAAGAGAGTGGAGGGACAAAGATTTGATATTAGCATAAATATATTAAGTCCGACGAGTTCGTTAATGTTTAGCACGACCCTTGCTTCATTTCGCGCGATGTCTGCAACACCGATATCTCCGATGGAAATGTTTGCGAGCAACGAAATTCGCGGCGTAGTTGCGACTGTCGCAACGCGTACGTCGATGTGGGCGAGAAATACAGAAACGAAGGGAAACGGAAAAATGAAAAAAAAAATTGGCACAAAACAAAGGTCCATATACGGTCATCCGTGCCGAAAATCGGTCGGATGATCGGCCAGTAACCGTCGGAGCGGTAAGCGACGCCCTGGCGGAATAAATAATTCGTATGCACGCTGAGGATATAGAAGCTCTCGGCGCTACTCGCGCGCGCACACACGTTTGCGATGCGCGTACACAGATTATACGCGCGTACACAGACGCGTACACCACACGCTTAACGCGTACGTGGTTGTACGTACGCGAACGTATAGCGATTTCATTGCTAGCACAGAGTGGCGTTTGACCGACGTGTGATATGCAGCGACGAGCCGTGATGGAAGCGAAAGCCCGTGGAGGTGAGCAGGTGGTGCAAGGTGGTGTAGGTGTAGGAGCGTGTGACGCCACCCAACGCTACACCCTGACCCCCTGGCCATCGCCCGATTCACTCATCCCGCGCACTCTCGTCTACTCGTCCACCCTCCCGCCACTCCGCAATCACCCCTCTCATATCTACCCTCACACTTTTTCTCTCTCTTTCTTCCTGCCAACACTCCCTATCTCTCTCCCTCTCGGCGTTGCAGCAGCCCTTTCAAACAGCCGATGCAATATTCAGCGGCTCTTGGCAGTCGTTTGTGGGGGAGGGTCGGCCATCGCCACCAAAAAAAGAGCCCCACGTGGCCGGAGCCTCCGACCGTCAAATTGGCGCCGCTGTCCATCAACCGTTGCGCGAATGATCGCCCTCTCTTTCGCTTCTCTCGTGTCTGTCCGTTTCCCGCTGTTTTCTATCTTCATTCCCCTCCTGCACGCTCTCTCCCTTCGTCCCTTATGTTTTTATTATTTCTTTATTTCTTTTTCCTCTCTCGCGATTGCATTGGACATTGAGGCGTTGATGCAGGCGTTGATATTTTTGAGTAGAATTGTTCATTGTGAATTGAAGATATCACTGATCTTTTCGTTCCTTTTCGTCACATGATTATCTTGATCTTTGATTCTTTCTCGTCTTGATCGAAATCGTTAATATAAAATAAATAGTGCTATAATGACTATTAAATGTTTAATTAAAAATTAATATTAACAACGCAAAAATTTCATTCTCAAGATAAAGCGTGTAAAACAATTTTGAGATCGCTTTTTTAAGGCAATTAATTTTTCTACCGCATGTTGAGCGAGCAGTCGTGTACCGCAGAGTACAAGATAACGACGAAATGAGAGAAGAAAAGTACGATGGAGAGCATACAGTGTTGGTTTGTTGAGGCTAAGTAAGACTATCACGTGTATATCAGCACTTGGTGCAACGCAACCAGGAGGTAAGAGGTAACACGAGGGATAAAAAAGAGAGGAAGAAGCGGAAAGAGAGGAGAAAGAAGCGAGAGGAGGCGGAGGAAGCATAAAAGAGTCGACACTCCGTTATAATAAAGTCCACCCTTGGAAGCCTTCCGCCCTCTTTGCGCCAGCCCTCTCCCACTTCTCTCCTGGCAGCAGCAGCATTACGCCATCCAACTTACTTTGTTCCTCAACTTTATTAATTTTTCCCTCGGTCTTGGGGGAGCGCCCGCCCCCGCTGCTCCGTCGCCCCCGGTGGTTATATCGAGAATCTAGTCGCCGGGGGGTAGTAAGTGAGAAGAAGAGGAAGAAGGAGCGGCGGAGGAAGCAGGAAGGAGCGAGGAAGAAAGAAGAGAGAGAGAGAGAGAGAACGAGCGAGCGGGTAGGAGGCGGTTCTCTTCCTTGTGACGGGAAATTTAAAAATCTGTCTACGCGTTGTCGAACCACCCGAGGAAACTTTATTATTAGCGCCGCGCGCGCGAAGAGAAGGGGGGAGGGGGGGCGGCGACGTCGTAGACGTCGACGATGACGACGACGACGACGGCGACGATGGCGGTTCGACGAACTACACCGCGAACGGAGATATTGCCTTTATAAACTCATTTGCAGCCGCGACCCGACGGGCGAAGGAAGAAATTTTGTCCGCCGCCCAGGCACGCCGGCGCGCTCGATTCGGACAGGAATTGCGCGATCGTCTGACAAGGCGCTGGTGATTGATGCGCCCTACGAACTAAAGACTCACCGATGCCGAATAATTAGAGAGGGGCTCTTCGACACTTCGCCGGAGGTGTTGGCTTTTTTTACGCTGATAGCTTTACCCCATCTGTCGTCGCGTAAATCTGTCCGCTGCAAATTTTCTAGTTGATTTTTTAAAAATCATAAAATCGGAAGTTTGTATGATTTCCATAAATTAGAAATCTATGGAATAGATCTACAAAATTGAATCGGCAAAATATCTCGTCTGAATGGAAGGGAGACTTCGGTCGAGTCGCGAGAGCTCTCCCGCAAAAATTCAATTGTTGACGACATCCGTGAACCGATTAGCGGTGCCCGCACTTCCACGGGCTTCTGCAACATAAATATTTACGACTCATTCACGAAGCTAATATAAATGCGATTTGGGCGTTTGCTCTTTTTGGTGCATGCTCTAATCGGATTAGGCCCGGCGCGCAACAACGGACCGCGGCTGCTTGCATTGTGCTCCGTGCTGCGCGAGCCCACCTTACCCCCTCTAGAAAGGGGAAAAGGGGTCTCTGCCCTTGTGCATTTCACTATACACGCCGAACCGTGCTATCCCCCCCCCCCCCCCCCGTCGCCCGCCCCCCGACGTTCCTCCCTTCATTATTCACGTTGCTATTCCTGACCGGTGACGCGGATTTAGTCGCTTTACGTCTACTCCATACACACAGCGAGATATAAGTCGACACGTCGCTCCTGCGTTCGTCCCGATGTTCCTTTCGTAGGCCACCGAGGCATAGAGCCGGGACCTACGATGCACGCGGATCGCGTCAGGGCCGCATTGTTATCCCTATTGGCTTATAACTGCTTTTCTCTCGTACCCGTACTCCGACATTCCACGCGTTTCCTGCGTATACCATGGGAACGTGTCACGAGGACTCGATGACAGCCGAAACGAACGACGACAAATCATTTTCTTCCTGTCACCATTGAGACTGCGTGTACGGTGGCACGGAGCCTCTTCTAAGCGGTCTTAATCTTCGCGCATTTTCCATTTCTACGTATACAAGTGTTACAAAGTGAGGTTTGATGCGCGCCGATAAATTTCGAATCGTTATTTTCGAAATTTGAATTTAACCATTTTCGAAACAACATCACGTCTCGCGATATAATTTGTCATTTT
Organism: Linepithema humile; assembly: GCF_040581485.1. Taxonomy (NCBI): domain Eukaryota; kingdom Metazoa; phylum Arthropoda; class Insecta; order Hymenoptera; family Formicidae; genus Linepithema; species Linepithema humile. The sequence continues at coordinate 34,711,184 of NC_090128.1, forward strand.
GTCCGGCACAGGCTGAACATTAAGCGAGGCGGGAACTCTACGTCGCGGACACTCTCGTTACACAACCGCGAGCGTTCTTTACGACTCTAGGAGGAAGACGAGAGAGTGAGAGGAGCGACACGAGAGACAGGGCGACCGTGTGTAAGCGACTCTCCACCCCATTGTCAGCCGGAACCTTTTCAGAGACGCATTTGTTATCCTTTGAATGAGGAGCAAGCTATTATTTATTCCATTCTTATTTTTTGTCAGGCACCCGTTGTGTAGTAAATGGATATAAGTCAGCGCGGGCGAGCAGTGGCTCTGTCATTTTTATCGCCTCTCCCTGAATTAAGAAGGTGGAGCTCGCGACTTCCTCCTCCGCGTACCCCTCCAGTCCCCCTCTCGCCCACCGCGTCTAACTGTTTCTCTCTTTTCCTCTTGTCGTACGATGCATCTTTTTCTCGCACGCTCTTCCTCTCCGTGTTTCCTCTGATTCTCCTTCTATCTCTCGACTAGCCGACGAACTGAATCGAGCAGGAGGACCGCCATATTTCTGCCTTGCCGGTAGGGTACACTCTCCGCGTCATTGTTCCGATTGTGACCGGACCGAAACGAGTTGGGCGTTACTACTCGCTGAACGTACGATTTATAGGATCGAGTTAGCACGAGAGACGATAGAAGAGTTGCGAATCCGCAACTGCAACGTCGCTATTCATCGCCGCTTTCCTTCGATTCCGTTAGTATCGCGACGTACTTTCCTACGATTTCTTTCCGAGTGACGCGGATTCTATATTCTGCATATTTTTTTTTTTTTTTTTAATTATTTAAAATTAGATATGCACAGTCCACTGGAAAATGTCGAAAATAAGACGTGGCTTAAGTGACGAGGAGATGAGCCAAGAAAGTGGACTTTAGGAACGTTCATCTCGTGATACGCCTTACCACGATTTCTACTCTGTGTTTTAAATAATAAAATACGTCCCTTATATTTGAGATGTAGTATAAATATATTAGCAACATGTCAAAGAGATGTCCCGACGACCGTTGTCCTTTTCGAGAGTTTCGGTTCTCGAAGCACCGTGTCTGGATCACGGTCGCGCGAACGTTAACCGGGATTTCGGTAGTCGCTGATATCGCGTGAGAGGATCCAATAACATATTTGACGGATGGTGGAGGGTCCGTGAAATCGGATTGACCAACGTCCATATTGGATTCCTTCTCCTGTAACGCTGTCTACCTTCTTTCCTACGCTGACCCTTCACAGCTAGGGATTACCGCAGTGAACAGACTACCTTCGATCGTCCGTGGAGAAAAAAACATGAATCTCTCATTTTATTTCGTGCTGACGACAGATTGAGTTCACAGCCGGAAACGCTTTCGGGATCCTTCGTCGCGTTGTTAACGATACAATAATATTCAAAACGCACAAACATTCGTTAAAAATACGTGAGTTTTTTTTTATAAATATGCTGTTGTAAAAAAGAATCGATGCACTCCCATAAAATAATTCTGACTCCGTGATATTTGGCTTTGCAACATATTACAGTAACATTTAACATGCAGATTTTTGAAAAATAAATTGTTATATTCTTGTATCGTGATATTCTCATCATTTCTTTATCCTTTCTCGCCAATATACTCACCAAAGTACATGCAAAGTTTCACCAAGCGAGAAAGCTTGCTTCGAGATGCGTCGACTTTTTCGATAAACAGTGAATATCCTTATCGTTACCTCGGATAATTTCTTTCGAAACATTCTCGACCAACTTTGTCTTAAGTACCAATTGGACTGTCTGTTTGAACGACGAGGAGTCATTTTACTTCGTTTAACTACGGGTTTATTCGACAGCGCGGCGTCGTAAGGGGGAAACGAAAGGATCGTGGAAGAAGCGAGAGAATGGACGAAGGCAACGAGCTCGGGATTAGCCGGTGGTAATAACCGTCCCCGCGGTTTCGAAAGCTCGCCAACCAACAGCCACAAGCTCGCCTCTTGCAGCGCGGGCAGGAGCGCGCGAGCGGGAAAGAGGGACGATCGCGCGCGCGAAACAGAGACCGTGGGACCGTGGTAAGGGTGGCTTCACGGGGATGATTTTACGTGGCAAGACAGAGAATGTGGGCCTACACGGTAGTCGTCGGTGGCCGTGTCGGTAGGCGGTCTGAGGCAATCCTGTTGATTAAAAGGTGGGGAATCGACCCAAATAAACTCGCCATTAAACCAGATGAGTCTCTCCGCACGATCGCACTTCAGCCCCGTTTCACGTATCCACAAATGTCCGTGTGTATTGGCAAGGATGGTCTGCTGGTGTTCGCCCGTACGTATGCTCGCGATGTTGCGCGTGTATATGTGTATGTATACGATATACACCCTCTTTTTCCCGTCTGCCGCCTTGCCGAGGTGGGAGACTCCGAAGGAGGGCCAAAGAGGGGTGGTGCCCGCGAAGTGGGGAGGGAGAATAAATTGATTTCGTTGACTCAACCAGCCGTAACGCCCCCTCAGCATGATATCAACCCTAAGCCTCGGTTATCTTTATTTAAGCTTTACGAGAGTCTACGCCGGCGAATCGGGGGAACTTCGTGGGAGGCTCCATCCCGCGTCCCTCTTGCTTCGCCTCACTCTTTCGATCTCATATTCCCTCGTTGGTAGGTTATAAGCAAGAGTATACCAGGCGGAAAGGGGGAAAACTTTAGCCTGTCTCTGCGGTATTTTTACAACGGTGTATTTCCTAATACTCCTAAATAATCTTCCTAGTGCGGCAAGTTCTTGTTACATTAACGAATTTAATTATGAACTTGTTCTACAATTTTTTATGTTGAAAAACTTTAATATTTATTATGTGTATTAAATTCGAATTTTAAGTGTACTTAAAATTCAATAAAAAATGAAATTTTACTATATATTTTTATGTAAATTTTTGAAAAATATTTTAGTGCTGATTGAATTTATTTTAATCAATATTCCATAAGTGAGAAATATTGTCACAGTAATACTGGTAATATTGTAAAAAATGAACACAATTCTATTTCTGAATTTTCTATTTCAGGGAAAAATATCAATCTGGAGATTGAAACGTAAAAGGCCAGCAAAGGATTCGGTAAGTCGCAGACAATATATTTATTCAGATTTTGCAAATTTATACGTTTCTTTATCTCTTGTGTTATTATCGATAATTAAATGATCTTTAAGTTTGTAATACAACTCTGACGTCTGTTCTGTAATACAATGATGGATGATAAAGGCCAGTAGAGTCGACATTCCGAATAAATTACACTTCAATATACGCGCGTATGTTAGGCCTCTCATTCGATCCCTCGCAGTTTGTCTCAGATACTTTGCATTTCGCGGCCGGGGACAAATAGCGTCGGTGCGTGTGCATGAATATAATGAAATCGTATAGAGACGGACGCGTGTTTGTACGAACGCACCAACACGCATACGCGGTCGCGAGGCGACGACGACGATATTATAATAATGAAGCATGTCATTTCTCAGAGTGTCAACTGCACTGAATCGAAGGATGGGTGGGCATGTCCAGGGAAGAGCGATGCCGCGTCTAACATCCCCGAGGGTGTCGTGAAGCCCGGAATGGGGGGACGCCCGGGGTAGCTTCATCAACGGATATTAAAGGATTTGCATGAAGTATTATTATCGTTATTGCCAGCATACCCCGGCGACGAGCGAAGAGTGTGGATGTCGAGTTAAGCGATAATTTTATTCGACACTCGTTCGGCTCAAACACGTTGTCAGTTTCGTTGCCGACGACGAGAGTGCGATTCCGTGTTAATTAAACGCGGCTGCAAGAGAGGAGCCGCTTGATTGATAGAATATTCTCATTGGTCGTCAGATGGATTTATTTGTGTTCCCCATCTGGGCGACATACTTACACGGGACTGTAAGCGAAACTAGAAACGACGATTTCCTGTCTGCGCGCTGTGATCGGTTTTGCGCGAGCGGTGTTTACGCGAGCAGCTTATTTATATAATGGCGCGTTTAAAGGTACTAAAAATTATCGATTTCCTTGCGAAACGACAACGCGGGTTTTCTTAGCCGACCCCTCGCAGCCACCGCTGTGTAATTAAACTTTAGAAACGTAATTTCGCGCGAGCTTTTGGCCGGTGTAAGCGGCATTTTTACCAGATTTTAATACGAACGCCTCAATAAGCGAGTCGGATGAATGACATTAAATTATATGGTGTGCTGTAAGGCGCTCGAACGAGGGGGGACTTGGCGCGAATAGCAAGCCGCATCTGTGGCCCCGCAGAGGGTGTAACTGTTATAACGGGGCGAGGGCGAGTCCGACTTGCGCTGACTTGTGCCCGCTTCCACTTCCTATCCCTATATATTCCCTTTACTCTACTTGGCGCTAACTTTATTGCGTGGCAATTTGCTTATTAACTTGCAGTTAGTCTCGGCTGCGCGTCGATTAATTAATAGGCGCCGAGTCGCCAGATGGGAGACACGCCCAGAATCCACCTTCCGCGCCGAGCCAGCGAGATTTGTACGCGTTATCCTTAAATACTCGCCACCCCACTTGCGACCCCTGCCAGATTGTCGAACTTTATCCAGTTCGCCGCGCTGCCATTAAGACCGAGTCCGTCAAATGGGATAACATTGCGCCGGGATAACTTTGCATTAGAATGAAAACGATTTTATAATTACTTAATGTCTAAGAAAATAATCAGCAAGGTAACGAAAAGAGTACTGCAAGCACGGGCGCGTATTATTTTAATTCGAGATAAATAAATTTAAATAGGAGAGGCAAAAAAATGCGTCAACGGAATTTTCGGGGTGTCGAAGCGACGCGTTTAGTACCCCTGAAGATCGTGAAAAAGATTGAGATGGATAGCAGTTTTTTTGTTGACACTTTGAAGAAAAGAAAGGAATAGTACAGTTGTCGGAGTTGCCGTATTTTCCATCATTATGCCCCTCTCGAGCTTACTTAACACTAGTCGTATAACCCGCGCCAGGCAATATACCCTATCTCCCTTGTCTTCACCTGTGCTTAGCCAACCACCGATAGATGTACACACGCCTAAGCGGCCGACACTGTGGCATTGCGTAAACGTAACGCGTTGACGACGTACGTTGGCGGGTGCAAACATTTGTGCAGCTTCCTTAGCCGCCGCACGGTAAACCTGAACCGAGATTTCGCTCGTTGATGCTGTACACACATATACGTACACGAGAGGGTGCCGTAACGAGCTTTGATGCTACCATTTGGCGAACGGTTGATTGATCCACTTGGCTCATTTGCTGTCTGTAGTGCCGTGTAAGAGACTTGTAAGAGTCAAGATCAATTATACCGCAAGTAGGTACTTTGAGCTTGGATTTTTGAATAATAATAAGAAGAAAATTACTTTAAGTGATAATTATTTGTTTATACTTAACGTTAATTATTAAATTAATAATTAAATGATCTATTGTAATAAAAAGTCATGAAAAAAAGAATATGAAAGGGATAAAATTTTCTTTATAAAAGACGAGAGAAATTAGATAATTTTATTGCATGTAGTATATAACTATTAAAAGTACTTAGCCAACTATACACTGATGCAATCTGGCTTTTAAGCAATATTCAAGTTTTAAGATTATAATAATTTATTGCTGATCAACGTAGCGGATGACAGGCTTTCATTCCGTGCAAAGCCACCTTTAACACCGACTCTCTCTCTCTCTCTCCTCGTAGCCTCCTACAAATAGCACGGACGTTGGTGGCCGCATACAGTCGCAGGTGTGTGCGGCTGCACGCGTGTGTCCGTGCGCGCGGTGATATACAGCACGCGAGCAGCCAGCAGCGCGAAGAGCCAAGCAGAGAAATCATATTGACCCGGAGCCATATACGCGCCTCGGCCGACGGGTACGAATCAATAAAGATTTCCCATCGCGAGCCTCGAGTCGGACGGGGGAATATTTCAAACATCCGCCGCCGCCGAGACCCTTCTCCGGTTACCCCACCCACTCTCGATCACCACCCTTCTTAGTCCTTGCATCATACATCTCCTTTCCTCGTCTCTCATCGCTCCCCTCTCCCCCTACCGCTTATTCGCACTTTTATTATCTCGGTACGAGAAACATTTTTTATCGACTGCCCCGGCGCGGGTCTCTCGGACACGAACTGTAAACTTTTCCTCCCTTTTACCCTACAAGAGGCTCTCCTTTTTCCATCTTCCTCCTCCTCCTCCGTCGCAACCGCTCTCTATTCGCGTCCCTTTTTCCCTCGCCCGTGCACACTTTCTACGTCGTTTTCCCCGATATGTCGCGCGGGCATGAATACGTAAACCCCGGTTTGGGTTCATGAAAAGTGAGAGACACGGGCGGAAGGTTTCTATTCGAGTATCGAGGTAGGAAATGTCTCAACGCGCAACGAGTGACGTAATTGATTAAACTTGAAAGAAGCTGATGAAATATCTCTGGACCAATTATATTTGAGGAAATGAGATTTAACCGAAATACGATCATTTAAAAATTAATTCCCTTACTTCAATATCGTAGGAAAGACGATGTTATTACTAAGTAATTGGATAATATTTGAGAAAGAAAAATTGACATATTATTACGGAATGATATTTCTTTATCGCGATTATTCTTTGACGCGGGTCGCGAGAATAAAAATACTTTTATTGTGAGTGTCGACAATTTACTTATATCTTATCTGTATTATCTCCGGTTGCCAATTTATCCGCGTCGATATTTTCACCGTAATTTTCCTACTTACAGTCGTTTAACTGACATACGTTTAATAACATAATTAAATCACTTCACTTATGATCACGGTGGAATAAAAATTAATTATCCGACACGTATTTTTGACGACGCTCTCGGCAATAATACACAGAAATATCACGCCGGTATCGCAAAATAGAATTACGATACCAGAAATGGAGTCGGCGAGAATTAATTGGATAGTCGATCGTTTTGCACTCGTATTCTGCAAAGTGACGGATTAATCGGAGACACGTGATACGTGACAGACCAGGAAAACGAAGAATATACATGAGACGGATACGAATATATGTATAATAATGTCGTATTACAAATATGTTTGATTGCAAATATATATTATCACGGACAGAATCAATTTATAAGTAACCTTATAAATCATTCTTTGCTAAAATTTTTAGATATATATCAACGTATATAAAAATATTTAAAAATAGTCGACCGCAAATCTAGAAAAAAAAAACAAAATTAATTATTCACGCAAATCGCATCCTCTCTTTAAAATAACGTTCAACAATTTTGCCAACAACGCGAATAATTTACAAACTGACGGGCGACGATGTTCGTCATCCGGTAATTGAATGCTCTCCGTGTGTCGCGCGAGGGTGACTCGTTCCTCCGGATTAACGTTCCGCAAGCCTCGCCCGAGAGTGGCTCGATAGCGCGAGTTAAAGGATGATGGTGAACCTAAGCCAAGAGGAGGGGATGCCCAAGGGATGCTCGAGACATTTGTCAACGAGACGACGCGCGGTGAGTGGAGCGGATCTCCACTCGTACCACGGACCGTACGTGTATCCCGCCGAGACCGCCGCGGAGAGAAGGAGATGACCTTTCTCTCTCTCTCCTCCCCCCCTCTCTCTCTCTCTCTCTTTCTCGCTGTCTCGCTCCGGTCAGGCAATATTAGACCGCATACGTCTTCGGCGTCTGATCAAAGCAGTGACCTCTTGAACATTTTTCTTTGCTCGCGGATGATCTTTATGTCCGTACGTGGAGTAATGCGCGTGACGAGGACGCACAATCGCCAAGATCACGTTCGCCAAGATTGATCTTTGTTTCCTACGAAACGCGCCACCTCAATTCTCTCTCAATATTACAAAGAACAGACGGCTCGGTGCTCGCTGAACTATCAGAATATTCTTATCCTTATCTCTCCGGTGAAATGCGAAGCGCTCGAGCGCCATCGCGTACGTATGCGCAAATGCCCACGACGGCGGGCGGAGTGAGTTATCACCACGTCGGTGCTCTGCAACTGTGATTGTAGGTTAACAACGTTACAACTCGTACATTAATTAACTGGCTCGGCCACTGTGTTTGCGTTTGTAGACCCGTTTAGGCGGGATGACGGACCGCGGGCCAATATTATTACGAAGACAAACGGACCGACGTTATCTACCATCGGGGGCTTTCCGACCCACCCCCCGCTGTCTCCGTCGCCCTCCGGTAGCCCGCAGTCTCGAGGGTATATTCATCGGGACGAGAATAGACGAGCGACTCGGAGTCGCGAACTTATAGACGGACGAACAGACTTTTTTTCGCGCACATCGGCGACGAGCCCGGCGATTACCTAAATCGTCTTATAAAACTTATCGAAATCTAATAATCGTTATCGCTAGAATGAACTCGTGTGATATTCGCGAATAGCATATCGTAACGCTCTCCGCGCAGACCGCAGCAGCTATTGACGTCAAATTAGCGCTGACAGTCGATATCGGAGAACCGTTTAAAGATATAAGTTTCCAGTTGTATATCGCCTTGTCGCGACACGGTCATAAATTCTTCGTCGTAAATAAGGCGGTGACCAGTTCCCCGGGGTTGGAAGCTTCTCGCCGTAAAGTACTTCGCGTTGCGTATAGAATGGCGCGATTTCGAATTCTCCCCTTGTCTCATATCGAATAGGCTATGAGGTACGATCGCGAGAGAAATGTGAGGTGAATAGCGGTACGTAGAGACGGGGAAAGAGAGAGAGAGAGAGAGAGAGAGAGAGAGAGAGAGGGAAAGAGAGCCCGAGATCGGGTAAAGGGAACCACGAAGTGAGTCGTAGGATACGCGGATAACAGCGCTCGCTCGGTTACGGTGGGGGTGTGTCCAGGACAAGGAACGGGCGGGTTCGAAATCGCACTGCTGAGCTGGCTGACTCGCATCGTTCGCCAACATTGTTCCCCTTTATTTGATTACAGGGCATTCGTATACACGATTCCGCAGCGTGGATTCTTCTTTCCGTACCATTGATCCGTATTACACGCCTGCCACCAGCCGCGGTGCGAGCCTCTGTTCGGCCGTCCAGTCGTTCGTGAAAAAGCGCGCACGCGTTATTTCGCGCGACCCCTGCGCGACGAACTCGCGGAAAATCGCTGAAAATGCGCTCATGCTAATTAAGCTGCCAATTCATTAATGTCCGCGGTGGACAGCCGGATCTTTGCAACCAGGTGATTCAACTAATTAGGTCTACATTATGATAATTTTCACCGCTTCCCCGATATCTCTCCCTATTTGCCAACATCCCGTTCGCCGTTGTAAGGCTACAAGGAGGACAGCATATCCTTTCGTTTTATATAAATGGAGCATTGTAAGCATGCCCCACAGGAGCGAGCAGGATTTCGCACGGCTAACAGATGAGGCATTAGGCACCGTAATGGCTCCATTTCCCTCGTGGGGCAGCGCGAAAGAAGGGCCAGGGCCAAAATATTTCTACAAATCATTACTTTTAATTTGCTCGTCCCTTTTATCAAGACAAATGTGCGCGGCAAACTCGGCAGCCCGTGCACACAAAAGTGCGCGCGCGCGCGCGCGCACTCCGAACTCTTCCACATATTCTACTGCCGTGTACAAGCACGCATACAGGCGCGTGTGCGAATTTCGAAGGCAGCGCGCGCGAGACCGCTTAAGTCGGAGCGCGCGAGCGCGGGCTACCCAATGTATATACGTACGTCCGCGTGTGCAACGACAATGCTCGCGATCGGTACATCGGGAAGCGGGACCGGGGCCGTGACCGGGGCCAGCTGGCTTCGCCGCGGGGCGCCGCCGACACCGGCAGGCCAACCGGCAACCGTCACTAACATCGCCGTCGAGAGTATCGCGGCCATCGGCGAGGCCGCGTCAGAACCCCCGGAGTAGTGCGCGGTGGTAGGTCGACATAACCGTGAGACGACGACTCGGTGGGAGCTCCGCGAGGGAGAAAGACGGAGAGAGAGGAGGCAGCAACAATAATTTTTCATAGGCAGAAAAGAAAAGGGAGGATGCCATTCATTAGCCCCGGCTCGGTTGGTTCGCACGTTGTTGGTGCTGCTGCCTGTGACACCTCAATAACCGACCAACCAGGCCTGCCGCACCGCCGACGGTGGCGATGGTACGCAACCGGGTATACGTGTCTACATGGACGTCCTATACACGGCTATCCCGCGCGCCGTATCCCCGTATATAACAGATATATCTCCGCGCCGGCCATTGTGCTCCTATACTGATATTTCTGTTATTGCTGGATTAAATGCGCCACCATGCACCCCGCCGTGCATTATTTTGCAGCGCGACGCGCTATTGCGCCTTCTTTCTCTTTCCCTCTCTTTCTCCCTATTTTTTCTCTCTCTTTTATAAGCTGTCCTCCTTTTCACATCGTAAAACCAGCCGCTGATCGTTTTTCTTCTGATCGATTTGGTGATATTTGTTAAGCGGACAATTAAAGTATAATCGATAGTTAAATGCACGATTTTATTTTTTCTAAGCAAAAATTTTGTAAAGTTTATTTTCCGGGATTCTCGCAGATTATTACTTTTTTTTATCTTCGCTGTTGATAAAATTAAAATCAACACCTGCCTTCCGCGGAAATAAGTTCTATTTTACAGTACCAAGGCGAAATCATGAGAGCGCAAGGCGCGTTAGGGCGAAAGCTGGCGAGCTCTCACCGTCTATTAACGTCGCCCCCGACGATGGGGGTTTCTCGCTCGGTCGAGCGTGCAGATACAAACGTTTGTTTTGCAAAACATCTTGGTCGCGGGAGCGACGGTGCGGCACGAACCGCAAGCGAAAGAGAGAGAGAGAGAGAGAGAGAGAGTTCGGGTCCGCGGTATAAGGGAGGCGAAAGGGAGTAGTAGGTGAGAGGGGCGCCCGCAGGGAGGGGCTGAAGAACCGGGGTAACCAAACAGGGTATAAGTCACGGACACCCCGTGGTGTACCATCCGGTAACTCGACACCGTCGTTTGTACTCTGGTGTGGTAGGAGTGCCTGGCAGCGGCAGCACGGCCGTACAAGAACACACGTATGAATACGTACGACAATGGCAAGTTCTACACAGAGAGTATAGTGTTTGGGCCGGCGGGACTCCGCGCCCTCCCATCAGATAGATCTGCCCGGTGCCGGTGTGACATTAGATACCATTTAAGGATTAATATAGCCATAAATAAGACTGACTCTCTCCGTGCTTCCGTCTCTTACTGCCCACACTGTGCCGGGGTCCGCGTGACGAGCGGCACAATGAACACTCAGCCACCACCGACGAATCCGCTCTCCGATTTGTCTGACTCGTGAAAAAACTTCTCCCGCGACACCAGACGTTGCCTTGCGAATTGTCTTTTTTGAATCCTTTATTCGATTAAAATAAATTAATTTTTTATCTATATATTTCGCGCAACATTTGTCGGGTCTTCTTTTTATTTGTCCGCAAAAAATGAAACTTTTTATATCACATCTTCTATTCGACGCTGCAAAAATCAACCGAGGCAGTTGTTGTTTTACGTAGTATAATACTCAGGGATTGTCGAAACTGCTGCGAGATGCCGTTCAACACGTCGCAATAATATAATATAAGAAAAGGCGGTTCGCAAGAGGCAAGGGAGCATAAAACACAGCTGCCGCGATGCAATCAACACCTATATACCGGCATGTAAGGAGGCGAAAAGCATCCTCTACCCCTCTCTCGTCGGCTCTCCCTCTGTAACGTTCGGTTATATATTCCTAGAAGCGAATAATTTCATTCATACAAACGCGGCGCCAAACACGCTCTGTATGCCCCGGGTGGCACGACTGCTATTGTTACTACCGAATAACTACCAGCCTGGTACACCCTTCTCGCGCGAGCTCGCTATATTTGCGACTCCATTTCGCAGTTACGTCGGCGTAGAGGGCCGAAGAAATTTCAACAGGCGCATTGTCCAAATCCAGCCTTCACCGCGAAGATGGAGAAATGCGCGCGTCGCGCGTGAAACGAACATGCGAAGGACGAAAAACAATATCGACAACGGAAAGCGACAGCGCGTTTTATCGATGATAATTTATGAAAAGTTTCCGGAAAGGCTTTAGGTAGGGAATATTTGTACCGAACGTGCTGCGACAGCGTTTCTTAGTTTCTTAATTTTTTTCGTCCCCTTCTTTTCTTCTCAGACTTTCCCGTCGTCGTCGTGGGAGGATAGATATACCCCCAGCAGGGTTTATACCCGCGGCTTTCCTTCTTCTTTGGCCGGGTGGGCGGTGGCAGCCATAAGCAAAACACTTGTCGCCGGCAGTCACGACTGCGCGAGTTCTAATTTCATTGCAGAAAGTTGTCGCTTGAATAATTAAAACACGTTGGAAACACGCGAGTTTTTCCGCCTGATTTGCATAAGAAGCGAACGAACGCGACGGCAATGGCGACGGCGACGACGGCGACGACGGCGACGACGACGACGACTCAACGAGGCTCTTATATACGCAGGTATATACAAAGGCATGTACGGTATTTATGTATTTCTACGTTTCTGCTCTCTCACGGGGGACGGCGCGAAATTAACTGGTTCTCAAGCTATGCGCCATTCAAATTGCACGAATCAACCTCGCGCCTCCCCATCTGCGCGCATCGTACTTTCGCGACGTAAAGAGAGATATTCTTGAACACAGTCATTATACTTTATGATACAATTTAAGATGAGCGATAGAACCATCGGAATTGACGCATCGGAATACTGTTCAATTAATTATATTACGCCACGCTGGTTAATTATTTATTATGCAAAGAGGAATAATGTGTACGGCTCCTATTGAATTAATGCCAATTAATTTTCATCTACTTACACGGCGCAGAAGAATAAGAGCAATCGAATTCTCTATGAAAACGATTAGCGTCAGTATTGAGTGGGAGAGGGGGGGGGGGGGCCGCGGGGAATGAAAGAGACATAGGGCCCACCGGAGAAGCAATCACATCCAGTAGCGGCGGTATCAGCCATCTCAGGCATAAATATGTAGCGCACGAACGCATTAGCCGGCCGCATATATATCGTGCGAGCTCGCAGAAGCACGTAGGCCGAGCTGCGACGCGCGCGCGTATCGTATACGTGTGCCTACGTGCATCGACGCGGTGCAGCATACTGTGCGAGCGTTATGTGTGCGAGCGCGGGGGGGCATAGGTGTGTTGTTGGTCGGCCAGGAGATAGCCGAAATAATCCCCGGTGATGGATTACCGCGCCTAAGCGCTAAGTGGAATGAATATAAAATTAAATTGTGTTTATTGTCGAGAGTAATTGGCCATCTGTGACTGGTTCGGGACTGGCCGCCCCTCCCCCCCATTCTCGCCCCCTCCGCCCCGTACCGGATTTCTCCCTCGGTCTCTCTAGATTTTTCTCCCGTCTCTCTGTTTATATCCGCCTTCGTTTCGCCCGCGCGCGAATGCTAATTCATTGAAATCGGAATTGCTGGTCGAATAGATGGCGAACGTGGCGGTTACGATTGTGGAAAAACGCGCCATTTAAGAGCCGGTACTGTTATCACGTTGTTGAGTAATTAATTAGTTGCGAATCTTTTTGAAAGCAATTATTGGCAGCGTCGAATATATTAAAAGAAAGTCAGTTGAAAGATACAAAATTTCTTAATTATATTTTACTCTATTCTATTGCATTACGTTAGCGATAATTGATTAAATTTGCGTGTAATCAGTAAAATAATCTCCAATTAGATAAATTAGTCATCTCATATAATGGCGCGCATTTAACAAATTGCGGGAAACGCCTGATAGCGGAAAAGGGCACGAATAATGGCAATAAATTAACGACGCGAGGGCATTGTGGCTGTGACAAAGAGCAGTTGGCAGTAAAACAGATCAGATACAAACGCGCCTGAATTCACTACCGGTCGCGCAGGATTGGCCATGTGTAGGCCGCAGCATAAACGAATTCTTATCCAAGTTAATTATACTCCGACGAGATATCGCACTATAGCGGAACTAGATGAGTCAAAGACCATTAAAACGTTGCGACAGACATTAGATGACCGTGTATAACGACCGCTTAGGACATTGTCCAGGTGTATTTAACGACGGTACACACAGAATCGCGGCATTAATTCGTCTGATTATGCAACGTAGTGTAATGGTGAAAATAATTTACCATAAATAAATATAATTCACGAGTTAATATTTATAAGCGTACTTTTATAATCGGATACTGTACCTTTTCGTATGCATTTAATTAATTAAGCAAATTATGCGACGTACGCGATAAAAATCAACATACTGTTTCATTACAGAAACAAAAAATCTGCGAGTGATCCGCATAATTTGCATATCAATCGCATATATATCTTAAATGGCCGGATATAGCGCGGGTCAGTGATATTTCCGTACATCCGCTTGCGCAACTGTTTACAACATTATACCAAATAATCCGAGCGTCTTCGGCAAGAAATATACGTCTTTTATCGCGTTCGCGCGCATGCAATTATTTCTCACGCCGGGCGTCATCGGCGCGCGGTGAAAGCCAACGCTGTCAACGACAAAATCGGCGCGATCGCAACGCGCGCGCTTGCAGCCATCGGTTAATTGCATTCGCTCATTGTTTCGTGAGAGCGACTGCGGCTGTTAAACGGACGCTCGTAAGTACCTTCCGTGGCACGCTTGTTAGGCCGTCGACGACCGGCGATATAAGGCAAGACTTCGATCATTGTGCATCGACATGAAACACGCTCGTGAACACGCAATCGGCGGACTACCGGCAGACAATCTCTCGCGGCGTATTGCGAAATAGTATTTTATTTTTCTCTTCTCCCCTCTACGTATCGCTTACTCATTTCTTTCGCCGAACTCGCCCACGCGAAATCCGAGAGAAATACGCCGGTCGTTGCGCGAGCGTGACGAATGACCCTGATAATAATGCTTATATACTAATTCGAGCGCGAACGCACAGCCATAACCGTAAATCGCCGTCTCTCTCCCTTTCTTTCTGTCCTCGCGTGCTCTGCTGGTCAATTATAAAAATACCAAGCCGGCGGAGATGCGTGGAAATGTGTCGACGGCGAAGCCAGAAACTGTTCCCGTTGTCGTTGTCGTCGTCGTTGACTTCGTTGTACATAAATTCTAATAAATTCTAGCGACGCTGCCGGCGCGTAATTACGTGCGAAGGAATACCTTCGTTATACCGCCTGACAAGTCTCGTCTTCTTTCTTATTCCTCGCTTTTGATGCGAACGTCGTTCTCTCTCTCTCTCTCTCTCTCTCTTACTCGACTGCTCTCGATCACATCTATTTTCGTGGATATTATCTCGACACCCGGAGACTTCCGGTTATTATTAACTACGAGTACGTCGGAGTACGTCGAAATACTGGTTTTGAAATCCGATGAGCTATGCTGACTAATCGTGGCTCGAGTTAGCGCCAGTTAGCGATTATGATATATCGTTCGTAGTAGATGCACATTCGATCTCTCGCGTGCGTCTTTCCGGTGCGAGGATTCATCGGAAACCCGCCCGATTCCCGGTCGAACAAGATAGTTTAGCCACAGCAACGTCGCTAACAGCTTTTTAAGTAAGTAATAATCTGTAGGGCAAACCCCCGAAAATACAGAGGTGAACACACTTGGACGGGCGATACGAAGGCGGTTAAGCCGGCGGTCTCGTATAGCCGCCAATCAACCTCATTAAAGACCACGAAACGCATTAGCTTATCGCTGCGTGGCGGCCCGGGTGCTTACTTTGCCAGTAGCCACCCGATATATTAAAAATCTCCGCTCCGTGTTGTCCCTTCGGTTACATTCGCTTTCGTGCGCGCGTAGATTCGGCTTTTTGACATTATCGCGATTTAAACGTATTTGCTACTTTTAAATCACTTTATCTTTTTTCTTTAATTCGGTAGATTCTACAATCTTGAAATAATTTCAGCTGTTATCATTGTCTTAGAAATGCTAATTTCGAACGTTTTTTTCACGATATTTTATTTAAATTTTTGTATACAAAAATCAGTCACATTAGTTGCGCCTGAAAAGGAGTGAATCAACGGCGCAGCCTCGACACGACTGATCCCGATTCGAACGCTAACAAGATTGTCAACGACAGCTTTCGATGTTCTCCCGGCTTTTCGTGACATCCGATTGATTTCCGCGCAGTTCTTTATTAGGACGCGCAAAGCCGACGGCTTTCTTAATTGCCGTCCACCGGGAACGAGTGCACCGCCGATGACGATAATTAGAGACGAGACGCGCTTTCGCTTCGCTAATAGTATCATAAAAGTTACGCATTATTATTGTATACAATAAAGAAACGAAAATATTTCGTTGGTTGATAAAAATAATGACTTAACGTTTGTTAAGTATGCGAATAAATTCAGTTACTGAACCAATTAACGCGCTAATTAGCACATAAGAAAAAGAACGGCTAGAGAGATTGTGATTAGTTCTAAAATAATAATCGTCCATGCTGCAATCTTGATGTAGAGGAAGCACGATGTAATACAAATTGGATAATGCGGCGCGGATTGTTTCGCATAAACGCTAATCATGCTAGATGAAATCCGGTCGATTCAACGTGGCGAGTAAACGGTAGATGCTTTTAGAGCTCGCAATAATGAGCCGCGAGGTCGTATAATCAACGGGCCATGTCCAGGCTGATGAGTCTATCCGCGACGCTTCGTGCCCGACTGCGGGCTAACTGCTGAGACACGCTCGTATACGTTTACGCGCATACACGCGCGATAAACCCGGATTCCAAGTCCGCCGCGAGTGTATCTACGCGCGCTGACCACCGCCGACGTGGCCGCTAGTCGGGGCCCATTAATATCCATTTTCCATTCGAATGGAAAAGGAGCAAAAGGCTGAAAGCGAGTCATCATTTATCTCGTCCTTGCGCCCGTCCCGCATTAATACCAATTGTGTTTCACACGGCGATCCTGCCTGACACGCTGATACTCCACTGCGAATCACTAGACTCGTCCTCCGCAGCGATTTTGCATGTCCGCAAGCAGCATTTTCTCGATAAATATTAATAATGATTTGTCGCGCGTGATTTTCGACGGAGGCTTGTAATCAGCGGCGGCGTCTTTTCGCACATAAAAGAGCGATGTAACACACAAAGAGAGTTAGAAATTTCGAAACGGAATCTCATAAATATATTTTAAATAAATTCGCATAAAAATGGAAAAGATCTTTATCTGATATACGGTATGCCGTAAAGCCGCTGTTTGCGTAATAAACGTAAATTATTCGCGCATTTCGTTGTTACGGTTACACCGTCGGGCGTGATATACATCGCGGCCATTTGCGAAACGGCGAGACATACATTTTTGTAATAAAATGCGCGCGGTGCAACAATAGGTCTATTCATCGCCCTGGATAATGTCTCCTTAGAAGCACAATTAATTTGCAAGTTCACCATATTTACGCAAAGTGGATGCTTTATAAAATTCTTACCGGAGTCGAGTCCTCATCTTAAAAAGCTTAGAGAAGAGGTTTTTTCCATCTGCGGGCACCGGACTCCGGTAGTGCCCGTCAACAGACCCCACGGGATATCTATTGCTCCAGCTTGCGGTCACTTCCGTTTCGCTAGGAGCTGACCATCTAACGCCATAACGTCTCTCACGTCTCATCCCACGTCACACCGTCGTCGTATCCCTGCGGTTTCGCATCGAGCTTCCACCACGTACAGGCCTCATCCCCGATGATTAACGGCACCCGGGAGAACGTCGGTCGTCTATTATCTTCTGGTTGCTAGTACGTTTATACCTACTTGCTGCTACTAGTAGCGCCGTGGTATATCAGCGGTGGGGCAAAAACGAGCGAAGACGAAGCCCCGAACAATGAAAAATGCTTCGCCGAAGAAATCGCGCGTGTTTCACGAGATCAACATTATGTTCGGACAACGGCGCTGCTGCGTTACCAACAGCGGCCGCGTTAATAGAATGTTGCATTATTACGCGAATAATGCAACATAATGGAAACATAAAAGCCTGCTAGCGCGCTCTAATTAATTAATAATACATATTTTCTTTCTACAACGGAGCAGCTTTTAGATTTTTATTTTGATGCGTTATTCATTAAAAAAAAAATTTTTTTTTTTTTTCTAGTTTCGTTCTTTTGAGAGAAATTCAACTTTGTAAAAATTAACCGCGACTCATACATTACATTTTGGCAGTGGAGTGGGAAACAGATGTACGAGAGGAAATCTTAGGCAGATTGTTTTGCCTCTGAGGCATCTTTGCTGCAATAGCTAAATCCATGAACACTCGTGGTATCGACTTCGACAGCTAACTTCTCCCCGGGGTGCAAGTAGGGCTCAAGTTAAACACATGTTGCGCATTACTAGAGGATATTGGGAGTCGAGTGTACGACATTGGTTGTTTGTCTTTGGGAATATGCGATACTATTTCCGTTGTTTGCAGGATAGCGTTTTCATTGAACGTTGTCCCCCCCGGTTTCCGTTGATCGGAGACAACATGATTAAGTATTTTACCGCGTGCCGGAATACGGAGCTTGCGATATCGTGGCACTCGCCACGCACGAGAAGAGTGCAAATTAGAAATATGAAATACCTGTGTGTGTGTGTGTTTATACAGCGCTTCTCGTAGCACAAAGTGCAAATGCGTTTTGCGGACCGGCGGTTTACACCTGCGACACGTACACGCGCGTATCGTACATATGGTTAAAGTAAAAGGGCGTGAAATTAAATATCAGATGTTGACAAATTGCAAGGAGGCGTCGCAGCAACGGATATTAATGACGCGCGGGTAGAAAAAGCGCGTAACCCACACCCGCCGCCCTCTCTCCTTCTTCGGCTTACAGCTGCGGATGAAGAGAAACGATGCGGTCGTCAACCCCTTCCTGAAAGTCAACTTATTCGCTCGTGTCGAGAGTATACAGGAGGAATTCCCGGAACTCTTGCTATCAACTAGGTCCCGGGTGAATATCAATAACGGCGATGCGAAGAGAATGGCCCGCGGAGCAACGGCGGAGGTACACAGATGCAACATGTATTCGCGGAGTATCCTTATAGCAAATACGGCCGTGTTATGGCTATTGACGTGTTTCGCGAATATTGCACGTTTTGGCTACTTTATTTATCCTCGCGAAACGTTCAGTTGCTATTTTCGCGCTAGTCTTAGAAGCAATAAGGCGTAGCCGCCATTGGAAGGCGATCGTGTACGTACAGCGAAAATAGCCGGCTCGTCGGAGAAGCCGGACGCGTTCGCCCGACGAATTCCTGCCTCCGTTTGGGGTGGTCCCGCCTCCGGATCTCAGGGTCACGTAGTCGATACCGCGCGGAGTACTTAGGCGTACTACACGCCACGCGCTTGTCGCGGCCATCAGAAGGGAATTTTGCGCGTGAAGGGGGGAGGGGGGAGGGGGGAGGGGGAGAGGTCGAGGAGGAACGAGAAAAAGGCCGGTGGCGGCGGCGACGAAGGGGGCGAGAACGCGCTCCTCGCCGAGGAACGGCGAAGATGGAGGTCGAAAGAAGTCTCCATCAATAACGCACGTCCGCGCCTTGAGACGTGGAAGACCGCAAGATTAATCACCCTTCTTCTCTCGCTTTCTTGCCTACGTTTATATCCGTACGCACGACAATCGGGAGGAGCTCTCTCTTCGAAGCGCGCCTTTCTCTCTCTCTCTCTCTCTCTCTTTCTCTTTCTCTTCGGAGTGCCTCTCTTCAAACGAACGTAGCCGCGACTCATGAGACTTATCGTCTCTTTGTTATCTCTCTCTTTCTCTCTCGTGTCGTGTCGTACCTACAACTTCGTGCATCTTTCCTCGCTCCGTCTGCCGCTCCGCATTCTTACTCGAGCGTGTAATGGCCCCGGCTAAGGCGATACCGTGTTTTCGGAACAAGAGAGCCATTCGAATCGCGCGAATTTGTCCTCTTTTTTTTTTTTTTTCTCCGTGCCGAAAGATCGAAATCCCCGCGTACGTTCATTATTATTAGCTAACGACGTGAATTTTAATCGCAGACTTTAATGACTTTTTTTTAAATTAAGTTTGCGCGATGGAATATCCATTCGAAGCAAAACATAACTGATAAGAATAATATTTCCTCGCAACGCAGCGACAGATTCCGTGGCCGTTCCGCGACGACTCGCAAAGTGATTCTCTTCATCGCAAAAGTCGAGATTGCTCTCGCCGCCTTACGATCTTCGTTCCGTCTAGAAGCGGATGCACCGAACCGCTCCAGCGACGTCGGTTTCCCGAACCGCCGGACGATCAAACGGAATCATTGAGTCGTGCTAAGGTTCGACGATATTCTCCTTGAAATTTATGGCGCGTCCGCGCACGATCGTCGTCGAAAGCGTTCGCCGTTTCTACCGCGCGCTGCGCGGGTCAGGTTGGGTTGGGCTGTACGTAAATACACCCTTCTTTTCCACGGCGGTATCCTCGGCGGTACGAGGAGGAAAGTAAATTTATCGACGCACCGGGTACTGATAGAGATGCTCATGAATAGATCCGCGCTTTTCGGGGGTTGGTTATATAGGAACGACGTGGGATATCCGGGTGAGGTTGATGCTCGCAGAGGCGGGGAACGGACGAAGGAGGACTACTAGGTCTGCGGTGGTCGACGTGCTAGAGCGCGTCGGGAGACGACGGGCGCCGAAGAGGAGAGGACCGTGCGGGTACGGTGGAAGGATGGTTTGGCACGGCCATGAATATTTCGCCAGCGCACTTATTTATGCAATACTTTGCGCTGGCAGCTTTACGGCGGCTCCCTCTCTCAACCGCCGCCCGCCGCTATACCGCCGCCCGGACTACCCCGCGCGCCCAGATAAATACGGTCGGCGGTCTGTATACGTCCGATAATATATTACGTTTGAGCGTTTTCGAGCTGTTTAGAGGGAATCTACGGTGCCGAACGACGGTGCCAGCGGCAAAGAGAGGAGACAGGAGGCGGAAGCATTTAGCTCCGGGCAGGCAGCCGCCGCCGCCGCCGCTGCCGCTGCCACCCCCGCCCCTCTTCCGCGTCATCCTCGTTCTCGCCCCTGCCGCCCACCCTCCCGAAACTCGCCTCCACCTATTTCTACGCTACACCTATCACGACCACCACCTACCCTACCTACCCTGCCACCCCCTCGTGCAATAGTTTCCGAATAAATCCCCGATTCTCGAACGCGCTGTGCTGCTTTCCTGCTCGGATTTACCCGCCCCCCTATCTACCTACAAGCCTGCACCCGCGCGCGGAATGCCCAGGCGTAGGGTAGATCGAGTTCTCCGGTCTCCCTCTTGGCCTCTCTCTTTATCTGCCATTTACATTATCCCCCTTTCTCTCTTTCCGTACGACTAGCGATCGACTGTCCTTCCCCCCGCGTTCTCTCCCGCTCTCTCTTTCTCTTTCTGTCTCGCCGGAGGAAGAGGCGGGTGTACGAGGCAGTCGATGGAGAGAAGGCCCATAGGAGGGTAGAGGAAGGTTACCTCGGCGGCCATTACTCCAGCTACAAACAACCCCTCCGCGAAGCGAGGAGGGCCTTTTGTTGCGGCAATTGGCTAAACGGTCCGCCGAAACAAACGATCCCGCCGGAGATATATACCTAAGATCTCTTCCGATTTTCTATACGCGGTATACACGAAAGTGCTCCAAGCGCGTCTCCAAGGTGCTATGCTGCAAATTTAAAATCGAACAAACTGCACTTTCAATGCATCTACATATTATTGGCTGTAACATACAAATACGTCACGCGATACAAATATGTCGCATAATTGAGGTGAAATTGGACGCGCGATATTAACGCGATATTAACGACACTCGTCGGGAAATCGCCGAGATGATCGCTATTTCCACCGGTCGTCTCTCGCACAGCTTTCACAGCGAGGGGTTTGCGAGGGCGAAAACGCCGATGCGATGTGTGCGGGCGGGCGGGGGAGGGAGAGAGGTGTGTGCCGCGCGCCGCGCGCGCCGTTGTGATTGACAGGAGGCAATATGGCTGTGCGAAGGCTCCCTTTTGCTCTTTGTCGGTCGCGTTACGCAAGCTGTTGCACCCGCATCTGCGCATTCATGCAAAGTCAAACCGTCCGCCCGTCCACTCTCGTCCATCCGTCCGCACGTCCGTCCGTACGTCTCTCGTCTCCGATAATCGCTCTCTCGCACGGTGCACCGGGGCTGCTGCATTTTTTCGTCCGCCCGGCGCGGCAGAGCGGCAGAGTATCGATTCCCCGGGGTACAAGCCGGCTTCAAAGGTATATCGGCCGGCCGGAATACTTCTGAGCCCGGCTTGATATTGAAATACTACCGAACACTATCGAAACACCATCGACTGCTATGGAAATAACGATAAACGGAAAGGGACAGGTCCTGCGGGGGCGCAATAAAAAAAATTGCGCTGCCCCGTTTTCACGGGGTGGCGCAAGTAAAATAGACCAGCGATCGGTTGGATGCAAAGCGTTTCTATTTTTACCAAGTGTGAAACTTTACTCGCGCGATACGCCAGACGCACTCTGCCGCCATCCATCGTGAGGCTCGACTTTATTTGATTTTTTAAAGGAAGACACGGGTGCATTATGAATACATTTCGATATCTCAATAAATGTCGGAAAAGTATGTGTATCCCGATTGTCAGGGATAATCATTTATTTTTCCTATTCGTTCTACTTTGTATTTCTTTCTCGCTGTTATTGCGAGATAGCTGGAAGTGAAATCGTAGTTCGTGCTTCGAAATTATAATGATAGATCATTTTGATATACGAGGATTCGGGTAGAAGTTTACCTCTCCACGCGCGATCGCATATTCGCCAGAATATCTTCCGGTGATGAAATCACGCCGACCGGACATGCAACGGCCGTTATTCTTGGCAGCGCATCGAGAGCGGATCTCGCAGATGTGCGACTTGCGAGAGAAGACTGATTCACTCTCCTTTTCGCCGCGTCCATGCAGATGCGGATGTTTTCATTTTTCGAATTACGGATTTCGGAGTGACGGGGAATGTGAGCGAACGAGGGGGAAAAAATGAGAGAACGTAAGAAAGAGAGGAAAGTATTGCAAGTTGTACGAAATGACGAGGATAAGAAAGAAAGGTTGTTGAGGTTCAATCCACTGACGAAGAAACGGACTTTAGAATTATTCTGAAAAGAAGGCAGAGCCGGCTGATTGACATCTCTATGGAGCCGCCATAAAGGTATACTAAAGTGGAATGAGCACAAGAGGACCGCGTCCTCGTAACTCGCGAATAAATGCGATTTGAGGAGAACGAAGGGAGGCAGGAGGAATAGAGAGATCTATTCACAAGGTCGACCGAGTTCCAACGATCGCGCAGGGAAATATTCACAGTGAGAAAATGCCACCCACACCGCTGTCACCATCACCCCGCTTCGATGAATGGAGACGTTTCTTAGAATGGCGCGATGGCATGCGACAGAATTTCCGGATTTTCTCCGTACAGGTTTAACTGTGGTATAATTTCTTCCGACGCATCATTATCAGAAAAAAATCCGCGATCGACATCACGTACGCAAGTTAATACCGTATTAATATTGATACATTTAAAAAAAATAACATATATGCATTACAATATTATTTATTCAAAAAGATATTTATTAATATTAGTATACTAATATTAATTTTGCTGGTATTCAATTAATTTGATTTATCATTATACATAATTATTAATTAATTATATATAATATATGTTACATATCAACTTTAATCATTATACAATATTAATCTTGGAATATCCGCTGAAATAGTTAGCCTAATCACTTCCGCTATTTAATCTCAGTAATACGTTGAAAGAAGAGATCAGCCAAATCATCACAATGGTTCTGAAACAGCTTACAAAATATCCTTTTCTCCCGCGATTGACCGCCCGTGGCTGAAGCCTCGTTAACTCTCAGGCGAGAACGTAGGATTAATTAATTGTGCGATGCTACGCGTAGTCTGTTGGAGAGCGGTAGGTGGTAATGAATGAAGGCGTTACAGGTATCCCGGACACGCTTGTAATCGTTAAACGGTAATCGCCGCGGGCCGTTCGTTGCGGAACGAAATAAGACGTCACGAGAGCAGGTGGTCCTCTCTACACTCTCCCGCACGTAACGCATACACGCGTGCGCGTACAAACGTACGTATCCCACCGTCTTTCGTGCAGTTCACGTCGTGACGTTTCACTTTTCTCAGTCGTTGGACCCATTATTATATGTACTCCGCTGCATCCTCTTCCTACTGCTCGGCCCCGTTTCTCTCTGTCTCCCCCCCCCCTCCCCCTCCTCTCTCCCTCCTCTATCTTTTCTCTCTTCTTTCTTTCGTCCACAAATGAAAATGTTTGGCCAGATCTCCGGGCGCGCACAATCGCAGACTCCGACACAAATATTTTCTGTGAGCGCTGAATCGCGCGCTATTACGATGGGCTCCCATAAATCATGGCGCTCAGGGTGGTCAGGTTCCACGGCCGGTTCCAAGCACACTCGGGGAGTCCCTATCACGTTGCAAAATGCGTCTTTTGAGAATATTAACTTTGTTAAATACGTACATTGTCAGCGTTTGTGTCGTAAATGATAACTCATTCGACTATTTAATTAGTAAAAAAAAAAAAAAAAAAAAAAAAATAGTAAAATATCGATAATTATTTCTGATGAATAAAAATGAAACAATCCGGCATTTATAATACAAATTGAAAGATGTAAAGAATATGTTTTGCATCGCGATCTTCATAGATGGGATTATACGTCGATCTTTGATCGTCATAGTAACGACGACGGTCGTTTCCGGCGGAACGATCGCGGGAACAATTTAACTTTACGAGAACGACACGGGTTGAATTGTACCGAGAACATCTTACAGAACCGCGAGCGGGATCCGATGGAAGCGGGCGCCCAAAATGGTCATTCTCGAAGAAGCTTTTCGCGAACCTTTTAAGAGCTCGGGCGGTTTAAACGTAAATTTTGGTTTAAACATATGAAGATTAACTCGCCGCCTCTAGTTAAGAGTATAAAAAACGATTTTTTTTATATTGCAAATGTTTCTCTCGAATATATCATAAATTCTCGGGCCGATTATTTTCGATGCTATCGCAAATCTCGATTGAGATAAAAATGTCGTTGCATCACAGGAGCAGGCTGTGAAAAATGTTTCGTTGAAAGAGAGATTTTTTTTTTTCCATTCCATCGAGGCGTCAACAAAGAAAAATTCAATTCTTTCTTACACATATAATTCAATCTGCTTCCTCGACATCATGGGAGAATCTCGCAGCAGAAGGAGTCATCATCGTTCTCCGGCCTCCCGCTCGGAAACGTTTACGCCGTGTCCTGTACATCGACAAAAGATCTCATTGTGGTGACGGTCACAACAGATCGTCCCCCGCTGTCACATTGCATTCAGTTTCGTCACGAAGCTGGTAGGGAAAGGTGGCTTTTACGGGCAATTATTTCTTCCCACTGCGACGCGGTGGTATCATGATTCGCGTCTGTAAAGCAATGACTTTGCCACAAACGCGATATAAAGGAATGCACTCGTGCTGAGAACATCACTGTTACCTGCTCGCTCGCTCGTCGTGATTTTGGAAATGGGGGATGGGATTTTATAACCACGCGTTCTCAATAGTAAACGAAGTAAGAAACTTTACAACATCGATACAATGTTGCAATAATCTTGAAAAATGAGACATAAATGCATATACGCATTATATTTATTTTAAAATATATATTTAAAATATAACTATACATATTTGTCATCTAATTCTTTTTTTTTTTTTTTTTTTTTACACAATTTTTCGCACAATGTATTGTTTTTCATAGTAATTTATTTATTGCATGCAAGGGCGTTATACGTTCGTTTTATCTGTGTTGAGATCGCTTCCGCTGTTGATCTCAATGTGCGTGCTTTCTTTCCGCCTGACTCTGATGCAGCATCGTGCGTAACGAAAAGCCAGTGGACTGTTCGTACGCGCGTATAGGACCAGCCATCTGTCAAAAAGTCAAAATACACGAAGGGTCTGCTATTGTGCTGTGGATCCTGCGGGATTGCTACTTAGCGTTTTCGTATACACCCAGTGTCGTCTATTATGAGTCCCGACGTAGCTCGCCTGTTTTGTAGAACATCTGTATCCTGTGATATCCTACTGATTTCTATGTCCCGATGCCCTTCATCTCGCGATGTTAGCAAGAGGGAGAAGGGAGGAAAATGGGAGCTCTCGGGTGCGGAACCGGCGTGCCGGGATCGCTTATATCGGGTTAGCTGGGTACGATTTGCGCGCGTCAATATACCACGGCACAATGGCACGAGATGCGTTACGAACTCGGCGTGGATGTGCCGGGAAAGTCGGGCGTACGGGAATTGCATTGTGCCGCGACAAATCGTGGCCCGTCGTCACACGCACTTCCACTCGTACATCAGCGTAAACCCGATTTTACGGCGACAATTTCACGCGTGTTCCCTGCGAATAGCAGTTACGTTGCAGAGCCGAAAATGTCGCACGTCACAAATGAAGTGGAGTTTGTATTTCGATGAAGATGTAACGAAAATTGATGGCGAGTAGCCGTTTCGTATCAACAGGATTCTTATCTCGAATTCGTCATTCTAAATTTACGAGGGACGTTATAAATATATACGAAGCTACAAAAATATACAACGTAGCGCTCTTACGGCGATCGCTGTCCGAGGGCTCGTTCGGGCTGTCTTTTTAATCGAAGTTGATCTTCGAACAGATACTCCGAATGGAGTTTCAGTCGGTCGGCTATAACCCAATTTTATGTCCCTCCGGTTCCTGGCTACGAACGAACAAATCCAACCGAGTGGGGATAATTACCGATTAAAGAGATTAAATTCTGCGGGCTATCGATTTCACCGGCCTATAATCGGGCCAAAGGAGGCCTTCGTTAGGGCGATGGTGCCGAAGGAGGCGGCGAGCGCGATGGAGAGAGCGGGGGGAGGACGGACGGAGCGGAACTCGCCTTTGTTTCTGATTTGAGGGGGCATCTTTACGAACGGGTTAGCCGCACCAGTGATCACCGACGCTAATTACAGCGGATCAGCCCGGGCGAGTTTAAAACTCATTCCCCCTTTTAAGCGGTGCGCGAAAGGGGCTTCCCGCCTGGCTGCTGATTGGCCGCACGGGATGACACGAAAGTGCCCCAGCATGGCGTCTTATCTGATTTCATTGTACGAAAACCGCGGGGAAATGCGAAACGTCATTGTAACTTCCGGCCCGCCGTTCCTACATTTTATTCGATTATGAAAGCGTTCCCACCAATTACACCGGTTAAAATCAGTTAGCAATTTCGAAAGTAAAAGAAAGCACTTTTTCTATATTTTTCTCATCGAAGAGTTTCTAGCAGATGAAATAATATTTTCCTTCTTTTCTCGTCGCTTCTCTCTCCATCATCTAGTAAAGGTATATACAAGCGATGCAACTATCAAGCGAAAATGTGAAGGAAAGTGATGACAGAGAGTGTATACGTTGACAAAGACGCTAAATCAACATTTTTATAAACTGCTTAGTATTCATAGGCTCGTAGGTGAAACCGCCTATAAAACGAAAACGAGAGGGTTCGATCTTCGCGGACGAGATAAAATGGCACCTACACCGCATCGCCCGCGTGAGATGATGGCGGCCATAATTTTATAGCGATGACATTGTCGCCGTTCGTTCGAACCGCGAGAGAACGGATAACGTATACGAAATAAAGCTAATCGATGGAAGCTTAAATTGCTCTCATATCTTCACGCTACAGAAATGGAAGTTTATATTATTTTTTTATTTTATAAGATGAGATAAGAATGAAGATCAAAATAAACTTACAAATATCTTTAATCAATATTATTATAGATTGTACATTATTACAATTTCTACAAGAGTACGCACGCGTCCGTCTATTGTCTCATTCACGAACTGGCGACGTCAAACAGTAACCATTGGTATTCAACATTAAATTTGCATTGGGCGCACGCACTGCGGGCTTTCGAGTTTTCGACAGCAATAGGCAGATCGCAGCCTACTCAGATTTGAGGCTAAAGGGTGGCTGAAGGGTAGCGGCGCGGGGGAGGAGGAGCGTGGGAGGAGGCCGTCGATGGCGGTGGGTTAGGGTAAAACAATCACGCAGGGCTCATGCATGTTAATGCGTTGTTAGGGGCGCGTGAGAGAATCGGGGTTGCCTAGGATTGAATGCCCAATATCAGCGAACCGCCCTCGAAGCCCATACCGTTTTCCTCGATTCGCTCAGGAACCAATATCAATCTCGTCGTCTCTCTCCCGTGCATGCTATCACGCAAAAGCGCCCGGTGATTGTAACTTCCCCGTTTGGTACAGCTCGCTTGTTCGTTACATTTTCATTTTATTTCTCCTCTGCCGGAGGACGCCCGCTCTCGTAGAAATTATTTCTAAATGCAAATGACCGCTTCCACGGCGAGCGCTGCGAGTCAAGTAAGCCGCTCCGCGCGTTTCACGTGTATTAAAAGATGCGTCAATGTTGGTGCCCGCTTTTATCGTATCGGAATATGTCTTTCACGGATAAAAGTTTGAATAAACATTCATTCCGTGCAAACTTTCCAAAAAAAAAAAAAAAAAAAAATGCTGTACTGCGAACAGTGTAGCGATTGAAAAATCTATACCAAAGCCCGTCCGTCTATCACGGACGGATCTCCACGTGAAATTTGCGCGCGCGAGTTTATCGAGGCTCACGCGAGAGTCTTACGAGTAGAATATACAAGGGGAGTACGAAATAAGTAGCTCATCATCTTTAGAACTCGACTTTTAACATGCCGGAAGCTTATTACGCTTTCGCGGTATTTACGCAAGAACACATCAACGGAGAGAAGGAGAGAGAGAGGGAGAGAGAGAGAGAGAGAGAGAGAGAGAGAGAGAGAGAGAGAGAGAGAGAGAGAGAGAGTCGGGGGGTTGGATGGAGAGTTAAGGAAACTACCAATTACGAAGGCAGTTGATACGAAACTAGTTTCGCGGCCTAGGATACACGTAGAGACTACACAGGGTGCGGCGAGGGGGACGGGGGCGGGGGTTTGACTGTTTGCCCTTCGAATGGAAGTTTCGGGGGTTGAGGATGGCCGTTCGTGGAGTGGAGTGGTACTTACCAAATCGACACGGGGCCAACTCAATACATCAAAGACCTTATACCCAACAGCCCTGGTTATATGGACTACTCGCCTAGCTCCGTACTACCGGCGATGTCCATACATAATCATGGACCGTCTTTGTCCCTCGAAATTGATTTATTATTCAAAGTGACGCGTGTTTCACAATGTGTATTTACCACGATACGGTTTCGGGGACGAGACACGTCAGGAGCACGTAGGCCACCTTTGTAGCCATCTACACACATGTACGATAAGAGATAATAGGGCTTGCTGCCCGGCTGATATATACATATATTTTTCGATGATACAAGTCTCTATAGCGTGAGGAATATTGGAGAAAGGAATTTTTATATCCGTGTCTTTCGTTACACCTCTTTGATTATATCTCCGCATTTTTAAACCAGGAAGCAGATATTAGCGAACAGTTGACGCCGACCAAAAATAAAATACGATAATGAATAAAATTTGAATTGAGCTGCGATTTAATATATTATAATTAATATTTTTCATTTATCCTTCCGTTGCGTTCTATTATACAGGTATATAAATATTTCTTATATAAGCGACAATATCCTGCCGTGATATCCTGCGCAAAAAATATTTCAGTTTCAAAAATATGCATTCAGTATCTAAGAAGGTGTCACAACTGCGAGATATTAGATCGTTCGAGTGTATCATGAATCGCATGTTTGTTGCGGTGGTAAGGAAGAGCTTGCTGCTCGGGAGCCAGTGAAAATATTGACAGAAAACAGCCGTCCGAAGTTAATTAAACTCGCCGAGCTGTGTTGCCCGGGTACCTTCGTCGCGCCGGCCGGCATACACTTCGAGTAGTAATTTCCTGATTGTGTGTGCGTGGATCACGACGACCGGACGAAGTGGACAAACAGCACGAGTTTCCCCAGTGGTACGTGTTTCTAACCTGAAATTGTGTCTTTCAACGCTGTGTCCACACTGTACTTTCGCCGTACATCGCCGAGCCTTTGGCTGATTAATTCCTGTCGTCGTCGTCGCCGTCGTCTTCGACCGACCAGATAAACACTCGTTAATCCTTGCTATTAATTTGAAGCGTCGTTGAAATAGAAAAATTCTATACTTGCACAATCAATCGTGCGACATTTTGCTTGAATATTGTTAATATATTGAGCTGTTAAAAATGACAGTGTTGAATATTAGAAAAGTCAGCATGTTGTATAGACGACATTCCAAACGAAGCTAAGCGAAGCTAAGCGAATTCTTTATAGCACATTACACATGATCGCGCTGCATATCGAGAGAGAGAGTCAACCCGCCTTAACTTATCACGCCGCTCGGCGCGTCGTATGTCGTCGGATTTAAAGCGTATCGTCGCCTGGCACTTGCCGTGCACGAATCTTGTAAAGTAACGCCACGTCATGTTCGCCCTTTCTCGTCCAGAAATCACTCTGAAACGGTCCAGTCTCTTCCAGATGTAGGTATATCCTCTTTTTCTTCCGTGCTGTCCGCTCCTTTTAGCCCTTCCCTTCTCTCTCTCTCTCTCTCTCTCTCTCTCTCTCTCTCTCTCTCTCTCTCATTCTCTCCCTCGTCCTACCCGGCGTGTTTGTCCTCTCTCAGGGTTCCTGTCTCTCAGGTCGGCTTATAATCCTGAGATATGAGCGCGTATTATGTGGAATAGTAAGTTGCGAGAGGCTACCGGAGAGGATGCGCGCAGCCAATGGGGAACGGTGTGAACTCCGGCGCGCATATAGCCCCGAGGAAACATGTATATTCCTAGATATCCGCTTGGAGACTAACGCGCGCGCGGCAGGAAGGGCAGATTACCGGTGAAATCTAAATCAAGATCAGACCTTCTGGACTTCCGAGCAGCCGGATAACAACTTCAAGGCTGCTCAGTGTGTAACGACGTTGCTCTGGATTTATAACGGCACACCGTGAAATCTAATAAAATATGTTTGCGATAGATCACACAATCGTTTCGTAATAATTAAAAAATTTTCGTTGTAAAAGGTCTAAAATAAACTTAAGCCGAGAGGCTGCTACCGTCCCGCATTGTATGACACGAGAATATTAATATATGTTTCGAATACATCGTTTGTAAAGCGGGATCTTCCATTCTGTTCTCCCCCGTATCTGACAAATATCTTATGAAAGCCAAGCTGATATTAGGAACGCAGGTTGTGTTGGGCCGCTACCGGGCTTCCTCCGAGTTCTTATGAATCAAATGTTTGATTTTGCATACGCATCGGTGAGAAAACGCCCGGAGAGAGATAGAGTCAAGACGGTAGGCAGATGACGCGTCAGATAAGACGTTCTTAGGCTTAGTTCAGAAACCAACGCCACCGGCTACCGTGCTGCGCCTTTTCTCGCGCAGCGGGTCGAGGACCACCCCAAGTGGTCCGCGAACGGAGAATAGAACCCGTTCCATTCCACCGACAGGGAGGGTCTCTCCTCTAGGATTTCATCCGGGAGTCCACCCGGGGTATCGCGTGTAACTGGAATTATCGCCGCACAATGGGTGAGATCCCTGCTTGCCTCTTCATCAACTGCAGCGATCTTGCCGCGCGAGAATGATTCAGACGCGGAGCGAGGGAAAGAGAGGGTCGATGTGTGCCAATAAGAACTCGTAAAACGAGCGGGAGAACGTCGCGACGGCGCGGATCTCACATTGTTGCCGTTGTTCGGGTCGTTGTTTGGTCCAAAGTCGACCAAGGAGGCAACCAGCGACACAATGAGCTCCGTATCACGACGGATCAAACGCCGCGAGCGGGAGAATGAGAATGAGAGAGAAAGAGATAGTGATAGATCGAAAAAGAAGCAGACACAGAGAGAAGCGGACAGCGCGAGAGGGTGAAACGAGTGTAGGACGAGTGAAGCGAGGGTGGCGGGATGTGTCGGGCTCCATAACTCATAAGCTGAGAAACCCCACCCTCCTTAAATCTTTGCGAAACACACTGGCTTTGACGTTTAGTCCGGGCGAAGAACCGTTGTTACATTATGCAGCAGCAGCAGCAGCAGCAGCAGCAGCAGTAGCAGCGCCTTTCGTTGAGCGAAACGAGAGAGAGAAAATTCGTGAGAGCGCGGACGAAGAAACGAAGGCGGGACGGAGGAAAGGATGAGATGCCGGACGGATAAATCCTTTTTCGTCGGACGGACAATAAAGCGCCACCGTGCCCGTCTGTGCGCGCACGGCGAAATGGCAGAGAGCCCCCGATGCTGATGCCGTCTGAATTAGATCGCCGTATCGCGGCCCCATTCATGGTTTGACCCGCGGTGGCCACGCGCGGATACGATATCATTCCTCGCAGGTGTGTTCCCGAGTATTTTACCGAGCCGGTCCATTCGCGAACGAGAAGGATTTTGTACGTTCTGATGCGATTAGGAAGAACTGACGGATTCTTTTTGAATGATATCTTTTTTTTTTTTATTTTGCCTGCACAGCAGAATACCATTGTACGAGGCTCGATTCTTTCGCGAGAGCGACGTCAGCTCGTCGAACTGGATATACAATCTATTGTTATGAATTTGTTAAATGCAAATATTGTTTAAAATATTTTCTAGGATTTATCCTTTTAATATTGTGAAGCTATTTAAGTTTAATTTTTAAAAACAATTTGAATTTGATTAATATAAGGATATCGTGACATAGTGTTTAATTTTATTTTTTTCAATAATTAAAATTCCTGAGCAAAAAAGTAATAGCCGAACTTTTTTGCTTACAGGAGCTATCCCGGCAAAGGGCTAAGGTGATCGACGAGCAGAAAAAAAGGCAAATCGTATGGTTTGATTACACGACAAAGGAGAAGACAGCAGCTCTCTCCAGAAAACCAAGCCGGCATAATGTTCTGCTCCTTCGAGGCAGTGTCTCCTCC
This sequence comes from Linepithema humile, assembly GCF_040581485.1. Classification (NCBI taxonomy): domain Eukaryota; kingdom Metazoa; phylum Arthropoda; class Insecta; order Hymenoptera; family Formicidae; genus Linepithema; species Linepithema humile. The sequence continues at coordinate 34,743,938 of NC_090128.1, forward strand.
TGCGGCATTCGTTTTCTCCTCCTGGTTTGACCCGCGGGCCCGCCGGGTTAGATTCCTACGCGGTGCCCTCGCGTACACAATGCGAGTTATTGCACAGCATCTGCAGGTTCAGACGAGCAGCGGCCGCCCGCCGCTGGCGCCGGCGGCCGACTTGGTCCCGAAGTCGCATAAATCCTGCCGAGAGTCGCGATCGTACGCGACTCGCCGGGTCCCAACTGAAATCGTGCCCCCCCCCCCCCCCCCCTTCTCGTATTCTCGTATTGACTCTCGTAATAGCGGATGCTTGATCGTTAACTCTCTCGGAAACAAAAGTTCTCTTAAAGAGAAATCTTTGAAAAAAATATTTATTTACATCGTACTTTATTTAAATAATCTCCGAACAAACACTCAAAAAAATGATCTTGCAATAATAGCTAAAATTTTCTAGGTGTAAAAAATTAACTAAAACAGATAAATGATTAGCAACTGTTGTGATATTGCATATATAATTACTTAATCAGTTTAGATGACAGAAACAGAATATATATCTGTATTGTTTGTGAACTTTAAAAAGAAAGTTTCTCTAAAGCGCCTATCTATATAAGATCAATCACGTGTTAGATCATGCAATGAATAACATTTAGCAATGGTACCTAAATTTTTCAGAAGCTATTGCTAGAACATTACTGCTATAAATTCTATATGTGACAAACAATGTTTTCACAGATACGAAAAATAGTGATACATTCTTGTTGCGATATCTAGAAATCTAACTATATCAGCGAAATATTTTTTTGAGTGAAAAGAAATACGAATTGTATACGTTTTTGATTTGAAAGAATTTTGATTTGTGACAAATGTTTGGCGCAACGATGTATCGCTCGCGATGGGTGGATATTCAGTTTAAGAGCGATCGCTATAGCATCGTGGTAAATGTATAGCAGCATGACGATCCATTAACCGTAACCGATGAATGTCCGCTAATTAAGGCTATTTATATCGGTAAAATGGGGGAAACGAATCGTCCGACCCTCTCCCCCCCCCCCCCCCGTCCTTCGCTCCGCCGCAACCGCTCTATTCCTCACCGCCGCGCAACTGCCTAAGGGCGGAAACTGGAAAGTTGCCATATTGGTGCGGGCGGGCAAGAGAGTAGATTCGACAAAAAAAGCAAAAGATTATCTCCCGGTTTTCACGCGCCGCAAAGCGACTGGGGTGAGGCACCGCGCCGTGGGTGAAAGTCTACGCGATCGCGCGCTTCGTTCGCGATTATCTTATAAAAATTCACCGGTCGCAAGGTACCGCCGCGTGTTACTATGGAAACTAGAGACTCGCAAAGCTCTCGTTCGTGCTGACATCGTCCCCGCGACGGATAGAAAAGGAGCAGAAGCCCAGCACTTACCGAATCCCCCATGAAAAAAGAAAGCCGATATCTTACGTCGGTCCGGATATCTGCGAAAAATGCCTTCAGCTTTCCGTGGCTTACGTCAAATGGAGTCGCTAGATTTTGCATCGCCGATATCGATACTCAACTCCCCCGTGATGCTTGCGAAAATTGTATTTTGTCGCGTTGGTTATATCTCGAATGTTACGGAACGTGATATTTGTTTCAGAAGTGGTTACACTCTTGACAAAATAGCGTAATCCCTATTGTTTGACGTATGCAAATCTTAACAATTAATCTACGGGATTTGGAAAAAATAAAAAATTTGTCACTCGTATATTTGCTTCACGAAAGAAGTCATACCGTAGATTTCCAGGATACGATTCCTTCTTTTTCTTTCATTTTTCCCCAGGATCATAATCTGACCTTCTCAACGCGCTGGTCTCATCGGAAATCGTATTCGAATGATTCTCGAGTGAGATGCATCGAAGGTGGAGCCGCGCGGTATCGACAGGGGGCAAATCGAAGAATACGGTCGAAAAGGCGAAGGCAAGTGGCGAAGCCACAAGAGTGGGGGAGGGAGAATCGAGCGAACGGCAGAGAAAGGAGAGTGAGCGAAGAGGTCTCGCTCGGTAGATAATATACTTCACGAAGTACGCTCGTCAAATACAAGCGCGAGCAAGCGGAGCCGGATATATTAGAGGATGCATCTCCATAAAAGTTGGAGCCGAGCAGCGAGTCAACATCCCCTCGCATAAGGAAGAGAAACGTGACCGAGGAGAAACGGAGAGCCACCGAGAGTAAGGACGGATCGCTCCTTTTTCCGCTCGAAACGCGAAAGGTTCGGGGAGGGATCCACGGGGACGAAGAAGCGTCTTGCGGCAGCAATCACCGATATTGAGGGTTTCATTTCGTTCCTACGACGGTAAGAGCCCAGCGGAAGAGGCGGTGGGCAAGCGAAGGGTGGCGGTTTGAAGGAACCGGTGTGTAAGGGGGAGGAGAGCATCATTCACGGATCGCGCACAGGGATTCCAGTTCCGTTCTGAAAAGTACGTGCTACCGGATGCACGGAATTACCTTCGTTGCTTTATTTTTCGTCAACCATGTTGCGAATTTAAAAAAAACAGTTTGATAAAATGGACAAAAACAGAACAAGAAGAGAAAAAATTTTCTTGGTAACTGAACGATCTAAAATTGATCAATTTTAATAAATTAACAAATATATTTTACATATCTTATTACACAATTAATAAAATTTCAGCATTTCGTTATCCTTATAGAATTGTTTCAAGTTTTAACTTGATAAAATTTGTTTGCAAAATTAAATTTTTATATTTACAATAAAGACTAGCGGAAAATCTTGAAAAATTAATTCAGTTTATTTCATTTTTGTAGTCTTTAAAATTGATTATTATTTGAAGGCTTATCTGCAAATAATTAGTAATCCGACGTGAAGTGAATATTCTGTGACGTGTTTTAGTACGAAGTTACTGGTAAAAAATTGTTACTTTATTTAATTCAACTAACTAGAGCGAAAAATCTCGTTTCTTTATTTCGAAGGGAAACAGAGTTTATCTTAAAACCGACGGACATGGACGAACAATCGGACGGCAAGACTATAAGGATTTGCGATTTAACTTCCAGAATCCGCGTCGGCAAAACTCGAACGAATGTTCGACACAGAGACAGTCGAATACTTTTCGTAGAATGAACGAGCCGTGAGAGCTTTCGTGAGGTGCTCGCGACATTCCTGAATTAATTAGACAAGCGAGATGGCACGATTGATCAGGGCTGAAAAACGAGGCGCCGACGTGGTTTCCTCTAACGAATAGCCAAATCGCTCGCAGTTTCAAAGTGGCTGTGCTTTTATTTGCGCCAATAGATAAAACTCTAAAAAAAAAAAAAAAAAAAAAAAAAAAAATAGAATTATTTGAAAAGTAAAAATAATAAAATATTTTAAAAAATTATTTTGACACTCTTAAAATATCTAATACTTCGCTGAGTCAAGTATTCTTTGTGAGAAAACATCTTATTGAATTACTTCTAATAATTAGATACATCAGGAGTCTTAGCGAGAGCCAGAGAACCAAGCGCGGAACAGACGAGCCCGTTCGGGCAAAGTTAATCCCGAAGTAAGGAGTGTTTGGTTCCTGCAAAAGAGATTAACGTACTACTGTCGCGACGGATGGATAGTTTCTATATCTCTTTCTCTCTCTCTGTCTCTGTCTCTCTCTCTCTCTCTCTCTCTCTCTCTCTCTCTCTCTCTCTCTCTCTCTCTCTTTCTCTCTCTCACTTCCCCGCAGCGGCAGGGCAAATCACCGAGTTCCTTGGGTCGCACAAGACCAGCTTCGCACTTCGTGCACAGGCAGTGCTCCCTTAATCCGTATTCATCAGCAGTTATAGGCATCCACGAGCGCAGGGTAAGAGGCTAATCCGGCTCATCCGCGCTCAGCTGTGAGATGCCCGCCTCCACGCCTTCTGGGTCATCTCTGTGAAACGCGTTGTATGTCCGCGCAGTGACTCTTCTAAAATCGCAAGCTGGATCGCGCCGGTCGCGCGAAGGGGTTGGTCCCCGGTAACTTTAAAACTCAACGGACCTCGTCTCGTCCGCGCAGAAAATGACTAAATTTTTGAACACAATAATTTGCACTTATTTTATCGCAGTTGCAAAATATATATATTTTATGATTGCACTTTGACAAAGATCGAGATACGACATGGATTCCAAATTACCCGAATTATCTACGAAATTATCTGCGAATAGTATGGCACCGTCCGAACGATGCTCGGGAGTTAAGCGAACTTATCCATCGGTAAAAGATAAACCGGATGCGCCGGTAGACAACGTCGAATGGCAGATGGTTTCGCGCGGGTGTGCGTTTCCCTCTGGATATTTGTATCCGTGCGGCTACACAGGCACGAGAGGGGTTTACGGGGGAGAGGTGAATAGCAGCGAGAGACAGAGCGGGAGGAGGGCGTCGCGACGCGGACGAGGCGAGGCGAGGCGGAGGCGTCGTGCCGATAAATCAAATTGACTGGTGCGACGTCGAGCGCAGCCAGAGAGTCCGAGTTCTCCCTCTTCCCCTCTTGTCTCTCAATCTCTCTCCCTCCCTCTCTCTGTCTCTCTCTCTCTCTTTCTCTCTGTCTCTCTCTTCCTCTCCTCGAGCCTCTACATTCGCCCCGACAGTACGGCGACCGTCCATATACAACGTGTCCAATCGCAAATCCCTTTAATTCGTTCCTTGCAGTATAAGTTTAATCCGAATTAAACTGCACGGGACGGCACATAAATTCGACCCTTGGCCGAGCATTAAAAGGAACGGCGCCTGGCGCTCTCCGACGGGGTCAGCCGCGCTATTCTGCATTAAGTGCTTCGCGTACGACGCGCTGAGTATCGCGGAGCCATGAAATCGCATCGTTCACGTCATACAGTTATTGTTCGCGATGTCGTGACTTTCCACGGTATACGAACAGTTGAAGCTGAGTTGCTGTCAAAGAGCCACATTGCATTATTGAAAAGTAATTAAATATATTAATTAATATAGTAATCGAAATAATTAAAATGTTTTAATAAATATATGACAGTATGTATTGAAATTAAAAAAAAAATATTTGCGTCTAAATGTGTATGTTAAAAATTATAGGATAAGCAATTTTCTTTAATCGATAGTTTCTTATTTGTTTCTTGAGAATTATTAAGAGCGGTAACAATAGCGCGTAAATTTCAACAAATTGTGAAACACTCGATTCATTGATGGAGTGTCGACGAAGTGGCGCGTTCCAAGAAATCCGCTGACGTTCTTGAAAACGATCAAGTTGCGTTACACAGGAAGTACAAGTTTCTGCATTAATACACGGGACCAGACTCAGGAAACAGGAAGCAGCGTTGCGAAACGTTGTCAGTATTTGGATTTCCGTGTAGTAAGCAGTAGTCAGAAACTCTCACATTTCTCCCACGCTTAACACGCATTGATAATCAGATGAGTTAACAAAATATTCACGTTATTATATATAAACGTTAAATGACAATTTAAACAATTTGCATATAAATATCGAGCTTACACAAATATCGAATTTCAATAATAATATTGCTACGTTGAAATAAATATATATGGAGTGAAATTTTCCAAGGCGAGCCGACGATGTAATTACTTCAATCGACAAAGTCCTGGCACGTCCTGACGACGACGTGTGAAGAATGATCATTAAACAATGCTACGTACCGTGGCATTGTCGCGAATGCTCGTAATGAGGTAGACACGCGCGTGTCGCAATTCGAGAACAGATCATGAGGGGTCAGAGGACGCATCCGTGTCGACGACCATCGATACCGCTAGGGTGACTCGCCCGCCCTTTGTGCACTTTATGGGTTTGACATTACGTTATGATTATTCACGGGGTTACTGTGTTTTATTACCAGCATTGGTTTTGGACGCGTTGCACGTGTCACGCATGATGACCGCCTTACGTTACATACCGTAAATGTAGTTCGTTACGCGTTGGAACAGTATTGGCGCCGAGTCGTATCCATAATTTGTATTTTACTAATTTATATATAATTTCATATTTTATTCATTAGTTTACAATAATTTATATTTTATTAATTTATAAAAAAATCACGGAGATTATAACGGCTTAAAAAATTGGACAAATTCCAACTATTTCTTCAAATAATTAAGACAATCAAGTTTATTCATCGCAATGCGATTATTTATTGTTATGCTCATTTAGAACATGGTATTTTTCAATAATTGCTCCAAATTACTAATATTATTTTACGTATGATTGGTATAATTGAAATATCTTCGAAATTAGTTTTTGAGATCAGGAATTGTTTCCAGCATTACATGAATAAGTCGGATAGTTGACCCTCGCACGAAAGCTGATGCTACCAATTTGGTAGCATCACCGGGAATATTGGTATCGTATAGGTGGTAAAAGGTACAAGCAATAATACGGAAGGCCGATCATATCAATCCCACGAGTCCGGCATACTTGAACTCATTCGTCGCATATCTATAGTATCCGGCCATCGGATATGAGATATCTTGGAGAGTGCGATTATCCACATAAGTCGGTTTGCGCCTATCGCCGCCATACCTCATGGAGCTTCGTGACATACCACGTGACTTACCCTACGAAAGGCGATTCTCTTGTTTCATGACGAATTCCTGCGGTTCTTCTCACCAGGAGGATACTGCACTATGAGATTTTTCCGCAAATTCCATCTATTGGGTTCGCAAATAAACCGTTCATTATTAAAAGCGATATTAAAAGAGATTTATTGCCGTTAACAGAGTTTTTATATCGTGAAATAAATAGCGCATATTTTTATCATTTGTTTTATAATAGAGTATTACGTAGTGATGTCGGATACAAACTATATTACTATCCACAAATAAGTGATATATGTCATCGTCTCCCGATGAATGCTTCATAAGCGTCAAATACTTATATCGGACCGATGAGCGGTACACCCGATTTATGCACGAGCGTTATTCTCGCGTCATTAATTATTCCATCTACGGATTACCTCGCGAAATATCGTGACAAATCGACTGTCTATAATTATCTGGCGCGCGGCGGCGCGCTCTTTCTCTCTCGGGCGCTTCTTTAACGGGATACAAAATCGGTGAAGGGATCATCCATGTAGTCGCGAGTGTTACATTTATTATTTGCCGACAAGTACAAAATATCTCGACGCGCCGCGCTCTCTCTTCGTCTTTATCCTCGTTTGGCAATCAACCAAAAGTTTCCTAACGACGTGGCGCGGCTGAACTTCGCCGCAGGTCCTCGAAGCTACAACCGTGAAAGTCTTCGATCTCTGTTACCGACAGCACGAGATAAATTTCGCCGTTGTCGTAAGAACATACGTCTCGCAGCGTGGGTTCATCTGGAAACAACTGGATGTAGATGTAGCCTTTCGTTTCTCCGCTCGGCGACGTCCATCAATACCGCGGTAATCCATAGTTCTTGTCATGCCTCTCGAGCACGTTTGAGAGATGCCTTGTCGATTAAACGGTTTTTATATCTTGGCGAAAAGACTCTTATATCATACAGTGCACGCATGCTGCGTGAAACTAATCGCCTTGTACTTGCAAAGCAAACGACTGCGAATTTATCTTTAATAAAACGCTCATAGACTTGGTACATGATATCTACTAATAGGCAATATTCGGAGAGAACATAAGCCAGGGTCTCATATTAATTTTCTACATTGGTATTTCTTGATACATTATCGTGCTCAGTCTTCTGAGAATTTAGCAAGGTTTCGTTTACTATTAACGCTACCTGATACATAAGCTCATGTATCTTATTCGGCACCGTTACGCACTATAAGCAAAGCAACAAAGTAACTTGTGAGAATTTGCCACGCACTACAAAGTCATATAACATGTTATATAATACGAATTCACGATCTCATAATAATAATATAATATAGATAGATCCACAAATAACTTATATAAGCGTTATTATACGAAATATAAAGTGTCTTATTTTAAACGGAAAAATTAGAACGATAATAAGAGCGATATATTCGGATAGGAATTTAATAAAATTTTAAAATAGATATTATTTTCAGCGCACAGTCGTTACTTTTTATCCAGATTTTGACAAAATGTCACATATAATTATGATTAGTCGTATATGTATATATATGGACAATTTATTTTTCCATATTTTTGTACTTTAATTGACATCTATGCAAATGTGTGCAGTGAGTACACAAAATATCGCGAAAAAACGAAAAAAAGGAAAGACAAAGAAGGAGGGGAAAAAAAAATAAGAGGAAAAGATGCGAATAAGAGTCGGAAGTCAGAATCATATTAAATATCGCGTATCGGGCAGTCATGGTAGACCCACCGGGGCCGTCCGCCAAGCCGATATGAAATCATCGCGTCAGGCGTGGGAGTGCTTCGCAAATAGTAGGGCATAATTGGAATCCATTCGGCAAACACAGCGTGGGCGCACTCCAATCAATCGGTCCGCGATGCTTTCTTTCATCGGTGGCGTCATCGGTAGTTTTGGAGCGTACAGCTGCCGTCAGAAATGTTAAGGTAGAGAAATGCGAAAAAAGGGTTTTCATAATTCAGATATTATTATTTACAATATCGCGAGAACTTGAATATAAACACGGAATAAATTGCAATATCGGGAAAATTTGCATACAAACATAGAATAAATTATGAAAACGCGAGGGCTGATAAATTGAACACGCGACTGGCAATCAATCATAAGGTTAATTGAGCATCTCCGCGAGATCGTGGCGACCATGTGTGTTCTCCGGCGTTCAAGGGAGAGAAGAATTCGCGGAAATAATTAGAACGTACGCGCAACGAGTCACACGTGTTCTTCCCGCCGGAGAGAGATATGTTTTCTGTCTCGGACGTGATGTTCGTCTCCTTCGACCGGCTTTCGCACAGATATTCCGACGTCGGCTAGTCGGGCGCGCGCGCGCGCGCGCACACACTCTCTCTCATAATTTTCTCCTTTCTCAGCAATTTCCGAAATTAATAGCCGGCTAAGTGGCGGTTAAATTATTGCCTCGTAAATATCCGCGCGCCCTCGCCGCGGATCCCGTTTCCGTTTCTATCTACGACGAGGGTGCAAAGGTCCCCAATTGTACTCCCGTCGACATTTCTCTTCTCCACTCGCGCATGTCGATCTTGATCTCGCGACCGTAACGTTCGATGTCGCGTACGACATGCGAGCGACTTTCCACAGACGAGCGTGCTACTTGGTTTCAAATAATCAAATTTAATGATTCCGATGGTTAAATACTCGGCGAAATGCATCAGTTATTCACTATACGCGGCTGTGCGCCGCAGCCGAGCGGACTACTATTAAAAATCCGCTCGGCATTCACGTGGCGAGCGCACGGTAGGCACTCTGAAAGGAAAACCATTTATTATCTTTCTGTCAGGAGGGTCCCCGATTACGCTGCATCGGCAGGAACGGTAACGAGCGCAGCAATTACCGCACTTTTTTTCATAGAGCGATAGCGAGAGAGACGCCAGAAAGCCAGGCGTCTTGGCAGAACAATGGACCGCGCTGCGAGCTTGCACTTGCTATTGAGATAATTCTCCATCCCTGGCACGTAGCCGGGGTTCCTGGCAGTCGGACATTTTCTTACCGTGGCGGGATGATAACTCTAACAATTATACGCCTTGCCTTCGCGCTGCCTCGGAGACGAGTAAATGCCTCTTCTGCCACTCTCGACTTCCGCCACTCCAGAATTTACGGTTCAACATCGCGTCTTATTAGATTAATGACTTCTCTCTTTTCCGGCACCTGTACACCTCTCAGTCGAAAAACAATATCGCGCAGATGATTATCATACGTCTTAGACGAAGATCAAATGTTTGCGCACGATCGTATCTTAATTACGTCGAAACGTTCCCATGAATAGTGCGAGTCAACAGTTGGTGGCGATCAATGCGGAGTCCAATTAAAAGATTAGGAGCGAAAAACCCGCATGAACCCGCGCGCGAGTCATATCTCAATGAGTCGGCTCAGACACCCGATGCTTTAGCAGGTTCCCCCCGCGGCATTCTCCACGGCCATTTTCTTACGGCGCCGCGCGGACGATAATTCCAACAATTAGATCGCGGCTATACGTTACGTGCTTTTTCCGCGGCGAGGGTGGCCGGAGAGGGAGGGTGGAGGAGGGTTAGCCGGTGATACCGACAGGGGGATGAGGTAACATGGCCGCACGGGCTAAGCGTCTCCACCTTTTTATTGTGAGCGCCAGAGGCAGAAGGCAGAAGGCAGAATGTCTGTCCATGCGCGCGAGGACGTGTGTGCGTGTCCGTGTGTATGTGCGAAACTGAGAAAGAATCAGAGAGAGAGAGAGAGAGAGAGAGAGAGAGAGAGAGAGAGAGAGAGACGTGCGGAATGAGGAGGAGGCGCAGAATGAGAACGGACGAAAGGGAGACAAGGAGAAAGAGAAACGCGAAAGCGAGAGAAGATAATTCTGCGGAGGAGGCCTTCTGCCTGACTGGCTAGCACTCTTTCTCTCCTCTCTCTTTCTCTCCGGCTGCGGAACAGTCCTCCAGCACACTTATTCTGCTCGTCGTGCGGCAGTAGTCGCGTTTATTTATCGGCGGTTGCTGCTGAGTGGCGCTAGCGCGGCATTTTAATTGCGCTCTTATACCACCACCGGGCCCTCCAGTGCCGCGCTGCGGCCCCCCTCGAGATACCCGTCCCGACCCCTCAGTTTGTTCCGCGAGCATTGCTGGTACCTTGAGCATCCCCCTTCCACGCCCCCCCCCCCTCCCAAGAGTATGTTATCGCGTATTCTGAAGCGCCTTTCCGCTTTCCTCATTTGCGTAACGTCGATTGCGAGGAGCACCAACCTGTTCCTTAACTAACTCGATTTCGTTCGGATAATATAGAAGCGAATGGATGATTTTTATCAATTTTTTAATTATTTTAATAATAATCTTAATAACTAATTCTCGAACAAACAAGTTTTCAGGTAAAATCTAAAACGAGAACAATATTTGAAAAAAATGAGCGCTACACTGGGTTACACTGGGAATTAATGATGATAAAGTGCGTGTGTATCGAGCAAGTTAACTAGTCCGCTACCGCAAGACACAACATTTTTATATAATTGCTCTCTTGATACGTTCATCCTGGAATACGTTCTCATATCTCTTACAAAGCAACCATCTTTCATCCCGACTAAGCGTAGTACGTGTTCGTCCCTCCCTTTCTTTTCCATACTCGCGCGCGCCCGTGTTCGTCGCACGCAACTACCGTGTGTGCGTCCTCGCGTGCCTCCCCGAAGGCCTGTGTCCGGCGTATTTCAGCCGGGTTATCATCGCCAGATCTACAGGGACTACGCGAGAAATTATTTATTAGCGCGGGACACCTCCTTCGTCACCCCCGAGGGAAACGGAGTTTTTCCGTGCGAGGCGCGTCGTAAAAAAGATTAACGAGCGTCTGACCAACCCCGACGCGACGAGAGCGGCGGCCGGGAGAGAAGGAACGCGCGAAATCACGCCGGAAGATGCCCGCCGCGGTGATGAGGAAGAGCCCGGCCGGAAGACGCGCGTTAATCACGATTTGCGAACGCGATCAGGACAATCAACATTCCATTCGTATAAATCGGACCGACGCCTGTAACACACATCGCTTTCTCCATGTTATTAATCCCAGGACACATTAATTGATCAATCATTTTATACATTCTACGTGTATAAATTATTAATACACCGTCTTCAATAACAATTACTTAAAAAATACTTGCGCAGATATCTACGCAAGAGCGATCTTATAGTTTTCAATATGTCATCTCGTTGCAAAAGCGTGTCGATAGCGCGTTCGAAAGTACACAATGCGGAAAGTTGCAGAGAGGGAAAAGCGGGAAGTTGTTTCATCTTGGACGCGCTTTACCTTCGCACCAAGGATGAAGCTTATACAGGCCGGTTATACTAGCACCGACTACCGAGCTGGTGGGATTGTTTAAAACGCCTCGTGTTCGCGCTTGGCAATCCCGATGGGAGCGCATTATCGTTGCCCGCAGGGCGTTCGATCCCGTGGGGAAGAATTTTGCCAAGGAAAATATTTGTCGGGCGTGTCCGGCATCGTGTATAAACAGATCGGCGCCGATGGAAATGCGATTGTGCCGGACAGGTATCGAGAGTTGCGCACTGGTCGCTTCGCCGCGCGACCCTCGTGGCTACTCGGTTTACCTGTTCGACAGAAGCAGGTTCCTGAAAAATTTTCCTCCATCCGCTGTCTCGCACGTTTGGAGACGACGGGTCTCCTTGAGAGAGGCAATCAAGAGCCGCTCTCGTGCGACACCGCGGCCCGCTCTCGCTGAATAATTCAGTAGGTGTCGTCCGCGAGAGTTTTGCCGGATTTGTAGCGCGACCGCGCGCCGTTTTCTCGATGTTAGCAGACCGGAGAATCCTCGGTAAGGAAACTCGAAACGCGTCTGCGATGTTCGACGCGGATATTATGATTTATTTACAATCGTTTAACGCTATTTCGATGTGCGATTTCAATGAATTGACGAAACGGCAGGGCGACAGTCAACAAAAAATGATGTTTCGACGTGCAAAATTTTTTTTCAAGATAATATTCTGATTCTAGCGATATGCATAAGTGAAATTTTAGCGAGTATGAAAGCACTGGAATGTCGTTAATACTCGATGTTTTACATTAAGCACATTGCTCCGTTTACGCCTCTTTGCCTCTTTCAGGTTTCGCCATCTTATATTAAGTCCTCTGTCAATATCGCGCGAGGCACACCAGTTCTCCCACTCGCCGATACATATTTATGTAAATATTACTTATTACCAATCCACGGTATAAACAAGTGTCGCCGAGCTATTAGCCGCATCGGCATACGGGCCTTTATCGCGCGCGGCTACGACACAGCTCGTTACTCCCGTCACGCCTTACGCACCGAGTAAAATCCGGCGCGCGATTCGCGGGTACCGAAAAGGCGTATTCGGAATACAATCGTATCTCGCGCAGCCAGTCCGCCGCGTAATTTTCGCGCACACGTACGCCGATGTGCATACGTATGTTGAACTGGAAATGCACGCCTGTGCATCAGGTTTTCGACGCGAGACGCAGAGTCGGCGTCGCCGTCGTCGCTTATAAGCGTAACGCATTTGCATTCTCCGCTACCGTTACGCGCTCTCTGACGTGGATCGTCGCATCTACATAAATATTCGCGGAGGAGGAAAAGGAAGGTGGAGAGAAGAGGCGCGTAGCCCGCGGCAAGGGATTTAATTTTTATTAAATACGTGTAGTGCTATACCGGGCCGGTGTTTAATTGATACACCGCGTACATACAGATTCTCGGAAGACAGAGTTCCGATCCTCTCCACTTTTCGGAACGATCTCCTCGTCGGCGCGGCGTTAAGAGAGCTCCCCCGCCTGAGCGGCGTCACGGACTCCGATATGCAGGTGTCGATATGACTAAGTGTTGATTAGCGGCGTGCAGACGAGAATAAAACGGCCGGAAATATCATACCGTTTAGATTTCGCCAATCTTCTTTGATTTCTCAGAAAACTGACTCCGATGATTCTCTCTTTTGATCTATATAAATAACTGTCGATTTGAATCGCAGGACATTAAAACTGTCATGAAAGAAATGTTTGATAATAAGAAACTCAAGATTTAAAAGGCAATTTTTAAAGACTGAAACCCATTCCCATTTGCATAATATGACCCATTAACATGATTTATGAGGCCTGCGATAAAAAAATACTTGTTTATACATTTCAAAAGATCACTCAATAAAATTTATGATTTAATCGCTGTTTTATTAAATAAAAGTATATATTGTAGAAGTTACTGTGAATAGCACCACTCATAAATCTTACACATCGTTGATGTAATTTACAGCGCGATTTTATATCACGATTTTATGGTTTCGATCAATTCGCCGCCTCGCGTTGTGCGAAAGGAAAATCGGCTTTAATAGCGAAATCAAAGCGCTGAAAATGAAACGGCATTCTGATTAAAACCGAGATTCGATTCTCTCTTCAGGGAATACTCCGTGCTAATCGTCGACTTCATTATGCGCATACCATACGCATGTATCGGTGCATTACGACCTATACCGGGGGCCCGGTTGTCGTCTTCCTCGCCGAGGTAGATCTCGCAGAGCGAGAGAAGACAAGAAGATCGCCGTGGCTCGGGCGAGCAGGACGAGGGCGGGTTTTAACACGGCGATCCCTTCTTCTCCGCGCGGTTCTTAGTTGGTCCGCGCGAACGAGGGTGATGTCACCGTGCCTGTTCGATCCGCTATCGCGAATTTTAATGATGGTGCAAATGTCTCGACGAACCGGCGCTATATTATCTCGGGAGTTTAGGCCGGATGCGGGGGCCGCCCACGCTTAGCTCGTCAGGGGACGACGAGCCACCACCATTCCTCCGCCGACTACTGCCAGCTTCTTATACCTCGCGCCTCCATGGAATTTCGGTCTTTGTCTCGGCAAAACGGTTTCCGTTCTCGCGTCGGGCCCCGGGCGAAACGCAAAAAAATTCGGGACGAGCGGTATGCAGCGATGCCTCCTCCGTGGCAGTCTCATGTTGCCTGTCAATAGCCGCAATTTATTATTCCTTTGAGCTCGTATCGGTTGACATATTGGTATGAAATCGAGGCAATGCGCGTTGTAATCTACCTGAATTTTTTAAATGAGGAGGCACTTCCAATTTATTATCACATATTTCTATTATTTTATTATTATTATTTTATGACTGATGCAAAATGAAGTTGATTTGCATTTCGCGTGGAGATTGTCTTTACAAAAATACTCGATAACAAAGGATGGAAGAATGAGAGAAAGACGAAGATGAAAGTTGTTAACACGAATGAAGCGTGAAAACCAAAGTTAAATTCAGGCGAGATCACGACGCGCGATGCACGAAAGTGTGAATGAAAGAAGCGACGAGATCCTTACCCACGATCACAGAGCTCCTGGCGAGAAAACGACGATGTGGTGTGGCTTCTATCACGCGATTCCATCGACTACTTCGTAAATTTCAATTTATACGTATGTACGGTCGTTTTCCTCCGCCATTTAAGAGACACACGAACGACACCACTAACGCGCGGACGAAAAGCAGGTAATTTCATGTGTCCCGGAACGCGATGTGACATGCATATTAGAATATCTGATCAGGACGCGATCCGAGCAAATTATATAAATACAGATTATAGCGATACGCGACTGCTTGCGGTTCTAATGAAATCTCACGATACTTCTATCCGTCGTTTTTCATCAAAAGTCACTTGCGGTCGCGCAAATTTATTTAATACGTTTCGGATTTATTAATCAACTTTATGTACTGGAACAATTTCCTAGATAAAACGAAATAAAATGGAAGTGATTTAAGGGGACAGTCGATGAAAAGGAAACTCCACAGCGTAAAATGCAGCGAAATGAGAAGAGAAGCAGCACAATGTTACTTTGTGCGGGTGTCGAGTAGTTTGCGTCGTCGCGCATCCCCGGCCGGTGTCGCGTTTAATCAAGACCGAATGTTTTACGCACGATCATTAAAAACGGAATGGCCCGTGTTATACTTGAATACATAAACCCAAACGTGGCAATATCGAGGTTTACGTCAGTTTTATTTAAATAAACTTTCTGTCACAATCGCGGCACTTGGCCTCTCGCGCTCTAGATTCCCGCCTCTGCGTAATACATCGCGCCGCGATCCTCGCGTGTCGCTCGCATTTCAAAGCTGCAAAAGGCAGCAAAAAGAGTTCACTTCGAAGCCTGCGGAAAGCGGTAATGAAGTCTCGCGATGGTAACGCGATTAGAAAACCAGTATCGTCGTCCTCGTCATCGCCGTCGTCACGATCTCGAGACAGCGGTCATTCGCCGAGGCGAGCACCGTTGCTTGTAAATTAATAATGCAAGTCGATGAGACATGTTACTAACATTAATGGCGTGATTGCAATGCTTGTTACAACAGATAGCGATCGACACGATTGTAACATAAAGTTGTCTGGTGAAATTATTATTTAGCATTCAGCTCGCGCGAGGAATTTATTCGTTGATGTATTTATTTATAGCGGATAATCGTTCGACTTCGTTGCGTACGTATCTCTTATGATAGTGGCATTTTGCCATCGGCAAAATTAAAAAATTTAGATCTATCTAGACTATTTAAAAACTAAAAAGTAAAGTTTAGTCCAAAAGAGCTCGAGAAATCCAGACAAGAATAGATACATTAAAATTTTTTATAATAATTTGATATTGAAGGTAAAATATTGACGGGCTTAATCACGCAGTGACGATAGAAATGTGCCGGATAATTAGCCGTCCAAAAATAGCCGCGTTTCAAGGCACATTTAGAGAACGCCGTATCATTTGGAATTCAGAAACTGCACCAGATGATCATCGTTAACGTCGCTTTGAAGATCGTCCCTCACGCGAATGGTGAATTGCCGCGCCGTGAAGTCAAGTCGTCGCGCCGCGCACTTTTCGTCTCGCACGCTGACGGACAAACGGACAGTCTCGGACGCGAGGTACGGGGAAAACGAATGAGGAGGAACAGAAACGAACGGAAGCGAACGGAGGATAAGTCGGGTGAACGTAGGCCGTCTAACGAGCTCCGCCGAAGATGCGAACGGCCGACGTTCCGCGCCGCGTTCTCGTTATCCAACATTGCCCGCGCGCGCGCGCACGCGTGTGTGTGTGACACACACTCGGCATGGCTGTTAAAGGGTGGCTTAATCACTCTGTCGCATCTCGAGATCGAGCAAAAATCTGCTATTAAAGTGCGTGCGTGCGTCCGTCCCAAACCGTGATTCTCACCGAGATTGCCGCACGCTTAAGGACCTTGCTAATTGCATCTCGCGCTGTCGGGCGGGCTTCGATCATGCGGCGAAGTCGTGTCATTAAGGGGATTTTAGCGTGACGTAACACGCCAGCTTACGTGGTACTGTAATTCGTAATCCGGCGTTTCAATAAATACATCATCGGTATTTCTCTGCGCGTGAGATTAAGCGCATCTCGATTGCAGTAAATCTCATTTTAAATGAACGGCAATATATATGTATATTATCTGTGTAAAGATTTCTTGATGTTCAATTTAACTCATTATTGCGATGAAGCAAATCCGCGTAAAGAGCGTGCTCGGTAATCCGCTGACGATGCATAGTCGCGCCGTACTCTTCGGGCCTTGATAAATTGATTCCAGGTGTGAGAGACCGTACGGCGCGCGGTGTCGCGCGCGAATACGCGTTCCAGGCGGGTAACGACGGCGGTCGGTCATTGTCTCAGGTATTATCGAGGCGGGCATCTCGACGCTTCTTCGAGTTGCGGGGGCGGTCAAGCCCTTCTTTCTCTTGTTCCTTGTGTCTCCCGTCCTCTCATCTCATCTCGTCGTCGTCGTCGTCGTCGTCGTCGTCGTCGTCGTCGTCGTCGTAGTAGTCGTACTTCAGAATGAACGGATGCTCCGGTGGCAAAGAAAAAGGACTCTCCTACCTCGATCATTCTTTTAAGGCGCGAAAACGCAAGGACGCAAAATGACACCAACGACCGCCTCGACGGAGCGGAAAATTATAAATAATGACGAGCCTATAGATTCACGTTCTGTCTCGAATACTCGACGGTTTACCACCTGACGATGATGAGCAACGAGAAAAACGAATGCGGGCGGGACGAAAGAAAAGGCGATCCTTCATTTTGTGCAGTACGATTGTTAAAAAGCAAAGACACGATAACCGATATCGCGGCGATACAATTATTTTTATCCTCCGTGCGAAGCCGTGATTTTTTGGGAAAGCGAGAGGCATTGATATTAAATGTATGTTATTTAATATTCCTAATAGGTATATAAGATGCAGCAGTCAATACATATATAAAACTGTAACACAAACAATATCGCATAAAATGATAACGTGCGAGCCGTATCTCCGTTCGTTATAATCGGTGACCAAGATAACTATGCACAGCCACGACACCGGACACGGTGTGCATGTTACACGCGCACAGATGCGCACTCGTCTTCCACGAACGTCCCGGACATCTCCTTAATGATCGGCTCAGTGTATCGCGATGGATAATCGTCAGATCCGGTGCGAAAGCGAGATGCACTCAGGCGGTTCTCGTTATCGCTTTGCCTACGTTGCGTGCATCGAGACACATTGCACCGTCGGACGGACATCGATGCCGCACCGCGCTCTACCGATCGGGATCGTCCAATCGCCCGGGCGAATTGTATATATGTATATCGCGCTCGTTATAATACGCGTTCTTATCAAACGACAAATATGTTGCTGACACGTCTAAGTCGCCTTCCGGCGAAGCGGGGCGTCGTTATTTCGGCTGCATTATCGACTAACCAGATTGCTTCCCCGAGGATAAACTCTCCTCGTATACGCGTGTAATTCGTCGTAATGTAATCGGACGCCGACGGACGTTGTGAATGTGACCGAAGTTATTGTACATTTGTTATAAGTGGCGATAATGTGTAACGTCAAGTCGTTCCGCGTATCGCAATATATATGTTCTGTAACGCTCGTGGTCGCTATCAGAGTCGTTAAAGCTAATCTTCTGATTTAACTGAGATTGTTTAATTCTCGAACCTCACATTGTATATTAAACCTCGCTAACATTGTTCAGCGAACATTATGACATTTAAATTGTGGAATGAAATTTTATTTGGCTTGCTCTTGTTCTTTTTATCGTTTCTTTCAACTATCAAAATTCTTACATGAATGAAGGAGAAGGAAAGCGCTTGAAAGCGCGATAAAGAGGAAAGCAAGTAAATACAAGTATAAGAAAACGAAGAGTCAATCGTTCAAATTAAACAAATAAATGGCTGTGCGAGGATATGCAGGGCGCTACGTATTGCTATCTCTCGAGGAGGAATATAATCGAGTCGCTCGGACACGGTCGGTCGTGGACACTGAGAGTACCCGAAGAGGTATTCGAGACTCTTGTAGTCTGTTTTACGTGCATGGGCTATGGTACCATCGCCATGGTGAACGAGCGCCGAAGCGAAGCTGGACGGAAGCGCGTCCCATCAAAAGACGCCGCCGTCACGATATAGAGTTACCGACTTCGCCATAGGCCACGTTATGGTTTCTAATAGTTGGTATTAGGTTAGGATGTGCATAGTCTTGCTTCCCCATGCGTGGATTCCACCGATGCTTGAACTATTTCGAGCCACGTCTAGCTGAACAGGTGTGGAGATCGAATTCAGTGAAGTATTCCGATCGACGATAAAAGATTTCTGTCCAAGTGGCGGCTGTCTTAGAATCCTACGCTTTTACATGTGCCGCTCGAACTTTGATTTCCTACGAATACAATGATAATCGGCGCGATGACAAATTTTTGACTGAAGTAACTTAACACATCGATACGTAGAATGTTGGGCGAAAAGGCGCAATAAGAAATCGAAATCTGCGACCGACCGTGTCCGAGCGACTCGATTATATCCGTCCCCGACCTCAGGACGAATAAATTAAATCAGGCGAAAGAGAAGCGCGGTACGTCTCTCGTGTCTTCTGCCTTCGAGTGGTGTGTTAGAATGACGAATCCCTTCGGAGGATCGTCGGCTATTTAGATACCGATCTAGATGGAGGGCTACGGATTCGATCCTATCGGAGAAATCTTAGACGACGGCCGGACCTTCTCGATACGGTCCCCCGGACGCCTTCGAGGCGTCAGGCATCATTCACGTGTAAAAAATTAGAGATCGCAGCTCCTTTCTGTAATGCGCGGTCTAACCTTCTATAATGCGGTGTAACTTTGATCAGATGATACTGAGCATAATAGTGACATCAGTTTTATGGTTTTTACATTGCTTATATGATTATAACTTGATAAAGATTTATAATTATATCTTTATTTTTAAAAACGCTTCTAAATTTTATATTGTTTAATTGCGTTCGATTCGTTTAATTGTATTTAATATTTTACATATTTTTTCTAAAATAAATGCTATTGAGAATTGCACCGCTTATATTTTCCATCGCTAATCTTTCATAACAAAATAGAGGATTTCAGTCTCTTGGGATTTTCGAACACTTTTGTAGGGTGGCTGGTACCTTCGGAAGGGCACAAAATAGCGCTGTAGCTTGTTCGCGTAGATGCTTACACGTCGAATCGCGAGAATAAGCGAATTCGGGGGGAGAAGGAGGGAAGCGGGGAGAGAGGTGGGCCAGAGCTTTGTTACCTTGTTAGAAGCGTAGAAGGAAGACGATTGCGGAGAGAGCGGGGAGGAGAAGATATTAGCGAGACAAATAGCTCGGCAGACTCGGTGTGAGCGCAGAGGATCCCAGCGCACGGGCACGCGTGTCCTGTATATGTGCGTGCGCGTGTATGATAGGCACGCATGTGTGAGTGCTGGAATAGGTACGGCACCGTAGGGCTAGTACGAACCTTGACGTACTATAACCGAGTAACCGAATGAGCGCAGTATGCTTGTACTTGGCTCATGGCAGCTACTACGCTAGTAAGCGGAGCTTAGTCCCTCGTATTAGCATATGAGCGCCGCCTAATTAACGCCCCGACCACCGAGATGCGGCACCGAGGCGTTAAATAATGTAAACCGGGAACCCCGCCATTGTCTTACCCAAAGCCGTTCGTAAAACTCCGGTTAAGTCGGCGAATGGTTACCAGATTTCGGAAGTGTCTCCTTGGAAACGCGCTGTTTCCGCGCCATGTTGCGGAAAAAACTAATCAGTTCGAAATGAAAGTCTTATACGTTGTCTTTCACTTGTAACTTTTTAATTAATTGCTTGCGTACAAAAATTTTTTTTAATTAATTTTTTTATATCGTTTATTTTAGCTGCCGAATCATGTCTTTTTCGCGCTGTCACATATTTCTCCTTTTCTACTTTATGCCTTCGAAATTTTTACATATATACGTACTAAATCATGCGGCATATAAAAATATTCAAGAACACAAGTAAGCTAGTTAGTGCGCTATAAATACCGTTTCAGGTTGTAATAGATAGCGTGTAATAGCAGCAGGCATTAAAAAGGCTAGATCGCGCGATAAAGAGTGAAAACGTGACTGGCACGCGGTATCTTATCGATCGACTATAATTTCGCATGCAGATTCTGTCGATGAAAAAATCAGATCTCTCCGCGATCTCGCGCGGCGTGCGCAACGGCGAACGGCGTGCGCCGTGTTCAAGCAGCGCGAATGGCGAGCGTCAATTTTGAAACTTAGCGAACACACGACCGGGGCACGATCGGACTGGTCCCTCTTTCGCGGCGGCATATTGTCAGGCGATAAAACGAAGCTGGCGGAAAGGGCGACGGGAATAAATTTATGAATGCTGGAAGCCGAGGCAGGCGGCTGCATTCCGCGCGCAGTCTGCGCTCGACACACTGAATTGTCGCTCTCATTAGCGACTCGCCCCGGCTTTCTTTCTCCGCTCCGGCTTTCTTTCCCTCTCTTTCTCCTTTTCCTTTGTTCCATTTTCTCGTCTCCTTCTTCATCTTCTCTTTCTTCCACCGTTTTCTCCTTCTGATGCACGCTTCTCGCCTCTCGTCGACCGATTGATATGCGTCGCGCGGCCTTCCGAGTCCATTTCCAGAACCGCACTAATCTCGGCGGCTTTAATGAATTTTAATCGAAAGCGAGCAGCCCATTCCGTCAAACGATCGGGGGATGCGCCCGTGGAGGACGATCGCGATCCGTGCGGAGAAAAGGAGTTGGAGGAGCGTGTTAATTGGGATCTCTCTTTCTCTCTCTCTCCCTTCCTCCCTCTCTCTCTTGGCGCGTCGAGCTACTATGTGGGCGTACGCGATGAGTATACGCGACATCGTAAATGTCGTTCAACGTCGTGACAAGGTATAAAGAGGACAGAAATGCAAAGCACATACCGTGCTGTAAGCCGAGCAGACGCTACTCGATGCAGATATCTTTCGATGCTGCTTTCTGCGAAGCAAGAGTCGTACTATTTTTTAAATATTTATAATTACCCAGCTCTGAAATTTTGCGCTTACACTTCATCGAAAAGTACCGTGCCGCTTGCTTCTATTAATGCGATTAGCGAGAAACGAACGTTGCAGAAATCAGAAAAGCGTAAGTAATTAGCTTAATACATTATGCAAGTGTAGTGGAAGTAAGTGCATCGAGTACGAGATTGTACCAGCGCCGTAACTCTTTTCGTGCGAATAAGTCAAGTCGACGCTAATAGTTAACGACTTTCCGGCCAAATAGTTCGCCCGTATGTTACGCGAAACGTATGTGCGCAGCTGTACGGAGCAGAGAGCCGTAGCGATAAAACTTTCGCTCCATAAGTTCGGGAGTTAATGCCGTTACGTATTCGGCGACTCATCGAATAAATACGGAGACTGGCGAGCGTATGCGTATCGACGCGCGGCTTAACAGCGGTTTAATAAATACCCGCGTGAAATTCCGCGGCGAATATTTCGGACTAGGTACACGCCGATGGTATTAAAATGAAAATTTCGCGCGAATCGCCGAAAAAACACCGAAAGGTCGCTGCATTAGGAAGAATCAATGGCATCCTTTGTAGTTTATTAATCGCTGCAATTCGCATTTTATCATGTATGCAGAAATAGATAGCGTAACTTGGTATTGATATTATAATAAACAATTGAAAATTTCATTGAAATTATAAAAATAATAATTTAATTGTTTTAAAATTACTATTTTTTTGTTCAGACTAAATCTTCCTAATCTTGTTTTTTTGATGACTTTAAGTCCTTTTTAATGAATCTTTCCACTCTCTTTCAAAAACGAATACAAACTTTAATTTGATGAGAAAAAGGTCGAAGAAGAAGCGCGCGAAAGAGTGGCTGCTCATTTCACAGCATCTGACAATATGATAGACATTTTTTGCCGGGACCTTCGCGACGCTTACAATCATTGATTCAGTTTTACGCATCGCCGATCGTGATCGAGTAATGAAGGCTTCACCACTTTACCACCTTGGAGCCCGACTGCGAGACGCAGCATACGCCTCCTTCGTCGTTATGGGCACTGCATGCTTAATTGTACGCCACGTCGTTCGCATCG
The DNA here is from genome assembly GCF_040581485.1 of Linepithema humile. Lineage (NCBI taxonomy): Eukaryota > Metazoa > Arthropoda > Insecta > Hymenoptera > Formicidae > Linepithema > Linepithema humile. The sequence continues at coordinate 34,766,785 of NC_090128.1, forward strand.
TCTCGTCGTTTTCGCCGCCGCTTAGGTGCCAGCACGCGTTAATGACGCGTGTATTAAAAACGCGGCCGACTTAAAATAAACGGGCCTGCGGACGCGGTGATTGATGAGAGAACTCCTCGCCCTACTCCGACAGCCTCTTTGGCCGTAGGAGTTGAGACGGACCGGGGAGCAAGCCGAGAGGAACAACTCGAACTTGGTGCGCGAACAACGAAAGAGGCAGAGGTACACCTCGACGATTTGTGTCGCGCTATTTGCACAAGCATGCTGGCACGGAGCTTTCAACGGCGAGAAATTTAATGTTATACAGCAGTAAGAGAGAGAGAGAGAGAGAGAAGCGATTTATTAGCTTAAGGCTAAGCGGCTCGAGACAGTTAGTAACACGTGCATATTAACAGATATAATATGAAATTTTCATAGACAAACGTGAATATATGACGTTTGCATGTGGAACAATGTGATTCGATAATTATGAATTTCATTATCGTCAAGTTATCTCGAAAGAAGTAAGGCTCAAGGTTCACGAGACGTATATTATTTTGGGCAATCCCAAGTATCTCGCGACATTTATTTTTACACGCGACGCTCCGCTGCATGCTTTACTTTGTATTCACTCGTGTGCATGAAAAAGAATTTTGTCTAAGCAGCCAGAGGTATCATCTGTTGGGATTTGTAAGGCGCCAGTGCATTACTTCCGGCGCTCGCAGCAGGCGCGGATCCGTCAGCGTAACGATCTTGGTGACGCGTCGCTTCCTTTTCCCATGACGGCCAAAGAGAATGACAGTAGCCCGCACGCTCGCTCGCGCGTTTGCCGCGCGTAATTATCTCGGATAGATGAATCTTAACGAATCGCGTCTAATTATTTATTATTAATCGCCGCTCGAAGTCCACGGAGTGACCCGTCGTCGATTATTCAACATTCTAAAGAAGTCATTTGCGCGATCAATGAGCGTGTTTGTCTTACTAATTTGTAATATCAATCATTCTACGTGAGAGATTCTTCTTGCTTCCTGACGCACGTTATGATTTATATTCCGGGTGTCTGTGGAAATTGATTTATATTCGTTTGAGGAATTTCTTAGCGCTATAAAAATAGAATCTGATCTAATAATAAGAATCCTCGAAGAAATAGCAATTTCCTTTTATTGAGATATTTGCCACCGATTGCCGTGCATGTTACTAATTTTGGACAGCTCCGCTGATTGGCGATTCACCGTCGCGAATCGACATAAATCACGGGATTTGGGGAGTCCACGGTGAGCTAGCTGCTCAATTAATCTGCGCGCGAGCACGCCAAAGAACCCGACGATTTGTTTAAAGGTCCTAAGCAAGGCGCGCATCACGAACGACGATGCATCATGCGTAGAGCGCGTAAAAAACGCGACATCAAAGGCAAAGCGCCTTTGCGCCGCTCGTCGTTTTTAGGCTGCGTGAGTATATCGCGAGAGGTGACGCTGGGAAAATATCATAAATCCACTTTGACGCTTCGCGCCTCGACGCTGTTGTGACATACGCCGTCATTCTGCCTCCCCCTCGATCTTCTCATAACAAACGTCATTTATTTATACACCGATTCGGCCAACTGCACGACGCGCGATTAGAGGGCCGGACGAGATATCCAGGCGTACTCACGGCGGAAGTGTGAGGGAAGGGAATGGAGAGAAGATCGACGGTTACACGTGGAAAAATGCGATACGACCGTAAATCGCGACAGCTCCGAAATATATCGCGTGTGTGTACGGCGCGCGTGAAAAACAAACATTAATAGAACGACCGTTAGTCACCCTCGTCGTCAAGAAGCGGGAAAGCACCCTCTCGTTCGCGCTACTAATTACGTTACGATGTAGGGCCCGGGATTGTGTCACAACAAACTTCGCAGCGAACGCGGGCAGTAGTCGCTCGGGGTTATAAAACTTCAAGTATAAAATCTCGCGTCGGTTCGAACGGAGGAGGCGGACGGTGTTTGTAGCTAATTGAAATTAAATTTCGACGGTGCCCCCGTTGCGAGAAGTTAATAAAATAAATTCGAGCGCACTCGGAATGCTCCTCGGGATTGCGATGCACGGGCGAGCGACGTCGAGAAATCGGCATTAATTTTATATTCCCTCGGTAATAAAACATACAGTTGACGAGCACACGATGAGGATCGGCGAGATTCGAACGAGGACTTTTTCACCCGAGGACCCAATACCGACGCGGGAACCCCGCTGGCGTAATTAACATTCGGCACGTTTAGCCGAGCCCCCGACTAGCTTCTTGCCGCGGTGGGCCCGCTGGAAGTCCCGACCCAGACATTGATTAAGACGTGACCGCGCCGTGACACGCCGACAAACATGTCGAAACTGCGCGATTCTAGCCGCTCGTATTGTATATCCTCGCGAGGTTGCGATGTCCTGCCCGGGGTCGATGACCAATGGAAACGACTGCGCGAGGCCAATATCCCTTTGCACACGCAACTTTGATGTTAATGGAAATCAAAGCGTCGCCTGGTGCTGCAAAGACTCGAAAGCGGACTGTTGCCACTGTTAAAAATTTCATTTAACTCCCGAGAGAGATGTTTATAAAATAGCCCCCTTTTTTTTTTTACTCTTTCCGAACACAGCATTGAAAGCTACAAATGGAACTGATAATTAGAACAAGTGGTAATTATTACGCCTCTTGTGCAATTTTCATCTTTCTGCAAATTAGAACGATCGAGAGATTCTTTATCGGCAATATCTTTCGCATTAATTGTGCGTTCGCGCTTCGAAAGAAAAAGCACGGTCGCATTTCGCTTGGCAATTTTATAAGCATTCTCGCACCGGTATCAATCATAACCACTGCGACCGCGTTTACGTTTTTGCCGCCGTTCATCCTCCAAAAAGTCCGTCATCGGCGGACACTGGAATGGTAGACGGAACGCCGGCGCGTTCATCTCCGGACGGCGCACACCGATTCTCGATTGACTCGTCATCCATCGATGTTCCGTCCGCCGACATGCGCGAACGGACGGAGAACTCGGTTTTTGCCTGCGATCCCTGAACTAGTGCGGCCCGTGATCGCCATTCTGCATGTTGTATTCCGCCGTCGCGGCTTCTTCGGTCGTGGTCGTCGTCGCCGTTGCAGTGACTGGCCTCGACGGCCCTCTAATTAAATACAGTTTTTCATGCGCGGGTCCAGAATCCGCGACGACCCGCTGTGCGAACCGATCGCAGCCCGACAAATAAATCAAGAAACAGGAGCGGATATTTCGAGATCCAAAGCTAATAATTTCTCAGATATTCTCCGCGGAAATGTAATCTGGCAAGAAAATATTTTTAAAAGTTCACATTTTTTCTTATATTACGTAATGTATAATTTTAAAACGCTGATAAGCAAAATTAGTTTATTGTGAGTTCTTTTTGATTCGCAGACCAAAATCAAAGTTTAATTGTTTCGACATAAATCTACTCTTGATTAATGGAGAAAGAGCGACGATTACGACGGTTATTCCGTCGAGCACGTCGCCTTCTCGGAAAGCAAACACAAGTCGTCGATATAATTAGTGGCGCGCGTGTCCATGCTGCCGAAACTCTCGCTACACGCAGCGTTCCTGTTACATGAACTGAAGGACCACTTGCGCCAGAAGGGTTCGGTGCAACTAGCGTGCTTTCGAGGAAAAATAACCGCAATCTGTATCGGTATTTCAATACACATTCGATATAGACACATTCAATACACACTCGAACACATTCGAGTTTGAAAAATATTATAAATTTAAGAAACTCTCAATTTAGCTTTCGAATAATGTTGCATTTATAACAAATGATAGAAATATTTGAAGAAATTTTCAATATTTATATATTAATAACAAGATGTATTTGGCAAATATATGTTTTGATGTAGCTTTTGAGAGAAACGACGAAGAAACACTTAGTACGATGCGATTTCTACATTTTGGCGTTATGCTCCAATCGTGTCTCGCTCCGTCACCTCCGCAGGCGCGTTACTTACGACCCTCGTAAATCGCGCGGCCAACGCCCCGTCGACGCGACGCGCGTAATACCCCAAACATTCGCGAGCGCCTCATAGAGGAACATTAACGTTCAGCCCGGGCGATTAAATAAGTCATATCGCCGCGTCCCTCTTAACGAAGCGCCGCGGCATCCTCGCATCCGAGCGGCGGCAGTGTCGGCGTCGTCTGTCGCAGTTGTCGACTGCCAAGAAGCAGTTCTTTTTACCTCCTCCACCTCGTTCTTTTCTCTTCCACCATCCCTCCGTCGGATTCGTTCTTTTGTTCCTCTTCCTTGCGCGAGATGCAGTATTTATAAGCAGGGAACGAGCGTCGCAGCCGAAAGAGAAAGAGAGAGCACCGAGAATTTCGCAGCACGCGTTTCTCTCCGCGACGGTGTTAGTGATGATACGCATGCTTCCATCCTCCTCTTTCTCGCCTCTTCCTTTCCTGTCTCGAGAGAGCGAGCGAAAGAGAGAGAGAGAGAGAAAGAGAGAGAGAGCGAAAGAAAGAGAGAGAGAGAAGCAGCTCCTATCTTCACTCTTCCCCGCTTCCACGATAATACCGAGACTCGACTCTGCGCGCCCGCCGTCCCGCCGTGCTGTAAACTGTAGCCGCTTTGACAGACCGGCGGCTGGCGTGAAAACGCTCGCCAATTAACCAGCGGTGAATTATGCACCTCCCCCTTACTTACCCGCTAGTTTAGTAGGTGACTTACGTCGTACTTGCCAGCCGACAAGCCACGGACGAATTCGAGTATCTCGCTGAGCGGTTGAGCTCCTTCTCTTCTTCTCCTCTCCCTCCTCTCGTCACTCTTTCGCTCCTCTGATGTCTTGTCCTCTCTGGCGTCTTCCTCCCTCCGCCCCGATAGGCTGGTGCACAAAGCGGGCACGGTGTCGCAAGCAGCCGGACATCCGGTAACTCGCAGAAGTCTCTTTGAAGTCTCTTTGAGAACGTGAATTCGCGGGATCGTACGCCGAATGAAATATCGCGAATATATGCGTGCGTCTCTCTGTTCCCGTTTCCATCCTCCTCCATCTCCCGCGTCTCACTCTTCGTCAGCGCTGAATTGCAACACGTTGCGCGATGCGTTGCGCGCCCGGATACGCGTAAAGTGGGAAGGATTACGAACCGCGGGGGATTCTGCCGCGAAAAATTATAGCCCGTCTTTTTTGGCGAGAAATATTTATCGCGGACGCATTTTTTTCCCAACGAACTCGCGTTTCCACGAAGATCATTCGTCGCTTCAGATTTGTCATAACGCATACATTCGGGGCGATCTATTATCTTTTCCTCGAAAACGCAAAATTCCAAGAGACACTAATACTCGGCTGGTGACAAGATTAAATTACTGTCAATGTAATTATCATACACTGGATTTGTAGTTGTGCGAGCGCGGCAGATCAGCAACGAAGATAAAATATTTTTTTTACTTACACATTTCAATCCTCGCCATATTGAGTGAAATTACTTTTGTATATCTCTGACACAGTGATAAATCTCACGAAAAATGCTTATCTAACGAGGTTGGATGACGGACTCGTTTGCGAGCTCGACGGGTAGCTGACAATACTGCCGTGAGGTGTCCCTCGTAAAATTCGAATTTGTCCGCCGGTCGTTAGTCGAGAAATCCAAAACCATCTTTCGCTCGCACCGACTCCCTTTCTCTCTCGCTTTTTCTCTCTCTCTTTCTCTCTCTCTCTCTCTCTCTTTCTCTCTTTCTCTGTCCCTTCCTCTTTCCACAACGGCCGTACGGAATAATCTACCAACCGTAGAACAATCTATCACCCGTACAACGAAAGTTTGACGCAATGTCAAAACGCGGACCCGTTAATTTTTCATGTCGTTTTACCCGGAACTCGTGCTGTAACTGCGTCTCCTAACCCCGGTCGTATATACACCGTCGACCTGATCCACGTCGTCGACGCTGGTCCAGCAAGTTGTCTCGACGTTGCCATTCATTATTCACCACCTACACTGATACGCTACCTTTCGACAACGCGGAACGCACTTGCGTGGCGGTGCGCCAGAAAAAGAACGTGCCGCATATCTGTTTTACAGATTGCCTAGTTGAATACAACTCGCCTCACGTTATCGCGTAGTGTTATTCAAGACGAGAAATACTTTCGCGAGATATTATCTCGCGGAGTAAAAGATTCATGTACGGAATATTGGAGATTATTCATTTGCGAGATGAACATTAAAAGAATCTCACTAATGAAATTAATCTGTAATAATATTAAAACTGCTAAATGTTATAAACGAACGTTATGCTAGAAGTAAGAAAAATACTCTATTATAACAGTGAAGTTTTATTTATAAAATATAACAGATAAACTTCAATGTTGAAATACGAAATAGAATATCTAGCTTCTTCGGCGAAATTGATTGCTTTAAAGTTGAAGTAGGTCGTAAACGATTAATTAATTGATTACTTACATATTTGCTATCCTTTGCATTTAATTATCAAACAATCTTCGCGAGACTAATTAACGTCCATTTGTCTGGAAACTTAAATAAATGATCTTGTTTCGGAATACTACATGAAAATAGCATCGTATAGTCGAGCAGTTTAAATTCTATCTATATCGTAAGTGGTGAAATTTAATTATCTTTCTTTCGAAAATTATATTAAAATTACATTTATTAAAAATAATAGAAGTATATTACACGACGAAGCTTTATTTATCTTTCTCCCCTGCCGCGTATTTATAAGGTGAACTTTTGCTTCAGCGGCTCCCGCGGATGTTTTAACTTTATCGCGACCGAAGTATGATTTTACGAGAAGCCGTAGGGCTAAATATGCCCGCGTCGTAAAATTAACGGCGTTTCCATCAAGGAATTCGCTGCTCGCGTTAAAACTCGATAAAAGCCAATAAAGCATCGCTACAGAGAGCAGTTTATCGCTCGTCCCTCTTGGAAGTTCTTACGAGGCGTTCGGCTAACTACAGCGGGCACCTGTATCCATTTGCGGTGTCCTTCTCCCGGATAAGACGTATGCGTATCCCGCTGCGAAGGAGAGTCGAACAGCATAACTGCGTTTTACTGCGTCCTCCACGAAAACTCTCGACCACTAGCGACCTTGGCGTAACGTAACGACGATCTCAAAAAATCCCGCGATTACCCAAGCAAGCCGACTATATATACACGCGCGTAAACTATTATTAATTTTTATTAATAACCGTCACGCATAATGACGCAGCGGCAAAGTCGCGTGCAAAACACGCGACGCCATAAAATTTTCTTGGCAAAGCTATCCGCGCGACTGAAAAGCTGAGAAAACGCGCTGCTTTGAAGAAGCGCGCGATGCGAATAGATAGCGAATTATTCGTGTTGCGGCCGAGGCATAACAGCTGATTTACGCCGCGATTGCGAACTACACTTTACTCACAACCCCTCGTGAAAATTGAAACGTTTCTCACACCCCGTGTTTTCTTCTTCTCTCTCGGTTGGTTTTACAATAACAATAAATTCTCGGGTGGAAATTGATAAAATCGAAATAAAATCTAGCGGTCGCGATACATTATGCCCTGTGATGGGCAATATCCCAGTGTTTCTTGAGCATTCGAGAACCCGTGTTACTGCCAAGGGGAGAACGGACGGACGAATGAGAAAGGTCGTCAATTCGCCGTTATTACGCTGTAGGAACCCATAACGCTAAAAATGACCATATAACATCCACGTGCATTTGTGGAGTAAAACGGCAGATTATCGTTTCGTCGGCGCGCTATTCCAAAATACATCATGGCAGGCGGATAGCCTTGTCTCCTTTAGTCACCCCGCAACATGATCATTTCAGAACTGGACCGCTGGTAGTGGTAATGGCTCGGTTTATCTGCGGCAGGTACTAGCTACCTATATAACACCCGCCTTCGCCTCTTCGCGCACCGCAAGACATTTTTGCCCATCGATATCTTTATAGTGACATAAAACGGGTTTATCGCGCGATTTAAACGCCGTTAAAGCATCCACGACGCGCCGCGACACAGCTCGCCAATTCTGAAATGTAGAAGTTTCTTATTATACACATTAATTAATTGTGCAATTAACAATTCCCGGCGTTCTTCGAGATTTTATATATCGTAAATTAACTTGTTGTTTCACGCACAACGTTTACTCAAATCGAAGAAAATATTGCGGGACGAATAATTATTTATCTCGGACGGTATCAGATATCTTCTCGACACCTAGCTGTGCGTTTCTATCATTTGTAATAATTTCTCTTCGCTCCCGGTCTTCGCTGCGCTTTTGAAGACACCGTGGCGTCCGTGTGCGGTTCACCGGCTGCAGAGCAGAGAATACGAAAGGGACACCGGTGCCCACATAACTCTGACGGATCTAGTGAATAGAGGGGGGGGGGAGGAGGGGAAGCGCCCCGCAACCCTTTGAAGGTTTATGCCGATGCAGAAACGAGTTGATTCATGAAGACGGCGTGGACCTCCTTGGGATCCTCGACTCGGTGCGCCCCGGGTCGTAGCGGGTGGTCCCGCGAGTTGATTTCTTGTTTCCTCTACCGCAAACCGAACGCGCGGCAGCCACCGTCGTTCCTCTTTTCTCTAACTGGCCCGCGGAAGAAGTGCGCGCGCGCGCGCGCATGAGAGAAAGAGAGAGAGGGAGAGAGAAAAAGAGATAAAAGGTTGGAGAAAGGTGCAGAGAAAGAGAGAGAAGAGGGAAGGAAAGAGACGCGGGACGAAAGCAGCATTCCCCGCATAGCTAAAACGATTGTCGATTTAAATGTTTACTAATAACCAGGCTTGTCCAGCAACCACCCAGAAGTTGGTCGCTTTGCATTTTTATAAGTACATCCCGGCCGTCCCGGTTCCGAGAATGAGAGCGTTTCATATTCATCCACCGATCTGAAAGGACGATCCCCTACGTTGACTAGAGGACCCTCTCGTGTATGCATTGTCTCTGCTGAATTGCACATGATGCACGATTAGGCGCTTGACTCGAATAATCGACATGTTATCTGACTCGAGAAAGCAACGTGCGTCCGAGAATACCGAATTGTGTTCGATTACCTCGCGAGCCGTCCTCGAGTGAGTTCATTACACATGTGACATGCACAAACAAGAGAGCAATAAATACCTTAGCGTAGCTAGCGGTGCAATTGGCGGAGTCAGGTCAGAAATAACAACTCGTTTGCATTCCGTAATGATTCGTTTATTGCGAAAGGACACAGTCTGCGCATCGTCTGCCAATGTCTGCCACGACATCAGCGGGCTCGCGTGAAATTTTTTGACACGAATGACTAAAAGGTGATGGCGATCGTTCACTCTCGACATGACATGATATGTTGACAGCCGTTGTGCCACGCCTTCGTGTGTGACTCCGCGAACCGAAACTTCTTCACAATCGTCCTCCGAGATCTCGACGGCCGGAAGTGACTGCTTCTTTTCGACGCGGCTACGGGACGCGACGGAAATAGTGTACCGCAGCAGATTGCGAGCGATGCCACGTATTCGCGAATCGACGTTATTCGATGCGAATCGTTGGCGATGTATGCGTTCTCGCGAAAAAGGAAGAAAAATTATCACGAGCCAATAATCTTTAACGAAATAAATAATAGATACTTACAAGAAGAGGAACCAAAAAAGGATCAATCTCCAAGAATCTATACACTCCGGCCGTCCCTCGCAATCTGTCGCCGCGATTAACGACCCATACCTCATCATGCTCGACCGAGTCGGCGTGAATCGACATAATATTATAAACATTGCAATAACAATAATAATAATCATAATAATCATAATAATAATAATAATTGTCATTAATATGAATTATGATCTCAGGTATGTGTTAATAATATTGTGTCTACTCTACATACAATACATACACTGGCCGGACGATTTCTCTACTGGGCCTCTCTCTACTATTTACAAACGCATAAATAATAATAATTATTATTGTATATTTTTTTATATATATTTATAATATTTATATATGTAATAGTACTGTCGAGTTGACGCTAGTTGTGGTACTGTTATACCGCGATGTAACCACTATGGGTAGTTGGTGTACTACGAGTTTTTATCGAGGGTGAGGATTTATAGAAAATAAACTGGGAAATCAGAAATTAGGGCCGAGACGTAAAAAGGAACATTTACGACGACATTAAAAAAAAAAAAAAAAAAAAGAAGACTAGGAACGAGGAGCGGGTAGTAAGGGCAGTATCTCATCATCTCCCGTTTTACTGTACACTAATTACAAGATTGTAGTCTCTGATTATTGTCAGCCACACCACACAAAACGCCCGTGCACAGCGCGCGCGTACGCGCTCGCGCGATAAGCGTCTCTTTAGCGATCGGTCGCGTCGTTGAGTCACACTCGTCCGGGAGACTTGAGTTCCTGAGTCGCGGGAAGACTGCTGGCTGCCGGATGAGGCGACTGATCGGAACCGCCCGATGATGCCGTCGACGACGACGACGGCGATAGTCCAGAGGACGTGGTGGTCAGTAAAACGGCCGATCCAGCGGTGCCGCCGACCGCGCTGCCACCTCCGTTGATCGAGAAAGGTTTCACGGTACCAGCAGCGGAGATCGACGAAGACGAGGACGTCAGTATGCTCGGTGCCGTGGACGGCGGTATTACGCCGCCCAGTCCGCCCAGAGTTCTCGAATAGGTCTCCAGTAGGGATATGTCGCCCGAGCCAAGATGAGACGCGCCGTACAGGTTTCTGTAGAAGTCGGGATGCGGTCTTACGAACTGCGTGCCCGGATGCATCGCCGGGTGCAGGGGATGATGAGGCGGTAGCCGACTGGCCAGAGGACTGACGAGTTTGCCTCCCGCACTACCGCCGCCACCATTGCCGATGCCGCCCCCGCCGCCACCCGTTCCGCTGTAGGGAGATGCGAGACCCGTCATCGTGACTGAATTCGAGTTCTGTTGATCGCCATCCTTGCTCGCCATGTCCGCCAGCGACCAAATCCGTGGCTTCGTGGTCACGGCGCTACCCGTGGACGACGCGCTGGTGCTCGGCGGTATATGATGATGTTGACTGCCCGGCGACGTGCTTTCCGGCGACGGATGACGCAACAGCCGACCGTGATTTGGCGCCAGATACGCCGGGTGTTGTAATTGCAGTGGATGCCTCGGCTCCCGCTGATCGTACAGGCATTCCGGACTGTCCGGGCCGCTATCCACTCGCGATTCGCTCCATTCGCTGTCTGTTCTTCCTTGGACGCCCGCCGTTCCGCCACTACTGCCGTGCAGAAGATCCAAACGGTGGGCCGGTCGTTCCCCGTCCTCGCTGGAACCTGTACCTGAGTCTTTTGAATCTGAACCAAGGAGAAAAAAAATTGACCTTCGTAATTCGGATTAATGCAGCTTCCTTTCGATTTTTTTTTATTTTCAGGTTTTTAATTTATTTAATAATTTAAGCAGAAAAATTTTCAGGAATAATAATGAAAGCAATGATGTGATTAATGTGTTCACCGATGACTGATAAGCGATGCAATTAAAAAAGAAATTATGAAATTATTTCAGGAATTTTTTCAGAACTCACCTAACCGATCTTTCTCGTCAACGCTCTTCCTCCCACTATCGTCGTCTTCGTTATTGTTATCTTCATCCTCGACTCGATTCCTCGGCTCCCACGTCATTTTATTTTCTTTCTTCAAACGCCTTCGCGCATTCGCGAACCACGTCGACACTTGCGTCAGTGTCATCTTCGTAATAATAGCCAGCATGATTTTTTCGCCTTTTGTGGGATACGGATTTTTCTTGTGCTCGTTTAGCCACGCCTTCAATGTACTCGTTGTTTCCCGTGTCGCGTTTTTTCGTCTTGCGCCGTTCAGATCCATGCCATAACTACAACAGATCCAAGCAAGGAGAATTATATGTAAAATAATCTCCAATAATCACTGAATTCTTCTCCCGATATCTGCAAAACGCGAAAATATTTTCATAGGCGACATATTAATGCAAAAAATACAAAAAATTCCGGATAGCAGAAAATTATCGCCTGTATAAATTCTCCGATGTTTTGCGATCGAAATACAGATACAGAACTGCGAGCTCAGTCATCCGTTCATTATCCGGTAACTGGTCAAGTAGGATCCGAAGCGATTCCCGGACCTCATCAGACGAGTTGAGGATTAAAATCTACGTCGAGGACGCGTCTTCGTCGTCCGAAGGATGCGCGTGACCCAGATAAGCGCGATAGTTTATGCGCGAATAAGCGAAAATAAAGAAAAACAGTAGAGAAACTCAAGCAAATCTCCGTCTTTCTCCGCTGTTGGCAGAGCTTTCGCGGAAACCCGCGTCGGAAAACTTATCCCATCGTGAGGCTCGTTACGCCTTCCCCAGCGCCGGTATAAAAGTCCGAACCCTGCTCGGTTTGAGGAGCGATATAAGCGGGTAGGTAGGTACCACTTCCATCCCGAGAGCAGATCTCTATCTAACGGTTTAAGCTCCTTCCTTCCATCCTGGCCAGCGGAATGGAGCGGAAAAGAGAATAGCGCGGCGAGGGACGGCGAAGGAAGAGGGCAAAGCAACGACTACTCTCCTCGCCTTCCGCCTTACTCTCTGTCGGACCGGGGGAGAGCGACCGACCCTCTGGGATCCCATTACTAAAAGACTAACCCTTATCAAAGATTAAACTTCGGTATAACTGCTGAATCGACGGAATCGAAATTAAATTTTCCACCACCAAGGCGACCAGAGCTAGGACTCACGGGATACTTTCTCTCCGCTCTTTTCTTTTCGTTCCCTCTGTCTCTCTTTTTCTGTTTCTCGTTCAAGTTTTGTTTCTTTCTTTTTGTTTTATTCGTCTCCCTTCTCTTCGCGTGAACAATCTGAGCGAAATGTCGCGACCCGATCTCAGACCTGGAGCGTCGAAAGAGATTTATACAGAATCGCCGATCTAATCAAGAACAATTTTCTTAATGATATTCGTCATTAATAATTTGAGGCGCTATTGCAAACGTTGATAAGTTCCGCAATAAAATCAATGCAATTTCGATAAAATTTATAATGTATACAAAAAAAATTCTATCACACGCGATGAATTAATCAGTCCTGCTTCCGGAACTTTGGCGCACAAAACAGTTGTAAAGCAAACGGAAGGATTTTCCCGTATCTGAATATGAAAAAAACCTCCCTCATAAAAATACCGGGTGACGCGCTGAACGACGAGATATCGTTGATTCAAATCCCCAACCGGCGCCTCCGCCGCCTTCTGGGCTCGGCGCGGTGGCCCCGTCACGGCGCGTCGCCATTATTGAGCTTTATTTTCGCCTTCGCACCCCGAGACGTATCCGACGACGGGGATGGGAAAAGGCGTGTATGGACGCGCGACTGACGTCCCTGGTGTTGCGTGGCGTCGGATAGGTTAGACAGGGGGTGGTGAGCGTAGAGGCGACGGCGGAAGGAGATGGGAAATTAATAAAACTGTCACTTATCTACCCTTCTCCCCGAGGCAGGCCTACACACGGCATTTCTCGCTCCTCTATCTTCGTTCTCACCCTCCGTCCGTCCGTCGCACAAACACCACCTCTCCCTTCCACCCTCTCTTTGCGCTATCTACCCGTCGCACTTTTCCCGCTTCTATTTGTCTCGCTCCGATTCCGGGCGCCCCGCATGCGGGATTTGAAACAGCTGAAACGAAGCGCTAAACATTTCAATTTGGCATCAGGCGCGCTCGCGCGAATGCTGATATACATCTCTCTGTCTCTTCGTCCTTCGACCTAGCCCATCCTCTACTATATATGTTCCTCGTCCTATCCGCTCGACGCCAGACGCGGAGGGTCGGAGACGCGCGTACTACCTCTGCTCGTCGAGAGAGAGAGAGAGAGAGAGAGCGACGGCGAAGGGTGGTTCGGGCGAGCAGCGAGCTGAAGAGAGGAGCGAGAGGTGCGCGAGGTGGACCGACATCGATGAAACGGGGCAGAAAAAGTGAGAGGAAGATAGAAAAGAGCCAAGAGCACCAAGAAGAGGCGGCGGGATGCCGCGGGGGGGCGGCGGCGGGGATGGCTTAACCCCGGTCTGTTTGCGAGGAGCAAATGGCGTTCTGCAGTTATTTTAAAATTCAGCCGGTGGCAGGGGGCGCGGATCGGATTAAAAAATCAGAGTGGAAGCTTGTTTCTCATGATAACAGCCAGCCGCTTCGAGAGCGGCAACTGCTGCCGCCGGTGCTGCTGCTGCTTTCTCCCGATTCCGCCTCCCTTGCCACCTCCGTCTCTATCTCTCTGTTTCCTCCATCCGCGTTCCGAGCCGAGTGTTTTCCGTCTCTTTTCTTGGCTCACAGTGCGCGGTTCCACTCTCCGTTACTCTTTCTCCTACATCCCGACCCTCTGTTCCCCCTTCCCGCACCGAGCGATTCTCCCAATCTATCTCTCGCACAGCCGCTACCTCCGGTATCATCGCCGCCGCCGCCAACCATCGCTATCGCCATCGTCAACCGCTTTAAATACGACAGCTATATATATGGCGGGCCCCGGTAGGATATAGACGAGCCCTGTGCACTTGCCGGAGATATAAATATATATGCAAATGCATAGGTATACCGTTGATACGCGCGTACGTATACGCGCACGGATGCATCGCGCGCATCCTCCTCTCCTCTCGCTCGTGCTCTCCAACTGATCGCATCAAGTACTTGTTTCCATGGTGATTGTTAATCGAACCGCGCCTCGTATTCTATCTCGCGCCATTTCCAATCTTGTAATGTTGCTCGTTGCTTTGCTTTCCGCAAGAAATATTTAATTTTGCATTCAACTCGATTTTGCAATTTATAACGGTTGCGTTCGGCAAATTATCTCGCACAGATTCATTTTATTAATTTATTCAACTGTAGTTCGGATCTTATCATTTTACAAAAACCTGTGCTTTCGTTACATCTCGAAGATGAAGCTTTATCGGCTAAATATTTTGAGACACATTCCGAAATATTCTTCATGTAAGCGATGTAGCTTTCTTTACCGATTTTGTAACATGACTAATTTTATATAGAATGTACACTATAGATATTAAAAAACAAATTAAGAAGAATAATTATTCCAATATCGTTAACATTGTTATTGAGCGTAATTGTCAGCAAGCATGAACTTTAACGGACAGTCATTTTGTAAGTTTCGTTGCTGACTAGCGGTTTTAAGAAAAACGAGTCAACTGATCGAGCAAATGTAGAATAAATTTAAATACAAACGCGTAACGACGTGCATATATTATCATTAAGCGCCCATCGTATAATGTTTCAAGCATGCTAACGCGATGTGTGTACGAGGCGCTGAATTAATGCCACGGAGCACTCCGATTAATGCGAGTCGTAAAAGTATTATCGCCGATATGCGCAACACATTTCTACTGACGTAAACTGCATTACGCTGTCAGCATGAATTTCCGCGGGAGATAATTACAATCTTCCTCTCGCCGCAAAGGTGCCCAAATTAACATACGTGTTGATTATTGTTCGCAATGATGTTCCGATGTACGAAACATCGCAATAATTGACCTTCCAATCCGATTGCGAATTCGTAGAAAACTGCGATTTGCATATCGCGCGTACTTCTGGACAATGTACGGCGACGACGGTTGCTATTTTCGATCCGGACGTGACTTATCCATCAAACCGGATGACCGCGCATCGCGACTGACACGCTCCGAAGGGTGGACCCGCTATCGCGAATATATTTCTCCTAGATAACAACCGGTTTGGCGCCTCCAGAATGGAGCCTCGAGCCGCCGCGAGGTCCAGCTACATTTTCACGACAGCGAGATCGAGTCGACCATTAAAAGCCAACCGAACGGCCATTTCTTTCGCCCTTTTTCCGGTCGACCGGTTAACGTAAACGCGTCTGTCAAGGTGTAGCCTGCACAGAGGGTGGAAACGGGGGGGTCCGGAAGGGTGACCAAGGGCAGTCCACCTCGGGGCAGGTGTGCGGTTGGCATGACTCCGCCCCTCGTCACCACTCGTAACTAGGGATGATATCTAACTTCGTCCTCCGTTCTGTTCTCTCTTTCTCTCTTTCTCTAGCTCTCTTGCTCTTTCGCGGGCCCTCCGTGTGGCCCGACGCTCCTTTTCAGATATGGTCGTCATGCCTTACGTTTTATCAGCGCGTTACTGCGGCCATTTCAGTGGTAGACGCCATCTTTCCGCGACCCAGCACGCACGAGGGGGTTGCACGTTCACGCGCATCTTTCCGTCCAGTTTGTCCCGAAGCCCGCCCGTCCGTCCGTCCGCCTGCGCACACCACTGTCTCTCTCGTTCGTGGCTGCGCTTGAGTTTAATCAGCCGCGAGGCCGCGGCTAGACTGGTTTGCGGTTCCTTTGATCCACCCGCTTTCCGTAGCGGCGACCTTGTGAGTCCTCGTGAGACAGGTTGAAAACACGAGACTGAACACAAGAGGTTTGCTCGGATAGAAAAGTCGAGAATCGTCGTCCAGACATGCGACATTATTACGTTACATCGTGGATAAAAAAATTTACATCCAGTTTATTTTGAAAAATACTAATATTTTACGATTGTCACTTTGATTATCACGATTTGTGATTATTACCGACATTAATTTCTGATTATTTTTAATATGTTAATATTGTATATAATTCATTAATTAAATAACGTTAAATAACATACGTAACGCGTTTGTAAGAGAAATCTTATCCTCTTCATCATTTTAGTAGCCTATTCAATAGTTATTAAATCGAATCCTTGCGTGGCCTAACCGATCTAAATTGCATCGAAGAGCAGCTCTCTGTTGGAAACTAATATACACGAATTTCACCGCGCCGTCGGAAGTTCAGACAACGATGCAGGATGAAAAACTTTTCGCCGGCGAAAGTTTTCCGCGTGATTCCCGCGATTCCAGCGGCAGTGTTTCAGCGGATGCTCGTAAATCAACTGCGCGGAGCAGAGAAAGAGAGAGAGAGAAAGAGAGACAGACAGAGCGAGAGAGAGAAAGAGAGACGGAAAGATAGACTCGTGAGAGAGAATGGACACGAAGCATTCGCGGGCGGGCTAATTCGACGACTCGGCAACGTGCTCCATACATCGAGCGTATAAATATTTGCGTTGACTAGAACAGCGATACGAGAGACGCGAAAACGCGCGGGGGAAGGGGAAGAAGGAAGAGAACGACACGCGGAATGAGAGAGTCGGCCCGATTATTAGTGTCGAGTTACAGTCGGCCCGCCGGAGGGACGGAACATCGGCCATGGTTTTCACTCTTGCAGTTTACACGACGAGCGTCTAGTGTGTACCCGATGTCGTCACGTTAAGCTCTTAGAAGCGCTTAGAAGCGCGTCTCGCGTCGCCTAGCTCCGGTCTCGCTCCAGGAGGAAGTTTTGTCACCGCGCGGTGTGACAGTCGGTTGTTCCGCATCCAACTTTATTACCAGTTGGTCGCGGCGTGACAGATCGATCGTAAACTTCGCCGGATATGTGTACTGGCGAGCGTGTGCGTCTCGCCAGAACGGCGGCGATGAGTCTCTCTCTCTCTCTCTCTCTCTCTCTCTCTCTCTCTCTCTCTCTCTCTCTCTCTCCCCCCCCGACCGCGTGTAGACGTGTGTGTACACGTGTCGCGATGCAGTTGCCACGTACAGAGATTATACAATCTCGTCTCTCTCTCTCTCTCTCTCTCTCTCTCTCTCTCTCTCTCTCTCTCTCTCTTGCTCTATTCCTGCGGCTGTCCCGGCGAATATCATCGAGTTTATACAAAATGATACACGGGGCGCTACTTTGTCATACGATCGCTTAAATCCGTCCGTGAAACGCACTCTAACTCCGCCGTCTGTGATTAAAGTCACGCTGAATTATTTGCCCGTCAAGATTATTGCTCTCCGCTGCTCGGCCGTTATCGTTGAACTGACAGAATTTATTGAACCACGCTTTCTGCGCTTTGCGGAAAGATACGCGGCTGAGAGAAACGAATTGGCGCTCGCTCCTCGCTAATTAGCAGACCCGAACATTCGCTCTCCTGTTTGCTAAATTAGCAACTCGAAGTACGCCGTTTAATAAATGCGCGTTTCATATATAATAAAATTAAGTAGAAAGACCATTGTCTTAGCAGATCAGGAGTTTAATATACAAGAAACGTTCCGTAAAATATAAAACGCTGAAAAAAATTGAATAATTAATCACACATTATACTTATTTTACCATGTAGATGATTTTTCTACTTGATATTTCCGGATCGCTTAATCGAAACATGTTCTTATGAATTATTCACTCCGTTTAACCAAAGTAATTCTCGGTGAAAACTCATTGCTTCGACTTAGCGGTCTCACATTAAATCTTCTTTGACGCGTTTCTGAAACTGATAGTTTCACAACCAGGAATGTAACCTTTCAATCTGCTCGCAATCAGTGCAGCAGCGCGTTACTCTTTCGACAGTGTCCGCTCGGCTGTCACGAGAAGACAGCGGTATCGGTAAGAGGGGTGCGGCCGTGTCATTAAATCCTGGCGCATATAGCCGGAGCAGGACTAATCTACGTCCATTAAGCCTAATGGGAAAAGAGCGGCGTGCATTCCGCGAGCTGCCTGTCACGCGGTTCGACGAATCGCTGTCATCTGCATGTTGTCGAAGGAGCGAAGTCGCGCGCGCGCTCGCGCGACCCTTCCCTCTAACGAAAAACGAGTGTCGCTGACTTTTCCGTACCCGGGTACGTCCCCTCAACCCCTTACCGGCCGAGCAAAAACCATCCCCCAGGACCGAAACCGGGTCATTAAACGGCCGTACATCATCCACGCGAGACGTATCTCACGGGCGGGGCACCGAAGGGTGCGGGACACCGGCCCCGCCTCGTCTCATTAGCCGCGGATATTTCAAGTTCGTCTATCGGCGACGAAACGGAGGGGATGCTGCCGTCGGGGAGGCTCTAATTTCCAAATGATAACGCTAACCAGCCTTTGCCTCAAAGAATACGCAAACCTTCGGCCGCGATGCGTTAATTCGCCTTTCTGTAATTATCGACAAACAAAGTAGAAATACGTTGCGCCAATATTGATATCTCTTAACGATATTATCGTTGATGAATAATGCTTGGAAAGCTACTTTTTATCGAGAAGCGTATACGAGCGCTCGCTCATAACTGACTGAATTCGCACGGCATTAAGATTCACGTGTCGTGCTGAGATCCTCGAATGACTCATTCGGGACTCGAAGCGCGTGCCGGCACACCGATGTCGTTGTACGGACACAGTTAATAATACGTATCGGCAATCACTCACAACGATGCCGGACATAGAACGCGCGAGTCAACGTAAGCGGGCCTGTTCGTACAACGGAGAAGCCTGCGGTCGCCGCTTTCTTATTGTCTACCCTATATGTCTCCGGAAGCAGGGCCAATCCGCCGGAAAGACGGGACCGTTAACCCGCACGATCCCGAGACCTCGCGGCCGTGCATGCCAATGCTGCATTATTGGCTTTTTGTATGCTCATGTTAAGTGGTCGTCGCGCACGCTCGTGCATAATGTCGGAGATCCTTTGCACCTCCGGATTCCGATTTGAGCGATAGTTCCGGGCCGGACGTTACCAAAATTCTCCGCCGCATTTTGCACACCATTCCCTCGCTACACTATTCGCGAGGATAACAATAATTATTTTGTAACTCATAATGAGATTAGTTTGTCGAAAAGAAGATTAATTGTAGCGCGTTGTGTGTATATTATACACTTGAAAATAAAGGTAAAATTTGTAGTAGCGTAGCGTTACAAATAATAACAGTGATTAAAATAATTAATTATGTATAAGATGTATGCTTTACATTTAACGACATAATATATCGCAAAAAAATCAAGTAGTTTCTTGTCTTCCTTAAACACAGCAAAAGATATCTGTAAAGAGAAAGTTGCGTGCTCGGAAACTATAATATAAAATATAAAATATCATACGTACATAGTGGTACAAGGTGGTAACGCACACAGAAGTATGAATAAATAGAAATGAATATTAATTATACTTAAAAGCTAGCTTTCGCTGTTGATAATTGTAAAAGCAAAAATTTAAATATTTTCCAACGATACCTCGATAAGAAATCCATGAAATATTATACTTTTCTTTTATATTATCTTTTAAGCATTAATACAACATTAATGTAAAGCATATTTTTTTCTTTTTGCAAATGCAAAAGTAATTTTTTATCTACGCGGCGTGCACGTTTATGTTAAAAAAATGCACGCGTATACGTTTTGATAAAAAGGAATATCGCGCGCGCGCGCTTTACGAGTCAAAGAAAGTTTTCTTGTTCGTCGTGCGAATTCGTTCACCTCAACAGGAAAGAAACGCGAGAACAGGGTGTGTCGCCGTCGCGCACGAAACTTTCCGAGTAGACATGCATTAGTGAAATAAACATAATTCTACGAAAAAAAAAAATTAGTCTATCTGGGTGTAAAAAATTAATTGCCTCTACAATTCGCACCTTTTAAGGGTCTTTTCTAAAGTTAACAAGTGAGAGCAAAATTTTATTTTCAAAAGACTTTGACTATCATTTCGTATCTTCCGGCTGGCACAGGTGTAGTTGTTACGTCGCGGTGCCACGTCTCTATCGCCCGTTAATAGCGCGTAGAACTCGCGCGTGTAGTTCCGGTGCGGCGTGGGTCCGCAGGCCGGCGCGGTAGGTCCTCGCAAAGGAAGACCTCGATCGCGCAGCCACGACTAGAGCGAATGGATGCTAAGCAAGCTGTATTACCCGATCGCTTCCTTGCATATGAAACAGTCTCCGCCGGAAGTGCGTCACACACTCGGCAGTATAGATTCCACTGTTGTCAACCCGGCTCAAGCCGCTTCGCCTTTGAAGGAACGTCTCCCCTAGCTCTTGTCGAATACGTGACTGCTTGTTACATGTATTTTTTTTTCGCGGGGGCAAAGCAGGGTTTTGAAACACAAGTCGGCAAAAATTTATCGGCAGTCCTCGATCGCGACAATGACGTAAAGAGCGAATTGAATTTTTATCAAGCTTGTTGACACGCGTTGCGGGTCGTCGATGGACATTAGTGCCAAAGATAAAGGCTACCCACTCCGACATGACGCTTGGAATACGCAAAATTTCACGAGCTACACGGGCCTATAACTGAAACATTTTTTTTCTCAAGAGTAAAATTTTATTAGCGGTCACAAAGTCTACGTTTGCTATAATTAAAAATAAACCAACTGTGATATGTTCATAAAACACATTTCAAATATGAGCTAATTTAAAGTCCAACAATAATTTACGCAGTTATCGAATTGTAACTAGTCGTCTACGCATGCTATCAGAACTTTTCGCTTGCGCAAAAATCGCGCAAAGTCGGCCAGGTCAAAATTTTTTGAACCACAATTATTCACGAAACTTATAAGCGAATACATCCCGGAAACGCGATTAAACAAAGTAATTATCAATATTCCGGATAACCCTGCTCGAATCATTCAATGCATTCATCGCATCTTGTAGTACGAGTACTCCGAATTTTAATCTTCTTCGTCTGACGACTGATTCAAATTTATCAAACTAGACCTTTCACCGGTCGCGTCACGACATGCTACGATCGATTCCAAGTGCACGAGGAAAAAGCGGCGTGGCGACAGTCCCGGGTCAGCTGAACGCTAATTTATTGGAATGTTTATGTGTTTCTCTCGCCGTCTTATCTCCGCTCGTACACGAGCGTATCGACCATAGAGAAGAACGAGCACGTATATGTAATTTGATCATGTTTCTCGCTCGCGATAGAAAAAACATTGCAGCGCCTCCATATTGAAAATGCACAGCGTCGTTGAGATTACGTGGTAATTAAGATTCATTGGCGTTCGAACTATTTCGTAGTTTTGCAAAGAAAACTACGCTTTTGCCGAATATATCTTGTACAACATTGTCTCGCTGACATGAAGACAGTTATCACATTTGCTGTAAGATTTCAACACCGACTAAATAAATAAAATTATAACGTCGCACTTTCGATGCCTCTCGCGAGGATGTTTTGAAGAATTCTTATTATCTTACAAAAGTTAATTATAAAAGTAACGTAATGGTCATTCTATACTTAAGCAGCTTTCACAATTTTACGCAAATAAACTTTCTTGACATCTTCGATTTGTTTATAATTTCTGACTATTTCAAAAGGTATGTACACTATTATAAGTATGTGCGATTTGCGTCTCAGTTATAATATTTTAAAAGAAAAATGTATTAAAAAATGTTAAAAATTTTTGTTTATTAACATAGCCGATAATCTTGTAAAATCACCAAATATTTTACAAATTAAAATTAGATAACATTTAGTATGAAATAGCACAAGCAATATAAATCAACGAATAAATTTTTCGACAATTGTATAACAATAATAATCAAACAAACATCCGCGTAGTTTACATTGAGATACGATTTGTTATCTAATTAAACAGCCGCTGCTTTGATAGTAATTTACATGTAGATGTGTTTGGAGTTTTACGCATGGTAAATATTGATGCTTAGCATTGAACTTTTAACACGATTATTCGATCTATACGATTGCATGATGAAATACAATAATTCGAAAAATATTTGCAAAACTTACCCATTGAAGGGATAACTCGCAAAAGCAGCATCGTAGGGGTGATATACCGAAGGATAAGGCCATGCTGCTGCGGCACCAGCTCCCAGATTATCTTTCAAGTCCAGACTGGCAGCCTGCAACAAGATATAAACGAATATATAATATTTAGTTCTGCAATATTGTTCAATATAATAATATAATTTTAATATCACACTTGTAACAGCCAGTTGTTTGTAGAGAAATCAATTAACTTGAGAGATCAATTCAATTTGCAATGGAAATTATCAAGATCAAATTGAAGAGAGAAAAAAATTACAATGTGAATCGAGCCCGGGTCTTTATTTGATTTCAAAAGCGAATTTAACATATTAAGTTAATCTGGCGCTACAACTGAAATTCAATATGACATAAAATATGTATAAGTGTGATCGGGCAAAGAAATGGAAAACATGAGCCAGCAAGAATTTAACATATTTGACATAATCGAAAATCGTATGATAAACATATCAAAATACGTTACAACAATTCAAATTAATATACATATAAGATGCTCAACAATTTCGATTTCATAATAAAATACCGAAATAAAGCATTAGAGTTGTAGAGAATTTAGAAATAATGCAAGAAATGCAAATAAAGATTTCAATGTCTTAACATTGTAACAAGAAACAAAAAGAAAATAATCGTAATAGTAATATATTAACAGCGTTGATTATAGTATGCTATTGAAAAATCTTAATCTTAATCTGTTTTAAATAAAAAAATGATCTAGAAAATAAAAATGTACATTTTATACATTTTTGTATGTTTCTATCTTATATCTTTCTTTAAAATATAAGATTAATGTATCGTAGTAAAGTTCTAAGCCCACCAAATGATATGACATAAGATCCTAAAGCATAAAAATTAATAAAATGTACATTAATGTTAAAATGTACATTTTATTTATTTTTATACTTTAGAATCTTGTATTAATATCATTTGATTAATATCATTTGATAGATAATATTATTTGATAGGCCTAGAATTTTAGAATGTACATCTTTTTTAATGCGTGTAGCGCGCGCAATGTCATATTCTAGCATATTAAAATATCGAAGGAATCAATTAAAAATATTTTGCTCGACCACGAAACGGATTACCTTTTATAGTATTTTTGCGCACATTAATTTATTATGTGGGAACGACGCGACATTTTATGTCGAAAAAGGACGGACAATTTTGTGCTGTCGTAGTTTTCTCAAAGCTATTAATACGTGTACGTGTAGAGCCATTAGCGGCCATGCCGATAATTTTCACAGCAGTTTTAAACGCTGCGCAGATCTCTGCACGCGCTACAAATTTATTCCGCATTGGAGCGCACATGCATTTGCCGAAGCCGGTCACTCATTATCACGGTTTTTAAATAAAATCGCGCAGAATGCGGTTAATTGCTCGAAAAATCCATTTTTAGGGACGAACGTCGCAATTAGCCCGTATCGCCGGCTCAACTCAACCCGATTTCCGATGTATCGACTATGATGAAAGAATAGCTGGCAAAGCGCTGATAATAATAATTAGGATCGATGTGTGTGGCTCTCTTGTTTGTTTCTTTAACCCACGACCTCGGTTATATGACAGGATGGTCGCTATTAAATTTCTACCGTATTTTATCTAGAGATAATAGGCTCATAAAAGATTCTCCGTTTTTCTCTTTCGCATGCGTAATTATACATATAAATCATATTTAATGAAACACTGTTTACAAAAAAAAATTGACATCTTTCAAAACAAACCTCTCCACTTAGAAAGCTTTGCATGCGTTATGTTGATGCAGAAATTTAAAAAATGCTAACAAAATCGGTCTCAAGAATCACTTATTTAAGAAAATCTGTGATTTTCCGTATCTGATCAAATATTTATATATCAAATTTCACGAATCTAAAATTATTTTATCGGAGGATTTTTTTATTAAACAGTGTATTACAATATAATATCTTATCATTCGAATATATGTAACATATCACATCCGAAATATAATGAGACGAGATAAACTGAATAAATAAGATATTTTTTCGCGATAAATGTTCTACAAAACTGACAGCGATGCAAATTTACAATATCACGGCCGGAGCAATTATATCGAGCAGCGGATGTCGAAGAGCGGGGAAAATAAACGTTTTCACTAAAAAGCGATACTGTGGTATGACTTTATACGGTCGGACGTTGTCCATGGAACTCTGTGCGCAACGTGTACAATCTGCTGTCTCGTTACGAGCTGGCCACACTATATAACTCGCCCCTTAAGCTCGATCATAAAGAGCGATGATAACAGCTCGGTCTTAGCGACAACGGCAACGCACCACAGTGTCCCACTGTTACAGGAAGATTCATAAATTTACGCTTCACCGCTGCTTTCTTCATGTACGCTTCGCGTGTGGCCCGATAACGCTCGCCTGGCGAACGAGCGAAACATGCTAACGCGCTTCTTCTGGAGTCTATATTAATATCGCGAGTCCTTGCTGCGATAACATCTCGATATCGCGAATCACAGCACGAGGGAAACGCGGTGGAAAGCGTGCGTTTTCCACACGTGCGATGAAACGAAAGTCGCAGACTGCACTCGGTTGCGTCATGTTGGAAAAATCGGCGTGACTCCGTGCAAAATCGCATTTGGCAAACTTCGTTAATCTCCTAAATAAACACGTCACTTCGCAACGTTCCGCCGAGTCGTGAATATAAAAGTTTGTATCAAAATTTAATCCGCGCACGGTGATACAGAAATATAGAAGTTCTGGATTTAATCCGCATGATAAAAATTTTTACGGGGAAATATAACGCCGCTACTATTGCCAACTCGGCGAGCGTTTATCGATATCGGAGGACTATGTTGAATGTTTCGACGAGATCTGAGATCGAGATAGTATGTAGGAATGCGGAAGTACAGCGCGGAGAAGCCTCACATCCCGAGGTTCCAATGGATTCGACTTCGTTCAGACATTAACCTTTAGCACTTTACGTCGGAAGTGAGTAGTATTTGAAATAGAGAAGAGAGAGTTTGAAAACTTTAAGAAAGCTATTTACAACTCTTATTATTCCGAATATAAATACCAATTTTGTAGATAAAAATATAACTTTTGCACCAATGATACAAATGTAGAAATATAAATATATATATAATGAATTAGTTACTTACGGAACTTATTTGATATTATTTTGCTCAAAAAGGTTCGTGCGCTCCATAATTCATAAACACTGCACTTGGATCAGACATTACTTTTTTCTTTACGTGGCAAATATACTATAATATGTAACGCGTTATAAATTTATTTATCTTTATTTTAATGCACTGTTGAGCATTTCGACGATAGCGTGCTATTAATTATACAGTTGGATATACATAAATGAAATTAATTTGTTGTATTGTTATCTATGAGGAAATAAGATGTATAATGAAAAACTTTTGATTACACAATTATCTTGAGCGTTGCTAGCACTGCTACATTGGAATTGCCACTTAAAATCTATCTATATTACAGAGAACGAATGAGACTAGTCATAAAAAGTACTACATCGTGAAATACATGCACTAACGGTAATTTCGCTCTAGCCAATATATTCAAGCAACGTTAGCGAATGTCGCTAACTCGAGAATACGGAATTCAGAATTTCCGGGTGTGTTATCGTCAACGGTATCGTAAAATCCTTTGTTCCGCGAATTATTTTTGTCACACCGCCAATATTATCTCTCTCTGATTTGTCGATATACCACTTCCTACCGCGAAAAAATTATAGACACCAAGTGTGCCATATTCTGTCGCAACAAAATACTGTTACAGCCGACTCAAAGGCTGTCGAGCTTATCGCACTGCGAACCGAGAATATTATAACTTATACATTTTAATAGTCGTAATGCAAAACGTGAGATTTCACAAATTCTTTGTTCGCAACCAGAAAGCAAAAAGAAAAACGCAATACTAAAATAGCTGAAATATGTGTTAATTTCACGAGCTTTCACTTCTACTCTTTTTATCGTGCAATATTTAACAGTTATTCAACTTACCGTGGGTGTGTAGAAGGTCGCTTGTTCGGCACCCAAGCTGGGAAAATACGCTGCCATGCCCTCGGATGCCGCGGCGGCGGCAGCAGCCGCGTACGGCGCGCTATACATGGAGAGCGCGGCCGAGGGCAGGCCTCCTAGACGCTGATAGCCGCCTAGCAGTTCGTACTGGCAGGAGCAGACGGTCTGGCCTGTCAGCGGATCCGTGAAAATCGGTCGACCGGTGTCGCAGCATCTTGCCGCGGCGGGACCACCGGCTGATGGCGGTGGATGACCTTGGGACGGGCTAACCGAGGTAGTGGGACTACCGGGCGGTCTCACGACCGCGCTCGTCACCGCCATCCTCGCTTGGGACAGACCAGTCACGTCCAGGGGATGATTCGTCGTCGTACCGGCGGCTACGCTGCTAACCAGAGAAGGGCCTCCCGCAGTCAGGATCACACCGGTTGCCGGTGAAACCGAGGACGGCGCTAACGACGCGCTCACTGTCACAGGACACTGCGAACAAACAGATCGCAAAATTCTCAATAAAATTTGATCGATTAATGCAACGCTAATATGTGGAAATTTTATTATTTGATTCTGAAGATTCAGAAGAAAAAATGTTTATAAAAATAAAGCTAGTTAAGAATTAGATATATTGGCGTTTGGAAAGTTGAAGGCATCAATGACGCGTTATGACGCAGCTGGCGGATCATAAGAGCTGAAGACGATTCCCGTTATTCAATCTGAAAAGACGAACGCAACTGCAACGATCAAGTCTCCCCCTTTTATGTCCACGGCTAAACCGAAAATCTACGGGCCCGGGCATAATGCCGGCGGGCCTCATTAATTCCATATCAAACACTACGGTTAAATAGATTAGCGGGTTGAGTGCCTTTCGCGCCCGGAAACCTAAACAAACCCCCGTGAAACACCCCTACCCCGAGAGGTGCGTCGCTCCCCGCGATTGTTCCAGGCATCCATCCATCCATTGCCTCGTTTCGGTGGCCCCAAACATATTGTTGAAACCCCAGTACGCATTGTGTCGGGACGAAAAACCCCGCGCGCGATGCGCATTATGGCGTCGAGAGAGAGTCGCGTTAATGCGTGTCCTCGATGCGTCGACAATGTTTCGAGGGCCAACTGTCGCACGATGGTCAGACGCGTGTGCGTGTAAATAACGTATCTCCGGTACGCTTCGATCGAGACACGACGTGCATTTCGATCAGCGATAAAGCTAATATAAAGTAGCTCCATTACAGTTTCCGGTGTCAAGGTGGAGCATGCCTGAAATTATAATTTCTATTCTTGTGTCGATGTTCAAAAATGAAAACCGATATGTCGACATCGATGTAAAGTGCAATTTTACGAAAAAGAATTCTCGATTTAAAAATATGCTCGACATTTGCATCGCGTTTGAAGGCGAAAAAACCGGTCCCTCGCCGGATGCATAACCATATACACATCGACCATTCCCTCTCAGAAATCGTAAGATTCTTTCGAGTTCGAGGGAAAAGTCAGCAATGGCAAGAATGCGCTTCGGGACTTTGGATCGGGCAAAGGGTTAAACGACGAAGCGTGTTGGCGAGTGTCCGCGACCACGGGCCATAATTCAGTCCTAGTCCCTGAGAGAAGAAGCCAGGCGGCGGAGTTGAGTTACTCGATGCGATCGCATCGAAGCTGCTCGCCAGTCGCAACCGTGCAAACTCCAGCGGCAACTATATCACTTCTGCGAGGTGTCGCGCAGTGGTGCCTAGCAGCATTTTTGCAAGCAAAATTTCATAAATTATTTATCTTTGTATAAATTATTTATAAAATAATAGAAAATTTAGCTACAACAAAATCCTTATTAGAAAAAAATTACACCTTTTTAGCCTTATTTTCTGTTATTTTTACTTTCTCTCTCTAATTGCCATTCTATGAAAATTATATTAAGACATATGCTGTGGATTACTTTCTTTATTAAATAATTATATAAAAATTATATAATCATATAAAAATAATTATATAAAATATAATAAATTTAGATGCTTAAGAGTTAAAAAAAATTTGTATTTTATTATTTCAAAAACTAGTAATCTATTTAGCAAATAGTTAAGTTATCAGTTTGAGAATATCTTGTATAATTTATATTGCAACAAATATAATTTATATGAAGCGTTTTTTCAAAATTTTTGATTTGTCAAAAATATAAATTTTAATCAATACTAATTTTTTATGGATGGTTCTGGAGAAATCAAACGCATCGTAGAGAAAAATTTTCCAAAATTAAAATTTTATATGTTTAAGCACCACTGTCTTCGACAGCGTCTTAGCCTTTAAAGTAGCGTTCAAGGTAATATTACATGGCACGCTGCGTGCCGACTCGCGCTGGTAGCGATCGACGAAAGCAATAATTATTCGTACACCGTATACATGTCGATATATCGACGCATTAGCCCTTCGTCCCCTCGTTGTGTCACGAGCGCGCTAATTGCCATCACTGCGATTTCTCTCATGGCTACCTCTTGGACGAAGGGAGGCATGCAGAGAGTGCAGCGCGATTTAACAATTGCATTATGATACGACAAAAGCTCTTCTACGAATTTCATTCATTCTTCGTTTCTTTCGTTCATTAAACTTTTGAAATAAATTGCAATCATGTGTGCTACATTGATTTAATAATTTTTATGATTAAATACTAAATAAAAAAAGAAAGCTAAGATTTTGTCGCTTTACTCGTATTTATACACATATAAAAAATTTTTCACCTTTGATTTGACCGATGAAATTTCGCGTGCCATTCGGAGCGGCTTATCATTCCTCGCACGCCAGCCATACGTTAGAACTAAAATTGTATCATTTGCGTATCATTCGAATTTACTTATGGATATGTTATAAAAGAGAGGCAGATATCCAGCGTCAGTTGGAAAAATAAATGACCCGACTTTCCCAGATTACATTAATATTTCAACACGCGAAAGGAGATCATTCACTTCATGATATTTGTTAAATTATAAGTTACTTAGGAGTCGATGTAAACTTGAGCGCGAACATCCGTTACTCGATACGTATTATAAAAACCGGTTAGCGATAAAGAGCCGAGACGAGCTACCTGCGACCCACGCCGTGCGTTCGCATCGAGCGAAGCGAGAATTCGTTGTCGGCAAACGCATGTGGATATCTGAACATTGCAGAGGAGCGGTGCACCGCTTAGTGTCGGGTGACACCTTCGAGGAGTTTGCGGAAAGTTATCCCGGAGTCGAATCACATTGACGCGACAGACGTCGTGCAGATATACCTGGATACCTGAACCGTGCGCGCGTCGCGAAAAACCGATATTGCACGCACCGCGAGTTGACGATGAATGATCGATGGATCGTCATCCGGCCTGGGAAAAAAGAAAAACTGGATGTCCTCGGATTAAAGCGGTCGTAAACGAGTACGCGCCGAGCAACTAGAGACCAGCACGCGGTCTACCGACACCAGCACCTGGTACACGCATCTTATGATCCGATTTGTATGCATAGTGTAACGATCTTGTCGACGTAGGAACAAGTAATGATCCGATTTCATGTTTCTCGCAAAGGTAAAAAGATCAATTGT
This sequence comes from Linepithema humile, assembly GCF_040581485.1. Classification (NCBI taxonomy): domain Eukaryota; kingdom Metazoa; phylum Arthropoda; class Insecta; order Hymenoptera; family Formicidae; genus Linepithema; species Linepithema humile. The sequence goes on from NC_090128.1 coordinate 34,796,802, forward strand.
GAAAATATGGCTGATGAATACTGAGATTGGAATGATAGATATTTTATAGGTGTTACAGAATGTCTAAATCTAACAATTTTTTATGTGCGTTGTATGTAAATGAATTACAACGCAATGATAAACATGAAAATAATTTATATCCAAATTTTATGCTGAAATATAATATTCGCAATAAGAATACAATATACTACAGAAAAGAAATACAAAAAGAAATAAAGAAAACAGCTATTAAAGAGAAAAAAGGGACAGTCGATTCGCGGCAGTATACAAGTGCGTGAAATTCTGTTAAAAGTTTCTTTCTCTTACATGTAATGTTTGTGTATTTATTCTGATCTTGATCTTTTTATAATGCGCTCTATCAAGAACTCAGTCTCTCAGAACTTGTATCGCATGCTGCACTTGCTTGCGATCACTTGTAATTAGTAACTTATAATGTAACTCGTAATACTATATTCTTTTTGTGCGTTTTGTTCGTCGGTTTGTCGCGGATTATCTCTAAAAACAAACATTCTCTCAGTGTCTTTGCGCACACGTCACACATAAACAAATATATACCATATTGTATTGACCGATCGAGATTATCGATCTGGAATATTTCTGATAATATTGATATTTGTGCAATGTTTCAAAATGATTATATACTTTGAGACAGAAATATATTTTTACGGACAAAATCAAGCATTATTTTGACAATAATTTGTTGAAACTACATGTGAATCAAAAAATTGTAATATTTTAAATGAAAAACATGTAATCTACATTTCTTAAGCGTTCTGTCTTAATTAATAGATTATTTGTTTTAATAGAATGAATAAATCAACGCAAGCTAAACATGAATACCGTACGAATAAACAAGAATTCTATAAAGATAAGATTTTTCTATATATTATAATTTATCGTTTTATGCTTAATATAAATGCATATATATGAGCGTAATGATAAGAACATATGCATCTGCGGAATGCAAAGCACAGAAGATCCGTTCTTGGCGCATGTCGCTACATCAATTTTTTGCTGAGTTTTAAAAATGCAACGCGCGTGCACCATTTATGAATAAACGCGGAGCGTCTGTGTGTGTGTGCGTATATACGGTATGTATATTAACTATTACGTCATTATATCACTAAGCAGCTGATCAGCGATAGTAAGTCAAGCGAGAATTGTATCGTCTGTAATTGTTTTCGCTATGTATTGGGATTATTCGAGATGATCAAGAATCGACAGAGAGAATGTATTGTCAATACATTCGTACAAAAAAATTGCAGCAAAGTTTTATTTAAAAGATAAGATTCTAGCACTTCTGAAGGCTAGAATCATTTATCTTAGATAATTGATTTAAGAAATATTATCAATTAATTACAAAATAAAACTAATCTTTTTAATAGATAGAAACAGTTGCTATTGCGGGTCCCCAGCGGGTCAAATTCATAAGTTAGAATGATGTGAATATATGCGATTTACAACCGAATGAATGTTTTTCAGATAGCGTATATATGCTCCATTATATGCTCTACGACCACAATAAGTATTTTTTGAACGATATATATAGGATTTACATACTTTCTATATCGAAAATGTTAAAAAGAGATGGATTATGATATTATTTTCTAAAATAAATCTTTAATTTTACGTATTTTTCTTGAGACATAGAATAATATTGTGTACGAGTTTTCTATTCTCTTTATATAATACGTTATATAAATAATTATGTACATATTATCTATAGAAATAAACGCGATGTATCTTTACGTTAATTTTAATACAAGCAGATGATTACAAGTTCACAGGAATTAGATTTAATCAGAATAATTTCCGGTGTTTTTAACCAGATAACATTGACGTATTTACTCACTCGTAGTCGCTTTTAAAAATGCTTTTAATAATTACTTGCGTACATTGCATTAAGATCTATATATCTTTTTATATTTTACATTATTGAAGAGAGAGTATGCACACATCATTAGATATTTTATATTCTTGTATAGATTTTGTCTTAATTGATTAAGATATAATATATACAAGATATACTGTCGTTAGCAGCCAATACCATGATATACGAATTTCATTTGACGAATCTTACAATCCGCGGAGGAAATTTATTTAGTAAGTAAAATCCGAGAGATACTACGGGCGTCTTTCGTACGTAGAGCCCGATAAACGTAAAGAGCTCGAGTTTGACGACGGCGGGCTACGATGCTGCGGGCGATACGGGGTGTCAGATAGTGAAGCCTGTAAAGAACGCGGATAGGAGGTACGTCGAATCGGAAACGAACGACGGACCTCCGCAGTGCGACTGCACTTCCAGGATTTATAGGCCATTCGGAAGAGAATCGGTTATCCTGTGGACACAGATGCGCCGGTGTTTGCGCACGGAGCATTTGTCACGCGTGTCCTGTGAGCGAAAAGGGACCGGCGGTCGATCCGATCCTCTTTATGCGTGCCGATGATGCCCTCTTTGCAACGAGGCCCAGCCAAGTCAATATTGACTTCAGACCAGATTGATGGACCTTCCTCGCGTGTGTGTTTAGGCCTCGCAGCACTCACTTATGTTCCCACCCCGCGCGACCTTCCCATCGGTGTGTCTTTTCTCTCCCCCTCCCCCTCACTTTTTCTTTACCTCCTCTCCCTCTCCCTATTTACTAAATGTTACATTCGGAAAATGCGAAAATCCCTGCTAATTCCCCGCAATTACACAATACGAATGCGATTATTCCTTAACCTCCTTCATAAGATTGAATCGGATCGATGGAATAAATCTTCTTACTGGTCGAGAATTTGCGGCACTGTGAATTAATATGGCTTCGGGCACTAGTCATGTGTGTGTGAATTGATAAATAATACACAGTGATAAAAGTGTCTAAAGATTAAAAACAAAAAACAGAGTTAATGTAGAATTCATTGAAATGAGTCGAAATGTACAAAATGAATCTAATTAAAATTAATTGGAAAATGACAAAACAGGTCTTGTGCTCATCGCAAATGCGAATTTAAAGAGCCGTATAAACTTTCCATACGTTTGAAAATATCTGTGCGAGTCAAATTTTAATAAGCAGCAATTTAAAAATGTAACTATTTCCGGAGATCAGTTATTCTTGCAAATTGAATTTTACCCGTGACAAGGAATCAATACCCTTCCAATTATAGCATTGCGTTCCAAATATCCCGTATAAATTATTATCTTTCTCTAATTAATTAATTAATGCGCTTTTTTATTTACAAAAACCCTCGAGCGTAAAACTGGATTTATGATCTTTTGCCAACCGCAATTGCGATTGGGGAACAATCGGAGCGGTCTGTAAAATCGCGTTTCTCACGAGGTATCATCGATAATTTGATATTGCGCGATATGCAGCGAAATTAATTAATTCCTCCCGGCTAATCGCTTACGGTCACACTCCCGTGCTTCCGAGGGAGAGTAAAATGCGGCGTTATCGTTCGGCGTGATCGCCGTGGGGAACGACCGGGACATACAATTGTATCGTTCGCGGTTCCCGGGGGTCCGCCGCGGCCTCTCGCTCGCGCGTATTTCGACAAAAGCAGAGAGTTGGCGAAACTGTGAAGTCGCCATCTGACACCCAAGTTTCTCCGTAAAGCGATTATCAGTGACGACGACGTCGCGTTATCGGAAGAGCACCATGGTGGCGAGACAATAGCGTATGTACGTACGTACGTACGTTAACATTGTGGCGAACGACACCAACACTACGCATTGCTTGGGCGATACTACTTTCGCTCGCGTCGGCGTAATCGCATTCTCGTTGACGATGCTTACGGAAGAGCGTTACTGTGTTACCGCTGTGCGGCTACTGTGTTAGCAGTGACTTATCGTGTGGGAGAATTATTACGCGTGTAACCATCGTCGAAGCTGAGACTTGTCCGGGTGATATGCGCGGTGTTCGATTAACATCCGGCGCGAATATTATAATTCAATGATGCCATTAATATATCACTTTACCGCTGACAATTTGAAAAAGAATACGCAACATTCTTCAACCGGCTATGTATTTCTTTATTAAAATGGGTCACAGTCGACTGCAATTTGAATTTTCCGAATTTCGCCTGCGTGGCGGTCATCGCCGGTTACGATGTGAACGCGAGCGAATGAATGTGTCGTGGTCGAAGGAGCGAGAAGGACGGTTTGAGGGAACGAGTGAGAGAAGCCGAGGGCGGATCTGAGTCAGCTCTAGAGACCGGCTCGAGTAGCGCTAAGTCAGCGAGTGAAACAGCGCTAACCGTTGGACGCGAACTTACTACCAGCGATCGTATATATATATCTATACATATATGTATCATATGTACATACATATATATACACATAACGCGCCGCGACACGTCGCCGCTTTGCCAACTTGCAATAATATAGCCATTCATAATTTTTATGTAGTCGCCGTTAATGGGAAGCCCCTCTTCCTCCCTTCTCTTCTATCCGAACCGCCATCATCGAACGTTTCAGGCTTAAAAATATCTCTCTGACCAAATATTCTTCATTTTAAAGCAGGTGTTTTCTCTAATCTGTTATACCTTTCAACTATTTTTTTTTTAATTTAAAATAACCAAAGCTTGCATTATATCTTTAACATAATTAAACAAAATTTGATTGGCTGAGCGTTATTATCATTGAATCGCAATCGTACATCCGTTTATAATATTTTAATTCATAAAAAAAAAAAAAAAGATTTGCTGATAAATTATAGCGTAAATGTCAGAATCTCGTTCTTGTTTGCGTGAGCGCAACTTCTTTAAAAGTTGACTTAAATAGGAACGAGCTACATCCAAAACAGGTAAATACATGTAACGCATCGATAGTATCGCGTATATACGATCTGCTCCGATGGGCAAGATATACTCCAATTACGTAAGTCATTTACATATTATCCTCGTCACACTGGCTGTGATAACTATCGATTATCATGATTAAAACATTATATCAACATATCACACAAATTTCCTCGTCTGCGTCGATTCGTATCGACGATTCGAATGTGCGTAAACGCTGCGATAACAGAAAGCATAGTGACACATTAAGGCTCAATAAAGTACTCTGACGTGTCTCATATGTTGACTTGTAATACGTTATTACAAAGGAACATGGATCTTACGAAACAAACGATTCTGCAATCGAGCGAAATCATACTAGCTCACCATTGAAATGTGCATATTAATTCTGGAATGCATATTATTACTTTACCTAATTCGATCACAATTTTTATATTATAAATAGAATACTTTGAAACAAATTCCAATTATTAGTCGTGAATTTTCTGTACAAAAATGTAAAGAAAAATTATTATAGATTTTATACATGAAAGAAACGCGTCTTTTTTTCAATAACTGAGATGATCTTTCGATGAATCTGATACATTCTGTATATTTGTAACAAAGGCATCAAAGTTCTAAGCGTAAATCTTCGATTAATCTTCGTCTGCAATTAGTTGCATTAATTCATCGCACCGTCATTCGCCATTAATCTCGCAGTAGTCATAACTGGTTTAACCGATCGTATGTCAAGTCCGGCATCCCGTACAACGCGCAGTGACGCATGATTCCATCTCACTACTGTTTTTCGCGCGTAACTTTGTAGTAAACGAGATTAATAAGATACCAAGACATGGTAATTTAAGATATAAGTTATCCGCCCACGTGGCGCCGTATGATTATACTATAACTTTAAATTTAGTGATGTGTTGTGACATTTTGTCGAGAGAAAACGCTGCTAGCACAATAACAAATTGTAAGCTTAACCGCGGCATCGGTCTAGGCACTTCCTCGATACATCAGCGATGTCGACGCTCGGTTCTTTCGCCGGTGCGGGGTACCAAAAATAACGCGACGAAGTCAGGGAACGAGTGAAACAGTTTTCGGGTGAAAACACGACAGGCGCGAGGACGGGAAGGTCGTTATTTCAATTAAATTGACCGACACAGATTAGCAATATGAATTCCGCTGTGTTCTAAATTTAATGCAACGTCGTGTGTTCGCCGAGATACAAGGAACGCGGTTTACGGCTCTGTTTAAAAAAAGGACAGTCGTATTTATGGCGTGACAATTTTTCAAACCGGAATTAAACGATGAGTGAAAACTACATCGCACAACGTCGCCGACTCGCATTTGCATCGTCGAGACGTGTCATATCAACGTACGGCAAATTAATTTAGGTAACGGTCAATGTCAGTATTGTTCCGATCATGTTACATAGCGGACACTCTAGATCGATATATAAATTGTAGAATGCGAGAACAGAATAAGAGAGAACAATAAAAATGAAATGACAAAATTTATCATCATATCAACTCCTTTACGAATACTTAGGAATTGTTGATGATAAATTTACACGCGTGCTAATGTGCTTGTTTATAATTTGCTCTTTTCTTGAACGTAATGATTAGTTATATCATTGATATGCGATAATGATCAAGATTTACATAATACATTACATAATTTTTTACTGTTGACGGAAATGTCAATAATTATACAAAGTTAATGACATCATTTATATAATATCATATGATAGATGTAAGTCATTATATGATAGTTAATTATACATATAAAATTTCAATAAATTACATATTTAAAAGAATATTTTAGAATTATATAACTATAATTATATCAAGATGTAACTAGCTAACAGAATAAAAAAGAAATAAAAAAATCTTATGATAAAACATAGACTCGTTTCGAAATATTCAGCTGTTTATTTTGCAAGATAATAATAAATTTTTTATATGATTATATCGGACTTACCAAATAAAAAACTGAATACTTAAAAAATGAATTATAAATTGCAAATATTTATTTCATTATTAAACCTTTTTTATGAATTTTATTAATTAATCACGCATCTTGATTTATAAATCTGTAACACTCTGTACATATCGTTATTTAAGTAGCAATTAATTTTTTTTCTGGCATAAGAATAATTGAATTTTTTTGAAGTAGACAAGCCTGTAAAAATAATCTACACATTTTATCGCACTTGATATGTTTTACGAGCGTTATGAAATACTGCAGGCAGAACGTGTATAGAAATTAGACAGAGAAAAAAATCGCTTTGTTAGTAACACGTTACTGTCTAACGATTCACACATGAAAGTGTGTCAGTGATAAAATATAATATAATTGACTAATATAATTATTTCTTCTTTTCTTCTAACTACGCTACAAGTGGAATAACACTTGCTGATAACAGACCATTCAATTTTATCAGTACTTTAACAACGCACTACGCGTAAAGTGGTTGTAACGTAGTCGCGTTTGCACCGACATTCCTTCATATCTTCACTATTTCTTTTACCTGTACTTACTTGTGTCAACATTGAACTGTGCTAGAATTTTTCTCAGTAACGTCTCGAGTGCGAATTACGTGCGAGTGAAAATATATCAATAAAAAATTCACTCGTATTTGATATCAACGGAAAAGCGACAGGAAAGGCGCGCAGAGAGCACGCACCAATTACCATTTTCGAGATACGGTTGAAATACAGCAGCATGCGATGCTGCTATTATGACAAAAACCTTCGTTGTTAGTAAGACAAGATAATTATTCCGCCGAGCTCGGGCTCTTCGATCATTTAGGCGTGGCAACACATGTTCTCAGTTCAGCGCTATGTGCGGCATATATGCAAGGTATACCTATATGTAGCGTGTCAGGACACGTGGTACGGAACCTCTTGCCAACGGCTATTCATTTTCGCAACCCTCTCCTTCGCCGCGAGGGATTCTTCCCTACAAATTATTCGATACGCTTCGCGAGGCCGAAACGAGTTAACAGCTAACGACGCGTCGCACGCATCGTGATTTTAATGGCGAAAATCATTTATAACGAGCGCTTTTAACATACGTACGCGGTCTGAAATTAGCCGATCGTAATTTCTGCAAACGATGACACTGTCGCGATACATCGGCGAAGTTGCTTTGTAATCGTGCCGGCAATGTGTTTCGCTTCGCATAAGCATTATATACAATCAGTAATAAGGAATACATTTGTCGAGTTGTTTATTATATGTATGTGTGCATATGTATGCGCAAGGCTATACGACACTAATATGTGCATCTTATCTAACCGTTTGATTGTTAACTACATTTTACTTTCAAACGACTCTGATAAATTAATGTTTTAAGATTACATCCAGAAAAACAATTCAAACTCTAACAATAAAGATTAACATAGAAAAATCAGAAGGAAGTTTAACTGTGAACTGTATCAAATTTGTTTATACCAAATTGATCTCAAAATTGCTTTGCTTTTTAACAATAGATTTATAGATGGACGTATTGCAAAATAAGTAAATCATATCGCAGCCATGTCGACCGTAACTTGTGCAGAAAGAAATATCGTGTTTTCAGATGTAATATTTTTATTTTTTATTTCAGCTATTCATCATTTCAACATAAATTGGAGCAAAAATGTCCATGAATATTAAATGCGAACAAAAATTTCGGCCAAAATGGACACTTATTGGAAATCACGAGTGCTCTATTCCATATTATTAACAATGCGCTGTGATGTATGTATTAGTTCCACAAATCGGGAAAAAAATAGAATACAATGTTAACACCGATACGGCGTTTGGACATTTGAACGATTACACAACTCTTTGTTGATTTAATCGATTATCTCGTTTTGCAATTAAAGAAAATTGGTACGACACAACGTAAACAGGATAAACACAATAAATAATTCTAATTGTAATTAGATCAATTTCCCGTATTACATTCTTGTCAAAACATTAAATACGAAGACGACATCGTATACGACGTTTCGTAACGTACTATTTGTCAACGAAGCTATGAATTCACTTATCTTTCAGATAATTACTATTTTTTTGTTCGACACAATCATTAATGTGTAACTTTTTTTAAAACGGGGTCCGATAAGTCAAAATGAGTCTGTTCGAAATGCAAACGGGAATCATTAATATTAGTAGCGCCGATCTCGGACATTATAAACTACTCCAATTTATCTATCTGCTTCCGCCTTTAATCATTGACTCGTTGCATCAATCGTTTACCTTATCAATTCACTCGCGACAATTACATTTTTTTCGGTCCGTATCTGGTGATTCAAAATCTTGTGACATATCGTAAAGTCCGCTTACAAGTATCTTTCGAAATCTTGTGCAAGCGACTCGCACATTTATGCTAATGTCAAAGTGAATACATTTTCGCTGTACAACACCGATGCAAAGCTGCGTATAATTCCAAATTGAAACAGTTGTTTTATGGGCGTAATTTTTTATTTGTAAGCGGACATACAGCTCCGATATCACAACGTCGAACAGAGTGCGTGATTTTAAGAAAAACCTGAGCAGAACTTAAAGTAAATGTGTACTAATTAAAACTAGATGATTTTTATTATACTCTTTCGGAAAATAGACATTCATCTGTCAAAATTAATCTTTTAAATTAAGTAGTTAAAGTCGTTAACGAGTCGTTAAAGTGGTTAAATAGTCGACGATTAAGCGTTTATATAAGAAATTTCAGTTGTAATCAGGTTTCTCTTAAGATCTCGCATCGCACATCGGTCGGTTGCGGTAAGTGCGTGGGATCGAGCGCTCACCTGTAGATTTGGCGATCCTCGGAAGGAGAACTGTGACATGATGTGTCGGCCGCACAGGGCCGTGATGGTCGTGCGCCGCTACGCGATCATCGTTCCAGAAATCCGCGGCATCAGCCGTGAGACGCAGTCACTTTGTGAATCTGTCACACTTTCGTTTTATTTCACCAGCTCGCTCGGATAGCGAGCGCTTTACACGGGGGTGCGTGAACCCTCTCTGCTGCGTGTACGCCACCCTTGCGGGGTGCTGATCGCGCCGACGACACTCCCGCGTGCCCTATCGTCGCGGCTGTACAATTGTACTCGATCCTGTCGGAGGCGGTAGCGGTCCGCTGCCGGCATATGCACCTCTCGCACTGTCACACGCGGTTGAAGATCAAACGCGACCGAGCAGTCCTCCGAACAATCTTTTGTCAGACTACGTGTCGTTATCGTCGCGAGGACACTTGACGCGTGGTAATTCGCGAAAAAATTCGCCGTAGACAATCGTTGACAGTTTTCACAGTTCGCACGCACTGTGTGGCCACACTCGCGTTAACAGTTAGAGTAGGGACTGCGCGGCGATGGTCCTCCCGGAGTAAGAGTGCGAGCCGCCGGCACACTGGAGTGTCACACGAGTCGCGGAAAAAAGGTCGGAGGGCACGGACACGCGCAGCGCGCGATGCGTGGTGCTTGTCGTCGGGGTACGCGCGATGCGGTTAGTCGCGGTGGCTAGTTCACTTCGTTGATCCGATCGACGCGCCAGCTATGATCGGTCGCAACTATCCTCCGAATCGTCGTTTCTTTTCGACGGAATCCAGTCCTCCGCTCGGCGGATAGGAAGGCGGAGGTACGCGGCCCACAAGTGCAAGCGAGACAGCCACAGCGGGCGAAAGCGAGAAGGGTAAATGGGATAGAGGGAGGAGGGAGCGAGAACGAGCGACCGCTAGAGGGACGGGATAGCGGACTCAGCGAGAGAGGAAGGGGGAACGAGAGGGAGATAGAAAGAGAGAGGTAGAGAGGTAGGTTGAGGGTGTCGGAGGGACACCACTGAAAAAGGAGAGGAATGACGGACGAGGACAGAGGGAGAGTGAGAGACTGGAGAATGACGGAGAAAGAGGAGAAGTGAGTGAGTGAGTGAGTGAGAGAGAGAGAGAAAGAGAGGGAGAATGGTGAGGACGACGTGAATCGCGCACTCCGGCCGTCTCTTTTTATCCTTCGCGGCAGTCCTTCCACGCAGCCGGTCGCCTGACGGCCTGCGCAATCACGCGCTTCGAATTCGCGAAAGAGTGGCGCGTTCGTCTTCGAGTTCCTCCTCTTGCTCTCGCTCACCGGTCGCGCTGATCGCGCGCGCTCCGCGAAACCGCCAAGTACGAACTGACGACGGCGCGCGTACGCCGCGTGCACGCTCGCTTTGTGCCCCGCGATGCCACAGCGACAGGAACCAGACACTGTTGTTCTTGCTTCGTCTTACTATCCCCCTCCTATCTCCCTCTCTTTCTCTCTTACTCTGCTTCACTTCTCTGCGAGAAATTCCTTTTTCGAGCGATGTCCAACTACGCGAAGATCCAGCTGAACGTCTATCCGTTATCCTGGAATGCACTTCCACGCGACTGTCACTGGAAAATAAGTTTGCTCCACATTCACCGAGCGCGATAAACACTGGTCCGCGTTCACCGCTGAATGAAATCGCTCCCGTGTCACCCGATTTCGCGCGCGCGCGCGCGCGTTTTCCTCTCGCTCGCAGAAACAACGACGTGGTCCGCGGTCTGTAAAGTTGCCGTCGTACCCACGTTCCGCGAGATGACGGTTGATCGCGGTAGTCGTAGGAGGAGAGGCGACGGGTGTACAGTGCCGGTGGCGCTGGCGGTAACGATAGTATCGCGCTAGTGGTGGTAGCCCGATGACGAGAGAAACGCTCGAGACTCGCCGCTGATGGTGGTGGTGGTAGTGGTGGTGGCAGCGGCAGAGTCGTCGCCGTGGTTCTTTTCCTTCCACGGAAAGGGGGACGATTTTTGCGAGATGGTTTGCCCTCGGCGAGACGGGTGGGAGGGTCCAGGTCGACGCGGCGCGCGGTATAGTGGGGACGCGGGCACCACCTCTGCCGCCGATGCCACGCTCTCGCCGCCACCTCGTATCCGCGCGCGAATTCGTATCCGCGGGTAGCTCTCGTATTAGCACGCCGGGTGTCGCACGCGGCTCTCTTCTCTACCCGCGCGGGTAGTCGGCATCCTCCCTCGTCGATCGGGCACGGAGCCGGCGGTTAGCGTCGGCAAACGCGACAATAAAATATGGTGAGTCGGCCGTCGAGCTCGGCTAACGCGCTCCCTGCGCGTTCTCTCCCCCCTCGCATCGCCGAGTCCGCCGCGCGGTCCTCGCCTCCGCCGTCCTTTTCCCTCCTTTTCTCTTTCAGTTTTTCGCCTCTCACTCTTTCGCGCGACGTTCGGATAGCGCGCTCCCGCTTCCTCGCAAGCTCGCCTCGTTCCTCGTGACGCCCCACCGTAGGCGCTTTCTTCCCTCTTCGTTCTCGGCTTTCGTTTCGTGGAGGGGATGGGTTGAATGAGACACGGAGGGGGACGCGACCGGCCGAGATGCTGCCACGCTCCGATATGGTGGGGCGAGAGAAGAGTGAGCAGTTGGCAGTGTTCGGAGGGGGTGAACGAAAGGGGTGTCCGGGGGTGAGTCGGGAGGCACGGAGGTAGAAACTACACGACAATTTTAGTTCGATAGATCCCGAAGTTTAGCCTCGGCGGCGCTGCTTTACTTGCCACTGACTTCTTCCCGGTAGTTTGTTCGTTGCCCTCTCCCCCGTCGCTGCTGGCTGCCTCTCCACCTCCTCCTCGGACACGACCGCACACTCCGACCCGTGTCTCCCACCATCGCGGGCCCCGCCGTCTCGTCTTCTTTCTTTCTCTTTCTCGATCGTCCTCCTCCTCCTCCTCCTCCGCTTCGCGAGGACAAGATCGCCGACTATCTCGGTGCCCCTTCCTGTGCCCGGCTTTAGCTCCGATGCCGCGCTACCTGCCACTCCTCCTTATTCCACGCACTACGCGACACTTTACTACACCAACTTCCGTCTCTCTCTTTCTCTCCTTGTGTCTCTACATCCTGTCTCCTTTTCTCGCTTCCTCCTCGTCTCTCTTTCCTTCTCTTCGTCTGACCGCCTCTCTCGCTTTCGCCCGTGCGTCGTTCATAGTCTCGTTTCCACCTGCAGCATCGTCCGTCTCGCTCGTGCGTTTACATCGCGAAATGCACGATCGTCACTCCGTCGAGCGTATTACACGAACGCGTTTACGCGGAGTACTACGCTCGTTCCGACAGTTTAACGCAACAATGTCGCACGAACGTCCCATCGCGCGCCCCGACCGTCAATCATCTCGTCAAATTGCTACGCCGAGATTCCTCAGCTTCGCGTCACTATTCTTTCGCAGAATTCAGAATGAACGAACCAGCGAATAAACGAGTAGATTTTTTTTTTTTTTTTCTTTTAAAGATGCTCTGATTATCCAGATAAAACTGTCTAGTCGAAACAACGCGTAAACGTATACCTGCGATATCCGAGCGACAATCGCAGTGACAACGACGACAAGAACCTCGGCCGAGACGTCGTGAGAATGTTTTGCACAGTTCTTTCAAAGGAACTTGTCTCTTCGTGCGTACTTGTCGCCCTCCTGGCGCGACCACCGACGAAAGAGGCGGATAGGGGCGGTTGAAGGTGGCGGGTTGCGGCCACGGAAGTATATCGCGTCGTCGACGCTGGTGGGGGGTCTTTGCCGAAGGGAGCAAGGGGCGAGAAAAAAAGACGCACTGACATTTTGCGCGCACGCGATCTATGTAGGTATACGCGCGCATACCTGCCGACGACGATATTTTTGCAGCAGGCACACACACACACACACACACACACACACGAAGGTTTACATCGAGTGCATCCCACGTGTGTTGGTGCCGGTGGCGGGTGAGAGGAGAGAGAGAAAGAGAAAGAGAGAGATCACGGAGAGAGGTGTCGGATAAATCATCCCCTTCCACACTTCTTTCGCCTCCCCTCTAGGTTACCACGGTGGGTGCGGAGCTCGGCTTTTTTCCCCTCCGTGGGCGCGGACTAACCTCGCCCCGCCTTCATCTCCTTCGTTCTCGCCCCCTCCATGGGGTGGTTGTTGTAGCACAACGGCGAGAGTGACTACCACTGAAACTCGTGACGCCGTCGCCTCTCTCTCGTCGTCACCCCGCGAGCGACGTGCACAGCACGCCGAGCTGCTACTTCGCGCTCTCGCTCGCCGCAGAGCGACGGAAGAGCTCGTCGAGGAAGCGAGACCGCTGACGTCCGGGACGGGCAGAGCGGGACGAAGAAGAAAGAGAGACAGAGAGAGAGAGAGAGAGAGAGGTGGCCAGCGGATTGGAGAGAGGGGTACACACCGAGATGTGAAACATTAGTGTACCGTTTGTTAACACCGCGGTCTACACACAATCGCGCGCAAACTCTCCCTTTCCCCGTCCGCGTCCGGCCCTCACCCCCCCCCTCATCATCCCCCTTGGCGCTTTCTTTAAGAGGGCGTTGCTGCTGGTACGTGCACGGACGAGCGCGTGTGAGCGCCTTCCTTCTTCGTGAGTGCATCGCGGAATGTCGGCACGTAGGAAGCCTCTCCCCATCGTCGTTCTCTTCTCGTGACGCTCTTCTCTCTCCTCCTTCCTGCACACCTTCTTTCTTCGACTTCAACTTACCCACCATCTTACCGCTTTGTCCATCCATCCATCCTTCCATCGGTGCGTTCCTACGACGCTGACTTTCCGCAAATGCTGCTCCGAATTTGTCGACGTGCCCAGAGATCGTTGACTTTGAACCGCAACTCCGAGAGCTAAAGCGGCCGACCGATGTTGAGCGTCGATATTGAATTTCCTGTGCGTGCGTGTGCGTCGAAGATCCACGACTTCGACTTTGGGACGATTTGTGGTGGAGAAATGCGACGGGGTGCAGCGATCGTGGTCGTGATATCGCTATCAAGAATATTGACGATAAATCGTGATAATGATTCAAACATCTCGGGAATTGTCACCGTTTTTGATAAAGCGCGAGTTAGAATAACGACAATTCCGGCGTGTGCATCGTGCTGCATCGCGTTTGGTGATAGATAATTACTGAATTATTTACTATGTGATTCGAGATAACAGAAATTTTGGTTGGTTCTACATCCGACTTTTTTATCCGTATCTTGACATTTGCATCGATTATGAAAATTTTTAACATTTTTTTATCTAGACAAATGTAAATTTGTTTTATTCTCGTAAAATATGTTAATTCTTACTGTTTTGTGATCTTTTAAGATTTCTTTATTTGAAAAGCGATCGCTGTATTTAGACCTCGTTAAACACGTATTCTTGATATGCGTCGCGATATTATTAACTCATAGTTAACTTATTGTGATGACAAGACATCGCTAAGATTGTCGCATCGCAGAATTTTGTGCGGATAGATATTTTTTTATCGCAGTCTTTATTTTCATGTGTTTTAAATAATAAGCAAAATTCTAGTACAATTCATATTAAAAACTTAGTAATCGAGTTTATAATCAGAATTTATTATCAATATTAAAATAATCAATATTCTCAAAACGAATTTAACAATTTTGTACAATCATCGAATTATGCCTATAAGACTCGGTGTTTAAGCAACAATGCCGAACATTCGTGAGTGCATAAACTCGCACGGAAACGATATAGACGTTAAGTAGCGCGTTTGACAATTTGGCAGACATACAGAATGTTAGATGCGATGCGGATCAGCGATGCGTATCGACGATACACGCAAATGTGTAAAACACTATGACATGTCGTACGAGATGATACGATACATGCGTGTAAAATAGACGTGTCCCTTTGCGCGTGAATTGATCCAGCGGGATCTATATGAAAGCTGTCAGTCTTGGCAATAACCCGCAATTATAGATCGCGCGCGATAAGTAAAGTGCACGTAACACCAAAGCGAAAGGGACTCTGTTCGACATCGCGCAAACTGCGGGCTCATCGCATGTTCTGCGGCAGCTCGCAATTATTCGCACGGAACATCACGTATATGTTAATGCTTAGCCGACATTGAAAGCGTTTCCCTCGGCGGGGAACAGGTGCCTTGTATAATTCTGCGACACACGCAATGAATTCGCATCGCATCGATTCCATCTATCCCTAGTCCGATCCCTGAATCCTACGATGACGATAATGAAGGGTTGCGATATCTCAAATAAAAGGAGAAGACTAATTACTAGTAATTCAATCCAATTACGATTACATGTTCAGTACATAAACACACAATCAATCATAAAATATAATATTTAGATGTAAGTAATTTTCTGCTATCTTCCATCTTTTACATCCTTTCGTGCTTAGCGCTATTTTTTGCACTATTTTTGCACCGAGTTATATCTATATACCTGGATACCTGGATACTAAGAATAGAACGTCTTTTACATTATTATATGTAATTTCCTGCTTCTTTTAAAAATCTTCGAAGCGGACGCCATTTACTTGGAGATAAATCGCGAGATCAGATCCGATTGGGGGCTGATTATATGCGGTTCCGATGGGACCGCTCGATATTTTCTCATATAGACGTCATTCCACGGCTCGTGATCAGACAGGACGACAGTCCGAAGTGTTCGGCGACCAGTCATGGGCAAGGTCGTCAGGGCTGGTTTGGGCAGGTGGCAGCACGACTCGACAAAGGACGGTTATAGACCCTTTTCGTCGGCACCGTGGTGGAGCAAGAAAAGTGGAGGGGCCTAGTGTTACCAGGGAACCGGTAGAAGGGGGTGCCCCTTCCGCTGTGGCCATTCGACGGCCACCCCTCCGCTCCCTGCGCTCGGCTAGGGGGTTCGAAGGGGTGGCGGACACATCCTCGACGGTGTGTGCAGCAACGGTTGTCACCGTGTTGAATTACCCGCACTTCGACGGATCCTACGAGCGAGACGATTCTAATGCTCGAGCCCGGTGCAACGAGGAAAGAATTACGGACGGGTTCGTTCCATTCTCGGCAGAGTGCGCCCACGTTATATTTTGCGTTAATTCTTTCTGTTAAACAAATTTTTTACGACGTGCGAAAACCATGCTCCAAAATGTCCCTTATCCATCTCTACACAAATTCAATCGTGCGATCAGGAGCCATTTATCGAATCGTACCATGTCGTTAACGAGCTGCGGGTGTTACATTCTGGAATTGGTAAACACGTTGTATATCCCATTGCTAATCGATTATCAGTTGCCTGAGAAGCAGAGAACAGACAAACAATAAGTTGATATTGACTAAAAATTGCTTTATCTTATAGTCGCTCTACGACGAGTATATTTATATAAATAACAGTGCATTCGATACCATCGCGAAGCTCGGTTCAACTCGAGCAAAGATTAATGTTGCTTTTCGTGACACGGGACTGTTTCGTTGTAATGAAACGGTGGTTAACACAAGGTTTTCCCGGCCGACAATGACTCTCCGGATAAACTTTTATTAAGACCGCTCGTCTAGTGTAATAGCACACTGAGCAGACCCACCACGCGCGCTCCACCTCATAAATCAAGAGCGGTACTGATGGTGTTGAGACACGGGAGAAGCCGTGGAAGCAAGGCGAGGAGTACTACTTACAAAGTAAAGTGGATAGGAGAGGCCAGTATAAACTTAAGTGATTAATCTCGCGGAATTGATAACGCTCCCCTCGCGCTTCCACCCTCCTACTCTCTCTCGCGCCCCCCATAAATTACATTATAAGGAGCCGCGGTATAATTAATACGCCACTCACGGGTAAACCTGCCTCCGCTGCGACAGGGTGAACCGCGATACTTCCGTGCTATTGTAAGGATACGTATACAAACGTGCATTACGGACAATGCAAAGTGTCAGCGTTAAGATTCGGTTCTCTGTATTCTAATTAGGCGCTTATTTAGATCAGACGTCTTGGATCGTGTCTAAATTTAGATAATTCTATTATTCTCCAGAGTGGTATACCAGCGATATATTAATATGTTATAAATTATTTTACGAATTATATTATATAATATAATAATATATTTTTATATACTTACAATTAGATGAAAGCAATAATGACGACATTATCATCGATATTTATTTCACAAATCACGTATGTATATACACATATATATATGTGTAACCTTCGATAAGATCAATCCACTCACGACGAATGACAGGCATTATAATCGCTCGAAGTATCAACGATCATTGGCCGTTATCGCCAGCGAACGGAGTGCTCGTCCATGTTTCGAAACAGATCAAACATCGAGTAGACAGATACGCAATATCTTCAAAGAATTTCGGCCGACACTTTGTCGACGTATCCGCGATAATCGTGAAATCTGGAACGGGCAAACATGTCGGAGATACATTCCAATACTCGCAGTCACTAATTACATTACCTAATTCATCGGATCAGATGTAAAAATTAAAGCGATAAAGAATTCAAATTATATTTTAAGTACTAAAATATCAAAATTATTAATTAAAAATTTTAATTACATGCAATTAAAACTATAAACAACTGTATACATATACGAATACAAGTACATCTGTCAATTTTCTTTGAATATTAAAAAACAGATCATTTAATCAATTTACATTATTTATAAATGCGATACATTTTTTGTATCGCGATCCTTGCAAGTCGAAACTGCAAGTGTTACTGCAAAGTAAAAAGATAGCAACCGAAAAGTTTTTGACATTAATGGCCGATGTTCCGAGATATCTATGGCCGACGTCATCATGGCCGATCTTCGAGAAGGATTCTGGAGATCCACCTTGTTGCGCGGCAACATGAAAGATTTTGCCGCGGTAAATGTAGCTAGAGATCCACCTATGAGACTGTATTCAGTCATGTATGCCGCTGTTGCATGTGCGTATGTGTGCTTGTGAGAGACCCATAAAAAGCACCATAGTTAGATCCGTGTGATGAATACGTGACGCGCACTCGTAGCTGTGTGAGGACCCTAAAGAGAACTACGTTTAGATGAGAGCGGCGGTTCTCCTACAAAAAGAAGGGAAAAACACCGCCGCCATTCATTAATTAAATGAAGCGCGAGATTTCCAACCCTCTCTCGGCGGTCCCCTCGTCGCTCAGCTTGCTTTGTGTGAGCCGGCCAATCCTGCGGACGATCTGAAGAAGCCGCCCGAACGATCGTCCGTTGAAAAGTCGATCAACCGATTCGTAAAGCCGTCAAAGTGTCGACTTTCGTTTTTCAATTGAAAAACGAATGGAGGGACGATACATCGCGGAACGAAAAAGACGACAGTTTTACAGAAACTTGCGTTAATTTGCTAAAACATATTGATCGGAATTTTATGCTGTATTATTTTTCTCTCGCGTTTAAATGTAATTCTAATTCTTTTTTAATTTTTTTGTTGCAGGCTATAATTCGTAAGTTATAATTCGCAACGACGCAACTTTATCACGAAGATACTTCGTATCTGAGCGTAAAGCGCCGGGTGTATACGCGACAGGATCGAAATAGCAATTCATCATTCATCATAGACAGGTACGATTTTCTTTCGAATTTGTTTAATCCACTCAGCTGATGGATTGTGATTGAAAGAGCGATCAACGAATTTACGCGGGTATGTCAATCAAGTATGAATGTTTCATCGAGCAGAGCGAGTCATCGGCTAATGACTGTCTCTCGTTCTCCATCATTATACATACGGTGTATATTTTGCATATTAAGTCATGCTGCTTGGTTTAAAAATGTCAAGTTTAAAAATTTTTTTACGCTTTTTCTTGCACCATTAAGAATGTTGTAAACGAAAATGCGTTTCAAGTAATATTGCAGACCTCGGTTGTATAAACGACGACTCGATTATTGCAACCGGTGATTAAGGGGAATGATAAACCTCCTTCAAACACGAGTTATGCATAAACTAATTATCAAACATAAACTCTTATCTAAAAACGTGTATGCTGTCATGTGAAGGAATTAGTGCTTACCTGAGTAATATATACGTTTCGTTCGCTATGAAGTTGACATTGATAGAACCGTAGTTTTTCCCGCAATTATTACCGTTACCAGAAAAAACGCTGCTCTTAATTCGGAAAGTGCCGTGTGAATTTCTATTATGGTAAAACGATACATGTGTTTTCACTCTTACATCCTAAGCACGTTAACGTGCGCTAATGGACTTGCAATGTTCCAAGTTTTCTTGCTTGTTTTTTTTTTCAGTTCTGTGAAGTAGCTTGATCATTTATTGTAACTCTAATCATTATTTTTTCGACTAAAGCAATTTTAATTAAAATTTAATTGATAAAACATTTTGCTTCCTTTCCATCTTATATATTATTATTTATTTATCAATGTAAAGAATCTTAGCATAATTTTTCTTCTTCTATTATGTTGTTCGGCGAGGACCGAGAAATCGCTCGTCTTTTGAATGGACGTGATTAAGACGTGATTTGCATTATATGCAAAGTATACTTCACGGAAGGTGATGAATACGCGATGAAACTACTTCCACAACACGCCGACGATATCTCTGCGATCTTACCAAATATCCGAAGCAATTAAACGCGTTCATTGTGCGGTCTATCGATGCATCAGATGGCATACAGGTTCTGACAGGCAGGTGCCCACTATCGTTCCCGCTATTAAACGGTAATTACGGATAATTGCGCGAGTTTGCATCCGTCTGATAACAAAGTAACTATCGTTTCCTGTTGTAAACTGTAGTCGCGGACGTGTTAGAAGCGACGAAAGACTTATTTTCATATTCATACGCAACGTGATGTTGAGAGACCGATTCTATCGATTGCGTTCTCTTGAGAAAGCTTCATAACAAAATTCGACGCGCGATATATCTCGGAATCGCGGTAATCTTGTGTTTTAAATTGAACATACATATTCATAAAGCGGATTTTAAAATCTTTATCGCAATATTGTTTCCTCGGTGTCGTCTAATACTCATCGTTAAGCAGATGCATACGATATTCTATATCCACCTTGTAATTATAGGATACCACCATTCTACACTTATCTTTTTTCGCTAATAAATTTATAAATACTTATATCGCAGCTAAACCGCATATGGTAAATCGAATTAAACTAAAATTTGAAATAAACTTAAATATATATATATATATTTTTTTTTCTTTTAGTAAAATATATTTAAATAAATTAGTGAATAAATTAGTGACGTTTGAGCGCGTCGATATTCACGTAATCACGCCCGCCGGAGAATCGCGGTAGATCAGCAGCGTGGAAGCGAGTGAGTGTTGGTAACGAGTCCAGCAGTGCACCGTTGGTACCCCCATGATCACGCTACCCCATGATAGCTTCACCACTCCCAGCCGCCGTGGAGGCATGGTCTCTCGCAGGTGAGTTTTTCTCACTTGGTGCACCGAAGGGGTCCGTTCGTCCAACCAGGTCGCGCCGGCGGTCGGGCCTATAGGCCAATCCCCGCTGATGATCAGTGGTCCAGAGCCACATCCTTCTCCCTATCTCGCTCTCCTACTCTCTTTCTCTTGCCTATTCTCGCTCCCACTCTCCTTACTTTCCTCTCTCTTCTTGGCCGTGGTTCTCCATGTCCTCTTCTTCCTCGCGCACCCTCGCGTACCTCATTAGTGCCTCCTACCTTCCTTACCCGACGAGACGCCGTATCCTGGTCCTTATATCAACGACGCGCAGGAAAAGGGAGAGAAACTCTCCCCCTTCCCCTCCCACCCCCTTCTTTCTTCTCCTCCTCCTTTGGCCCTGTGCGCCGAAGTAACGCCCCTTTCTGATACCTGGTCATGTTTCATTATTTTCCTCCGGAATCATTAAGGCAGCCGAGTCATCTCCCTCCTAAGAGGCGCGGACTGGACTCCCATCGGCCCACCTCCGTGTCGCGAAGGAGATTAAACGCACACCACCGTAACGCACGCACGCATTAACATCCTCCGTCCTTCTTCCGCGCGTCCTCCTCTCGTTTGTTTATTCCATCTTCGTCGATCTTTTTTCGATCCGCTGATTTCCCCTACCACAGTGATGCGTTTCTCTCTTTCTCTCTCTTTCTCTCCTTTCTTCTCCCTCTTATTTTCTCTCTCGTCTCGTCTGTCTCTTTTCGCTCTCATGTCGCCTCCTCACCGTCCTCTCTCACGCTCTTCTCTTTCCCTCTCAACCCCTTCGTCTATCCGTGATCCTTTCTCTTTTCCGTTCGCGACGCAGCCTCCTTCCCTCTCTCGGTCGCTCTTTTTAATTCCACACAGCGCAGTGCGCTGCTGCCATCTACTACTTGCAGGAACTAAGCGTTTTTATGAGATGCAACGCTTGCACCGAGTGGTGATTGCGGCTTTATGACGGCTGCGATTGCAACCAGAAACGCTGGCAATATGGATGTCGGTGGTATGAGCGCGCCGCGGTGCAAGCATCGGTTGCATCGAATTTGCGCATACAAAGACACGATTTCAATTGTTTCACCGACAACTATTTTTTTAAAAGCAATAATGTTAATTAATCGTGAAATGATAAACGATTATTAAGCGAATAGCAAAAGTTTAGAAAAGAATTTGAACGATTTTTGTTAGCAATGTGCGTTTAGAGTTGCGACGTTTTTTGATGCAAATGAGCGTAATTGCAATAAATTACTACAGACGGGAACATGGTTTAAATAGCTTGTTTTGAGATTGCATATTCCGCTTATCTACGCCATACATCATGCCGCGCGATAAATGTTACGCGGAAAAATTCGCTTTATAAATCTTTTTTCCGTCCTTTCCACATTCCGTCTAATTTAATTAGCGATTTGTACTGCATAACGATGAAGTGCGATTATTCACGGGCACTCGACGAAATAGTTCCGCGCTAGGTGTCGACAGCCGCGTGTTCGTACATAGATATAAAAATATATCATAGAATTTAATCGTAAATCAAGCTCGCCGTAGGTTGCCATTTCTCTGATAATAAATGCCAAAGCGGCCATTATGCCTTTAGCGATAAATGCCACCTTCTCTGACGCCTTATCAGCAATAAATTACTATGAGTACACGTTGAGATTACCGCAACTGAGATTCGACGATATCGCCACGTTAATGAGCAATGACTCTCGCTTCGCCGACACGTTTGATTCTCACATTGTACGCACTGCAACGCATAGAGAAAAGAAGATGGAATTTGCGCGCATATTAAGCGAGATTTTAAATAATCGCACCAAATTAACCGATCGGAATTCCACGATATATCGCCGGTACCGAACATGTCGCAAGCATGCGCGGCGTACTACGAGATGTGACAAAATGTAATACTTCTAGCTTGTTATTCATTTATCATCAGCGATGCAGATATTAATCAAGGTGTTTACCTCCATGATTATGATACACGGTAGACACCGTTCCTTATCGACATGCTTTAAGAAAAGGAAACCCGTGCTTGGAAATTAATTTAAGAATTTATTGGCACGGAGGTATATTGTGATATTCCGCCACAGGTTGCGCACACGAGCGCAATAATGCCGACCGACAAATCGCAATATTACGTGCAGAAAACTACCATGCTGCCGCAAATAATTATAGCGGACGGAGGAGCCGCCGAAAGGTGCAAAGTGTCATTAGGTCATTACCGCGTAATGCTACGATGCGATCTCGACATTGTAGCAGACTTTAAAGCGGTCATTTGTGATTGTGATTATAGGCGTTCGTGTCGAGAGCGCTTAAGAGACACGAAGTCGTCAATTTTTTCCATCTCGTGTCCACTGTTTCAATTGAGACGATTTTGTTGCGAAAAGACCGATCGAGGCGCGATTGAGTGTCACCACTTGCAATCTGAAAGAATTACAGTCATACACATTTCCCACGTTTAGTTGGCAAAACGAGAATTCCCGGAAAAAAGTTTGTAATGCGTTACGTTCGCATTAGAATAAATCCCACGTGGGATATCACAAATTGAGCCTCGCAAGCGAGCGCGACGTTAAGCGTCGTAACTCTCAGTTCCTATCTTGCTACGTAAATACGCAAACAGAACGAAAGGAATCAACGGTATTGCACAAACGTGTAGCTGGTGTAACGTTAACTATGCGTTATTAGCGAAATTATTTGCATTGGTCGCGCTCGTTCTCCGCTCTACGGTGATCGCAAATCAGATGTAAATCCCGACGGACTTTGCTGTGTGCCTTCTCTCCGTCTCCGGCGGCGATGCCTTTCGTCGCTCGCAGATCACCATCGGCGCGGAGAAGCGAGGTAAGGATCACGGTAAAGGATCACTCGCGCTCCTTGTACCGCAATAATTATTCCGATGTAGGTAGGCGTATAACTCAAGCATTAATGCTCAAGCAGCGCGACGCGAATAATAACAAAGTGTGACGGCAAACGAGAGATCAAAAAGCTTGAGATACTTTAATGTATGTAAAGACCTATTTAAATTTAGTTTACTAATTTTTATTTACGTTCAAAAAATTATTATAATTTTTGTAATAATTTTAATTTTTTCAGAAAATTGTGGATTTTAATTACATATTTATATTATTTATTTAAATTACAAGTGAGCAAGTTAATAATGAACAAATAAATGTGCTACAAGCAATAGTTCATAGATGTTTCGCGAATTTTTTTACTGTTGAAAAGTATTCTGTTACCCGAGAAAAAGTTGAAAAACACCGAGCTAGACTTGTACTTTTTACGCGAGAAGATTTGACTGAACTTGAGTGTCAACTCGCAGTTCACCCCGATTCACCCTTCGCGCGACACGCGCACCACCTCCGATTTCTTCTTACCAACTGCCTTACGCTCCGTTTCCATGCTCGCGAGCGACATTATGTTTCCGTCGAAGCGGAGTTTCCGGCGCGTATATTCGCGCAATACAGCCGGCGCTAGCAGCCGCCGAGAGAGCAGCTCGTCTCTTTTCCCCGAGCAAAGTTCAGACAAGTTTTGCTACGTTACGATGTATCTGCATGCTACACATATACACGTGCCCCGTCACTGTCGAAACATATTGTACAGTTTGTACGAGTACTTGAAGTTTTGCGACGATACGTCTCGAGCGTATGCGAGATGTATCGAGAATCGCGGCACGATATTGCGTTATCAAATGACATTTTTTCCGACGATTCGCCGTTTACGATATCTGCGAAACGATGCAAATACTTTAATAAGCGTTACGACGATTCTTATGACTGAAATATTCAGTATGCTCTCGCTGCATGTGTTTCCAGATCGAATTATTGAACAAAATAGCGCAATAAAGACTTTTTGATATTTTCGTTCGAGATAAAAGTTCGAGTCGTCATTCCGGTTTCCACCTCATTTAACTTTTACTTGCTGGTAAATATTGCAGGACAAAGTTAGTTCGTGACAGAAACTTGGGGTAATAATACTTCGTCCTGTATAGAGACTGTCCCAAATAATCTTGCTTACGCTGTTTGGCCGAAAATTTCAACAACGAGGGCGTCAGGGGACGTGTATTACTTATATAGCCAAGCTTTCCGACGAGCCTTCCCCTGCGACGCGTTGTCTTAATGCGCGGAGAGTGCAAAAGTTTTACCGTAAAAGAGCGACGGCGAAGAAGCTGAAGTAACAAGCTCGATGCTTCTCTGTGTTTGCAACTAACTCTGCACTCATCTTTGAATACGATCATAGCAGTGAGCGTGTAAATAAAATTCGGCGGAACATCGTGTTATATGCAAATTTATTCATGTAAAAAAAATTGTTAAAAACTAAGACAATGACGAAAATAACATTGTATTACTATAAAAAATATCTCAAACACATATAATTAATATTACATCAAATATAACAAGCTCTTCTTTTTAACCATTTCAAAGATATTCAAAAAATTATTATATTTTATATAATTATTTGCGTTTTTCTGTGAAATACATATAAATTGATACTTTTTAGATACGTTTCAAAATTGTTTACGATAAACAGCAAAAATTATAAAAAGAATTGCACTGCCTTTATAAAAATCTTACAAGTCGCTGTTACTTGTGTCTTTGTATTTCTCTCGCGATTATATTCAAAAGATACCACAGCTTCCTGTTGAAGACCATCGCAATGTTGCATTTGATATCAGACTACCAGCGTATATAAAACGCACTTTCGGGGCTGACTTTAATGTGTTCGAAAGAGCGAGCGGCGCGAGCGGATCGGCGGTGTGTTCTGCATCTCGCGGGCATGTTTCGGCCGGCTTATGAATTTATTGGGGGCCATTTATTAGACATTAGGGACAGTCCCGCGGGCGCGTAGGAGTCGGGAAAAAGGGTACACCTCTACTCTCCCTGCGGGACTCCGTGCGGCGGGTCCTGCTGCTACGATGTCGCGCTATACGTTCGCGAGTTGGCACGCGTATCTGCATATAACGTACATATCTAAGTATGGGGAGACTCTGGGTGGCACGAAACAAAACGCCGCGGTTCGGCCGTGGTCGAAGGAAGGGCATTATTGATACCGATAGCCCCGACGGCGCTTCTACCTGCTGTGTTTACGTTCGTAGTGACAATTCGATACCCTAACGTAGTCCGGCAATTTTGTCTAAAAAAGAAACGCGTATCGAATGTGGGATATATGATTTACCGCGTTTGCGATTACGAACACGTTTTAATGAATTATTGCAACCGCTGTATACATGAGATAGCAATAATAAGGAGATACTGTATTATTAATTCGCCGACGCTCGAGAAACACGAGTTACTTTCAATTGAAATAACTTACATTCCCGTTTGCGTGATAAATCTTTTCTTTCGCGGTTTGTAAAAGTTGTCTATCTTTTTCTCTTCGTCCGCTTTTTTAGAAATTTACCGAATCACGGTGCGGCTGTACAAAACCAGAAGAAGATGCTGCGGATAATCCGCGCGCGGCGTTATGATTTTATTACTAACCGAGAGAGCGGCGCATGGGCGAAGGGGGAATGTGGGAGGATAGACAGAGGAAGAGAGGAAGGTGGAACGGTACATTAAATTAAGTCAGCTTTACGAGGCCGGCATGGAAATGAATACGCCACGCCATGCTTGTAGTCTCCCATGCCTACCTCTCTGTATGCGATATCATAAACCCTGCTGTATCACCGTAACGCGCGCGTATGACCGGCCGACACGACCGGGTTCTCGCTCGCGTATCTAGGCACACGCGTGTCGCACCCACGATACGCTCGGATTCGGTCACGCGAATCGCACGCGCGCGCTGCCGCCACCGCCGCCGCCGCCGCCGCCGCCGCCGCCGTTGACGTTGCGACGTCGAAGTGCAACGCGGAACATTAATCTGAATTTAACGCGGAGTCATGACTTTCATGACACTTCGATCAATGTCGAGTCCCCATGGTGGATGGTCGGCTTCATGGCCTTTCGAGAAAGCGAGTTGGCGACAGCAAAGGGACAGTGTTGATGTCACCGCCATAGGTATATTTTACAGTTTGATGTAAATTATAAAAATGTATAGATTAATAAATTTTACACACTTCCAGTGAAATCGACAGTATATGGGTATTTTGCGTATACAGTTCATGCTCAACTTTACTAAAATATTTTCTATAAGCGGAAGAAGAAGGTACAGAATTATCATACACGCGAGAGAGATCCGCCTAGCTCGATATGCAGGCCGTTCGCGCGACTCGCGTCCTAGAATCCGGTCCGACTTCGCCCGAGCGGAGAGTGCTCTAGGTTCTAGATCACCGTCGATCTCTCGCTTCGCGTTCGTCGTCGAGTAATGAGAACAATGCGAGGCACGTGACACCGCGGTCATTCTTACCGGGTCCTTTTCTCTTCCCGTTTCTCTCTCTTTCTTGTCCTTGTCCTTTCGCTCTTTCTCTTTCTCCCTCTCTTTCTCTCTCTCTCTCTCTCTCTCTCTCTCTCTCTCTCTCTCTTCCTTCTTCTCTCGGCGAGATAGTACGACGAAGCGCAACGAGTTATAGCGGCACGGAGCGAGGTAAATAATATATTAATATAAGATACGAGTGGCGGTGCGGTGGTTGGCAGGGCACCAGGAGGTAATGGATGCCCGGGCTCGCTGGAAGTGACGGCTCTCCGCTGGTTGCGTGGCCATTCGTGGTTAAATTCCTGGTTCTTCCGAGGCGGCCCCCCGCGGTCCGTGGGCTCCGCTGTCACCACCCCCCGCCAAGGGCCCCCCTCGAAAGTACGGCCGGCATGCCTACGGGCATCGCGTTCCACCGCCGCGTTCTCCGCCACGTTCCATCATCGCGGATATCCCCGAGGCCTTCTTCTCCATCCCTCTCCCTGCTCTCCTTGCCGCGATCACTGCTGCGCGGCTTCGCTGGACGTCTTATCTCTCTTTTAACCTCTCGCCATTGCCGACTTTTTATGGCATTTTTCTCAATAATCTCTTAATTCCAAGAAGATGACATATTTAATCGTTTCATAATTCTTTTCGAGCATTTAGAAATAATATTTAGGTATAAATTTCAAATATAAACTTGTATAAGGTATGAAAGAAATTTATTGGCACGCTGCATATAGCGTTTAAATATACAATAGCCGTATATAAGTCTTTGCGAAATATACGCACCGTAATTCTATGCGAAATCATCTTCGTGTTTGTCGTTAGAGCGTGACGACATTATGCAGTTATCTTCCTACCGCGGACGAGATACTCCGATGAAGCAGCAGGTACGTCTTTAAAGTCGAAAATAGCCCCGTACGAACCGGACTTAGACCGCACGAATCTCCATCTTGGAAATAATTAGGGGGACCAAGATCGATGTCCCGGCCTCGAAAACCA
This sequence comes from Linepithema humile, assembly GCF_040581485.1. Taxonomy (NCBI): domain Eukaryota; kingdom Metazoa; phylum Arthropoda; class Insecta; order Hymenoptera; family Formicidae; genus Linepithema; species Linepithema humile. The sequence goes on from NC_090128.1 coordinate 34,825,011, forward strand.
CTCGACGATAGCATCAGAAGCGGAGCTGAATGGAGCCCATTGATGCGTCCGCGCCCGTTCGAGCGTCTTCTCCGCGCTATCAGCATTCACGGTCCGGTCTAAATATCTTCCTGAATGTCCGGCGGGGGTGAAGCTCCCCCTCGCCTTCCAAGAAATCGAGCGTCCTTTCCGGGACGAATTCTCGAGATAAAAAGGGTCTGAATGAATCAAGGACAGCCGCGTGACTGTATACGTTGATTTCTCCCGTGTCCCTTGCTACGCGCGTATCCTTTCGTGACGAGTACATCCTGTCTCGTGTTTCGTGGCTAGATGTCGCCGAGATGTCGCCATCTACGTACGATTAGATCTGCAAGGAATGTCGCTTTTAACTTTACGCGGAGATACGATTTCACAGCCGGAAGTTGGATTCCTTCCAACGTCATTTCTTACCTGGTAATTCTCCGACCCGACGAGCGTTATGCTGGTGAGGCTTGATGTTTCGAAGTCGAATAATCGAGGCCGATGCAGGTTAACTACGTGACACAAGAAACACCGATTGTATTCATCACTACTCGGTTCCGGGTGAATCATTTTCGTAGGATTCGTATAAGCGGTAAGAAAAATCGGCGTGACGAAATGAGCGGCAATAACAATAACGTCAGTGTAGCGATTTAGTACCTAGTAGACTATAGTACTGAACGCAACAATAGCGTTCTGGCACATAAAGAGAGGCGAAGTGAAAGAAAAATAAACTGATGATGTATTCTTTTATACGTGACAGGATGAGCAGCCACGTGCCTACCGTCAAGCATGGTCGAAACCAATGGCGTAGCTTTATAAAACTTTCTTATGCACTCAAAGGTTTTTTATATCACCAAAAACCTGATTTTTCAATTCTTATTGTCATTATTTTATTTCGCGCGGAAGCATTGTGAGACTTCAATAGTTGTAATACGCAAATGTTTTCGGAATAAATAATTTTATACGTAAGATTTTACGGAAGAATTTATTTTAATTCACGATTGTTTCGGTGTCTTTTGTATAAATTTTCGTACTACGTCACTGATCCACGCGACACATTCAACGTGGCACGTGCAACACTTTAATAATTAACTTTCGTGTAAGCGGCAAGACACAATGATGATATCTTCAGACTAAGTATTCATCTTCAGAAGCTGCGATTCATTATTGGACGAATCAAACTGAATACAAAATTAGTCAAGATTTCGGCCACCCAGACGCTATGAAATAATACATGATCATGCTAATGTTCACTTTCGGCAGTTTCCGGGTATCTGTGTACGTGGTTTGAATATGATATTAAACGCCCACTGGATTACCGGAAAAACCGTATTGTTAGTGATAGGAATAATGGCCACACACATTATTACTGTATCATATTATTATTCCTTCATGTATCGAGTACAATCAGCATAGTCAAAATTGAATTCATCGCGCATTTACTTCTAAATATTATTAATAATCATGATTACTATTAAAAACAAAAGAACGTTGAACATTGAGTCTCGATGAGGTCGACTGAATAAGTTACATGAGGTATTTTTATTCGACAAGGACTTCATTAAATTAATATGTGATTGACGTGACTTAATTCATTTTAAAAATTCAGTGGAATTCAACGATATATTATGCAATGATACAAGGAATGAATATTTTACGTATATTCTGTATTGTATAAACAAATGGTAAAATCGATAAAACTTCTCTCTTGGCGAATGAATTATTTATATATTTGCTATATCGTGCGAAGTAACAATCACTACTTGCGGACGATTCATTACTGTTGACGTAAATAAAGGCAAATACCTTTTCAACTAAGGGATTTGTGGCCATACGTCGAAATTGCGGCGATAAAGTGTCGAAGAACGCCGTAGCTGACGTATAATACTCATCTCAGGGCACTATCAAGGCGTAGTTTCAGAATTTGCTCGTAAGGCATAAAAGCCACATAAACGAGGTCCTGTCCGAGGCAATAAAATCAAGTTGAATTTAATTACACGTCCGTTATCTTTTCAAGGATCTAGTCCTTTTATCATCGGATACACCGAACGTCCCTCCTTGCCCCATCATTAAAGTAGGATTTATTAAATTTGTAACCACTTGCGAGCACTACTGAAACAATAAAGTGACGACAATGGAAGATTTGATGAACGAAGGGCGCGATAATAGGCGAAAAGTGCTACAAGAAGCGCAGCGGCAGCTGTAATCAGCAGTTCAAAAAAAAAAACCGTCTTCTTATTACAAAGCGCCTGATTTCTGTGAACGCAAGAATTCGTATGGAATTAATCTTGTCGTAATTCCACTCGACAAACATCTCAAGCTCGCCGGTGCGCTGCGATCGGGAGGGGGATCGAGAATTCGTACGACCGGATGTTTCGGTGCTTTAGTGGAGCCGGATCGCGGCCGTCTATGGTCCTCGTAAAGCGCTAAATAATCATCCGGACGAAAACTGGCAATAAAATGTGTCGTCAGGGTCGGTAACGAGGCCCGAGCGGACATGGCGACGGAGGCGACGGACCACCCAAAGAATCTCGAATAGGTCCGAGGAGAGGTCACACTCCTCGGCTATTCATTATGCATCTCGGATCTCTCCTCGCACCTTTGTTAATCTCGCGCTAAGCGTTAATTTAATTAAACCGCTGCCGACCGCTGCCTCGTCGTCGCGGCCGCGCGATTTCTTCTCTTTGCCCGCGCTCTCTCTCCTCTCTTCCTGTCACCTTTGTCCCTCGCGCTGGCAGCTCCGTCGTCGGCAGCAGATAACACTTGTGACGATAATTAATGATGGCGGTGTATTCAGTTTACAATTCACTGTCCGCCGCGAGGAAATACAAGGATCCAGCAACGCGAGAGGCGTTTATGAGATAATCGGGGAGTGCTGTTTTTCGATATTTGAAAAAAGTGAGCTTTCACATTCTTATATTGGTTTTACTCAAACTCCTCGGCTTCAGTCAAAGTCTTTCAAATGACCACTTTGGGATCACTTTATTATTACTTTGCCTTTAAACCGCAAGTTTCCTTCGTACCATTTCGCAAATAGCCACTCAATTTATCACTTACGAAAGATCTTTCGTTCGGCACAAAGCGACAAGATAATGACTCTGAGATACCGCAAATTATGGTTCTGATGCAATATCTATACTCACACGAGGATAAACGCGAGAGTTTCGAGATAGGTATGCGAAAGAATTTACGACACACAAAAATTTTGCTCATCTCGGTTATACCTACCGGCTATTACGAAGCTTTAACGGGAAAGGAAAAACGCTTCAACAGATTTAAACACAGGTAAATTGTACTTTAGGTAACACGAAGAATTCAACGCTCGAAATCAATGTTTTCTACGCGCTTGTAGCATTGCGTAAGTATCCATTAAGCTTATCACATACCGGAGATATCTTTTTCACCGAACGTGAAAGCGCCTGGCAAATCGAGTGCGTGACAATCGAGACAAAGTGCTTACACGACAGCGTTCCTCTTCTTCGCTTCTTCGCCGAAATCGAGATCCGAAACGGCAGGACACGTCATGTCCCGCGATACGTACGAAAGCCGCAAAAATCGGCGCCGGCGAGATCGGTGCATGCTGTGCGAGCAAGCAGGGCGAAAGGTATCTCTATCAGAATGTGTTTTACATTAATACTTTAGCGTTTTAGTGGCGATTGCCGGCCGTTAATGCCACTCCGCGTTGAGTGGCTTGGCTCCCGGCTTTACAAATTTATACACTCTCTCAGCACCACGCGTCCTCATCCCGATATGATATCTACGTTCCAAGTCGAGTCGTTTGACCTTATTCCCGCCACTTCGGCCGCCACTTACCGATCGCCGTGCGACGACCTCGACAGGCCTTACGTCGCACGCGCGCTTTCGAGAACCCCGCTCGCGCAGTCCCCCCTCGAATTTATATTTCCGATCTTTCTCTTTCGAGCGTGACCCTTCTGCGATTTCTTTACGATTCAATCCGACCAAGTCCGCTTATACTTGGATTTTTCGCATGAATCATCACTTTCTCCGCATCAGCCGAAACTTCAAAAGTGTTATCGCGATATGGTCGGTTCGAAGATACCTGTGAATATAAATTTATGTTTGAAATTTGCCGATTGAGCGCCGTTTACGCTTTCCCTTTTTTTTTTAAATATATTTTTATCGAGTTCGAGATTCGAAAAGCGTGGAATCAAACGCGGTTTATGCGGCCACTTATTTCTCGGGTTCCCGCGGGAGTCGGCGCGGGTCTAGCGCGAAGAAGGCAAAGGAGAAGCGCGTCGGGCCGCGTTTATGGGGACCGTAGGTAACGCGCCGTGTACCACCGCTGATCCAAGGAATGGTAGTGGCGACGGGGATATGGCGACGATGATGGTAGTAGTGGATGACGATGGTGGTGGTGATGGTGGTGGTGGTGGTAAGTATGGTACCCCTGGAGCGGGTGTCATCATTTATCTCGCACCGGAGATCGGGCCCGCCGATACAGCGGGACGTTTTAATGGCCGAACCATGTTGGAATTAACCAAAACAAAGACGAAGCATCAATTAGGCGACTTTTTCTTCCACTTCTCCTTTGCCTCTTTTACCTCTGCCTCGTCTTCTCTCTCTTCATCCGCTTTGCTCGTCTCTCTCCTCGGCCGTGTCGAAGAAGAGGAGCGAAGAAGGTGCGTACAACGTATATGCGTATATGCGTATCCACCTATGCCATCCTCTGTTAGCTTTCTCTCGCACCAGAGCGGCGAATCTGCGAATCTCCAGTACATCCCCTTTCACAAGCCCCCCCTTTCGCGGTCTTCCTCTCGCGGCAACCAAGTCGCGCGCTTTAAACTGTTTGCATCCTTTGGCGCCCAGGTAGCCGCATTGTCTCAGATAGTGGCTAATAAATTGTTCGACGGAATCGCGCGGCTCTGGACCACACCGTTGTCGCCGATGCACCGGCGCGCACACGTTTTACGCGGCAGAATTGAGAATGTCATATGGCGTCCGAAGTTCTCCTCGAAGGTGCTTCTTTGCGCGTCTATCGTGCACTCGAAGGAAAACGGTGTCACCTTTCGAACGACCGATCGATCGGATTAACTATACCAGACATTCACGTTGTAAGTAGGCTACCTACATTCGTGGTGTTTATAATACGAAAAAAATGCGTTTCTTATAATAGATTGTATATATTTTAAGTTTTTAAACTTTTTCACTAAATAGGAAAATAAATTTAAAGTAAAAGTTGCGTTGTAAAAAAGCATAAGTTTTTTTATTAGTAAAAACAGTAAGATACTGTAGAAAATATAAAATATCTACATTGCAAAATTGTAAAAGCGGTGCACAAAACGATATGTTTCGGTTATTTACGAGTTTTCTTTGTACATATCTCAAAAAAGAAATCTCAAGATTTATAGACTGTAATAGTAAAATTGACAATGAGTACTTAACGAATAGGAATCCCAGCGTGATTGGATAGAGCACAAAAGACGTGTTCTTCTGTATTTTAGAATTCTGTTACAGTACAGACTTCAAGTTGCTTTTCGCATTTTTGAAATTATTTTTCACCTAAACTATTTCTTGACTAACTCGATCAATTTTTCGGGGAAAATGGCAATGTAAAATACGATATTTCATAAAAATTAGAAATTTCCAACGAACTGTTATAATCAAGCACTATAAATAAAAGTACATATATACATATGATTGTAAGAGAATGTAAAGATCTCAAACTAAACGTATATATTTTTAGCACAATGTACATCATATATCTCACAAATGTTTCCATAATAAGCGTGTAATAAAAGGATCGCTCGTCTACAGGCGAGAAGAGAAAACGAGGACGACAGGGAAGTCGAAAGTTTCGCACTTGCAAACCTTGGTCTTCTTTTCAGTAAAGTATACATTTTATCTTTTCAGTAAAGTATGGAGTTTGCCTTTTTAATATGCATGTAAGCAATAAAACGTTTACCTTAATTAATTATGATAAAAATTTCGTAATAAGAATCCACATGTGTTGACGGTTAAAATTGTGAACTTATCCTTGTGATTTTATTCGAAGCCGGCAAAATGTCGAAATATTAGATTGGTGCAAAAGATTTATTGATTTACAGCAAAAGAAATTTTTAAACCGGACAATAATCAAAATTTTATTTTTTTATAAAAAAATATATTGAAGCCAATTATAACTATTTTGAGTAATAAAAATTAATTCAAAACCTTGTAATTTTGTCTTCAATTTTATATACAAAGACAACAAATTTTTTGCGTCAGTCTAATAGAACATCCACAGACATTAAGCGAAGAGTTATTTAACAATAAAAATCGATTAATCTTCTTTTGACTTCTCAGAAAAAATTGCACGTAAGCAATAAGACATTTACATTAATTATGATAAAGGTTCCGCAATAGAAGTTTTCACACTTATGTTGGCAGATTAAATTGCGGATTTACTTTGCGTTTCTGCTTGACGATTAACGGCCGTGAAATTTCGAAACAGAAGTCAGCATCCGACAATATTAAACGAAGAGCCATTTAGTAGAACGAGTGATGATGGATAGTCGAAATCGACTAATGTTCTTTTGACTTCTCAGAAAAACTTGCACGTGAGCAATAAAACGTTTACATTAATTAATTATGATGGAAATTTTGCAATAAATTTCCACACGTCTGACGGATCAAACTGCGAATTTACCTTTGTGGTTCTGCTCGACGTCGACGATTAACGGCCGCGGAATGTCGAAACAGAAGTCAGCATCCGACGATACTAGGCGTAGAGTCATTTAGTAGGATGAGCGATGATAGATAGTCAAAATCGACCGCGTATGTCCATACTCCGGAATCGCTGGCTGACGCATCAGGGACGCCGTTGCTGCCAGCGATATAAACGAGAGGCTGATCGCGCAGGTGACGCCGCCGGCGCGGCGATCTTCCTCCACTAATCACCATCGGTTTTAGATTATTCTAAAATAATGACGGCTTTCTAACGGCGGCGGGTGGCTAGCGAGCGGACGAATCGTGCGCGCAGCGACGTGGCGACGGTAATAAATCGTACCGACAGCCAGCCAGCCAGCCAGCCAGCCAACCAGCCAGTCAGTGGCTGGTGACGTAACGCATCTTGCCGCAGCATCGTCGCATCGCCGGATGCAACGACAGAGACAAAAGGAGGGTCCAGGTGTCGCGGCGACATCCTTGGAACGTCCTGCGGCCACCGTGACGCGTCCTCGAAATATTTCGGATGGCTTTCGATCGTGTCCGGCCGAGGCAGTATCGCGAGATTAATCTTGTGACTCCACCAAAAAAAATCTCTATTTCTCAAGATTAAAAATTTAATGTTTAAAAAAATCTTTACGATTAATGAACAAAATCGAACTATTAATTAGAAGCCGTTAAAGATAATTTAAGTTGAACAATCACAAGATTCCATATCCGTGCGCCTGCTCGATGAAGAACAAAAAAATCGAACTATATTCCGCCACCAGGTGTGACTGCGAAATCCTCGGAACGTCCTGGCTGCGTGTGGTAGTCGATCTCCTTTTTTTCCAGCAGTTTCACACACCGGTAGAATCGTCCGCGCCGCGATCCGATGTTTTTGAGTGCGCGGTCTCACGGGAGTTGCCGTAGAAGAAGTATTTATGCGCTGACCTCCCTCGTTACGCTATCCGGACCGCATAGTTTCTCCTTTGGAAGAGCCGCGCTTCTTCGTCCCGGCCGTGTTCCGGCTCGCGTAGCCGCAGCATCAATGGAAGGGATTCTGCGTGAATGAACGACGGCGGTAACACGTAGACGAATGCATCCCGGCCGAACCAGGAATACCGCTCTCACGGTGAAGACTCGGAAGAATCAAAAATGTGAGGAATACTCGTGAAAAATGTGTTTCCATGCTTCTCTACGGCGGAAACAAAAGAGAGATTTAATCTCGAGCGGAAAATTCTTGAAAACATCTCTTCGAGTACTAAGAAACACATTAAAACTCTTTATGGTCGCATTAATTAGGAACGTTTTATTTCTCCGCAATATTGTTGGACTCGCCGCTTCCCGGAGCGGCTTATCGAAGCGACGTCAGCGCATAATTGCTTCATTAAGCTGTGGCCTTAACGAACATCGACATTCGTTCTCAAGCACATGTCACATGATTTTGGTTAATGAGGTAGCGGCGAAGGAATGGGAACGAAATCTAGTAAGAAAGAGGCCCTTAGTCAGAGCTAATCCCGCATAATCCACGACCGAGTAAATTAATGTGGTTGCAGATCTCGATAGAAATGATCTTTTGTTTTATTTTGTGGTGTAATTCATTTTCAGGATAAATGTCGGGACAAATCACAAATGGTTGGTTGACCGGCCGTGTCTCTACTTTCGTACTCGCGTCCTCGTGGCCCGTTGACCTTAAATCACCAAGTTTCGAGGGACGACGGGCAAGAAAAAGGGCCCGGAGCGTGTCGTATGTCCCGAGAACTCACGAGGGTTGCTTTTCCACTCAGCGGGCCCGATAAGATAGGGTCCGCGGGAACAAGGAATATCCGGTGCCTACTTTTGGGCCGCGTCTGACAGTTTTGTACCTACTCGACAACAGATATTCTGCAAGAAAGAGAGAAAAAAACGGAGCTAAATTCTTGGAACCCAGGGTGGTCTTTCATTGTACTAAAGTGGCCGAAATCGGCTACAACCGACCGTAACTTGTCGTATCTCACTTGCGGAAGCTACATGATACTTGACGGTGTTCGGATTTTTTGTTCAAATCACAAAACCACAGATAAGAGGATTATAAGTGATTAAAAGTTCTGTAAGTGCTAATGAATTTACATTATAAATTTCGATAACCGCTCTCACTTAATAATAAGTCATATTTTCGGTGATGTTAATTACCTGTAGTTTATCGCAAAACTACCTACTTGAAATACCTGTAGTTTATCGCGAATTAGCAGAGATTTTGAGCAACCAATGTTAGTGAACATTGTTAAAACTCCGACACGATCAATTACAAAGTTTCGAGTTGCAAGAATGTTGTAATTAAACTGATGCGAACTTTCATAAGAGTGACATTGATTGGTTGTCGGAAGAAATAAATTTGTCAAAAAGAAAATTAAATAATTGATATATATTGGATGTCACAATTTCAGAGAAGAATTTACATCACAATTTATGTGCAATTTACAATTCTGCTGAAAGTTCGTTGTGTGCGTTACGATAATTTGTCAGTGATTTTCTGTCCGTTTTTACCGAATTACATACTTCATTATTCATATCTGTTGTACAAAGGTACTTTATATATCTTTTAAATTAATTAAAAAATTAGAATTAATCTACCAATTTTTTGCTGCTCGTCTTATCGTAATATATTGAGACCGTTTAGATATCCTTATCATTGACATTGTCACCTTGTTGATGTTGCGTCTATGTTTTGTCGAAAGAGTTTTTTGTGCGACATTTACACATTCCTCTTCAGTACCAAATCATTTTTATCTTCGACTGCGTTCAATGCATCTCACAGTCTTCTACGAACCTTCGACTTAAAACATCGTTATTAATATCCCAGTAGTTAAGCGATACGCTTATCCGCACATTCTGTAAGGTGAGCATTATGTCGATGTTCCGAGAAAAAATAATTTCCATCGTCGTTGAAGGCGAAATCGCCTACCCAAAGAGGGGGAGTGCCATCGCGTCAGGTCTCAGGCATAACATTTCGACGAGTCGCCGGGCGATTGCTCGTGTAATTTAATTTAAGTTACGAGCGCTGATAACGCCTGAGCCACAAATCAATTAGAGTGCCCCGTTCTTTCGGGGTGATAGTGATAGCGGCGGTGCGGAGCGCGCTGTAAACATCTTTAGTGCCAGATAAAGTGCGCGAGCGCATTCCGAGGCGTTCGTAGCAGTTGCGTAGCCGCGTTTGTGGCCGACGCGGCTTGCCTCTTCTCCTCGCTTATCGGTCCACTATTTTGTACTCCCGATTATTTCGCTCATTGGATTATTACTTTTGCCGGACGACGCCGACATTCGACTTGATTGCGGCTCGACCGATCGTCGGAAGTCAGCCGCCGCTCGTGTAATGTTGCCGGATACAAATATCGGATTTTGCACCTGCAATTCAGCTAATGGTCGCGTGATTATTTACTAGAATGATGAACGTATTAATATGTGGCGCGTTTACTGATACGCATATCAGAACTGGCTATTTATCTTGCTCGTCTCGATTATACTGTAATTTTCCCGAGTAGAAATTTGATTAGGCGTGCCTTGTGTCATATAAGGCCCTAATTAGATATAAATAGGGCATGCCTGACTACGGCATGCCAGATCAGTACCTTTATAGGACCTTTTTTACTCTCGTATGTAATATATAATTAAGGCATATCCAATACGGCATCAGTCAGGACCTTCTCTAAGTTGCCCTAAAAAATCTTTACAGTAAAATCTGGTAAAGTAAGAATCAGGATCTTTATGAGTTTTTTTTTTTCAATATATAAATTTGAAAGATGTCACTCTGATATGCTAGAGTAATGAAATCCTTATGGCAATTTTTCTCAATTTCTTCTAACAAAAAATTTTCAAAAGTAAATTTGTCTATGATAAAGCATCAATTAGGGCTTTTTTATTTGACTAATATTATCATTGTAGAAACTACGATTTTTTTTCTTTTATTACGATATTTAGATTTATTTTTTATATACTTGATGTATAATTAATAAAAGGTACTGTGTAAGAATTTTTTTTGGTGTATAAATGATAAGTAATATTTTAAAATAACTTGAATTTAACTATATATTTCTGATATTAACAAATTTAAATTTATTAAAGTTAAAATTATTTCACAAATTTTGGACTCTCTGGTTCATATTTGGCGGAATTATTGCTAATTGTTTCATAATTTGCAAAAGACTGGGAGGGATTTTGCTTTATACGGCACCAAAACACAATAGAAAATAAAATTCTCAATTCAAAAAAACCACAGGATAACAAACATGATAATGATAAAGAGAATAAAATAATGAATCAAGTAATTGAGAGTTTCAGCGAAGAAGACAGCAACGATGAAGAATAGTGAAATAGTTAAAAAAAAAATTAAGATTTTTAAACGTAAGAATATTTTATTTCGTTTTTGTTATTTTGTGTTTTTTTTTTATAAATGATAAACGGATGTTATGATTTGAACAGATGTTTATGTTATGTGGATTTATATGTCAGCTTGTTTATATTTTGTTTTTAAGCGTGCATTTTTTATCTTTTAAAAAATGTTTAAAAAATGTAAAGATTAAATTCTTAGTATTATTTTTTTACTAATTCTGTAAATTCTTTAAAAATCTTAATATTCTAAATAAATAATAAAAATATTAAAAATATTCAAATTTATAGTTATTTATTTTAGAGCCTGACAGCATCCTTATGTCAATCCTATTAAGGCTCTTTTTCTTTATCCTGATATTGTCCTGATAATATGCCTGAAAAGGTTCTCATGAATCCGGCTAATGTGGTCCTTATTAGGTAAATGAAATCCGGTCCTGACTATGCAATGCGTTACACATCTTGTCAGAACCAAATCAGGTGACCTTACCAGGGCCAGATTATATATTACGGCACTCTGATTTGGACCTGCTCAGACACTTAATAAAATTTCCACTCGAGTTAATACGCTATAATGTAGTTTTTATGTTTTAATTATTTCGAAAAATATCGAAGAAATCAAACTGGAAAATAAATCAAATTATTAAAATTAATTTATGTGATATTTTGCTGTAATTGCAAAAAAACTTATTTTCTAAATCTTCTAAGAACGAGATGTAAGAGAGCTTTCTGATATATTATAATTAAGTGTGTTTTGTTGTAAAATTGCGTAATTGAATGCAAATAGATTCGGTTTTTCTCTCACAATTCCCTAAAAGCAGGAAAAATTTGCTATTATAATTGAATTGACATTTGAACCATCAAGAATCGCACAATCGTACGTTCCGTTGAACCCCTGAAGACTCTGTCACGAAGGAATGTTTTCTAAAAGGATTATTCTAACACAGCTGGATGCTTATGTTTGTCTCGTACTTGCACGCGTATCCAGGAGCTTTATTGTTCTTCTCTCTTCTTTGAGAAGAGAAGAACTTCTAGACAATGTCATAGCTATAAGCTTTTATAAGCTATACAGCGTCGATTCTCGACGATTTCATTCAGCTTCACTGACGGATGCTAAGAGTTTTCGCTAAGAGTTTTCGCTAAGAGTTCGTCCAACCGGTTTCAGCGCACGCGGTTTGTCATTAACTCCGCACTCCCCGTTCAATCGTGGACTTCTTCGTGGTTTGCGGCGAACCGGCGGCGCAACAGCCGGAAGCTATCATAATTACGCTAATGCAGCAAGTTAAGGTTACACGGGTGCAGCCTATGCGCTTAATTCGTTGATACTATCTTTTGCAGGAGAACTAAGTTTACGATGTGGGTGATTTAGTAAAATATAGTAAAATCTTTGTGTTAGAGATTGTACTAGAAGATACAAAAGAAAAAGACTGGTTAAAAATAATCTATCATTTATAATGACGAATAAATGGGGTTCCAGATAATATAATAAATTTCCTGAAGTATATAAAATAAATTTAAATCATCAACCAACCAGATTATTCTACATTATATTTCGCTAAAATTTTCTTTAGAATCGCGAGACTTGTGCTTCACTAAAGGATAAAACAATTTATCGATTCCATTGCATTTGCGATAAATAAATTTTATCAATAAACTACTGTTCTCACGTCGTTATATATCATAGGAAATAACGTGGTTTTGAATACGGCGTTATCTGCTCGGTGGTCGAAGAAGAAGAGGTCGTATTGTGGCTGACCGCTCCAAGGGGGCTCGCTTTCCGATGAAATAGTGTCCGTAATCCGGCGTAAGTTAGCGCGGCCCGATGCCCCACGGTGAGGAAGACGAAGCCCTACGTGGTGCCCCTGCGAATGCGTGTATTCATAAAGGACCTCTTCGTAAGTGCGTATACAATCATTCACGAATCGAGTATGCACTTACATCAATGGAAAAATATCCAACAAAATGAAAGAAACAGTATGATTATCGAGGACAATTTTAAATGCATTTTCCATAGATAATCATTGTGCAGCAAATATCTTTGCCCGTAAAATTATTTTTGTCTGAAACGCAAGTGAATTTTTCTAAAGATATAATTGCATTTTTTAATTTATTACGGATACTATTAGAATACAATAGTGATACGTCGCAACATAAAATGTATGCCGTGTATATATGCTCTCGCGACCGTTAAGGGAGTTCGGGATATTAAACGATCTTGTGGAGCAACGCTAAGAGAGAGAGAGAGAGAGAGATGGCTCTCCGCCTCGCACGGGGGCCATTCGTAAAAACGCGTACGCGCGCGTTGGAAACGAAGGTGTCCCGTAGAGGCCCCCATCTCCTGAGGGAGAAGAAGGCATACGTGGGGCATCGCGAACGATGCATCACCGCTGCACCCCACGCGGCGCATCCCGGTATATTAGTCACCGGAGAACGCGCACCAACCGCCGCGGCCAAATTGAGTCTTTGCCATAAAGTAAGCCGTAAAAAGGGTGGCAGTCATGGGGAAATGCTCGTTCGCGCGGGTGGCAGGGGGGGGCGGGAGAGGGGTGAATAGGGGGACGAAGAATCGTTAGGAGGAAGAGGGGGGAGGGTCCGGAAAGCGCGTGGACATTCAAATTTATGGTAATGCTCGGCCGCTCGGAGCGGGGTTATCGATCTCGTCTTTTTTGCTCTCGCTGTTACCGCCGTTATTAATATCACTTCTGTTATTGTTATTCCCGTACCGCTCGCACGCGGACACCTCGGTCGTGGAAGTCGTGCATCGCGATCGAGCGAGATTTCGCGTACCGACATTCCGGGCGGACGTTTCATGAATATTAATTTGCGCGAAAATATTCGGAGCACTGCGGTCATTAATCTATCAGCAAAATATTCGCGCGGCAAGTGATTATACAAATTATATCTGTCACGATTTGTACGGGTGGCATTTATTTCGGGGACTTGTGCCGCGACGACGAGAACAAGTTGTATGATATAATTGTGCATGCTGAGAGGATTTATAGGAGCGACGTTCTCAAATTGTTGCTAAATGATACATCTTCTGAAAATACTCGTCCGATATCGCGCGGTGTATCCATATCGCGCCGAGTCGAAACAATTTGACGACGTTACACGGAGAATTTGCTCGCGGTATTCGCCGCGTTAAATGTACGTACACAGCTGGGCCGCGAGATCCCATATTTCTTGTCAAATGATATAGGACCGTTGTTATATGGCCGAGTCATGTAAACTTCGCTCGCCTGCATCTGCCCCGGCGTGGCGCGGCAATACGACTCAAGTGGAATACACCGATGGTACTCGCGAGAGAGGAAAGCGACGGTAGGAGGAGGAGGAGGAGGAGGAGTGATGGAGGAGCAGAGAGAAAGAAAAAGCGAGAGGAAGGGCAAATAAAAAAGGATCGAAACACGTTATGACTTTATAGCGTTATATCCTGCCATAGAATTGGCGGTCCTAATCCTTTGTCTTAGCAGGCTGTTGCGGCCACCGCCGCCGCCGCGGGGTGTTTTTGTTGCCCAATTTATGGTTGTTAGGATTTTAACATACGGCAATATAGCCACGTGCACGGCGGCTCGGAGGTGCGATTAGGGCGTATGCCGTGATCCACGAAAGGCGGCACGCAATGCGACGCAATAACTGGCCGGTGATTATCTATATATACGGAAATTAACTTACCGTAATATTTCTTATGCCGACAACGCAGCTGTACAGCTATTTTGCGCTTGAATAATTTAAGAATTTTACAACGGAAAAATTTCGGTGTCCATTTTCTGAAAAATAAATGTCTTGTTAAAATTACTCTTCAGCGTTTTCTTTTTATATTGATAAAAATGTAAAAATCTATGAACAGAAGCGAAGCAGCTCAACACTAACGAAATTTGCTTCACTCTTGTTTAAATTTTAATTTTTTTATGGTTGTGCGTGCCGCGAGTGCGTGTTTATTGCCAACCGGAAGGATGCGGGTCACAGGTGAGCGTCGTCTCCCTTGGCGTGCCGTCCGGGTGGTCTCGTTTTAAGATTCAGAGATTTTTAGTAAATTTTTATTATAATAGCGTGTGAAACATTCTTTTTTATTTTTGGTTGACATTCGTGAATATAATTTTAATTAATAAATTTATTCATATTTGAGATAAAGGAGCGACTGCTTATTTATAGTACAGTAGTTGTCATTGAAAACTTTTCGAAGGACGAAGAATAGACGTTTTGTTATGGCGTATATATCTATATCGCAACTTATTCCAATATTTATCACCCGCGCCATATCTTCAAAACCTTAACCGGCTGCGAACTCGCGCTGCAAACTACCGAGTAAAGTTTAGCCTCTCCGCGCGGAGAAAGAGGGATGGTGCGCGATCCATTGTCCTTCCCGCACCCCCCTCGGCCTTTCTCTCCGCGCGAGTCATGTATTTTCATTGAAACTCCACCCACCGCAAAAGTACCATTGTTCGAATATTCAAAACGGAGACGTCCATTGTGGTACGTTAGAATGGGCACAATATGGTTCCTGTGTTGCGGCGCGCGCGTGCTGCGACTTACCAAAACTCGCGCGTCCGTGACTTTTTTTAAATTCGCGCGATGCCGAAAATAAAGTCCGGCCGGGATTCGCAAACAGGTGTGTGCGTGTAACCTTCGATCGCGGCCTGGCCCGCGGCGGTCAAATATCGATCGTCGTAAACGACCGCGGGGATATCTGTCGATCTGCGGAATCCCGAGTGAGGACGATTATCGAGTCAAGGATGGTGAAACTTGGGTTTCTTCAAACGACAATGAAACGTGCTACGACGTTAAAGTGGTCTTTTATTCATAAATCCTCGTCGCCGTTGCAAATAACGCTGGTACCGGAGGAAAGTAACGCTGAATAATGTTTCATAATGTGGTATTGAGGTAGACGGAGAAAGAAAGTATGAAAAGCGCATATGTACAACGTAATAGTCTTCCTTTTAATATAATATGAATTCATAATGAGTAGACAATAATATTAATAATAAAATAATAATAATAGTAATAATATGTCGATATTAATAATAATAATAGCAATAATAATAATAGAGATATATATTCTGTTTATATTCACATTCAGAACTATGTACAATTTAATTACTTTACAATCGAATTCGTACGAACAAGCGAATAAAACCTAGTAGTCATATAGTATATATATCTGCATTATTTTACCTGTACTATTCACAACAAATAGATTCTCTCACGAGGGTGCGACAATGTACACAAAACGTGCGTTATATTTATAATATTTATATATAATTTTGTCTTTGTTTACCCTCCGCCTTCGTTAACTACCGTCCGTAAAGTGGTACACTCGACCCTCGTTTTCCGCGATTCTACTTCTCTGATTATTTACAAAAAACATTGCCATATCTATAATTATACTATGATATACGAGTCAACGAATGCACGAGCACCGACCGTCTTCATCAGAGTATACCGCGAACGCCTTGTGTTATCGTCTCCTCTTTTTATCCCATTAAACTCTTCCGTTATCACAGATATAAATAAATGTATTCTTTACAAAACAATGTACAAGTTCCATTCAAGTTACATCCTCAATTGCCTACGACGACTCGCGCGCACTCTCGTTTTACATTTATGCCAAAGTACAAAATAATAGTCGACCTTCTTTTTTTCTTTGTTTTTTTTTTCCTCTTTTTTTCCCCTCAAAACGCGGTCCGACACTCGTTCGCGATCTGCGCAAAGTACGTCGTGCGCCTCGGTTCTCTCATCGTCGATACGATTGGCTCCTCGAGAAGAGGAACGACCCGCGCGATATACATATAATATAAAAAAATATCAACAATTTCGAGCACCGTGCACGCCGTGCATTTCGATTACTTATTCTACGCATTCGCGATGACTCTATCTTTTTGCGTGAAAATTCCGTGTAAGACCATTACCTTAAAATTAAAATGTTAAGTAGCACATCTACTTACCAACAAACTTAAAATTATTCGTAAAGAAATTAATCAATTGCAAGCAATATAACAAGGAAAAAAAAAGGAAAACATTACTCAACAATCATATAACGTATCTCGTAGAATAATATTACACGAATTTGTACGGCGTTCCGATCTGACTTGATATGCGCGAGTGCACAGCTGTCGCGCGAAAAGGGACGAATTTGATCCTTAACGATTATTGTTTAATTTTTCACTTCACTTCTCGTTTTCTGATAATACTATCATTATGCGCGTAAGCATTGCGCCAACTCCACTCGTACGATCCGCCCATATATTTATTCGTATTTATATTTATAATATAGCGATGTATACTCTGCGGCGATCTTTTTTTCTCTCTCTCTCTCTCTCTCTCTCTCTCTCTCTCCCGTTCTCTCACTCTTTTTCTCTCTGTGGGATCCTTAAAACGTGTCACCCCAATAAAATTTCGTGATGTAGTAGGTACAGCCTTAAGATCTACGGCCTAGAGTTACTTGCGTGTCACCGTGTGTGTATGTGTAATGCGTAGGTGTATTATTTATCATTCCATCTCTATATGCGGGTATTCGGGTATACGTTAATATTTCATTCGGATAATTAAAGGAGTTAGTGGTAAGTTTAACGATAGTAGCTTTGTAATGCGCTATGCGATCTGTCTTTCCCCTATTTTCGTTCTTAAACCTACAACAGGTAGATCAAGTATTTCTCTCTTCGCGTTCTCTCTTGCTGCCTCTCCCCCTCGATGCTCGTGATACCGCGCGCGACTTGGTCGAAGTGTATTCGCTCGAGGTCCGTTCCGGCCCGTCGAAATCCCTCTGTCGAATTACGAGCGATTTCGAGTGACGGTTCCTTAAGACTTCGTTACTTCGTAACGAAAGAATAGTGCTATCTTGCACGTTGCCCGTGTGAATCGCGATCGCTATCTTCGCGATCTTCGAAAGAGACGCGTCGTTTGTCCGTCAAAATCCGCTGAAGAGGACAGAATCCACTAACAGGATTTCAAACAACTCGTTCTTCCACCGGAGGTATATGTATACACGTGTATACGATCCTCAGCGCGACGTCGTCAACGATAGATTTCCGAAACGATCGGCGCCCTTCGTCCTTTATTTACAAACTCGACGATTCTACGCGCGCCACTCGGAAAATTCGTTTTCGAGAAGACACCGAACGATCGGCAATAAAATGTTGACTAAAAAATTCACCATTACGTGTCGTATATGTGTGTGATGTATGAGTGAGTTATATGAAGACGACGCAACAGTGGTGTCCGAACGCCGAAGGCGAAAATCGCGGAACAGCCGTGTTCGGCCATTCGCGCGACCTGGGTAACTTGAAAACGTTCCTTTCGCTCGAGCCCGAGTCCCAGCGACAAAGTGACGCGCACACACGTCACTTGTGCGTGTCGTCGCGCTTCTGTATTCTCTCTTCTCCGCTGTTAGCGTTGTCGAGCGATGGTTGGATACCGATCGAAAATACGGCGGTGCTTCTCCTGCTTGCAGCGTACCGAGAAGAACGCGCCGGACATAAATCCCGCGCGCGGACCCCATACTTTCTTCTTACCCGGCCCCGGTGTCGCTCCGCCGTACGTAGCCGTGCGTAAGCAGGCACTTTGACGTAATTCTCCTAATTCCTAAATCTCCTCTAAGCCGCTCCCTCTCGCGTACTTCCGCCTCGCGCGCACAGTCGCTCTTCTAGCCGCCCTCCCCCCCCCCCCTCGCCCCATACGTCTTTTCCTAGTCGCGCCTTCCAAAGGTCGGGGAACGATTTATGTATCTCGAAGAGAGTCGACCATCTCCCTCCCTCCCTCCCTCCCTCCCTTCCTACCTTCCTTCCTTCCTTCCTGCCTGTCTGCTTCTACCCGCTTCTTACGCTTTGCACTTCTTTCCTTCCCTCCCCGTCTGACGCGAGGTCGAGATAACGCTAATAAATCCCGAGACCACTCAGGAGCGCGTATTTACAATCCGGCCGCAGGACTTCCTCGCAGGACCTTTCTTCAACGGCGCCGCTTTATTCTGCAACAGAGAAATGAAAATGGTCTTAGATCGGCGCCGCTGTGCTCCCTTCTTCTCCCGCGAAATTCGCAGGAAGAAGGACTGTGTACACGCTGTCGCATTATTTTGGTCAACATCTTATTTTAAGACAATTTATCACTTTCAGATCGAATAAATGTATTTTGCATTATTCAACGTGTCGATATGGCTTAGCTTTTCATTCGTAAAAAACATGAGTCATAAAGATTGACAGTTATGGATTATCAAGTTTGCAACTGCTGTCCGCTTCTAAAAACGCTTTCAGGTCTTTGACGTACGAGCTGATAAATCCATGACGATCGTGACTCGCAATTATAACCCGTTCGACGAGGAGGCAACTAGTTAAAATAGCTGCGATACCCGCGAAATCGTCGACGTTTGTAAACTCGTAATCGAACTATTACCGGCGCGCATACGTCCGCGGTGGGATCGGTGCTGTGTACACGCGCTCGTTTGCGCCTATCGATACTCCATTATCGTATCTCACACGATGGACATGTCCAGAGTTCCACGATCGCCCCGATCGGCGGGCTGGATATAGATTCCACTTTGAAAGCCTGCTCATTATGTATCGCGCGGTTATTTTTGCAGCTCTAACGGTTAATCGTATTCTCGCGATATCATGACAGCAATTGTCAATGTTAATAAACGATAAAGCACACGTGCCGAGAGATAAAATGCCATCGTTATGCAAAACATGCTACTCACCCAGCTATTACCGTCATATCGTTCGGCACTTACTGGATATATATAATTTTTCGACACAATTGTTGACTATTTTTGGGTGACGCGTTAAAATTGACACGCGAATTACGTAAAGAGAACTTTAATGGTGACAGCGCCTCATAAATCTCAAGATTGGAATTTAATCTTCGGGCGTGAAATTTTATTTAATCGTGCGAAGATTCGTACAGAATTTTCTTAATAATTGCAGACTAATGATTTCCACTGAAGAGTGGATGATCATATCAGTTTGAAGAAACTGATAAAATTTGCGTAATCAAAATTGCTTGTAGAGATCGCAGCCGGCTATTAGCGAAGCTCTATATATAGTCATAGTGATGGATCGGCGTTTATTTGTACCAGCGTATCGATATTCGATTACTATATCTCTCCCGGTGGACAAGTCCGATATATGTACATGCCAGCACAATCGGCACGACCGATACAGCTTTTACCGTACATTGGTTGTTGTACCGCTATATGAGGATTGTACGAGATAAACATTGGTCACGATATTTCAAGCGATCGTAATCGAAATTCCGCCAATACTAATTGCCCTCTTGAGTGCACATACATGTCGAGATTTTCTGGAGAAACTCTTTTTACTTTCACTTTCCTTCATCATTTAATATATTTATAACGTGCATGATTGCTGAATAAAGTTGACATAGCGAATAAATTACAAACAGAATACTGAAATTATTATAAAACAGAAAAAACGCGATTTTTTTTTTCATTTAACGCGTAAAATTAATTGCAACTTTCCAAGTTGAATTAGTCGAAGTTAATAGACGGAAATTTCAGGTTTGTAATTGATTCGATTCTGAGAGGATCGCATTTTCAAATGACATTGATCGGTGCTTACAGCGATACGGCGATGCGTTCGAATTAGTCGTGTTTTGCCGAACAATTATGCGGACAACGCGATGGTGCTCGGTAACGCCGCCGGGGAAATATCCAGCGGTGCGCGATTAAACGGGATGCCAATATCTATTTTAGCGGACATTTCGGAACTGACACATCGGCATCAATGTGGACGAATATTTCCAAACGCTATATGAGCTGTCTATTCTATCTGTGTCGTGTCTTTTTTCCCATTTCCGTTCCTTCCCGACCGAAGCTGTCGCTCCTCGTTCGTTCGCCGGACCGCGAAATGACACGCGCGTCGGCTTGGATGACGAATGTCACACGATTATGCGGCAAGTCGTTTTGAAATTTCTGCAGTGACATCTGGATGTTACATGCATGCCGGTTACCGCCGAGGGCACCGTTGGGCAATAAACATTTACGATTATTATTTATGCGCCGCGACCGCATCACGTCCTCGTTTCTGCCCATTGTTGCGAAACTTTGCGCGATCTATCAGAACGATAAAAACGTCTCACGACAGCACTTTTATCGCTATCGTTATTATCGCTATCGACGTTAGGCGACCTTGTTGGTTTTTTTTCATTCGATAAGACAGAAAGGGAGAAAATTGCGCGATTGCACAGTACAAAATTTTGAATGCGTAATCGATGACGTGAGGAAAGAATTATTTTGCCTTGAAATAATTGTTAAGATAAAACAACCGTTTTCTCGTAAGAGCTAAAGTTTGAGCAAAAGAAAGACAATAAAATTCGATCTATAGGTCATTAATTTGAAACATGCCGGTGTCACAATCGAAATGCCTTTCCTTTTCACGAGCGCAAAGCTATTTATATCTGTTGACTTCTCGATGACTGACGCTCTATAGGAACCTGTTTGTCCATTCCCCATTATCTCTAACGGGCCAAAAGTTATGAAACTTCACGATAGAACTATCGAATATCATTTAAGCATACCGAAGATTTCGAACATGTCT
Organism: Linepithema humile; assembly: GCF_040581485.1. Lineage (NCBI taxonomy): Eukaryota > Metazoa > Arthropoda > Insecta > Hymenoptera > Formicidae > Linepithema > Linepithema humile. The sequence goes on from NC_090128.1 coordinate 34,846,565, forward strand.
CTTCGTAATGTATAATCTCACCGATTAATTGCACTTGTGTCTCTTCGAATAATGTTTTTATGTGTTCACACAACAAACTCACGTTCGTATCACTGATACGAGCGGATTAAGATCTCACGACGCGCGCTTCTCTCGCGCGCGAATTCGCATTGACGGTGGTAATTTATTTACGCGACGAGGATCGCTGATTGTGAAAACTCTCGCAAGGATCGTTCGTTGTGACATGATAATTTAACTCTCGTGACAGGGAAGATAGCGTGGAAATCTCGTATCGATCGACACACGCGATTTTATACGCTTAGAGTCAAAACTCCGCAGCGAAACGACGAAAATTCGAGCGATAACGTGAATTTTATTGCGCGAATTCTCCGCGTAATCGGAATACCGCGGGATAGCGAATGTTCCGTAATAGCAATGCGCCATCGTAATTATTGCTCTGGTCTCGTGTGGCCGGTCGCGGTAGCTTGCATAATGTAGAAGACAGCCCGGCATGAAATTATAAACATCAAACAATCATTAATTCAATGAAAGCACCGGTTGCGGGGAATTTTAATAATAACTCACGCTGATCGCCCGCCTTACATTACGCGTTTTTACACAAGCGGCGATAACATTCCGCTCGCGTATACCGATGCGAATTATTTCCTCGGAAATTCAACAACGTGCGTGTACGCGCTTTTATAATGATTTAATTATAACCTGTTCGGAATATAAGTGGGCGAGGCTGTTTATTTTATAACTTTATTAATAATCTTCCGTTAAGCATAGGAATACGACGCCGAGTATTTACGCGATAATGCGTAAGGGCGTAAGGATAATAAAGCCGTCCCGTCCGCATAGACTTTTTACGCATATACAATTACGATCATCGTAGCAAGCGGCAACGTGGAACGTCATATTTTTTAACAAGCCGTGATAGTATCTCTCGCTATATCTGTCCGGTTTTAGAATTAACGTGTCAATTTATATTCAGAGGAGAGAGAAGCTCGAGGGAGCGCGTCGCCGGGCCACGTTTTTATTTCTAATCAATAACATTTGCATCCGACCGAGCGGACGAGTCACGAAATCATGTAAATGATAGCGACGCCTTGCCTCGTCAGGGTCGAGAAGGCGGCCGCGCGCCTCCGGCGAGAGCTCTCCGATTACGCAGGTAGCAACGGGTGGCTGCCTGGTGCGCATCTGGGAACGTGAATTCGAGCTACCGTTTCGGCTCCGAAGATTTCTAGCGGCGGACAAGCGTACGCGCGATAAACACACCCGAGACGTCTCGCACGAAAATAGAGGTCGAGGGCGAAGAAAGACGCGGCGCGCTCGGGGACGAAACAGCCAGCAGACGAAGGCTGGGAATTCCAAAAACGCGCGCATTTCTCAAAGAAGCACCGGCCACGGTAGGCCTTCCTTCGAGAGGAAGAGAGAAAGAAAGAGGGGGACGAGAGGAAGAGGCGACGAGGAGGACGCGGGAAACCGCGACGACGTGTTCGAGGATTTATTAAGGAGACACCTGAATCCGCCGTCCGGAATCTTGAAGCCGTTAAAAAGATCGCCTATCCTCTCGCCTGCGGGGTGGACCGCGGGTGCACGGTGGTCGCGAAATTTTATGCAGATACCGTGAGATCGTGTAAATATCGTTAGACCGGTAGGCGACGACAGTTGGAGGGTCCGAGTCGAGGAGGAAGGAGCCAGCCGGTCCGGAATCGGGCCTCCACCGCTCGTCCTAATGACGATTAAACATCCTCGCGCTAATTGGCAATTATAGGGCACGGACGTGGAGAGGACTTTACTTCTGCGCGCGGAGGAGATCTCTCCATACTCTCTTCCTCTCTCTCTCTGTCTTTCAACTTCTCACGTCCCGCGATCGAAAGGGGAACGAAAGAGGAGAGGAGATCTCGGAGTCTACCTGGTGGTAGGTGCTACAAAAGGCACTGTCTCGCGCGACCCGCGCGACTCACACTCCCGTATACCTGTCTGCCTGTGCGCGACAGGAAAGGCGAAGAGGAAAGGGGCAGAGGATCGAGATGGTCCGGACGGAGCGGGTGCCGGCTCTGAGAGAGTTGGACCCAGGGAGAGGAGAAGGGGATAGGCATTATAAGCGCGTCCAAGAGCTGCGAGCGCACCAACGCGTTCGGTGTGTATACACACACGCACGTACGGCAGAACGGGGGGGGGGGGGGGAGAAGGGGAGGCGAGAGGTGACGACAGCGAAAACTAGTTTATTTGGAACGCGGCTATAAATTAGGATCAGATCGCCGCGAGATAAGAGAGTACCGGCTAACACCCGGTTCCCTCCGAAAAGACAACCTCTTTCGTCCCCCCTCCCTCCCTCATCCTCCACCCCCGTTCCCACCGCCGCCTTTCTACTCGCGTCCACGTCGTGGCATCCTACAAAGACAACGACGACGAGCGTTCTCCGCAGCCGATGCTCCGCAACCAATGCGCGGCAGCGTCCTCCCGGCGTGCGATTCTCCCGAATCTTCATTTTTCGAAAAGATAACAAACGATAATGACATCGATCTTTCGCAGTTTTATAATTCGTCTCGAATTTACCAAACGTCTAAAATTTTATTTTATTTGTTTTTTTATTTATTGCAAAAATTATCAATAGTATTTAATGTAACCAAATGCGATTATTAAAGACTTGTTACATATAAATAAGTCTGAGATAAATCTTTGATCTAAAATAAATGTAAAATAAATCTTCTTTTATTCTACGTTATCTGCGTTTACAGTTGAAGGCTGATACGCGCTTTCCACGCGATAGTTTCGATCTTGTCAAGCAGATTCTCATCGCCATCGGGCACAGGCGGCGAAGAGACTCCGAGAGTGCCGCCTCACTCGAATCGCTCTCGATTCGGCGCGGGGAGGAAATCGGGAAATGTATTTTCGCGAGGAGAGCGATCCGGCTTTCCTTTACGATTCCAACGAATCAGATAACCGTCAAAGACTCGTGCTCGTACCGCGACGTTACGGATATCTCTCGGGAGGATTCGCCAGGGAAGAATGGAGGAAGCCGAGGCGAGGGTAAGCCCTGGAGATGAATCCCGCGAATCGTTTGTAAGGAAACGAGAGAACAGCCGTTCCGACCCTCCTTTTATCCACGGCCGCGAATGAGACGAAGACTCCGCTTTTCCCGAGACGCTTTAACGATCGCCTCTCGACTATCGCGGACAACCACTTTTCTATCTTCTCACCGACTTATCGATTCGCATGCTAACGCGCTCGTTTTACGATCGTTTAGTCTCAACACTCGTTTTAAATTGAAACTTGAATTAAAATGTTGAAAAATAATAATGCGATGTTTTTTTGACTCACAAATCATTTGAATAATATGATAATTTATGCGCAATTTACACGCGTAGATTTAAATTCATATGTAAATGGCTTATTTAATTTATCGTCACCGCTATATAGTTTGCGTATAGAATTTACGAGAATACTACTGTGGTCGACTGTGGCTCCTATTACGATGCTTTGAGGTATCCATCTTAAAGTTAATCCGAGTCCACTAGTAAGGAGATCCCGCTCGTGAGAGACCTAAACGCGAGACGGGACCAGAGTCGTCCGTTCGGTCACCAACGCGACAGGTTGAGGTGTGTCCGAGTATACTGTTCCAACACATGTGGGCACACACGTATACGCATACTCGTAAAAACCTACGGCCGACCGGTGTGTGGTAAGAGAAAGACGCGGTTAGCCAGTGGTGATTCCATTCACTGATTGAAATCTCCGTCCATTTGTCACTGTCAAGGAGGTGGCGATAGCCTTCTTTCTCCCTATTTCTCTATCTGTCTCTCTCTCGGCCGTTGCCTTCACCACCGCAGACTACCCACACGCCCCACTCAATGTCCAATACCATTATTATTTTAACTCGGCTCGCTACGGCTTAACGACCAATCGACACGCTGGATATTAATTTCTTATCGATTGTTCGCCAAGTGTTTCGGCCGCGCGCGAGTTTGACACAGCGGAGCAACAGCAGTCCGTCGCGCCTGGCGCGCCTTTCGCCGCTCGCGCAAGCGAGAATCGTTGTATCGATTTTCGTGCCGATAAGCCAGTCTCATGTACCGTTGCTTCGGACAACTTACCTTTTCTGCCCCCTCCCTCCCCCTCGCCCTTGCTCATCTCGCCGAGACTTCTTTTTACAGCCGAGAGTAAATTGCGAACATCGCCCACCGTGATATTAATGCGACAGTAATATACAGACCGACCCAGAATTTTAAGTCGATTTTTCTGTAGCGGAAATTTCTCGACATATATACGCGCGTAGTATTTTTCGGCGCAACAAAAAAAAAAAAAAAAAAAAAAGACAGACCACGCCGAAGACGAAAGAATATCGTAATTGTGACTTACTTTGAGAAAGACGACGATCGTTCTGGACCTTTGTGCGGGCTCTTAGACGGGCGACACGAAGCCGCTACCCATTGATTGCGAACTGAAATAAATAGAGCATACTTTTTAATTCTCTTTCTCATTACTTTTTATATATTTATATTTGTATATATTTATTTTCAATAATTTTTTTTCTTAATTGCGATTTATTGCACGCCGATTAATATTCATGACAAAATTACAGGTAGCAGTATTTTTCGATAGTGTTTTTTTTTTAACATTGAATAATGCTTTTCGCTCACCCTTTGTAGAACGGTTTGAATGCGGTGGTAGCTTCCGTGGGTGGCAGGCTGGCAGTAGTTTGATGCTGGTGGAGAATAGAGTTCTGGCCGACCGGCGAGAAATCCTTGTGTGGCGAGCTCTGCATTCGCGAGCTGAAGGACGACGCGCTGCTGGCCGAGCCCGAGCTCGTCGATAGATAACCACTGCCAGGATGATTCGCGCCATAAGGATTATTGGGATTGCCGTTAGTCGCGGCGCTGGCCGCATTACCACCAGGACAGTAACCGCCCGGCGGTGCTTGGATCACTCCGTTCGGCGTGGCCACCTTCATGTTGGGCGGTGTCTGAGGTGGAGTGTCCGTACCAACCTCGGGAAACCCCGCCGCCGCGGCTGCCGAGGAGGACGCGCTCGAGCTCGAGCCTGACGAATTCGGATTGTAATGGAGCTGACCGCCGGACGAGGACGATAGGAAACCACCGTATCTCGCGGCGGCGCCCGAGTAAGGCGCCGTTGCCGCCGCCGACGGACTCATTCCCGCCGACGAAGGCAAAGCGAACGAACTTCCTAAGCCTCCGCCGCCCCCGCCGCCCCCACCGCCGCCACCGGCGGCAGCCCCCGCGCCACCCGGACCGAGCCACGGCTGTTGCGAGTGATGATGGTGCCCTTGATTCGGTACGTGATGCTGCTGCTGTTGCGGATAATGTTGCTGCTGATGCAGATGATGATACTGCTGATGGTGCGGGTGCGAGGGTGGCGGCGGCGTCTTGCATGCCGCCGTGTCCGCCAGTGACCAGATTTTCGGTTTTGTCGCGGGAATCGGCACACCGCCGCCGCTGCAATCCGGCTTCATGCCCTCTTCTTTCAAATGATCATCGCCGTAGCCTTGATGATGATGATGGTGATGCTGCATCGTGTGGTGAAAAGGATGCTCGGTCCGTCGGCGATCGTCCTCGAGATCCAAATCGTCTTCATCGTCGAGATCCTTCTCGTGTTGCAGCAGCTCAGCTTTCACGTGTCTCATTGGCTCTGAAAATAATTCGGAAGATTATTTTTTATAAATTGATCAATTAAGCGTGTGTTGCAAATAATAAAAATAAATACAAAGCTTAAGCTACTGCATAAAATTGCGTCGTGTTTCACACCGAAGACAGTTCGCGAAAGTGGATATATACGAGAAATATAGGCATTAATGGTTTATCACGCTCGATGCGCGAGAGTGAGATGTAGAACGCGAGTCATCGTAACGGGATTCCGCCGTCGTGAAGGGTCGTCGAGCGGGCGAGAGTGAATATCTCCCTTACGCCCTTATACAGTTAAGCTGTAAGGGATGCTGTGAAAAAAGGGAGCGAAGCCTTCAACCACTTTGGGGCGCGAGAGATTTCAGTCTCTCCCTCGGGGCAGCGAGCGAGGAAGATGCGCGAGTGAGAGAGTGAGCGAACGGGAGAAAGAGAACCATATCCCTCTCCTTTTTCTCCGATCTCTCCCCGTCGCGGCATCTCCCGAGGCACTCCACGGATCGTCCCGACCGTCTGCCAGCCAGGCAGCCACCGAGCGAAGCCAGCCAGTCAGTCAGGGGTGAGAATTTCATTAAGAGGTTCGAATGTGTCGGCAGAGGGTTTACTTGATGGGTCGTCAAGCGATAATTCCCAAGCTCGAAGGGCGTGCTGTTATACCCGGGAGTGTAAGAGAGACTGAGAGAGAGAGAGAGAGAGAGAGAGAAAGTGAGACGAGAGAAGAGGGAAGGAGAGAAAAAGAGAGTTTCGGTTTAGGGCGTGCGCATCCCCCCTTATAAAGAGAACCTTATGGGCCAACTAAATAGATACTACCGTCGAGTCCACAAGTGGCTCTTTAACTTTTGACCCTCTTTTATCAGACGTTAATCTCATAATCTTCGCGCCGTGTGGGCGGATTCCGCGTTTAAATTGAATAACTAAATCGCATCGGACTCGGGTTTACGGTCAGATCGTCATGCACGAATAAGACTAATATATAATAATTTTTCCATTCCGATGTTTCATCTCGCCGATTCGCGGAAGAAACTGAAACTTTTTCATATTTAACTTTAACGTAACAATAGCAGACGCCGAAAGCCGGCGGGCTTGAATATATTCTACTTGAATACGAATATTTCAACCCTCGCCGCATAGGTGGCTGACAGTTCGTGTGACCTATCTTCCTCAGACTCGGCGTAGAAATTCATGAGCGCGCCGAAAGCTCCCCTTTGAATTTCTAAAGGTCACCGGCACGAAAAGGCGCGCACACGTGTATCCGTACACACACCAGAGTGTCGATACGGAAGCGCTCTCTCGCTACTTTTAGCGAAAGAGGAAAATCGCGAAAATTTTAGACGCAAGACGCCGACGTCGCCGGCTTTCACGCGATCTTTCACGAGGAGAACCAGCGCGGCGAATCAATTTCCCATCGGTTCTCGTCAGTCTTTTCCAGCCGGCGCGCATCGTCGGGAGTGCTCTCTCTCTCTCTCTCTCTTCTCCGCTCGTGCACCGGTCTTTTGAAATTACGAGCCATTGCAGGACGCGTGACGCGGCACGACAGGACCTAGATATCCTGGATCGGGAGAGAGACCGAGACGACGAGAGGAGAATGAGACGAGAGACGAGGGAGAGAGAGACTCGATATTGGCCAATGTGCGGTGGGGTAATGGTGGCCATAGGAGGGTCCGTACCATTCGTCTCGCCGCGGGCGCCGATACATCACCGTACCTCGAACCAGCGTTCTCCCGCGTGTATCTATATACATTCACGGTGTGTGTGTGTGTTTATATACACATATATATATATATATATATATACATATATGTTGGATATATATCTCATATATGTGTATATAAATATATATATAGTGACACACACATATATATATATATATAGTTCCCGCGTGGCACGGAGTGTATATGGTTCTACGGATGGCTACTCAGCCCGGGCGCACCCTCTCCCTTTCGCGCGCGCACACGTATACAATTACGCGCTCCTCTCACAGATTTCCGTGCACACATGCCGCTATACACACCTACACGTTGGCGACGCGCTCACGAGCAAGCAGCCCGGTCCAGCCCGAGGTACCAATACCAACGGCGTCGGCCCGGTCCACCGGGGGACCAAACCGAGGGCCATTAATCTCTTCGCGCGGCAACCCGCAACCCGTCACTGTGTTTACCCACATGTGAACCATTATGTCCGCCCCCGCAATATAGAATCCGCTCCGCGTCGCGCCGCGTGACTCGCCGCGAATTCCCGACCTCGTCGTTTCCGGCCGTTGTGCGAAGAAATGCGCCTTGGAAACGGGAGAAAACCATCTTCTCAGAACGCGAGTGTCTTCGGTATTCCGACCGTAATTTAGAAGAACGAGTCACGACATTCGGATCTTTAATGAGCGTGTATGGGCATGCTTGCGGGGAATTGCGCGAGCTCGAAATGAGTCGAGATTTGCAGTCTGGAATTCTGGAATTGTCGGTCGTAAAATTAACGATCGATGGGCGGCCCACGGAAGCCTCTCGGAAAACTACAGGTACACACAGGCGACAAGGTCAAAAGCGCCATCACTAATCTCTCAGTTGGGGAGTACGAAACGAAGATATATTTGCAAAGTGTCCATGAACGCGATTTTCGAAAGGAAATTTAGAAAATCCTTAAATGCGATTGTCGACCGCCTGGAGCGAAACCGTAAGTTCGTAAGAATCGATTCGTTGCGCGCGAAATGCATACTTTGCGCAATACGAGAAACGCTGATGGATATTCGATATCGAGGAAACTAGTCACGCGAGGTAAACACGGCATCGACATTCCGTAGTCAAAGAGATAGGCTCGCCTTGCTCGCCGGATACTTGGAGAAACGATTGCGGCCCCGGCTAACAATGCTTTTCGCAATATCCATAATCGGATGTTTCTAACGATAGAAGTTTCTTGATAGCACGACGACGGGTTATCGCGGATATTGCATTGCGTTGCCGCTTTTCTCAAGCCATCTTTGAAGCAGGCGCTGTCAGCCAGCCGTTTCGAATATTATTATTATTACTCGCTTCGCCCGGTAATTTTTTTTCCCCGGCAACGTTAGCAGACACGCCTCTCGTTTCATTCTGTTTCACAGTCTTGTTAGTAACGCAAACGGCGAACTAAGATTTCGCGTGTTAATGTCGGCTCGCCCCGCGCGACTACGAGCAATTTTCTAAATCGCGTTCGCAGATAGCGACGTGAAAACGTGACGGCTCGTATCTGGAGGCAGCATCTTACTGAATAATGAATTCTGACTCGCTGTCGGACAACGGATACTCGTTGCGTGGAGAGGAGAAAAAAAAAGCTTACCGGTATCATCGAGGTTCCGTCTCGCCTCCTCGCCGACACGGTCGCCCCTGTTGTCCGCCGCGAGATCGTCCTTTTCCTTATTATCCTCGGAATCGGTGAGCACCGCGTCGTCATCGTCATCCGTCTTGTTCTTCGGCTCCCAGGTCATCTTGTTCTCCTTTTTGAGACGTCTCCGCGCATTCGCGAACCAAGTTGAGACTTGAGTCAGCGTCATCTTCGTGATGATAGCCAGCATAATCTTCTCGCCTTTCGTTGGATACGGGTTCTTCTTGTGCTCGTTCAGCCAAGCCTTCAAGGTTGCCGTCGATTCCCTTGTGGCATTCTTCCGCCGTGCGGCCAGGTCGTAGCCTGCGCCGTACCTGAAAAAAGAAAACGACGGCAGGTTTACAATGAGATTGCCCGTGAAATTCTTCACAAATTTCGTTACGCGCGAATAAGCAGCGACTTATAAACAGGAAGTGCGATATGAAGAAGCCGAGAAGGCTCAACGAACCGTAAATAACATTTGCTTTCGCATCTCTTATTTCCGTCTATTATTCTATCAATTAACTATTCATTATTCAACATAAATATATATATATACATTTATCAATCACTTAACGCATCTATTTCATTCATTTGGAGAAATCTAGAAATCACATGCAAAGTGACACAACCGAGATTGCCAGCCGCGTCCCGATAATAAATGTCAAATGCAATATTAACGATTGAATAAACACCATTAAGCAACGCTCGCCGCTTGCCTGCCAGAAGGTAACTATTGTTCCATATTTGTCGAAACGGGCCACTCCATTCGAGAAGTGGTATCGTGTCGAGGGTGCGAATTCCCCGCAGATTTTGGCAAGTCCGAAGTGCTCTGCACGAGCCCTCGGCTTTCCTAGATCCGTGCTTCTCTTTCTCCCTCTCTCTCTCTTCCTCTTTCTCTTTCTCTCCGCCTTGCTGAACATCAAACCCCTCTGGGATAAAGAGGGTGGGGGGGGGGGAAGGAAGGGAGGCGGCATCCTACTGGGTCGAGGGTGATACTCCGGCAAATATATACGGGGAATAAACCCCCCAGCGGCGGCGTGATTCCATCGTGCACCCCCGGCACTCACTCGCCGTAATGGCGATTCGATCGATCCCCTCGCCCACCCCTTTTCGCTCGTTCGCTTCTACCTCTTCCTCCATTCCCTGGTTCTCCCCCGACGAAGAACCCGGCGCGCAAGTATGTTATAGGTGGATACTGTTATATACTACAGGCTAAAATACCTATCGACGATCCATCGGCTGTGAAACGATGGAAGAGGCGCAGCGGTTCACGATGGTAGTGGTGGTTAGCAACGATGTTTTGCCCCGAGCGGAACGCGAACGACGAGACGCTGCTGCTCGTCGGCGGGATGGTGAAAATTTCGTGATATCGACATCGGATGGCGTGATCGGGAAACCAATATGGATAACCGATAGATTTTCAGCATCGCATCGATTCAGTGTGTGAGGACTTTCACAGATTTTGTATGAAGTAATGGATGACTAATTTAAGATAGTTTCGGAATAAGCGAAAGTTTAAACTGCAACGTCAATCAATCGCGTCGCTCAATCTATGATCTTTCAATCCCTGCGTGTTGCGTACAGAAATAATCACAATGACGGATTCTTAGCTTCGGAGCGGCAATCGAGGAACACCATTGAATATAAACTCGCTGTCAATTTCTATCTCCTTTATGTAATCGAATTAGATGAGTGCGCCAGGTAGCAGCCGGATCATTAGAGAAATCGTTCGACATAACACCGGAGGAGGCTGGAAAGCAAAGGAAAGAAAGAGAAAGAAAAGCGGAAATCGAGATAAATCGAACGAATGGCGAATGATTAGATTCCCGCTTTCACTCAACGAACACAAGATTACGCAACCCCCTTCCACCCCATCCGATCACTACGATCCGTATCCAAGATTGCGGAGATGACCGCGCCGATGGGGATGGAAGCGGCAATCCGCAGGAAGCTGACTCGAGGAAGGTGGAGGACGTTTCACCCTCTATTAAACTCCCTCGTACAAGGGAAAGGCGGCCGCCAGGATACGCCGGCAGTAAAACGAGCCTCTTCTCGACTTCCACGTTTCTCTTTCTTTTTTTTTCCTCGCTCTCCTCCGACCATCGTACCTCCTTTCGTCTGCTACTACCGCAAGAAAACAGCCATGTCCTCGAAGGAGTCCTATCGATTTCGATAGGCTGCCGGAGTCCGGAGCGGTTGCGACCATATGGCGATATTCGCGAAAGACAAAACAATAAAACGCACGTATTTATTACGGCGAAAATATTGCGAATTAAAAGCGCGTTGAGCAAGGAAAAATTTCTAATATGTTTGAACATTATTAATAGACATTTTAAAGCACGACATTTTATAACACGTTTTTTGCACATCCCAATTAAGGACAACGTTACAAAATAGAAAAATTGAAGATTTTGTAGAAAAATATCGCGATGAATACGTTTGTGTTAGCTTGCGTTTCGAGTTAGAGGCCCGTCAGAAATCGACAGCGGCCGGCTACGCTTCCAGATATAATCAAAGTTCGCCCCTTCATTAATATGCGCAATTTCGACTGCCTCCCACACAACGGGTCGCGCCGGCGCTGCGCTGCGCAATTATCTACATACACAGCGAGTCCGCTCGGCATTTACATACTAAGTGTACCGTTGCGTGCTAAGAGAGAATCGCTCTCGGATGTATGTATCGACGTGATCGCGTCTCGCGTATGCAAACGGTCGCGATGCAGATGCGACGACGAATGAGAGCGAGGTAAAAACTTGGCGAGTGCGCAACGAGGAATCCAATCTCCCTTCCGCCTCCACCCCATAGCGTATCTCGATCCGGTTGGCTCGCGAAAAATCCCGCCATTATTCGCGCCTGAGCTGCAATGCTTTCGGTAATACAATAACGTCAGGTTTTATCGTAAATTAAAGACGCAAACGGATATATGATAATGCAAGATGAAGAAGAAAAAAAACGCCATTGTTCACAGCATAAATGTTAGGATTTGCTGACGCGCGTTACTTTAAATTAAAACAGCGAATACATAAATAATAATATATATTCTGAAGGATTACTAGGATTACTAAAGAGGCAATCAGATATTCGATAATAGATGCAAGATAAAAAATATTACGTTATCGTTCACACCACAAGCATTTAACGTTCGTTGATGAAATGTTCATTGCTCGAGATATATTAAAACGGTAAATACAAACATGTATATAATAAACACTCGGACTTTTATGTATTCCAAGGAATCGTAAATGAAAGGAAAGATAAAGATCTCTGTGAGCGTTGCACTTACAGTGCGAAAGCTCACGGACTAATAGATTACGAGTGAATGACATTATCTGCCGTCATAAAATTTCTCGACACGCTCTTATCGTTTCTTTCTCAATGCTGAAGTGAAACCGCGCGACAATTGCCCTTGGAAAACTCAACGTATCTGGATTTCTATTACACGATTTGCCGAGAAACGCATAGATCAGACGTGTCTCAATGTTTGTGTGTATTTCCTTCGAGTTAATCTTTAAAGTAGCACTTTAAAGTAAAATGAGTAATTTATTTAAAAATAACTTCTGCCTTTACTAATCTGCAATTAATCGTAAGCAAATGGAAATACTTTTCTTATTGCGAGTCAATCAAACTGTCGATCGAGAGGCCAGTAATGAAATGTTGACGTCAGGTGCATCGCGATATCGGACGCAGCAAATTGATTTCGCGCAATAAACTCGCAGTTATCGTATCGCCGCGCATATTTTTGCGTAGCTTGGAGATTAACGTCAATTTGGAAGCACGGTACGCTCGTTCAAAGAGGGGAGGGGAAGTGAAAGGGCAGAGAGAAGCGTATTATATGCGAAACAAAATTGACGGTGGTGGGGGAGGTGAAACGGGAGGATCGTCGAATACCTACAGCGAGGTAATAACGATGTAAAAGGGTGCATAGAGGAGCGCGTAATACTAGACACCGGCAGCACTCGAGCGACTCATTAGAGGCTTTGCATATGGTGGCGTCAACCTCGAAAGGTTAACCAATATTGGCAGAACGCGCGTAATTACGTCCTCCAAGCCTGGTATGGCGGTGTATATATAGATAGCTTCAATAGTTACGCCCGGGTTCGGATGTGCAAACGTTTCCTACCAACCAACCGGCACAACCTCCGCCGTCTCTGTCTCTCTTCCTCTCTCCCTCTCTCTATCTTCCTCTGCATCCCATACAATTGCGTATAGCTTACGGTTGCGTCTGCTCCACAGTATCGCCGACAAGATCCGCCCCCCCCTCCCGTACTCGCGCCTGATCGCTGCGTTCTACGACGGACCGATGAGCTGTCTAACGTCTAATCATCGACTTTACAGCTTTCTCTTTGCTTCAAGAGAGGCGATAATAGAGAATGCAGGTATTTTGATAAGCAGGCAAATTACGGAAATATTTTACGTCCAAGTAGTTTTAGCAATATTGAAAGAAAATAATGAAATAGAAAAATAAGGAAGCAAAGCAATAGAAATCAAAATATTGTGGTACTTTTAATGTACATTGTAGTGGTAATAATTTTTAATTAGAAGCGATCTGGAATAGTATTGCTCGAGAAATATTTGTTGCACAATAGATCGATTCGATTTTAATCAAACTAAAATCTCGAGAGACCTTTTCACTTTGTCGGTCAGTAAAATGTATCTTGTACGCGTTCTATACGTCGACATGTCAAACGATTTTTCTAGAATTACACCGGTTCAGGCATCTTTCTCCGGGCGGTAGACAGAAAAGACGCGAATAAGTAACTGGTTACGGGAAATGAAAAGCAATCGTCCGGGGGGAAAAAAGCCGCGCATTTCTATGATCCCAACATAGTCAGCGTCTGTAAGCGATTGCCGAATAAAAAGCAGTATTTCCTGATTCGGATAAAATTAAGTTAGTACCACCACGCATTCGCTGACACCGTGTCCTATTTTTTAGCGAGCAAAAAGCTCGGCGGCATTCAGTTGCAGCTTCGTCAAACGTACGAGATTAATATGCTGATTCAAATACGAGAGAAAAAAATTTTTATTTTATTTGTGGCATTGTATATTGAATTAACGTTTATTGAATGACGAATATCTGACATTTAAATTTCCATTTGACGACTTGAGCATTTGCTACATTATCTTATTGCACAGAGAATAAGCAGACGTGCTCATCCATCACTCAATAACGGAACAGTAAGGCTGGAATATGCAACAGCGCGTAGAAGAACAGAACTCCATCCAATTTACGCGAAGACAACACGAAAAAAAGAGATACTTCTGCACGTTCGAAGTGTCCCCAAAGGAACCCTTTCGCGGGAGCCAGTAACGACGTATTTCTCATTTCCTGTAATCAGAGCGTTCGCGGCGGAGCGTCCAAATCGAGCCGCTTCAATTTACACTCTCCGCCCTCGCGCGCGCGCGCGGCACCGAGCGCCCTTCCTTGTGTCGCGACACAACGCGGTCCGCAACTTTCAACGCCGCCCGGTAAAACAATAGCGGCTCGACGGCTTCGAAAGTGACGGGCGCGTAGTAACCCGTTAAGGGAAGAGTGCGACCGGGCGGAGATGAGGGAGAGACGGACGAGAGAGCGGCCGTCGTATTATTAAGCAAGTAAATTAATAGAGGCTTGTCCCGAGAGTGTGGTGAGAGTGCGAGACAGTAAGGGCGCTGAATTCCACGATAAACAATGCCTACCGTCGGAGTTTCTCTGGTAGGCGCCGCCACCGCCACCGCCGCCGCTGTCGAGCACATGCAGACTATACACCGCGAAGGGGTGGCCCTGAAGAGGGAGGGAAAGGCCTCCCGTTGCGTGAGTCACAGCGCGCCTGCCTATGCGTGAACGTCGGATACAAGTGTACGTATGTATGTGCGTGTGTGTTCGCCAGGCGGACACGAGGGTTGCTAAGCGAAGCAAGTAAAGCACCTGTGGGAGCCGACTCGTACGGAGGATACGGAGGCGGCCGGGGAAGTAGTCGAAAGGGAGTAGACGCGGGGGTGTGTTGTAGAACGTACGTGCGAGGAAATGCGGGAAGGCAGGGAGCTGCAGGGAGGCGGGAGAAGAGAGAGGGATTTAGAGGCAGCGAGGGAAAGAGATAGAGACGGAGATAGAGCGGGAGAGCGCGGGAGTTCGAGAGTAGAGTGGAGAGTAGAGCAGAGAGGCCTGGCGAACGGGGCGAGCCAACCCCGGGGAGGAAGCCAATCAATAAACTCACTCACTCGCTCTCCTACGGAGAGAGACCTACTGCTCTCCCTACGCTCGCGATGTGGCGATACGCGTCTGTGTACGTGTACGTGTGTACGTGTGCTTTCAATGTATGTACGTACACACGTCCAACCTGGAAGCCTCCATTATATACGCCCACTCGGCTGCCTACAGCCATTTTGTAGCCGTCCGTCGTGTTTGGCCTAACTCGAGCGCCGGTACCTTCTCAACCCCCTTGAGCTCGACAGAATTCGGAAATCGCGACAACTATCGACCAAATGCCGAATCGGCCGAATGATGATTATCAGATGTTGTCTTACGCAGCTACATGCCACCGATTTATACAAATGGCAAATTGCATCTGTTTATTCTACCCGCGAAGATTACGCGGACGGATGCACACTCGTTGCATCGCATATTACAGTTAACGTAAAAGTTATTTTACGCTGGCCCTGGTTTCTGTTCAACGATGAATAGTGTCGCAGCTCGTCTTCTCGATATGACCATCGTAGTTTTAACGGTTTATACGCTACAACAAGCGGCGCATTTCTCCAGGTGCACGACCAAGGGGGAGAGATATTACGGATTCGCGATAACGATAACCGTCGTCGCGTGGAAACGCTTCCAGCGGAGTATACCGTGGCGAGCACGGCGGGATCGTGACTCTTGTTTTAATGGCAGTGCGCGGAGGTAACCGGGAGAGAGACGGGGAAGTGGGGAAGAGGCCGGCTCTCGGCGCTCTCCCGGTGGTGGTTTAATCTAATGGAGCCGAGAGACCATGAAACCTGGCGATAAACTTACCCGTAGGCGGCTAGGGTTGGATCGTAAGGGTAGTAACCCGTGGCGGCAGGTTGAAGGGCGGCCGTGCCCCAGGCAGCACCCATGTCCGCCGTCATGCCCATCCCCGTCGCGTCCTTTAGTCCGTACGGATTACCCTGCAAGAGCAGCGTGTATGATAAGCGTTAATTTATTTAGCATATCTCTGCATCATGCGTATATATTATACATTCCGCGATATTTTGTAAAAGCAAATCGACAGTTTATTCTTCCTAATACAAATATTTGAAAAGAACTGCATTTTAATCGATATCTATTTTTACACAACACGAACGATTTAAGAGAAACATTGTGTAAATATTATACATCTTACCAATAATATAAATATTAGTGCTATATCGATTTAGAAAACATCATATATACATATTGGATTGTATCGATTATATAGAATATAGATCTAAGAAAATTATGATTAATGACGATATTGATGAGTATGTGGTTTATATAAATTATGTTCAATACGCTTATATTATGGATCGAAAATCCTTTCGGAATTCAATCTGATCTATCTCAATTCTCGCTAATAGATTGGAGCTACAAAGAGTCGTAGCAGTCGTATAAATATAATGTTTCATCTAAACACAGTGAGCGGTTTGTAGCCCTAAGAAGATTATATGAGTACGATAACTGTCTCTGAAAGGACTCTGGAACATCTTTTACTCTTGGTTATACCCTGCGACGGATTAAGAGACGATGGAAGGAGGGGCGAGTCAACCAGGCAATCCTTAAAACATTATCACGGTCAGCTAGTTGGTGCATTAAAATACGACGCGGCATCGTGCCGTCACTAGACACGTTATAAAGGCGCACCGTAAAAGAGCAGCGACGGAAGAAGCCGAGACGGAAATGAATGGAGAAGAGAATGGAGAAAGGAGCGCACGTGAGAAAAGGGAAAGAACGCGGTGGCGCGTTACGCGGCTAATAGTAGTACAAGAGGAATATTATTAGTGCAGCAGCTTAGAAATGGTCTTTGGCGCCACGGAGTTTCGTGTTACATTTAATCGTCGTCGGCGTCCTCGTTCCCAGATTCTTAATTCTCTGCTCGCTCCTACCCCTCGTTTCGATTTTCGAAGGGCCTTATGGGTGTCCTTGGCCCTCCCCGCTGTCTCGCGCTCAGGCCTTCGGTCTCACCTCGACGTGGGCCCGCCTTGGGGAGACCGGCACACGTATCTCCGTCTTTATTTCTCTTCTTTTTCAGAAGCGACTTTAATGGCAAACTGCGGGTGGTCCGACGTCGACGCCTCGGACTATTGTTACGACTCTGCACAGTCACACAAGGTCACCGGTGTAACCGATTATACGAGCGCGTCTGCATTAAAGGTAACAATAATCGTTGTGCACATCCCAAATCTTGCGATGCATGCAACGTATTAGGGAACACGACAGCAAGGTGGCTCTAACTTGACACCCTAGACTTGACGCAGTCCATCAAGCTAATGCAATAATATTTATAATTATTTGCCATATAGACTGTTCACTACATATATTTTATACTCAAAAATATACACAATTCATTTAAAATTCATTTAAAATATGTAACATCGATTATATTTTATAAATTGATATAATAATATTGGTACAATATTTAGGAAAACATAAAATTTCCGATTTTCAAGCGATAATTATTTAAATATTTATTATTATATTATTAACGTTTATACTGTGCAATTTTTCTTTTAAATAAGGACCACCCTACATGTTGTAGAATGTAAGAATCAAGTGCTTACAAAACATTTTCGACAATCTGCTGAGCCATCCATTCGATTCAATGCTAATCCGATTCTTATTATATTACAATGCTCGTCGAAATGACGGTCCACCGACCCGAATCGTCAGGGGCACATACTTCCTGCTTAACCGCCTAATGAAAAAGGTCAAGGAAAAAGAGAGAAAAAAAGAATCACGTCCATAATTGGAATGTTAAAGTATAACCGTTGGAAAGTAGAACGGTAATTAAATTATTTTAAAAGATGTTTTATCTCTACTCTACTTTTAATTATGTAATTGATATCATCAAAGTGTATGCTTGTATGGCTATTATGCTTGTATAACTATATTAACATTGCAAGCATCATATGGCAATCCTTGATATTTCTATCGCGCACATTTTGCCTGCGTATTATGTGCACAATTATATTTAGAATTGCAAGTGACGTTCAGAAAAGCGTCAATCCCGGTAACTGTCCATTTTCATTTCACTGTTAATTAGTCAGTATCAGCATACTACATTTTCCTAATGACGGCATGGCTAGGAAAGCTTTAATTATATTGTCTGTGTAATAATGCAAGCATGTATTAATGAAATGACTGACAGATTGTCATATCAGAATGCGCCACGCGTACCGGGATTATTTTTAATTTTAATTTTAAATATGCGTATCGCATATTTTCTCGAACGATGTTGCTAGAAATCTAAAAAAGATCATATAATCGTAAAAAAATTATTTTTTTAACATTAAAATTTTCTATTAAACAACGCTCAGTATGCGAATGTGAATGCAATTTTTGCGAACCAAATCTAAGGGGATAGACAGAACTTTGGACGATGTATTTTCTCGTCAAAATGCTCAAAATTCCCGGCAGTTTATGGCATTCCAAGCTACATTGTCGTATTGTCGATTCCCCAAGCTGATAGTGACGGTGTGCGCCAAATTGCATCGAAATTCCATGAACGATTGACCGGCTGGTTCGCAATTTATGCCGATAAAGGTGCAAAACTATGACGTCCACTCGTCGCATCTTCTCGGACAAATAGCATTCCTGGGATTTCATTCGATCAGGACAGAATCAATACGCACAAGAAAGGATGCGAAGATGTCACGTCTTTTAGCTTATCGTAGACTCGCCATCAGTCTCAATTACATTGGAACTAGCGGAAACAACTGTTCGCACAGAGTGATAGCCACATAAAAACACCGATAATATTGATTATCACTTAGAAATTAGAGAGGATTACAAAAAAAAAAAAAAAAAAAAAAAAAAAAAAAAAAAATTCCAATAGACTTTTTTCTAAAGCTGAGTGCGTTTTACGCATGTTTTTATAGAATCTGATAGATTAATACACGTCGTTAATTACATACTTTTTAAACACAATTATTTATGCGAGATATATTTTATATATTAATATTATATCTTCATTTTCAAAAGTATTTATCGAATATGTTATAAATGTTCACATTTATTCGTAAACATGTTTACTATAAATTATTGTTTTTTTTGCAAATTCTTATCTTTTGCCGACAATTCGACTTTAAATTCCTTTCATATCTCTCATTTGATCATTTAAAAATTATTTTTCTAACTACATGATCGATGTGTTTTACATTAATTTACATTTACTGGTGTGTTCTAAAGCACATAATGAAATAACAAAAAACAAACCAAGTGTAGCTATACGGCTATAATAGATCAGTTTGCTGTTATAGCTTGACTTTGATCACATGATTATGACGTTTGACCGTGACGTCACAAGATCTATTACGCTACTCATTTCACAGGACAATAGCGACAATGTCGGAGCGAGCGAGCATCGCACGTGTATCGCGCGTGTTTTTTGTTTTGTTTGAAGCAAATGCTGTAAATATCAGTAGTATCGAATGGCCGTTAAATTGTGGAGTTTAATTGGTACGTACAGTTTATTGTGCAGTTGCGATTAGCAGACTTTCAACATCCGTGAAAACAATCGCGTCCATCAAGTCGTGTCGGACGTTGCTCAACGAGACTTTGAACATTGCGTGGTTGCCTCCGAATTTTCTACATATCTCGGAAATGTCGAAAATACCGAATAGAGCAACGGACGATGTCGTGGAAAGTAAATTAGCGCATTTAATCGCGATTTAACTTTAACAAATGAATGACCGATTGTTTTACTTCATTTATTCATGCATTCCGAAATATATAACGAAGTAACATGAATATATAGCTATAGTAGATCGATATCGCAATGAAAATGAAATTTTAACACCAATCACTGATCACCATTTGAGCATGACGTCACGACATCTATCTCAAACGACTTAGTTCACGGGACGGCGACGGTAGTGTTAGACGCGAGTGAGTATCATTTTACTTTTCGTTCATGTTTTTTCTCGTTCGACAAATTGTGCACACAAATAAATGTTGGTATTGAGTTTGATGACGGACGATTATCTTGTAGTGTTATGTAATATGCCCGGGCGCGATTAGCAGTCGGTTCCACATTCGGGAAACAAATCGCGTTCGTCGCGTCGTATCAAATATTGCTCAATGAATCTTCGAGCTTCGGTGCAACGTTATTTCCGTCTTTCGACATTCAAACACTTATGATTATAACATTCCATAACTTCTCATGTATCTCAGAAGTGCTGGGAATAATCGGATCGAATACCGGATCGTTGTGGAGAATGAATCAGCGCGTCTGATTGCGATCTAACCTCTAATTCATCTTTTAATATTTATAACGCCAACTAACGTATCTTCAAGCGTCAACATGTCTCCCTTTTTTACATATATCTCGGAATTAGTGGCAGAAGTATTGGTAGTGACAGAAATGTCAAGCAAAACACAAAGTAAAATACGGACGATTGTCGCGTTTTTTATTTGTTCAAGAATGCATCATTCGTGTAATCGTGCTCCGCGAATGCATTGTCAGTCGACGTAGTGTTAGATAAATGATGATAATAATATCAGCTTGTTTCCGATAATATTCGCGTTTGGTAGTTTTTACAATGCTATTTCATCGAACATTATCGCAATGTCGAACTTTTTAATAAGCAAAATTGTTTCGCGTTTGTAATGATTGAGATTATATCGGAATCGTCGTATTTTGCATTGAAAATATATTGCGCTTGTAAAATTCGAGAGTGTCGTGTCATGAATTGTTCGGTTGTATCGTAAGTTATAATAATGCCGTGTGTGTGTGTGTGTGTGTGTGTGTGTGTGTGTGTGTGTGTGTGTGTTTGTGTGTTTGGAGCAACGACGGAGTTAACAATTTACAACGGCGAGTTATCAGTTGGTATATACATTTTTTTAATAATATTATTTAAACCCATTTTTGTAGGTTAATTAATAAAAAATATATTTTTTATGGCATTGTGTAATGCATTAAACTTGATATTTTATTGCAAAAGAAGATATAACACGTGCAAACAGAAACAGAGAAAGAAAATTTTTGTAAAAAAAATTGTGCTTTTTATTAAATTATAATCTTTAATTTATTTAATATAAGGGAACTGATTTTATACACAATTATTTTGTGTCGAATATTTATTTATAGTTATAATTGTTATAGAAGTTTTAATTTCTCTGCAAATTGTCTAATTGATTTTTAATATACATTTAATCGACACGATTTTTTTTAATTCTTAAAGATTTTTCTGTTTATTACAGTCATTATTTCGTTCGTCCAAGTCTATCAGATACTGCAATTCTTCAGCTGCATTCGACATTGGTGAGTCTTACTTTACATGCAATACAATTATATATTTATAATCTGCCTCTCCTTGATATTTATCTGCAATTCACTTGTCAATAACAATAATTATCCGCATGATATATTTCAATTATACATATAAGCGAACCGAATAGTCATGTTAACTACTGCATGATATTTTTTACTAGAAAAGAAAATTTATATTTAAACGGAAATAAGATAAAATTTTTATGAAAACATATGTTTTTTATCAATTATATTATTTAACAGATTTCGCATGCCAATCTCGCTAAGCACTAATTCATTATTTAAATAAGTTTTATTTAATTATAATTGTTTGTTCACTTATTGTAATTATAAAATTTTCAGTTTTTTTTTTAAATTGTCAAATTGATTATTTAATGAAAAGATTTTAATTACGAATCGTTGGAAATGTCATTATCAGCCGAAATTGAATCCAAATGGATCCGAACTTCGTAAATGCAAGGACTTGGCGATAGTTTCAAAATTGCAGAATTAATGTATTATTCACAGATGTACACGTGCGTTACGCCGCGCGCAGCTATACGTGCGCTGCACGTGGCGGTATTGCATGCCAACCTCGCTTAAGTGCCAATTATAAAAGCGTAATAATCCACGATTAAGAAAGGTACGCGTGTTACGCTTATCAATGGGCCGTAAAATAACGCACCGCGATATTGTGCATCGGAATGCTGACGGCTTTCATATTGCAGTAAACAATGTTTTTTTAGTTGCAGGATATTGCTATACTGATATTATTAAATAAATATCCGTTTTATATAAAATATGCATAGTATCATTTAGCATCGCATTATTACGGAATATTAAACATCTTCGTTATTAGACAGATTGCTATCATTTTTTTTTCGCTTATTGGTTATTGCGACTATTTTAAGAGATATATAAAAACTTTCTGTGTCATTATGTTGTCCCTTTTCGCAGTATAATAAGATTATAAAAAATTAATACAACAAGTCAACATTCTCAACATATTAAAGTAACATGTGAAATATGACGATACTGTAAACAATGCCAATAAAGCGCAAAACATCAAAGCATTCTCGCGGAAAATGTCGGCGAATGTGAATCTCAGAATCCGTTACGCCGCACAGTCGCTTTGTGAAATAAGACAAATCCGTCGGCTGATGAGAAGAGGTTTCCGTCTACCATTGCCGTCGCCTATCTCGCGCAGTTACGTCCTCCTCTCATCCTTCCTCGCGTTCGCGCACTCCGTCGCCGCTGTCGTATCCCTCATGCCTCTTTTACGGCATCCCGTATTGATTCTATAAACTCGTTCGCGTTCTACGCGAGAGCAATGAGCATTCGTTTCCTTCCATCTCGTCCTTTTAGCGTCCGCTTTTTCTTTCCTTCATCGCTGATTCGTTTCAGAGAGAGAGAAAAAAAAAGATGAATTCGCACGATAAACGATTCACCAATACCGACTTGTCATATATTAAATATAAGTGACATATAATAAATATTTATAGGAAAATTTTATTTATAGATATGTAGGAACACATTTTTATTTTTAAAAAGTTCCATAGTGTTAATGAAATCGACACATTAAAAGAAATGTGTAGTTTAAAAATACATATTTTTATTTGTTATTTTAATTTCAAATATCCGGTGTTTTCTGACGTAACGTTTGCTATTATAAATCGATTATAAATCGACATTATTAATATCAGCATTGAATTTTTGCTGACCCCGCGATAAATGTGTAAAATCTAAAGATAGATCCGCAAAATATCAAGCTAATGCACATGTGCAATCAACCGAGTGTGTTTAATTAACTGCATTAATCTCGTGATATTATTAGCACGTGAAACTAATTGTGAAAAATAACAGGAAATTTTATTGACTTAATTTTACACTAAGAATCTGAATGAAGCATAGATTTTATATCTTTAGAGACGCTGTGACATCGTTTGACATTAAGTTAATTTGTAGAATAAATATACTGAGTCGATGTTTGTGTACAACACAAGAATATAAAAGGATGGATCATGATTTACGTGAACATATTGTTCAGATAAGAATCCCTCGTATCAACGTTTATCGGACCAGCATACGCTGATTACGCGGTAACATCAAAAAGCTGATGGCTTTTTCAGTCGTACAAATATTGCGACTCGTGAAAATGAAAATGTGCTGTAGAGATAGCTGCACGTATTATCTGATACGAGGTAATGACAAGCTTACGGCACGTCAATGGCACGTTGCTTATTAGTTCTGAAAAAAATTGCCATTACAGATTGATCATGCCGTACATAATGCTGCCATTAAAAGCCGATTTTAATAATGATTGTAATTCCATTCGAAAGTAATATTCTCTCGACAAGTACACTTTTTTTTGTATAATTATAATGGAATTTAATATCTTAATTATTTCGAGTTTCTATCCGTAGCAAATACGTGACAGTTATATGTGACTTGTATAATTTGCTGTTTTAATTAATTTATGGTCATGAAAAATATTTACATAAAATAATTGCTATATTTTAAATTGTGTATATACAATTTAAAAATGGCGTTTTTAAATTTGCACTGTAAATTGCACATGACAAATGATAAGTGTTTTCGAATGGTAAAAGCATTTGTCGGATCTTAACATACGCTGTGTACGAATTATGATCAACTGCGATGAGTATAAATTCTTATCGAATTATAATGTAAAACGGAATTTCTGTAATATCATTAGTCATTATTGTAAGAATTCTTTTTTCCTGGAAAATATTTTCTTTCATAAAGATTCTACTTCTATTTCGAGCTACGCGAAGAACAGATTAATCGATATAACTTCGTTTAAAAGCAATTAATTAGTACAATTATCCCGTCAATTCAAATTCAATTAAGCCAAACTTTTTTCCTAGCTAGAATGTCATCAAATATTCTCATAAATTCGAAAATAATGATGCGCTTGTTCAGTTCCCTCGATTACAAAATTCGAACAAGGGAAATGTATAATCGAATTGTGCCCTATTTTTATTTATACTGTTATATCCTGATGTAAATTATTTTTCTATGTATATTCTATGTATACATAGAATATAATTTCTCTTTTGAAAATAGAACAAATACTAATTTTATAAACATAATTGTGGTCTAGAAAATATTTTCAGTATTACAGACATTCGAAATTACGAATAAAAGTGGCCTAACGCGCGTTTCCTGGCTTTTACGACAGAGTCATTGAAGCAATCCGTGCAAGTCGGTTGAGGAGGATTTTCCGGTGACATATGCGTGCGAATTCGTCACCGGCAGCCCCTTGAAAATGTAACGAGCGACGCGCCTTCCGCGAACGGAAACTTAAGCGAGATTATCGGTCGTTTTTCGAGAAAGGGACGCGTGAATAATTTGACGCAGCCGGTACTCGGCTGCGAAGACGCACGAATTCCTGAGCGCGGGGTGATCAAGAGGCCGTACGATCCCGACGTCCGAGAGAGGGTTCCATCCGAGATTCCAAGCTAATTCGCGGCAACACCACGTGCTAATCCGTCTTAAGTTAATACTGGAGGAGCAATAATCGCCCGGCACGCCTAGTACGACGAATCGATCAATCTGCATCCGGCAATGGCCGTTTTACACGTTGCGGAGCGCGCTGCAGCGCGCGGAACGATCTTTCATAGATTTGACGAAACTTAATATATGTTTTAATATATAGCAACATAGGTCAACAAATTTTTGGTTGTTTAAAATTGAATCAATATAACTTTTGAGATGAAATAAAAACGTAACAATTAATTTTTTGTTTAAAATTAATGTTCAGCAAATATTATAAATGTTAAGTTTAACACTCCATTTTCCAGTAAAATGAAAAAAATTCATTAAGATTAAAAGATTCATAAGTTACTTTTTTAATCACATTAGAGTATGAGTGACTTTTATATTTTATATAAATATTATTACTCTAATTACAGTAAACCTTTTAGTATCACGCAGTCTAGAAGACTGCGTTGATACTTGCCGAGGATTAAAAAAACCACTTGTTTCAATATTCATAATATGATTTATCGTCATAATTTATCGGTAAAAGATAATTAAAAATCGGAGATAAAGAAAAGAAACATACCAATGGTGAGTAAAACGCGGAGCTGTCCATGCCGATGCTAGGATAAGGCCCCTGATCAGTGGTGGAGGGCGTCGGCGTAGGGTACGAAGAGTAGGAGGTCGCAGTGGGTAGTCGCGGATACGCGCCCAACGCCAATCTCGCGGCGCTGTCGTACTGGCAGCTGCACACCGTTTGCCCCGTTACGGGATCCGTCATCATGGGTCTGCCGTTCTCGCAGCAACCTGGTCCGGTGCCACCCACCGGAGTCGTGGCGCCGCCGGTACCCGCTGGCCCGGCCACCGTCGTCGTTGTCGCCGTTGACGAAGGCGACAGGGCGCCCGGGCTCAGCGCGCCCCCCGACGACATCGCCGGCGACGTCGCCGTCGTCGGCTGTCCGCCGCTCACCAGGAGCTGGAAAACATAGGAATACGTAGTTAACATAGTATAATTGCATGCATGCGCAATGTACAAGAGACTTCCATATATTTCCGTGCAAAATTAGTTTTTCCAACTTGTTTCGAGTTGAGATTTCCACTTGATATCTATGCATTTGTGCAGGAACGAGGAACTTTGTTTTGTATACGGATCTATTTTACATTCTCTTCATTTTTCAAAATGTAGAGATACATATAAATAACACATAAAATGGCTCCTTGTAAGCACATATGCATTGACGTATCATGATAAGGACATACATATGTACTACATATGTATATGCCTGTCTAGTTAACTTGCATCGTCTCAGCGACTTCAAAATTCGATATTTATAAATAGATCATACAAAGTAGATCATATATATAATATATTTTCATTATTCAACTCTGTGAGATAAAAAAATGTTTACAATTTTATGCTTTTTTATTTTTTTTTTATTTCTTAAACTTTTCTCGATGACCACTAATATATCAGAGGGACGATTCATTTCTATCTTCTGTTTACTGCTACTTCTTGCTACTTCAATTATTTCTCCACAATTAATAGCCTCGTAAAGCGCGTATAAACAGAAAAGCGTCATTTTCATATGTGTGTGTGTGCGCGCGTAGGAAATCGGTGTTGCCTCGCGCTAAATTAGCCCATTGTAAATGAGAACGGAATGAATCCCGGTAATTAATATGGCAAGGGCGCGGAGTTATTTCGAGAGAACGAGAGGCTTGAGAGCCGCCGCCGCGAGCCGGATTGTATATCCGCGTTGATAAAGCCTCTTCTCTGACTTCTCCCGCATTCCGCTACACACGGGAGAGAGAAAGAGAGAGAGAGAGAGAGAGAGAGAGAGAATCCAAAAAACGATTCACATATATACCTTTCTATTCGTAGACCGTGTCGAAATCACCCACGAAAACGCCCACGGCGTTCGTGGCGTGCGTGACGAATAGGATCGACGAGAACTTTATTCGAACGATTTTCCGTCGCGTTTGAGCGTTCGTCTCACTCGTGAATTATTAAAAGCTCGCGCGCGTCGCCACTTATCAATTTCAACGTCAGTGCGTTTACAAAAATACGGCGACTCGTAGCGAAGTCTCCATCGAAAGTTTCCGCCAAGGGGATCCCTCATCATCTCTCACGACAAAACTGTCTTCCTGCCGTTAAGCAATACCGCAGGGACGATTCACTTCTATCTCCTGTTTACTCAGAAGCTCGCCCATTAATATATGATACTTTTTTTTTCGTTACGATGATGTGGTCCGTTGAGCAGAAAAATTGTGCAATTTATTTTCTTTTATTTATTTCGCCAAACAAACAAGAAAGATAAAGATGTAACATTCTACTACTTTGTCTTCCTTCGGAGCTCGTCTCGAATTACGCAGTTTTAATGATTTGCATAATTATCTCGATCTACTACGAGCCATCTACGTAACTATCATCGTGAGAAAATTCGAGCCGTGCTTCCGCAACATCGAGCCACTTCCGGGCTCATGCTGTTTACAATCTCTGGCTCATCGATTTTCCGCGCGCGTCAATACGCTCGCGTATTTTCACAAGAAATATCTCGGGATTTCGCGCCGTTGCGAAAATAGAAAGGAGAAGGGACGACGGAGCGTCGCATCCGGAAGAACGAGGTAAACCTAACTTTCATGAACAAAGACCCGCACCCCGCACACTCTCGTCGTGGTGGTGTGGTGGCGAACTTTGAGGATGTGCTACGCGCTCGCTCGTGTGTCCCGTTCACGCATAACGACACACGCGACAAGTGTGTATGTGTGTATGTGTGCGTCGTTTCCTCCCCTCAGCCGCCTCACTCCGCTGTCTTTCTCTTTTTCTCTTCGCCTCTAACGAAACGTTCCGGACACCTCCAGTGTGTCTGGAGCCATTCACGCCCTGCTGGGTTTCCCACCGGAACCTTTTAAGACCCCACTTTCACCCCCGCGGCAGCCGCCGGCGCGAAAACCCTTCGGATCTCGTCGTGTGCAGGAAGAGTCGCCGTGATATGGCCCTGTCCCGCTTCCGCCTCTCGTGCTCCACCTTGTCGTCGATCGTTTCGCGACGCGCTCGTTGGCGAAGCAACCCCTCGAGGAACCTAATGTGTTGGGTTCTACACGCATTCCGAGACGAGCGTTATCCAAATTTTTTATTCGAGCTTGTACTGGTATTTTTTTTTAACAATGGTGGATATTACGTGGATGGACATTGAGTAATTCTGTGCTTTTTTTTTTATTTTTAATGAAAAACTTGTATAGTACAGCGATCGAGAGAATGCCTTAACTAGGAAATTCCTTCATGCTTTATACTTGCGGTTTGTATAATGATATTGTTCAAGTAGATTTCTACTAGTTATGAGAAAAGAAGCACGTGGCGAAAGCTTGATTATACGACGTCATCGACCGGAAAATAGCGGGCATTATTGGCATGATTTCTTGAACGAAACGCATTATAGTCCTGCTTGGCCGCGATCTAATATTAATTTCACGTATGGAAAGTTATATCGCTAAAGTTTTCTCGAATTCATAAACGATCTGTAGTGGTGAGTAATGATTAATAAATTTCTTTTTTTCAAGTTTTTAATAGATGTTTCTGCACACATAAAATTTTGTAATAAATTTATTACATTTAAAAGCAGAAATGTGAGATGAAGTTGGCATTAAAATAAATTTTATATTTTAGTACAAAATATTAAATATTTTTTTTTTTTTTTATAAAAGACGCTTTTAAATTTATATTGAGTTAAATCAGCCGTACAAATGTATGTCACGATTGAAGTATTGTTATCGTATTATCATCATATAATCGATAATTTTCATTATCAAGAAAAAAAACACACCTGAAACGAATGGAATTTTCTAAGAAGAATAAGTCAGCGTCATCTATCGCGATGATTAATCGCGAGATATTCCACTAATAATCTACTTCGCGAAATTGACAAGATTTGTCACTTTGTCGAGATAGAAAGCATTCTTACTTATAACTTTCACCATGTACAACTTAAGTAATGATATTTCTAGCGATAAAGTGATGCAAATGATACAATCAATAAAGAAATGACCGCTAATTTTTATCTTAGAAAAGATTTATAAATATCTCACGCAGAAGAAAATTTTGTAACAAACATTTATTAATTTGCACATGCTTCTGAAAAATATATGAATTTAAATTTTCCAATCTAGTTGCATATTTTTATTCAATTTTAATCATATATTTACGTTTGTAAATACGCTATATTTCACGTAAAACTCTCGCCTCTGTTGCTTATCGATACGTCCACATCATTGTATGCGACTGTGTGGACACGCACGGACGCTCACGTGTGCAAACGAAGGGGGACGAAAGAACCCGGAGAAGCCGAAGTCCTCCAAGAACAGATCTTGTACCTACATGTATCGTTGTGACCAGCCTTTATAAACAGGATTACAAATGTCCGAGTGAAATTGAATAGCAGTTAGAGTTAATCACGCGTCATTGATATTAGTCGATATTTAGTTACGTGCTAACTATTATATCTCTGCTTAATCTATTTGCGAAACACAAATAAACATTCACGCCAAATAAATTTATTCTCTTTTTTTTTTATTTAAAGAAAAACTTAATAATTATAATTAAGTAATTGGACGTTTATCAACCGGTATTTTGCCAAACAGCGGTGTTCGAAATGTTATTTTTATTTGTATTTTTAAAAGACGGATATTTGTAAATTTCTCTCTCTTTTTCTCCATTACGGCGAGTTGGCAGCCACCAATTACGCGGATACAGTTTATACTGAAAAGATGGCGACCGGAGAGAGGTTGAACGTGTGGTCGATCTCTTCTGCTCGCCTTCTTTTCCTCAGAGACTGCTCTTTCCCCAAGCCGCAACTTCTCTCTCCCTCGTGTCGCGCCATGTATCTTTTTCTCTTCACTGAAATCACAACCATCACGACAGTATGGGCAAGAATCTTGACTCTCTCTCTCTCTTCGCCCTCTCCATCCCGACACGACCCCTTGTACGACAACGGCATTACGGGCCCTTGCTCTCTCGACAAATTAGCCATGGCGACTTTTATAACGTGCGGACGGAGGAGGTCTTCAATTAAAATTTAACAGAACGCGGTTCCGGTCGACTTTCTCGTCTCAAACAGTCTGCAAAGTTGTGAAAAACAACGTTGCGGAAAAGTCGAGTCGGAGCCAACTATTCGATGCGACGGTAATTAATTACTCTTTTCCTCTCTCCATTCAACGCAGTGACTCGTTTATATCAAGTTGTTCTAAATCTGCCAAATAAACTGCAAATTGGGGAAGTAGCAAAAATTCTGATACAACATAGAGAGAATTGTTTGCTACGCGATAATTTAATGCGACGGAAATGATAGATATAATGTAGGTAAGAGTTTACAAATTCGGACGAATTGTTAGTTAGCAAGTTTAATGCGGCGTACAAAGAGCGAACCGTCACGAAAGTCGCGGGCATTAAACGGGCACGGACGCGGCAGTTTCGCGTTAATTACGTCCGTCTGAGAGACGCGACAGACAACAGAGAGGAGAGTTCTGCGAGCGTGGCTTTAAAAACGTCACCGCGCGCGGAGGACGGCCTGTCGGAGGGCGGCGAGATTTATTTGAAGCGTTAAAGACTCTGTTAAAGTGGCGGTAACTCGACGTTAAGAAGGCGCGAACGTCGAGTACCGCGGACGACTCGGGGGTATTTTTACGCAGCACGTTGAAGCGTTTATCGACGCCGAGGGAAATTCTTATGAGCGGCTGCAGTCCGCTGAAATTAAACTGGTTGAGGAAAGGTGAAACGTCGCCGTTTCCCACATAATGATAAACCAAATTCTCTCACAGTGGCTCTAAATAATATGACTTCGTTATTCCTCGTTTGTTACGCTTATTATTATTATGTAAATAACGTCATTATATGCGTGCAATAAAATCTGAAAGCCAAATACTTTTTTGTTTACGAGCGTTTATTTGAAGAAATCGCGTTTTTCTCGGTTTGATCGACAATTTCCGCGCGGGTCCTGTTGACCCTTCCGAAATTCGCGAAAGAAGGAGAGTGATGAATCTGCGCGCGCGCAAAACGAGGCCGTTCCTATGCGGATGAGACACGTGCACCTTTAAACCGGCAACCGGTTTCCGCGCGACGTGCGTGTAAAGGCGAGACACACAAACCGAGACCGTTCGGCAAGTACGTGCGAGAATTCGTGGCGTAATTGCCGATTCCGTCAATCATCGGGCGACGGTGTTTTCATGCCGCTGCCAAATCCCGCGTGATACGAGATAAACAGCGCGTAATAACAAAGTATAACCGGATAACGACGGCATAATAACGCGAGTTAACGAAGTGAGCGGGGCCTCGAAATTCTCTTTTCAGACATGCGATCGTGAGAAGAGCATAAAATGAAAGGCTAATATCTCGTCGGGCATTATTGTAAACCGATGCAGAGCCGGCCAACAAAGTTGTAGTTTTACTCTGTAATTACACAGGCGCGGCAATTTGTATATCATTAAAGCTACGCGCTATTGAGAATAAAAGTTCCGCACGAATCTACAATATCCTTAATAAATCATAATTAACCGATATATAATGATCGAGAGAAAAATATCCGTATAGTACGCGATGGGAGTTCTTTTTCTACCATTTCCTAATTTAATCCTTTGGTATTATACATATATCTCTCTTACCACACTGTATGCACCACGAATCCTCGGCAATACTTGGATATCGCCTAATTACCGGTTCATGAAAGCAAGAGGAGCGGTGAGAATTAGCGAAGCGCTCACGTTCGCAGTTGAGCCAGCTCGTCGATCTCTCGCGTCACTCCTCTGCCAAGGGTTCGCGTCGATTCCCCCGCGATAACAATGGCCGCGAACAGCGCAAAAAGAGGGCGGCGTGAATGAAAGCGAGACAAAGAGAACGAGCGGAGAGAGAAAGAGAACGTGTAGACCACGATCCTGAAAATCGATATCGCGGATACCGCGGCGCTTCCGTGTCGACGCTCGTAATTATATGCACGATATATTGCATTGCACGATTCTCATTATTGTCATCACGTGTAACTTATTGTTAGCGAACGGAGCACGATGTTCAAGCTTAGATAGAGTGACCGCAGCTGAATGGCGATCGCGGCCGGTGCTCGAAAGTTTCACCCTTTTGGTATACGCGCGAATATTATAATACTATAATACTATAATACAGAAGTACAGCTTCTGAATGTAATGGTTGGATAGAAAGAAAGATTGAAAAAACTTGTAGGAAAAAACCTCTGTGATATTTTTACATTAATTTTTTATTTTATTATTTAGGTTAAAATTTGTAAAACAAATAGCGATAATTAAGTCGTCTTTGAAATGAATGACATTACTGTAATTTCTTCTCAGTTTAATCATGTCACTGAATATGTATCTTATTGCTAGTTATACTAGGATTATGTTGTAGCAAACAAGGAATTATTATATATATAGTTAGTATAAGTTAATCGAAGCTGTCGGTGTGGAATTAGCTCTCAATTAAAATTACAATTGTAGATTTTACGACTCGTCCTGTTCTATCTGTAGCAAATCGTGTCATAAGTAGAGTATAAACATCAATTATCGCATATGCTTAGAAATCATCGGTACAAGGTAGTTATTATCTCGTGGTATGGACTTGCAACGCGCGTTCGCAAACCATGACAAATTTCGTAACGCCATTTAGATAATTATACATAATTACTACCCATATATACATGTTAATCGTTCGCTCTCTGAAGTTTCCAACGGTACAACCGGATCTCTTACTTCATTTGCGCGATGTAGATTGCGAATGAACAATTCATATGATATTCCATTACATTGATACAAATAGTTTACCATGTTTGTGTAACATTGAAAATAATTACAGAGCTTCAAGTGCATTTTTATTAATCAAACTGGTCGCTATTGACTTTAATACATTTTTTTCATGAAAGAAAAAAAGATTTTTCTACGCCTAAAAAATCATTTTGATTAACAACAATATAAATTTATCTTCAATTTTATTTGACAAGTAGGATAAATCTTTTGCATTAATCTAATAATATAAAGGAAATTAGTCGAAAGAGAAAATGCTATATGTTGTATTTGAATATTTCGCTGCAAAATAAAGAAATATTAACGAATCGAATCGAAGCGACAGATGATGCTTTTAAGATCCGACAAAGTATTTCAACGAATTTATAAGACTTGGATAATATTACGGGATTATACGGGAGTGTAATGTACTACGATATGTAGTGCGAGCCGCATCGAAATATCATGCTATAAAGTTTCTCTTTAAATTACTTCATATTTTAACGAATCAATCAACAACGCGTATTTATGAAGTGAATGTACCGCTGCTCATCAGCACGATTATGCAAATTCCTGGCTCGTTACGATAGAAAGGTCTCGGTACGATATTTTTTCCCGGCGAATCGGCAAAGACGGTGAAGGCGCGCATTTCGTGTCCAAGACGTAGGCCTCGACGTACGCGTTTGACGCTGTAGCAAATATTGCAATTTGCAGCTCTCACGTTGCAACGGATCTTCCACACGGCTGCGGCAGCCGCGATGCGGGCAGACCTACCCGTATTATTGCCATCGCAAACGCGCGGCGCACAGGCTGCACCTGCGCGACCCTCGGTGCGTTTTACGTGTGCGCGCTGCTTTTATCGAGCATTATTTATTTCCATCCTCCTCTTTTTGGAGAACGCGATTGCGAGATACAGCGCCGCGCCGCTTCTGTAACCATCGTGCATATATATCATCCTATTTACGGTAAGCAAAATTGTAATCCGTATAGGATGTCTCAGAAGTCGCGTACTTCCTTCCGAGTGCCACGACAAATTTACAGTTCCTTCCTGCGAAGATTCTCTTGTACAGAAGACTATTTTATCTCAGTGTTTTAATTTTTAACATTAATTGTCGCTTTGCTCTATGAAAGAAGAGACAATCATTTCGAAATCTAAAGTTTTTTTATTTGAAGTATCGATTAATTGAATGTAATATTATTGCAATTTATTTTTGATATTCTGTGCCGCGTTGCATGCAACTGGAACTATTTTTGTTTTATATTTGATTTCACTTAAACAATGCATTTCGTTCAATTCGATTTCTGATAAATTTTCCGGCTAAATTCTGACGCGCAGAATAAACTAATGAAAAAATTTAAAGTGGAGCAAAACATACGGTTGAATATTCATTACGGACGGCCCAGTAGAATCTTAATTACCTCCTATCTAATTTAACTCGACAACTGGCACATAATATATCTTTATAATGTCATATCGTCCAACGTTTTGTTAACATTAATGTTATCCCGCATATTCAACGCAACAAACGTATTTTAACATTGTGTCCCCAAGCGATTGCCGCAAACATGAATTTATGCGAACGTTACGATACCACAATATCTTTTCTGCCTTGTCGTGCTTTTTTGTGCAAGTTTTGCAAATATGCGTCGCTTTCTTGGTTCTATTCTTAGATATTCATAGTGAAACTTGTTACTTGTTAATCAAAGATCTTTTTTTTTTATCATTGATTGCACGAATACTATGATGAATGCGCAGAAAGTCATAAATATTATAGGTTCTTCTACACATTTGTACACTATTCTGTAGAACAGTTAATTACAAAGTTAAAATTACTGTTTATAGAGCACATGTATTGAAATTTTATTAAATATTGAACATGAATTAAATGAATTTTGCATGAAGAGTAGAATAGATTTGTCTAGCTTGATAACGCTAACAAAGTTAATCTTATTAACACATTATAGGACACATGTGTATTAAAATTATTGAATATTGAACATGAATTAAATGAATTTTAAGCGAATAGTAGAATATAAATCTCCTTTTAGCTTGATAACACTGACAAAATTAACATTATTTAATACGCTGAAGAACGAAAATACACTTTTTTAGTCGATATTTAAATAAACAAGTATACTTCTATTTTGTAATTCTTTTCTTTTTTACAATTCAGAAGGTATTTTCTTGTTATTCACAACTAACGATTGCGTGTAAATCTAACTGGAAATGCAAATGAAAATATTCATCCAAGTACATGTATTAACATACTGATTAATCTAAGATTATTTGTCCATGATGCAGGAATTTCTATTCTAGTTCATTTGTTTGACCTCTAATAACACTTTTTGCGCGTACGTCACGAAAAAAGAAAGCGCACATTAAGTAAGCGCCGATTAAGTAAGCGATACGCGGCAATGCAGGCGTGCGGCTCTTTAATTACTATTCCGCTCAAAAGGTCTACCGGCGCATGTCGATCATCACCGTAAAAGCAACTCGAGTATTATTTTTACATCTGATTGGGAGGATGTCAATTTTGAAAAAAAGAACTCGCTGTTTAAATAATTTATTATGAAAGACTCGCTTTTGCGTGCTGATTCTTTTGCGAAAATATCGACGATAATTAATTAGTTCTTGGATAATTAGGTAATTCATAAATTATCTCATATTTTGGCATCAAAATTTTTAACATATAATAAATCACATATAATAATCTTAAAATAGTATCGTTAACATAAAACTCTTTCTATTTATTTTTACGCTTACTCGTTTTATCTACTTCTGTCGTGACAATCATTTGAGATTGACATTTGAATATTGATTAATCGATTCATCGTGGTTCATTTCTTTTACGCGCAATTTACTGTAGAGAATTAATAAATAAAACACACGAGAAAAATTTTGTTTCTCGCTGAATATTTAACACTAAATGTGACTTTCTAATATCGTTTTCTAATATGTGACTATTGAGTTTCTCATATGTGACTATTGAATTCTCCCTTCGTATTGACGTTTATCTTTGTGTTAAAAGAGGTCAAACATATTGGATTGAATTAGACAATCATGTTTAGCATTAAATGGACATTAGAATGCGGCCCTTTTCCTCGTCGCGTCACACGTTCAAGCGACGGCCGTCGCCGAGTCCCGGGTTCGATTACATTTTACGCTCTAGCCTGCCTACGAAGAAGGCAGGTGCGCCTCTAGGCGATCTCGCTTTCTTCGGGCGAACCCGCGCGAATGTTAATTGTACGCTATTATTGGCAACGACCGGTCGTGGAATTCCACTTCTTCGAACTCGCGATCGGTTCTCGTTCCAAGACCTCCAGTGCGAGGTAAGCACTTACGTAAATGTGCGCGATTACGCGATGATGTTACGTGTAATAAATGAAAGATACGAAATCAGATCCAAAAGATACAGAGTGGTATCATATCGGCAAACTTTACAGAAAGATGGAAAAATATTTTTACTAATAAAAGATTCTTTTATTCTTATTTATATAGAAATTTTCAGCTAATTAAAATAATTTCTCTTATTCGTAATTTTATCTGTAAAATTATCCGAATGTGAAAATGATTGATTCTTACTTCAATTTCAATTGAATAATGAGTACAGAATACGCGTGTAGAAAAATAATGAATTTTAAATGCCACGCGAAATAAATCGCCAATTGTTTACCGCAAAGCTATATAACTCATGCTTTCCTTTCTATCATAAATCGATTGATAATTCGGATACTGTTTGTACGATTATTTATTGATCATTTAGTGACTTACCTGAGATGCCGACGGATACGAGTATCCGAACTGCGCGTACGCTGACATGATTAGAGTCTACGCACGTTGACGTGCAGTCCTCCCTTTTTTTTCTCCGAGTATACGCGGAACCAAAAAGGATCGGGACACAACCGCACCTGCACGCACTGCACTCTCTCGCTCTTTCTCTCCCTCCCTCTCTCTCTCTTTCTCTCTCTCTTTCTCTCTCTCTCTCACTGGGTCTTTACGCGCAGTAATATCGCGACGACACGCGAAAAACTAGACGACAGAAAGCGCGACGAATGATCGCCGGCGAAGACTGCCATCAGGCTGCTTCGAAGTCCTGATCGGCCTTAGTCGGCCTCATGCCGCACGTTTCCTCTGCAATCGGCGGCGATTGTCAACGGGACGTCATCGCGCCGCTTTCGTATCTTCGCGCACTTCAATCCTGAGTTCCTGCTTGCGATGCCCACGGCAGAACGTGATCAGCGGCGACGCGCGGCGACACCGAGGACGGCTCTCCTCCACGCTGCGATACGGAGCAGCTCGCGGCTCGCGGCGCGGCGCGTCATGAAAGCAGCTGGCACGGGACGTAGCACGAGGATACGATAACAGTACCGGGACGACGACACCGTGGATGCGGGACGGACATTCGGATAGACAAACAGACAGACAGGCAGGCGGAACGGC
Source organism: Linepithema humile (assembly GCF_040581485.1). Classification (NCBI taxonomy): domain Eukaryota; kingdom Metazoa; phylum Arthropoda; class Insecta; order Hymenoptera; family Formicidae; genus Linepithema; species Linepithema humile. The sequence goes on from NC_090128.1 coordinate 34,883,674, forward strand.
GTGCGAGCGAAGCGTCACGAGGCAGTTAGGTATGGAGAGTCAATTCGTTCGTTCTCTCGTTCGGTCCGTCCCCTGCTCTCTCAGGGCACTCCAGTCTGCGACTGACTCGGCACCACTCACACCACTTCAGCGGGCTTCTCCGCTCCGCTCTCTGTCACGGCTCCCCCTCTGGCGAGGAAAACGGAAAGCATCGCGTATCCCTACCGAGAATACGTGGGAGGTGATTCGAACGGAACTGAGCAATCGCGCACCCGCTCGCCGGCCGAAGGGCGAGGCCTGTGGGTTGCTTCGGTGCCGGGGATTGGCCGGGAACACTCGGCGCACGAGCGATGGTGTTTTTCAAACGTGCCCACCGACGTCGAGACGCCTCTGATCCCCACCACTCGCCAGGACGGAACCACCGACGAGCGAACGATCCGGCGAGCCGCGTCGCGGCGCCCTACCTCGCTGCGGGACGCTGCACGGTCGCGGCTGAACAAGGAGAAACGAGTATGTTTACGCGGCTCTACTCTTGTCAACCCGACGGCGCGGGACTTAAATAAATCCGCGACCCTCCGTCCCTCTGAATCCGTCCCGCTCGCGAGGAAGAACGGCTTCTTCCGGCCGATATATCGCGCCTATTCTTTAGTTTGCGAGATCGCAAAATGAGATATGATAGATCGTTCTTCGCGAAATGTTAATATAATCGGGCTGATTTTAACTAAAAGTACAGCGTGTTACTCTGTGCTTTGAGAAAACGCGTTTTTCGAAGGTTGTATTGAGCAAAAATTATATTAATACAGTCAATTTCTAATTAAATACATTTTAAAACTTTTAAAAATTATTTTCATTGTGAATAGCATGTTTTAATAGTAGAAAATTTATAAACTAAAATTTGTATCGTTTATTATTTAAAAAAGTATATATGCATGAAATATTAATAAGCAGAGCGCAATTAATGAGAGATATGCTGTATAGTACATGTTTCTGGCGCCAGTGCATAAGCCAAACATTAGTCCCGGCCTATTGTTCTCCCATTGAAAATTTCGCAAGCGATGGACACCGAGAAGATTAGCCATGGGATTTACCCCGTGCCGTTCAACTTGGAATAATTTCACGGGTTATTAGATCGTACTAATGGGTTGAAATCATTAACCGTGCACGAAATACTTATCCGCTAAATTAGTGTAAGGGATATTGTTCACTCGTACGCAAGTATTGTCACTGTGGAGAATCGAGATCCGATTTTGGTTTTGTCGAACAAAAGCTGTATACACATAATTTATCGAAACGTACGAAATATTTATCCTCATTTTACTTTACATCGAATATATCTAATCGATAACTTTTTTTTACAAATTAATTTAATTTTCTTACCTGACATTTTATCGATAATATAACATTTGTCATTATTTATTTCGAAAGCATTTTTCGTTGCTCATTGTTCACACTATTGGCGATTGCATAAAAATGCACAAAGTGGTTGGAATTCGCACGTGACAAATAAAAGCAGAACTAAGATTCGTTTTCTTGAAAGTAAGAATGTCTAGGGAACAAGAATAAACGGATGAACGGTCGGCGGGACGTCCGAGGACAACGAGAAAATAGTAGTTGCAAGGAAACAAGATCCTCCTCTGCTAATAGGATTAGCTGACAGGTTGACGAGGTCCTCCGGAGATAAACATCCTTTCGAGGACGTTGTACCTGTGCCTCGGGATACCTCGACGGCCGCAGGTTCCTCAGGATGATTTATTGTTCTGCGTAAACCTAGTGACCTGCCGATCACGCCTTTATAACGAGCATGGTCGACTATAATGCGAACATTTGAAAAAATCATGTTCGGAAACCACAATCTTATTGTCAATCTTATTGGGCAGATTTAACTCGTGCCATAACTTCTTTCAGAAAGTCGATGTACAACATCGAAACTACAATAATCCATTTAATCCTGAAGTTCCGAAATCCCGAAGATTATCAAAATAGAAAATATTTTTACTGCACGCTGAATACATATTCAATTCTCGTTTGTATTGACACAGAATTTTCATGTAAGGACCGTTCAAGTTAATCGAAGTTGGTGAAAGCAGATTTCCCAGGACTCAGACTGAATATTTATAACAAAGAGAGTCAGTCTTACAAATCCATAGGTATACGAAAAACTGTTTTACTTTGACAACCAAATATTTTGTCAGCGAGTAAGGTGTTTCCTGTTCGGATCGTGTAGCGTGTGACATCGTCTATAGTGTCGTTCGATGTGACGAACATCGAATAATTAAACGAGAAGAATTATGCCGCGGATGTGGAGGTGACAAAATGAAATGTGGCGGCAGCTGGTGCGCGATGTGAAAATATCACTCGAATGTTGAATGTCCATTTGTTTCGCCGTCGGACGTAACATTTATGATTACGATGATGAAAACAGTACTCGCGGTTCGTCAGTTTTTATTGTTACATTCGCCCTGTTGTACTATCGCAGACAGAAATAGTAATATCATGGAAATGAAAGGTTATCTTCCGCGAAATTGCACAGCATAATTATTTTACGGTTTGCAGCCGTTATTACGGCGCAGTTTTTGGACTTTAACCAAATTTAAAATGATGAAAAAAAGATCTTGATATATTTAATGTCAATACACATATATTTGTAAAAAGGGGAATATCAGATTTCCGTGTCTACAACTCACGTCCCTAACTGGACAGCGTCGTTGTAAATCTCGGCTGGAAATATCTGCGGTCAAGTCGCGCAGGATCGTTTGGTGTTTACAGCCGTCAAGTTTTTCGAGTCTGATAAGGCGAAGATTTCTGCCAGAAGAAGGAACTGTCGGGGCACTATCTTGCCGGCCAGCGTGTCCATTACTTGTTCGCAGGTCGAGTAAAAGTTAAACGGCCATGTCGGCCCGAGCCGTCTGTTGCGATAAGGATGCTTAATAAGGTACCGAACCGTCTACCTTTCTTCCTACTTCCTCGCTCTTGTCCCTCCTTTATTTTACTATCGACCTAGTTAGATTAAAAGCGTTTCTATTTTTTTCTGAATTTCTTCAACTTTAGTATCTTCTTCAAAAAATAAAGAGAATCATATTTTACAGAAGGAAGAATAGCCGATTGTTACGTTAATTTTTTTTTGTATTCAGATCTTTTCACAGATCTATTCATCGAGGCTGCATTATACTCTTGTAATGCCTTGGTTAGCTTTTACGACCTTTTCTAGCTGCGGGTTCTCCAAAAGCAATCATTAGTTTCTCTACCGCGTCGGAATCATAAAAGTGGGTCTAATTCGAATGCCGTGGCATGGCGCGATTCACACCGCGGAATAAAACAAAAGGTTGTTACGCAGGCCTCTCAGGCAAACGCGTTAAGGAAGGAGGAAGCTAATAAGGGGAGGTCCAAACTGCCCTGGCGCCTTCGAGGTACCTTCGAGGGGCACTGCAGTTTTATTGGTCGGAACCGTCCTTGTTCCTTGTCCGTTTTCCTCTTCTACACCACTTCTACGCCGACTTCGTCTTCCTCTTTGGCACACGGTATGGCCGACCAGTATGTCGCCGTAAAAAAGCCGGTCTCCTCAACCCCCCTTAGCCCCCTTGTTTGTCCTCCTCCTCACCTTCCCCGTGCCCGTTCTTCCTCTCCGTAGAACGACGAACGAACGACCAACGAAATGTCAACCGTAAACCTCGCGAGGCAACACTAATTAACCCGACCGAAATAAACTGCAGCGCTCAGCGGCGCTCCGTCGCTCTCTCACTCGCCCGCCGACCCTCTTCTTCCCTCTCATTCACGTGGAAAGATTCTACAGCTCTCGGTAGTCTCTCGAAAAAAACTCGGAGCACTCTTACAATTTCTGACCGTTCTGCTGAGAACATAAAGGCCTACAATCCGCAGGTAACCAAATCAGACAGGAACTTTAGCTTTTGAGAGCTCTAGCATCAATATATTCATATATTAATATTGCCGATCACTTAGGCCAAGGACTATGAACAGACGAACGAACAAAATACGCACACTTCTTTCTAACGCATACAACAGTTGCAATTTGCTTTCTACTGCGACGAGTCCAAGCGAAAAAGAGGTCGAGCGCTTTCGTGTCACGATTTTATAGTGACTATATATGACATTCTAGAAAATGTTAATTGAATTTTCGCCCTTCGTAAACAATGGTAATCGCCACTGTGACAAATGTACACATTGGCACAAGCTATCATTTGAGCATTGTGATAACACGATTTTTTATTACCAAAAAATCAGTCACTTTGTTATGATGCTTTAAACAGTTTGAAACATATTTGCAGCAAACTAATTTTTGTAAATAATTTATAAAATTGTTTAATTATTCACATCAAAGTGATGTCGAATAAATATATTTATTTAATTAGTTAAATGTAACAATGTACTTCATTTTTTTCAAAATATAACTTGTTTGATTTTTTTTTAAATAATCAAATAATAATTTGAATAATTAAATAATAATATAAATTTTCATTGCATCTCGTGGATAGCTGTTTGAATTGATGGAAACGTCGTGTAGTTTAGAAAAAGAAGATTGGATCAGTCATCGCCGGATTTTATCGGTGTCGATATATCGTTCCAATGTGTGCCCAAAGAAATAAATCGAGGCTTTTTTGGCATAAAAGTAGGAAACATTGCTTTCAGTGCGGGCGGTAGTACGAAGGGGCAAATCCGGATGACTCTCTTGTTCGCTTTCGTACTCCTACCTCGAAACAGTTGAATCCGCGGGGGTTCCCTATACCTCCCGCTGCTAGGCATTTCCATTTTATTCCGCACGCGGAAAAGGGACGTCATAGTCACCCTCATACGTCACGCAGGGACAGTTAGGAAAATCTCACTCAGTTGCCATTTTATTCTTAACAAAAATTCGATAACATTGCAAGTACTAAAGATCAGCGATTACAACAATAATTTGTACAATAAGTGATTAAAAAAAAAACAAATAATATAGAGCTGTTTAAAAGTATTAATAATGAATATAATTAATTTATTGTAGAAAAATTGTTGATATAATGATGATGAATAGTTTTGTAATATTTTGTAATAAAAAATACATATTTAAAAATTTTAATAACCGAACGTAGTCGTGAAAAATGTATTCTATCGTTGAAAAAAACTCGGAAAAATAGTTAGCTTTCCATGAAACGACAGAATATGACAAAGGATACCAACGGGTAATTGCTACAAAAGTGGTCGAATTCGGTTGAACGCAGAGTACCGTGGAGACATTGTTAGGCTTCGTCGAGCCTAATTGTTGAGCGGTTTTCGTTAAAAGCGCGGCCCTTGGCGCGGATGTACGCGCGTGTGCGTCTCCCTCCGTTCGTGTCCCCTGTGCAACCGCGCTGTTTATTGTCTCTGGTTGCGCGTTCGAGCGCTGCAATGTGCATGCCGTGCTCGATGCGTCGAATAGTCGCGGAAAGCGTCAATAACGGCGCGATTATGGCGTGCGCGGGATGAGAAAAATGGAAAACTGTCGAGAAAGAGCGATATACATATATTGTACAAAAATACCACCTACGTATTTAGACACTATCGCGATATCATAATTGTGACGCCTTTTACGGCTATTATACATTGTTTATGAAGACAGCAATCTATCATGACGGTGACAAGCGTTGCGATGTACATGGTATTTTCTATTTCTTGCACGACAGATTTTACAACACGCTTTGTAGACAGAATAGTCGCGAATAATATTTTTTAAATGAAATGTAAAACGGGGAATGCAACTTCTACAAATTTTGTTTAATGTTTAATTATTTATTGCCATAAAATTTAGTACGAGGATTTCAATTACTAAATTCTTTTCGCGCAGAAGAAATAAGATATATTTTTATTTTTCCTGTTGTTACGAGTAACAGGAAACAAGTTGTTTTCTATACATTTGAACCAAGTCTGGTTTTCATCACACTCTAGACTGTACTTTTAATGTCCGGAAATATGCAAAGGGTTAATATCTTTCCTTATAAACATAACACGAGTTCGCGCAAAGCTTACACGGGAGGAAACGCCAAAGGACACATTTATCGAATAACTTACGCCCTTGGCATATCGACAGTTTAAACAACACACAGTTGCTCTCGCGGTGCGTACGTTGCATGATAGTTTTTGCCTCTTCCCCATCCCGCTGCATTACCCGCTCTTCCTCCGGCGCTCGCAATCAGGTGCAAAGCACGAGGTATCGCATGAGCAACTTGCAACGATGTTACGTGCCCATGGAAAATGAATAGGTAATTATAACGCATCCATAATGCAGGGGGACAAGGCCGTACTTCGTCGAATGCGCGATCCGAGTGTTTCGCTTCTCGGAAGGGGAAACGCGATCTAACACGAAGGAGAGAGAGAGAGAGAAAGAGACAAGTTCTCACATTCTACACCAGAGAAAAAAGAACTCAAATTACTTGTTTGCCCATTGAAATTCATTTGCAACAGCTTTTTTCCTTTACTCCTTCTTTCTAGCCTCTCTAACTCGCTCGTGTGTGCCTCGTGCGCTCATCGACATACAAAGTACTCGAGGTAAACTATGCACGTGCGAAGAACCCGGACGCGCGAACACGCGCACATTGTGTAATTGTGCTTTATTGCGCGTTGCGCCGATGAAAATTAAAAAGCGATTAGAATTTTCACACGAAAACAGTAGTCGTAACGATATCTCTTGGCGTTGTTGCTGAACAAAATTACGCCTTTGCCGACCGCCCTGTGCGCACACGGCGCAGCAACTGATTTAAAAGGTAATAATTCAAGGAAATATAAGCGGATATACAAAGGAGAACATATAGCGAGCATCGTGGAATCATGATCCGCGAATTGCGAATAAGATTTCTTTGTGTTTCACAATAATATATGGTGTACGACTCACTGCCGTTGAGTAATTACGAGTTGCAGCCGTGACTAACCGTTCTCGATAATTTATCTTTTTATCAATTGCCAAGTGTTGCTAATTATAGTCCTCATAATTAGAACCTGCTATAGAGCCTGTTCGCGAACTTGCCGTCCACCGAATGGTTCGCGTGTAGCCTCGAAAGTTGCGACACAAGTGTCGACAAAAATGCCCAGGATGCATTTGGACGATTATTCAAATTTTATCGGTTTCTGGAAATCGCAGAAGTCTGCTCCAGGGGCACCTCGTTACGTTACAATCATTTTGACGCGTAATACATCCTCGAGGAGTCCGCCTCCGTACTTGGGTCATTTTCCTCGCGCGAGTGCGGGTCAGGGTGCAACGATTTTCCATAAAACAGATTGCACAAACTCCGGGAGCCTCGCGTGGCATGATGTATACGTGTACCGTTCTGCCGTCCTGCAATTGTATGCAACAAAGTCGAAGCAGTCGCGTACACGCGGCAGCGGCGCGGCGGCGGCGGCGGCGTTGCATACGGCGGGTCGGGCAAGTCGCGGCGAATGAGGATAATGATCGACGGAAGTGTTCGTGCTAAAATATGCAGATCCGGCTAAAATTACCGGAGAAGTACCACCTAGCCGACTCGGCCGACCGGCCGCCGAAGGAGGCGAGGTTGGCTAGTGGTGTGCATCGTGTTCAGCTCGGTTCAGCTCGGCTCGGCTCAGTGTATGCAACTATGCACGCCGCTGGAGCGTAGGCGATGGCCGATGGTGATGGTGATTACTACCGACGTGCCTTCGTTTATTCTCGTGACGGGGATAGGCATAAGAGGTTTGGCGCGGATCACGCGGGCGAAGGAAGCTTTGCGGCCCTATAGCGTAGAATTTGCGCGTGAGAAGCCGTCTTGATCGATTATTTATCAGTCTTTTATTTTCCTCAGTTTTGAATAAATAATCATTCTTTGTAGAAATAAGTTTGCGAACGGATAAAGAAATTTCACTGTAAAATTATCACAGCTCGAATATATTCACGGATTTCATAATAATTGAAGTTGTCACAAAAAATCGAATCAATTAAAAATGTATTATTTTACTTCAATCAAAGTCGTAATAAACATAAAAATAATTATAAAATTAGCGATAGCATTATAATATCCCTAATTGACACAGGATATGCGTACATTGCGCGAATTAAGTTTTTACGATTTGTTTATACGTTCTGGGGAAAATTATTAGAACGGTATAATGGAAAATGGCAAATTAATATAATTATGATGTAATTAAAAGTTGCCCACCTCATTATATTCTAGTCGGTACGTAGGAAACGTTAATTCGAACGGTAGAAGTGTTCGAGCAGGTACGTCGCCAGCATCTTATGTATGCATAGTGGCTTGTCGCAGGAACCAATTAACTTCTTTACAAGGAATGACCATTACCTTTGAATGCGTTAAAATGACCGGTGAGAGCAAGGAAATCGCGATATCAACGGTAAAACCGTTGAAAACCGACGATTGCTTAACAAGCACTACAGCGATTTCACAACTAGCTCTAACCAGTGTTCGTAGTAGCCGGAAGAGATGCACAAAGAAATTTAATGCATCGTCATAATTTGCCAACAGCCGCTATCGGTAATAAATACTCTTTTTCCAGCGTTACACATTTATTTTCCGACGGACAGCACAAAATATCTTTTTGTATCGCAAACCAACCGAATCAATTATTTATTGCCGTTCGCCGTCTAGTAGCAGGTTACAGTCATTTTTGTCGTTGAAATATATGAAGTTATATATGACATACGTAAAAAAGACATCGGTGAGTTATCTCGCTCTCTCAAAAGTGCACACGACCGATACATTCATTGCAATTGGTCACGTCAAATCGGTATCACAATGGGCGTCGGCGGTGAAGTAGCGCGCGGACGTGCTCTGTTTACGGTATTACGCTAGCAGTAGTGGTGAATTAAAACGTTCTGAGATTCCAAGCACAACGCAAATTAAATCTGATATAGAGTTTGTACAAAATACGCACACATTGAAACAGATCCAAGAAAGCACAACGTTGGTATAACAAAGGTTAAGGAAACATTTTCAGATATATATATATATATATATATATATATATATATATATATATATATATATATATATATCGTTTATTTTTCATCGGAATTTTTTTTAAGAATGGAATCTGCTATTCGATCACAAGTTAAGTCTTTTCGTTCGTGTTCACTCCGCATAATTTACATTAAGATCCAATTATTTGTGAGCCCCGAAAAGGTGACTGACTGCGGCTATCGTCGCACAGCCGCCAACGGCTGATTGGCGAGAGAGAAAGAAAGAGAGAGAGAGAGAGAGAGAGGGGGGGAGAGGGAGAGAGAGAGAGATTTACCTAACGAATCTGACGATAAAGGAAACATAACAATTTATCGCGGAGTCGTGATCGCGGATCGCGCTCGTAAATAATATACACTCGCGCGAACACGAGAGCGCTGCGCGCGAGGGGTGGTCACGAGGAAACCGCCGCGGCGGAGTCTCGCAGCTTTATGCGCGTTATAAACCGTATGTGTAACGCGGCGAAAACGAGAAGTATACGCGGGTCGCTTGCTCTAACCTGTTAACCTGTTAACAAATATCCAAGGCGGGCGGTTAACATGCGTTCACGATAATTTATCGTGCCGATGTGGCCGGGTTATGCGCTCGCCTCGAATATACAAGTACACACCGGGTGATATCGGGTCGCCGCGAATAATCGAAAAAGAGGGCAGCTACAGAGAAGAGGGAAACTTTCCATTTAAAAGCCGCTTAATTTGAGAACTTTCTCAACATCGAACGGAAACATAAAGATAAGTCTACTTTACACTCGAAAGCTTATTAAGTCTTTAACTTGTTATCGTAATGCAGAACACGGCGTTTATAGTGTCACGTAAAGCGATCTTTTATTTTCTTGCGAAAAACGGAAATTGCGCATTCTTGAAAACAGACGGCTGCAAGAGTACGCATTTAACATGCGACCGAAATGGCACTTCCAACAAATTATCAGATATAAAATATCTAGATAGTTTTGTAAACTCCATCAAGCTGCAGAATTAAGACTATGTTATGAACAGTATACGCGATTTTTTATCGTAGGATAACGGTTGAAAATCGTCCCGTCTAAATAGACCTTCGTTCCGGTCGACGAGAAGCGCGGCATGATAGATCGCCGGAGACGCTTTTATCAGTCGTTTAAGCGCGATCGTGCCTCGATTGCCGACGAACACAAGCCGGCATTCACGATTTCGCAACGCGCGCGGATATTGTTTGTCAATGAGATATCCTGAAATGTTCCCAGAGAGAGCACCTCCACAATAATCATCCGTCACCGGCAGGCACGCCTCGCACGTGATCGAAATCTCGACGACTCCGACGTGCGAATACCGAGAACTGCCGAGGATCATGACAACGCGAAAAAGAGAGTATAATCATGCGTTTCTGAAAGCGATGCGACCTCTCGAAAAAATTACAGAGCCGTGAAAATTTTGATATTTATCCTGATTTTTCTGATAATAGAAAAGTTTTGCTCAAAAATATAGTAATCTTATGAAACAAATGTTATTTTGATGAAAAGTAAAGTCGATTATTTATTAATATTTATTATAACTTATAGTTTTATAAATTTACCTTTTTTGTATTTTCAGATTTTTATAAAATGTCGAAATACAACTGCAAATTTGTTTACCACATTTGCAGTTCAGAATCTTTTAATTTTACGATAAATTATGTCCCGATTAAGATCGCTGGCATGGTTTAACCAAATACTCAATGATTTCCAAGAATACGTGCTCCGGAAATGGTACACGGACGTACCTGATTAATGCGCAACGTAACAGGCATAAGTGCATGTCATTAACGATCGTTCATTTTTCATCGCGGCATCGACGGACGCGTGTGCCTGCGCCGAGCCGGTGCATACATTCACGATGAGAGATCAGGGATCAGGCCGTTGTATTCGAATATCGGAACATCCTGTACGCACATTAACCGGTCGATATATACGGAGGCCTTTAGCTGACTCGAGCGGGAATAATAATTTCGAGTGCTCCTCGCGAAGATAGATACGGACAAGAAGAGGGGGGGAGAGGAGGAAGTATGGGTCTGAACGTTTGAACGAAGAAAGAGGCGAAGAGAGAAAAAGAAAGAGGGACACGAAAAGGGCGAGAGAGAGAGAAAGAGAGGGGTTGAGATATACGTTACAGGTGAGAGCGCGAGTATCGCGTGCTGCAAACGAGCCGGCAGCTGCCCGCTTCTGGCTACACGGTCTCAGGTATTAATATGCGACTGACCGAGTGGGACCGATGCTTTTGCTGTTAGAGTAAACCGCCGGGCCAGGGTATTACGTCACGTCAGCCGTGCGCACCGATCGTAGGGTCCGATCGCGTCCTTTCGGGCCTCCTTCGTGCACTGGCAGCGCGTCAATCCCCGCCGTATCACCGGATTATTAAATTACAGTTTACATTACGCGTCTCTACCTTCCGCTCGATGCGAGAACCAATTATCGCGGCGAGCATCGTGTCACTCGTGTAAAACGATATAATTTACACTACGCGTCCTTTCGAACGACGATCTTTGGCGATTTACGCATGAATAGCATGCGGTTCTTTCTTGTGGCGAAGGAACGAAGAATTAAACGATTTTATTTATTCCATTTCGGGAATTGCTTCGTGAACATCGGTCTTACACGCGAGGATTTTGAAAAGCCGCAACGAGACGACGGGAACGCATGAGGAACGTCGAGAAGGGTGACTGACATGTTACCGCGTACCGCACTAATATTAAACTATCATCGTGGAAGGTTCTGGGCCTTTAATTTTTTTTTTTTTTTTTTGTTTCTTCAGCTCGTGCTCGCGTACATGTGAGGCATGGGTCACGTGAGGAGCCCCGCCGGCAAGTATATGTTGATTTACGCCGATCGTGAGGCTCCCGATATACTTTGTCGAGAAAGAGAGGTGTATTAAGCGTGCGAGCGGGCCCGGTGTTGCCTCCCTCCCGTCATTAGAGTTCTTCAAGAAAGAGTGCTTTTTCATTTCACGCACTGGCCGCCGGCGAAGAGCGGGCCCCGTCGGGACCCGCGGCGTAGTCGGGAACATCACATAAACATTCGTTCGAACGCCCTGCTATTCGTACTCCCATATTACGACAATGCGGCATACTTTTATCCGCATTTTCTCCAAGTCTTTGTGTTCCTTCAAATTTCATTATAATTAGAATAATCTGTCAAATATTCCTTTACAATTGTGTTTGTGAAAATAACATACATTTTTCTAAGCTCATTGTGTCATTTCGCAATTAGCATTGTAAAATTTGTCGGACAATTTACTTTAAGCGCCTGTTACTGAATCACGAACGGGAATTATGTTTCTCCGGTGTTAACGGAAAATCCGCCGTTAGTAAAGACTTCACTCACATGTATGACACCGCGAAGATGCCGCGTCACGGCTTCCTTATCGGACGTTATCGGGCAACGAGATCCGGCCAGGTGGCGGCCGGCGCTGCGAGGGAAGCGGGCGGAAAAGAAGCGCGGTGAGCTGAATTAAAAGAACGACTTGTCGGTTAGTTGACTCGCCTCTACTCCTAGTTTTTCTCCCTTCCGTGAGAAAGTGGAGCGAAAAGGGAGGAAAGGAGCGCGGTGGCGGCTGAATGCCGAGCAATCTGTTTTCAGCGCGGGATAACTTCGCAGCCCTTCTTCGTTTCTTTTCTCCCCCGATCGTTCCCCCTTCCTCAGCCCATCTACCTTTCACATCCCCCTTTTTCGTTCCCCTTTGCGGGGTTAGCTAGTCCGCGCGGAGCACGGCTCGGTAACCTCCCACCGACGGCGCTCCTCTATCGCCGCCGTAGCGGGCGTAAAAAGCACATCCGAATTGAATCATTGCTGAATAAGCGGGAAAGTGGCTGCGCCGGGTGGAAGGAAATCGGGAAGAGCGGCGAACTCCCCCCGAGTATAGTGGAGGGTCGTTTTCCATCCGACTCATTGGTACACCTCCTCCCTCATGTCGAACGCCGCTCCTCTTTTCTATCTTCCTTCGATAGCATCGTGAAAGCACTTTAACCGCGCTTTCAATTATTCTTTTTGTTCCGCCATTGAATTCCAACAACTTTCGGAAATTTGTTCTTTCGTAAGTTGAGAATTTGGGAATTTGAGAATTATCGAAATGCGAAGTTACCTCAAATCTTGATCGCGCACATTCGTATCCTGAATATTGTTAGAAATTATCATAAACATTTTATACATTTCAATTAAGAGAAGCGTACTTGCGCGCGAACACGTTGTCCCGCGTCATCGCTCGAGATTCTCTAATCTTACGCGGGGGACTCGTACTAGGATTGTGCGATATCTTGCGAAAACTTCTCCAGGAAAATTAGTTACTGCCGGAAGATGCTTCGCCTCGACAATAGCGCGGTCCGGAGGCGAGGAAAGGTCGGGCCGCTAACTGTTGCGTCGAAACGCGTGCGGTGCCCCACGGCTAATAAAGTAACGACCTCCGCGACGGCGAAGGAGAGGAGAAGCCCACGACGACGACGCGTACATACACCGTCGTCGGAATAAAGGCGGCGCGCAGTGGTTGTGCTTTATACGCCTTCACTCGCTCACTCACTCACTCACGCACTGTCGCGCATTAACGTACGTCGAGATAAACCCACCCTTGTAGCGAAGCGTGTCGGTCGACCGAGGGTCGTTCAATTAGGACGAAACCCCCTCCAGCGAAAGCCAACTTGCCGTTTACGTCGAGGGTGAAGACTTTCGGCGAAAACATCGTCTCCAAGGGTGCTTTGAAAACGCGCGACGGTCGGTCTTATCTTCTCCCCCGCGAACTTGGAATCAAAAATAATCTTAATCGAAAGAGAGTTTAAAAATGTTTTTAGTTGCTGAAAATATTGTAACATTTATTGGTAGAAAATTAGTTAGCCAAAAATATTTACATTGAACAAAGGAATATTATAACAATTAAATCGAGCATTTTCTCAATGAATATAAGAATTATTAATATAACTATTGTCACATATTTCTAGTCAATAAATATGTGAATGAACGAAAATAAGCTAGGCGTTACATATTTCATAATTTATAGAAACGTTTTATAACCGAGGGGAGCGGACGCGCGCGCGCGCGCGACTTTGGAGTCGCGGATGAAGTCAAGCATAATGCACAGGGACGCGTAAAATATTTTTATTGTTCGCAGCGTATCACTCTGCTAAAGTAATTCGAAAGCAGTAGGCAGTAGTTCTTTACAGTTCGCCGAATTTATTCTCGCGTGAGAAAGAAAGATTCGCCGCGGTCTAGTGGTGACACCGGAGAAATGGACGTTATAGCTTCTCTCGTGCGCCACGTCTATAATATCCAGCAACGGCGAAGTTACGTCCTTGTTCTTGGCCGCGCGATTACTTCCGTTACGAAACGGCGAGCGCCTTTAAACGTATCGGGCCGTTTCATCGACGAAAACGGATCCTCGTCGATGTAGCGCCGCTTTGAACTTGACGGAGCATGGCGATTGCTCCCCGAATCGCCGCGAAACTGTATCTACATACATCACACTTTTTAATTTTGCCTATGCGAAAGACTCCGTATTGAATGCTCGATACAATCTTTTCAGCAACAAGTGGTCGATTGTTTCCTTTGCCTCGCACATACAGGGATTTTCGTCGGCTCGGACATTTTTTGAATTCCCAGAAGATGTGGAAGGATTTAAGATCGCTTTGACTATTCTGGGGCGGAAGATCATTGTTACGATGTCACGGGTGTATGCGTTTACATAGATATAGATTACTGACCACATAAAATGTCATATATTTTACTTATAAATGTGTCAGTTATAACAGTACAATGGAAGATCGATTGGTTGGAAAGTTTGGTTTCTTTCAGAAAAAAAGACTGTATTAACTTGAGGCCTTGAGCAATCATGCTTTGCACCCTGACTAATCGCCATTGCGGCCATGTATTCGAGATGAGCGGCCGGACAAACGAAAATACGGCCGTCGACGTGGTCTGTAACCGTAACCATGGGGTGCCGTGGGTTCGACGCGCTCAACGGCGACATTGCGCCCTGCACGTGTTTGGTCGATGCGGGACGCACGTGTACCCGAGGAAGCCCCATTCAGCGGGATCACGAGTTACTTAGGTCAGACGATGACGACGACGGCGACGGCGAAAGGGGGACATTGGAAGGACGTCGTCCTGGATGGAAGGGAAAGCGACAAGTGCTTACACGACAAGTGCGTATCCTGCGTGTGACAAAAGTGCAGTACAGCTTCGGCCGTGTGAACCGCACAACAAGTCGGAAAAGGCGATGTCATCGAACGAGGCTCTTGAGAGGGCTAGCGCCCAGTTGGCCGACACATTTCTCTCCCCCCGAAAGAACAACGTAGAGCTCTTCCTTCGGCGCGTGGGATATTAGATCGTGAAAAGATAGAGTCGTATAATGGAAAGTTCAGTTTTGGAATCGCCGGATATTGTTAAATAAAAGGCGAGATGTGTTTGTAAACTGGTTCAGTCTCGTAAACACGAAAAGAGTATAATTCTGTTTATTTCTCATATCTGGTTAATGAGCGGGTGTTGTGTATATTTTTCATAGCGTAAGATTTTAATAATATATTCCGCGGTAAACTTATTACCTCGTTAGAATAGAATTAACAATGTAGTTATATTTTATATCATACACACAAGCGTGCGTTTAGCATATAATAGAATATAATTAACAAGCGTAGGTATATAATATTCATTAATACCGAATTAATGAGCGCCCTAAAAAAACAACGTAACGGTAACACTATAATTATCTTATCATCATGCAAATGATGTTTCTAGCGACGCATGTTAGTTGCCAAAATATTATTCTTCGCAATTGTTATTCTCGTACTATTACGCAAGTAGTTAGGAACATAAAAAAGATGTCCGAACAATCGTCGTCATGCATCGGGTGCATTCAGGCGTTGGAATTTAGTCGTAACACGCGACTTACATCAATTACACGAAGGTGAAGAAGAACGGGAGAGACCGTCCGCTCCGCCTTGAATTGAAATTCCTTCAAAGTCTCTCGAATACGATGCTTCGCAAATCGTTCATGGCTGCGTCTACTGCGCTTCGTATCGACGCTTCGCTCGTACGACACGAACGTGCTCGGTCAAGTCGCACGCTCTGTCGCTTTGATTCTGTAAATGTCTCTGCTTGTGCTTTTTTTCTCGCGACTGTCGGAGAACGCCCGCTGCGAACGGGGCAATTCGGAAGCGAGACGCGCGACGCCGTTATCGCCGTTGAATCGGCCGAGTTCTTTCACGGAGCGCGTACGTGCTCCGAACTGCGGGAGTCTGCCTGTCTTTATCCTCACCTGACGGAATTCACAGTTTTCGTCGTGAACGGGACCTTAAGTGTACTCGCGGACATACCAAATACGATGGAATGTCGCATGCGAGAGTCGCGTATCTCCTTCGGAAGCGACTGGCGTCCGAAGGCGCTTAAGGCTGCGCTAATCTATGACCATCATGTGAGGCCCGTAGCACGGAATAAGAAGAAAGAGAGAGTGAGAAGGGAAAAAGCGAACGCTGAAGGAATACGAAAATCG
Source organism: Linepithema humile (assembly GCF_040581485.1). NCBI lineage: Eukaryota > Metazoa > Arthropoda > Insecta > Hymenoptera > Formicidae > Linepithema > Linepithema humile. The sequence continues at coordinate 34,900,085 of NC_090128.1, forward strand.
ATGGTCGATCGACGCTCGAACGTGTTACCTATGCGCAAGTAATAAGCCCGGATGTATTCCCACAGACACGGAGCCCGAGCCCGCCCGCCGTGGGAAACTCATACGTGAGCCGAGCGATGCGATCCGTGCCGCGAAACCAGCTTTTAAGACGAAGTAGCATTTCGGCGCAGGTGCGATTCGATTAGCAGCCTATATTCCGACGCGCCCGACATTTTTCAGCGCCGCAGCTGGGACGCGGCGAGCGTGCATTTGTCACGACGCTGGACACGACGCGAGGGATAGTCTCCCGCCGTATTTTAATTGGACCGATCACTTACGTTAATCCTGCGGCGCGCGAAGATGCCATCGCGCTCTCGTATTTTCGTTTTAACGAGACACCGGCTACGCCCGCAGGTTGCGCGATCGTGTTTCTATGACATAATCAGAAGCACTTGCGAGGAAAACACTTTCATCGATTATGAAATTAGCGTGACACGCCCCGTTTTCACTGGACCTCGACTCATTATCCTTTTATACCTTTCTCGAGCAGTTGTAAAATTTTCCTATATAATTTTCATAAATATTCGCAACGTACTAACTTTCTAATTCTTAAAATTGCTATTGCTTTCTTTTTTTTTGAGATCTGTTGTACGAAGAAATAATATGTGATTTGTAAAACGAAAAATCTAACAATCAAAATTCCATTAAAGAACATTCAAGATAAAATTAATGAAAGTATATCTTGGTATCGGTCCATTCATTAAATTTAAATGGAATTTTTTGCAAGTTATTTTGCAAATCCGAGGCTTGTAAGCCTCTCGCGGGATGTTCTGATTTTACCGAGCAGCGGTAGACGATATATACGTTACGGCGGTTATTATCATCGTGCATGACGGATTATAGTCGATCGTCGTGTTTCGGGATTTACGCGTGTGCACATGTATGCGTAGCGGAAGGAAGGATGCGGAGAAGGGCGACTGTATCGGAGGTGAATCTGGGCTGCGATCGGGGCAGCGCAGGTGCAGGTGCTTCTAGAAACCGGCGACGAACGGACGGAATGCGGAGGGAAGAGGAGAAAGGGGGACAAGAGGGGCGTAAAGGAAGCAGAGGCAACGGGCCGGGCCCTGCACGTGCCTCTGACGCGCCGATGCCACCGATATCTTCTTCTTAAACTTTCCTATCCGCTCATTCATGCCCGACTAAATGCCTATAATTTTGGATATGATTACAGGGCACCGTTACCAACGCCCCGTGGACTCATGCTGCCTCGTCGCGAGAGAGAGGGCAGGAGCTCGTTATACGAGGGGCCCGACGAAATTGAAACGGAACGAGCCGAGGATCTTCTGTTCACCGTCGTTTGAGGACGGCTCTCTTTCTCTCTCTCTCTCATTCTTCGTCTCGTCCCTTGTACAGGTAACGTGTATATAATGACATATAAATTCCCTGCACCGATCGGACCGATGACAGGTGGCCCCGCGTGATTATGACTAATTTGCCGTGGCTTAAGCAAACAGAGAAATCGCTACGGCCATCCAAGTGCTTCCTCCTGCATGCAGTCTATTGGAATGTTGCCGAGTCCGCGGTTCGGTCGCTTCTCAGCTTCTCGTGAGGGTCAATTCGGTCTCTTAATTGCTATCCGGTATACAAGGTGTCCGAAATATAATATTCGCGAATTTAATAATATACAGTATGAACGTTTAACGGGATAAAAATATACTAATTTTGATTTGACAAACCGATCTCTCGTCTATAAATTCCTACGCTTCGAATCCTGTTTCTTTCTTCATTATATCTTTTATTATCTAATTTAATATCTCTTATTCTTTTATTATCTAATCTAATATCATTATCCTTGATAAAACTCGTCATTAAACGATTAAAGTATGCGATGATCGGAACATTGATGGATAAAGATCCTTCATCGAAGTCAATCAAAATGGCGTCCGATAATGACGATGTATTATAATTAACATGCTGGGAGAGCTAAGCTCTCTACGAAGACGATCGCCACGAGCGGCGTAATTAAATATACGTGCCTCGTGTGTGACGTACGTGCCCGGATCATTTTCGCAGAGTAAAATCAGCGCGTATCGCCATATCATTATGATAATGATTTCCACATCGGAATCCCCGTCCATGTGGCGCATTTTATTAAAAAGATAGCTCGCGTAAGCGCGCGTACCCTGCGGCCGTACCGGATAAATGAGTTTTTGTAGAACGCTCGCCAATAAAGCGAACTCACCCGTAAAATGACAGATCTCGCTCGTGCAAATATGGAAATTGTCAGAGACTCGTGTGTTTAAGTGAAACATGATTATATGTACCCCTCTGCTCGCGACGAATCGGCCTTCGTGCGGATTTAGCGTGATCTCTTCCATTTAATTTAATGTTCTTTAACGCCCATCGCATTATGCAAATTAATAAGTCATATTCTTTAAAAAAAAAAAGGTAAAATAAATATTCGCGCGTTACGCGATCGCGATACGCTAAACGCAATTCTAATTTTGCTCAATGTATATTGTAACGATTAAACAAAAATACATTTTTAAATCAGTTATCTCACATATCTACACGGAGAAAATTTTATGTCAAAAATTACTATGTACGGCAGTAACCGCGGACCATGAAGCCACGGACCGACAATTTTTAATCTGTTTCACATGTGAAAAACATAGTAAAAATTTTTATAATTCCTTCACGGTCCGCAGCTACTACCGTACATAGTAATTTTGGATATAAAATTTTCTCCGTGTGTAAGTATCAATGCAATATCGTATTTGGTATCTTCCATATCTGCGCTTTTTTCTTACAAATTTATTCGACAAATTTATCTTAGAATCTTTATTTACGCGCTTCGTAAATAATTAATTTTACAAACGAAAGAAAATGATACTCACTTCCTGTTGATGAATTAAGAAGTCAGGGGCGGGCGGTGGCGGGGGCGGTTCCGAGACTTCCTGAAGTAGTCCCACGTGCTCCCAACAGTCCTCGGATATGTCCATGGTCTGTCTTCTTTCCTTCCCTTCGCTTTCCGGACAGAGTCCTTCCCCGCGGAGAACGGAGTAAACCGAGCCCTTCCTGTCCCCCTTTTTTAACACGTCCTTTTAATCTCCGCGACACAATGAACTACACGAGATACCGTCTACGAGTCTAGACACAGTCACTCCCAGAATCCGGTCACGTATTTCGGTCACAATAATATTGGCGTGACGCACCGGGTGCACCGTCGCAGAGAAGAAAAAAAAAAAGAAACGAGAGGACACGCATGTACGTGCGTACGTTAGCACACCGATTCACCGACGACGAAGTCGACGTGTCGCGTGACCGCGTTCTCTGACGGGCGACAACGACGGCGGCGACGACGACGGCGGCGTCGAGGACACGACGACGGCCGTCGGTGGTGGTCAGTCGGCGTGGAATGAAGTTCGCCCGCGGGTTAGGTTGGGTTAGCCAGCGAGCGGGAGTTGTGCAGCATCAGAGCGCGCGCGGCGAGAAAGACGAGAGAGGGTCGGTGCCGGTGTGAGAGAGGGGGGAGAGGAGAATAGAGGTGCGTGAGGGAGTAAGAGACCGGTAAAGAGAGAAAGAGAGAGAGCGTGAGCTCGAGGGCGAAAACGACGGCGGGTGGAGTGCGGAGAGAGAAAGAGAGAGGGAGAGAAGGACGGAGTGAGAGAGGCGTAAGGCGTAAGTCTGCCCTAGTCGCTCGCTTAACCGTGCAGGAGGTGGCGCCAATATAAACCGTACCCCACCTCCGGTGGGCCCCCCCGACAAAGAGCTTGCGTATAATACCTGTATGCGCCTGTTGGTAGACCATCCCGCCTACCAACTACCGTATTGCGGGATTTGTGATCCGTGCCGCCGGTAATTATTGCGATTTCACTTATATCCCGATCCGCGTAGACACCGCTTAACCCCGCGCGCCCTTCTTCAGACTCCGAGTGCGGACCGCGGGAATCCGATGAGACGCCGAAGTCGGGGCCGAGAAGGATATTGGAATCGCGGTAAAGCGCTATCTTTATATCTTATAATGGCTTGTCGATGTAACAACAATTGCAATGTTCTTGTACGCGGAAAGCGATTTCGTAATCACAAATACAGATATTGTTCGAGAACCGTGACTCTAATTCACCATGCTACAAATGCAATAACAGTTGGAGCAGGCGCAGTAATTTAAAGCTTCAAGCGCCGAAATACGTGTACGATAAGAAAAAAAATATTGCGCAACAGTATAAAATTTTCTTACAAAGTATGTAATGATCAGGTGCGATGTTCCTTGATCGCGAATATTTTCGTATAATTTTACACGGGTATCTTATCAAAGCGGAAGAAAAAGTGTATCGAGGCATCTATTGGGGGGGGAAACGAGTGCGCGAATATGTGTACAGGATGTGAGCGGGATGTAATCGAACGAACGAAGGGTTGGAATGCGATATGAATGCGTTAATGCGTCGTTACTGACAGCGACACGATTCGTTGATAGTACTTCGGACCCCACTCTTCCACGGCCGAGCCCTTTCATCGATTTAGCCCGACGATTGTTCCAGGGTTACCGCTTTTTTTTTCACTACATATACTTCTCGCATTTTAATTCCCCGCTGCTCCGATGCTGACTGACGCACGCTTAATACTCGACACTTGCCGGCCGTTATCATCGCGCGGTGCAGTTCCATGTAACGCACGACCCGTTCGCGTCGAGGCCGATGATTGATAGAGTCATATAAACGTTCGTAATTTACCAATCCGGTTTTGAACGCTCTCCGCGTATGGATAACTTTACTTAGCGATTGAATCTTGAACGGTCGCTGAACCGCAATTATCGGATATCGCGCAATTACAGCGGGATGACACGCTAATAGATGCATAGCATCGTCAAAATTTGTTTTCGATAAACGTCAGTCAATAAATGTCATCGCGGAATTGTTGGAAATTAGTTTAGCAAGCTGAAAATTAGTTTGAACGATGAAATAAATCTGCGCGAACATGTGGAAGGTTGAAAAGCGATCGGTGATTGCAAAACCAAGTCGACAATTATCGCGATAATTCTCATACAAGAGTCAGGATTCTCCGTAGTGTGACAGGAAAATTGAAAGCGGCTGTTGATCTGCAAGTTTGACACACATTTCCGAGTAAAATCTGTCTCACGTACAAACGATTTTTGCCGCGCGCGTACATGCCAGCCGTCATGCGTAAAACAAGACTGCCATTAGCCGCATCGGCAAGGTGCACTTTGTTCTGACCGTCGGTCTCCGACGATAAACGCGCTGCTGTTGGAGTGTTGGCCGAGTCCTCGACTTTGTGTGCACGCGCGGAGCCGCGCTGCGAGGACGCCGCCGAGGACATGTCGGCCTCGGCTAGGTAGGCAGCGCGATAATATGTAATGCCTATACTCGAGAGGCCCCCGATCGCGAATCTTTGAAGTCCGCGCGATGGCTTCCGTCTCTCCCGTCGGCAAACGCCGGCGCGAGGCCGCGGGGTAGCCAAGAGATCGAACGCAAAACTGTGGGAAAGCCAAATATACGCACGGGCGCGCACATGAGACTTCCTTTGAGAGTCTTTGCCCGTTTTCCTTCGCGTGCGTGCGTGCGTGGAGCATGGTATACGGGCGAGCACCTGTGACAACTTCTAATGCCGGGCTGGCTAAACGGTAGTCGGCAGACTAGATTGTGCGGTCCGATAGCTTCCGCGCCCGCTTCCTTTACCAGCGAGTGAGAGACACTCCGCGTTTTTTAGCCCCCTTCGATTCATTAGCAGCCATTATTTCACTCGACGAAATACTTTACGTTCCTGATATTATTTGTATCCTCAGCTGTGTCCCATCTGCAGGCCCTTAAATGTTTCTCCCATCCAACATAATTAGCCCTTTCTGGATCTATTCGATAATTATTTTATATTGCCGATATTAAAATTGCAGATTATATTAATTTTAGGCAATGTGTAGTGTGTAATGTACGCGTTATTATATTACAAATGCGGTAATAGTTCTGGGATACTTTGTATGTGTAATAATGCATAGGCAAAATAATATTTTTGATAACCTAAATTAAATTCATTAAAACCGGTTTTAGAATTTAAATTGGAATTCGCGACAGAGTTCGAAAATAGAATTTTATTTAAAAAATAAATTAGGTAAGGTCAGAATAATTAAATAAACAAAACGCAAACTAAAGTGGGCTAATGTGGAATTTTATTAAAGTGCCAGTTTATTTATAATTTTATTTGCTGCGTAATACAAAAAACATGTAAATCAGAAAAATGATTACATATATATTATATACAAATATATATCAGTGATATGTATTTTGTATGTGGATGGGAAAACAGAATTTTGCTATCGCAAAATCGTCGTTGCTATTGTATATTAGATGTGATAGTAATAAAACTTTGCTATCATAACTAATTTACAAATTATTCGATGTATTAGCAAAATATATTTTATCAGCAAAATATATTTTGCTGATAGAATAGATGAATTTTGCTGAGTAAATTTATTCGACACATTAATTTGCTGCTACAACAAAATAATTTATTTCTAACAAATGTATTTTGCTAATGCAGCAAAATTGTCGCTGCCAATGCAAATTTTAATGACAAAGTAAAAGTCCATTTGTTATAATAGCGATATAATTTGCAGATTTAGCACAGTTATTTCCAGGAAATAAAATTAGCATTTCTCTTTACTATCCATATAATAACTAACATGTTTTGTTCTAACAGCGTAAAATTTGCTGTGCCAGTTTTTTCCGCGCGCGCGTGTGTGTATGTGTATGTATTACAATTTTTTGAATATTTTCTGTTACATTATATTATAAATAGATTGACTTTTCAGTCGCGACTTATAAATTGTTTAAATATATATCGGATATTGGATTGCTTTTGGTACTTTTTAAAAATATCTCTTATTGTTAGTGAAGAGTTGGTTAAAATCTATGGACTCTGCAACTCTTTCTACGTGGAGCAAACGCGTAATGCGACCGTTGTGGCGGATCTCTTCCGGACCTCCCATCGTCTGTCTAACGAGACCACCGGAGGTACGGCAGCTAAAAACCGTGCGCAAAAACCGGCTAAAGTACGGTCTTTATACGGTTCGTTTTATATCGCGGCCGATTCGCCGGCCGACGCGCTCCAATTACGGATGAATATATATGTCGTTCTGCTGGACGTATATATTGTCCTCGCGACCTTATCGCTTTATATGGCGAAAAGCGATAGAATGCCGCTATAAGTTTGCCATTTGATCCAGCACGAATTTACTGTTTGCGCGCCGGCGTTACTCACTGCCCGTGAATGAGAAACGATGTTAGTGGAATGCATCTTCTTTGCAGTGCAATTTTAAAGAGTCACCATTGACTGAGAAAATGTAAAATTTTGCTCAAATCTCTCTTTCTCTCTCTCTCATTTATTAATTTAATTATTAAATTAAATTATTTTTAGTATACAATATTTTATTTATATTATTGATGTTATTGTATCGATGTTATTGATATTATATATTATTATTATATTACAATTCTTTTGTCTCTCTGCGTATATATAATCGCGTAATGCTTTGGACACACATCTTCTTGCGTGCCAATTTTTTAAGTGCCCGTGGAATCTCAGCGACAAAAAGCGGACCGGCGACGCTAATGCTCGGAGCACCTTGTCGACATTTATGGGGCGAGTTTCCGAAGGCAAAGACCTCTCAACGTTTTGCAAAAGAGGTCTTGTTTACGTTTGTGAGAGAACAAACTGAGTAGTGCGTAAGAAATACGACGACCACGTGCGACGACTTCCACGTCTGTATTATTGTGCTACGTCATGCGAACTTCCTCGTTCTTAAGTGTTTCAACGGGACTCTTCTTTCGGAATATCGTGCGTTACGAGCAAATATAGTCGTAATCAGGGTGCAGGGTATAATTTCGACGAGTTAGACTTCGTTTCGCTGAAACGTTTGGAAATAGGTATCTTTGCGTCAATCATCGGTTTCGTGTCGCACGAACAAATACAAATATCACTTTCGCGTGTCTGAAACATCGCAATCCGCGCTCATTGAAATTCATCCGGTCGCGATCTGCAGCCTCAAGGTACAAATTGCGCGCAAACGAGCCCTGGGTACGCCGCGAGAGCTCTGCTCTCCCGTTATTTCTCGCGTAAACGCAAATAAGCGGCAGCGCGGCGACAGGCAGAAAATCAACGCGGTAAGCCGGAGAAGGGTTGTCGCAGCCTCTTACTCGGAATCTTGAGCGGTAGATCACACAGAGGACTCGCTCGTGCAGTTTGCACCGCGGCCGCCGGACGGATAAAGCGCAGCGGCAGTACGGTTGGCTTGCACACATCTTTTACGTATGCACGGGCATAAGCATAACGCGGAGGAACACGGGTAGATGATATCGTAGGTGCACCTACGGGGCCGGCGGGGGGCGTCGACGCGATCCTTTGTCCTCGTTCCCGGTCTCTCATTCCTCGCCGGTCACCTCGCCCCCGGGGCCCTCGCCCCCGGGGCCCTCGACCCCGACGGCGCGCATTTTGTCCGCGGGAATACCTACCTCCTGCCTCCAATCTCGTGCATCAATCCTACCGTGTCTGCGGAATTGTGTCGAGTGCTGCTCGTGTGCGAGCTACTGCGCCGCCAGCGAGACCAGGGTTATACATGTAGTTCGCGACAAAAGGTTACGGGCGTGCATGTTTCACAAGAAATCATACTGCCTCTGCATTCGTTGCAGTTTTGTTGAACTTCGCCTCGTTTTTACCATTAAGACATGTTTTTCACTCTTTCAAGCTCGTAAATTGCGTTTACATATGTTTCTTTAATTTCTCTACGTAATTATTTTCTACTTTATAAATTTTTTATAACCGATAAATCGAATTCATGAAATTTAATATTAATATAATTAGATTTTTTTTCTTTAATTTGGATTAAAAAAATATTTTGGTTAGGAAAAATGTTCATGAATGAAAGCAGCAAAGATGTTCCCTCATTTGTCTACTACGTAATTATTTTCTACTTTATGAATGCTTTGTAACAGTGAAACATTGCGTCATAAAATTTGACATTTATATAATTCGAAATTTTTTAAATCTTGGACTTGAAAAATATTTAAGAAGACTTTCATAAGCAAAAGCAGGGAGATGTTTGTGTCGAAGCAGAAGGATGTTCGTGCGACTGCTGCCGCGCCAATGCAGGCCGCGCTCGATCATTACTCGTCGTTTCATTAGAATATCGCCGATAAAGGAGGTTTAATTACAAAGGTACCGCCTCGCTTCCGGTCCACGGATACACATACGCGTGCAAAGCTCTGCGTGTTGCACGCATACCCGCCCTTCTAGCACTCTCTCGCTCTCCTCCTTCCCCCTTGCGTTTACGTGTATTTCTACACATTGAGGGTGATTAGTAAGGTCGTTTTCTTAATTATGAGGCACTGTTAATAAGAACCGCCGCTGCTGCAGACGCGTGATTGTACAGCTAACGAGAGCTCGGTGTACACAACGTACGCTGTAATAGTTTTTAACCCTTCAGATGGAGGGAACAGGAAGTGAGTATATCGCGATATTTTTTAATTTTATGTTAGCCACATCATAATATTATATATGCGCGTAATACAATAACAGGACATAGTAATATTTAAAATGTGTTTAAACACAGTACATATTAAAATTTATAAAGCCAGATAACAGAAACAACTTTATAAATTAAATATATAAATTAAAGTGCAACGTATATTTTAAAAAATTATTTTTTAAGCTCACTCTTTTATTAATATGCATGATCAATGATTGTGCGTTTAAATGGAAACTCAAGATGTGAAAGTCTCTTTGACGGATGTATACATCTCTTATTTTCTCTCTTATGAAACAGTTTTATAAAAGTACAAGGAAAATTATGGTCGCCCGTAAATTAAGTCAGAATTTATCGCGTCGGTTACTAATTGGTCGTTGAATAAATATAGAGGCGTGTGTTCCGGACGGTGCCTCGCGCCGACAGTGGCAGGGACAGATTACGATTCGCCTGAACGTCTGGTAAAAAGGTTTCGCTTGAAGAAGCATGTCGCGCGTTTTGATCCTATCCGATCGTAAAGAGTTTACAGCGAGAGAACGTTAAATGCGCTCCGACGTTGTATCGCTTTCATTAATATGTGCCAGCTCGTTTAAAATACGGTATTTACGTCGGTCGATGGACAAAATCATCGTTCGAACACTAAAAATCTACGGAATAACGTTTCACGTAGCGTTAAATGGTTATGAAAAGCGTCTGTTCGCGTACGACTGAATAAAATATCTCCTCAAATAAATTAACATCGACAGATACTTTTGCGGCTATTAAATATATATAACACTCTGTATATTTATCGATGATCTCAATAAACACATTAGAATGCATTATAAAATGCAATTAACAGAATATGTCTATAAATATAAAGTAAAAATATTCAGGCAAGTCATAATTAGAAGTAAACATGCAATGAGTTACTTATATTAATTTAATTGTAGTCATTATTTTTTATTATTTAATTGTAGCAATTATTTCATGATTATTATATATTATTACACAGCTTACATGCATATTGTTATACAGAAAAAGGGAAAAGTAAACTGTGATAAATTACGAATTTTTTTCTGCTCTTGGTGATAATAACAGCAACCGTTTTTACCGACAGACCGAGTCCACTTCGTGAACAGCCGTTCGTGGCTCTGACGTGTAGTTAGTCCAAGATGGCGATGCCCAGTGAGTTGTCTCTCGAGGAAATCCGTAATTATTTACTGGAAAACGGAGGTACGGCACGTAACCACGACCTGGTGAAGCATTTCAGACGGTTCCTGACAGATCCGGAGACGCGAGGTGGGTTGAATTTCTGGCGTGATGCTCGTGTTCGCGACTGTCTCGCTACAAGGCGTGACCTCGCGTTCGCATACGGATGTAAACATGTATGACAGCTCGCAACGCGAGTTACCGTGGAATTCAGCTTGATGTACGATTTTGCGTTACAGTCGAGGCGAGGAATCGGTTCAAGGAGTATGTCAATACCTTGGCCACTATAAAGAACGAGGAGGTAGGTTACACGGGCTCTCGCGATTCTCTTTCGTCTTGACAGAAGCGACTTGTTGCGCACTTGGCGACGTTGCCGGCTCTGCTCGCGATCAGCTGAAGGCGCGTAATCAGCTGAAAAATTCCGATGTACGAACGCAACTATCGCAGAGTCTAAAGATTTATTTTTTTCGGCTGTATTTCAATGTTAAACAATATAGTATTATGGACCCTCAGTATTTACCGAGTTTTGTGAAGATTTTGAGCAATATTACGAAAGTGTATGCTATTATGAACTAAATCTACGAAAAGTGAGTAAGCATATTTGAAGAAATAGAAAAACAAAAATACACACAGTGTTCTCGGCAGATTTATTGCGGTCAAATGTATTTTAATAGTGTTATCGTTTAATAATGTTAATAAATCTTTAATAATGTTATTCAATATTATTAATAATTATTTAAAATACTAGTTAAAACACTTATAGTGCTATAAATAAAATAAAATTTTATTATCACATTAATATTGCAGTTAAAATGTCGAGTATGATGTAACAATTTTTAATGTTTTTTATATTTAAAATAAATCAGGTATATATTTAGACTTTGCAAGAAATTGGAAAAAAACATAGCAATAAATCGTGCACGGTAGATTTTTACTTAATTTTGGAAATTTTATTTTTGTCAGTCTGTTCGTTAATTAATGTGATAAAGTAAAATCAACGATTCACGGAGATTTGAAGTTAGGAATGTAAAAATATCTGTCGCTTCTGTCAAATCACTCGTACGATGTGTTATCAAAACGAACATTCCTTAACAGGGCGAAAAGTTCTTGGTTCTGAAGAAGAAATATCGCCAACCCTTCTTAGACTTTTCATCTCCTCAAAAAGTAGGATCCCCTCTTGCCACTCCTGATTTAGCTACTCCAGTTTCTCCATTGCGAGAGCCTCCACCTTATCGGCCACCACCCCCTGCACCTCTCAGCCCGTCATCGAGTAATTCGCAAACGAGCTTTGAGGAGCCTACGACACCAACTTCCGAACGCGAAGATAGCCGAAATGATAATTCGGAGGTCGGCACGTCGATGTCATCGCCACCTGTTCCACCGCGTCGCAAAAGTCAAGACAAGTTCAAGGTGGAAAACAAGGAAAACGTCGACAAGAATAGAGGAAGTTTTTCAGAGGCTGCCATAAAGGTAGAATTTTTGTTTATCGTTTTTGCACGCAGAAGATGATTTCCTTGAAAAAAAATGCGATTATTCGCGATTATTAACGATATCGTCACGCATTTATCGCGAGAATGGTGCGTCATACTGATACGCGGTATTTGAATCATTTATTAACATAGTAAAATAATTATATCGCATCGATAAATTCCTAGAATCATTAAACAGAGTTAGAATGACAACTGCAATATTATTTGCATTATACAAATATTTTTTTAGAATTTATTACGTGATTGATATTATTTAATAATATTATTATTGATTATATGTTTATGATTTAATTACATTTAGAATATTTTTATTTAGGTTTTTGTTTGTGATAATTCTGTCACCTATCATTAGTTCGTAAAAAGTTTCCTTACATTTTTATATCATATTTATAAATTATATTGTATATACAATTTTTTTATATTTATAAATGTAAATTTATTTTTTTAACTTTGTTAAAATTTGGAGATTAAATATTTTTTTAAATATTCAAATTGATCACACAATAACATACACGCATTGCAGCATATTAGTTTTGTTTCAGTCGCAAAAATAGAAGTTGGAATAAACTTGATATTTTTACGATAAAAGTACATCATGTATGCAAAAATATATAGAAAGTGTCGCGGAAACTATCGGACGATCGAAACTTGCTACATTTTCCGACAACCTTACTCACGTGAGTGAGAACTTTTGATTAAAGTTGAAACAGTACAATCAGTGCAAGCGCCATATGCTTTTACTTAACATTAGTTGTAACCGATGTTGTAAACTAATCCGTTAAATTCGGCTATCGAACTGTTAAATTGCAGGAAGATGAAGCGACGATGACGGCGAATCACGCCTCAGCCGAACAGCTCAGCGTTCGCGAGAGGATGCAACGCTTCAATCGAATGGCCAGCGAAACCGATCTTCACGCCAGGCCTACCGACCCGACCACTCCCGTTAGAAAACGAGCGGATAAGGTAAGTGATCCTTTACATTTTTATACAATTGAAGCGATAAAGTGATATAGACCTAAGCTGAAAAGTTAACTTCAAAAGAAACTGGGAGAATATTTTAAAAATTTTACTTGATATAAATAAATAATTTTTGCAACAAAATAATATAATTTTAGTAAAGTAATCTAACAAAATTAATTTAAACATAAAAATAATTAATATAATTTTCAAATCACTAAAAAAACGTGATCTCGAAGTTAAAGAAAGATATTAAGGTCTATTACACTCGAGCGTGCATTTTCAGTATCGATTATATACCGTCTCGAAGGCGCGGTCGTTACACCACGAGTTCTTCGCGAGAGTTAAATCACGGAGATTGCCGTGTTGTGACACCGTCGGCCGCTTATGTTTTCCAAACACACGCGGGGACACAAAGGGTTCAGGTCCCGTATTGAATTATCCCGCCGAGCTTTAAATACTCCGGACGAGCGATTCGGCACGGAACGATCCACGCGCGAGGATCGTCTATACATCCTTCGGAGGGCGGGAGGGAGGAGGATGCGGTGTGTACAAGGGCTGACTGCCTATCTTGCATACCGAGTAGGCTACTAGGAATCCTTTCTTCGTATCCTTTACACGCGCTCTCGCGATGGTTCTCTCCTTCTCTCGCTCCCTTCCACGGCCCTCCCGGCCTCCTTTTCTCCGTTTCTCTCGTCGTCCGCGCGCCGTTTATCGCGGCGAGCAATATTCATCGCATTTGAATATCCTGCGGGCGGTATCTCGCGCAGCGATCAGGATGTTGTGTCGATGTTGCCGTAAATCATAATTAGCCGCGCCTGAAAATTAAAAGTAGAGGAGGGGGAGGGGGTTGCAAGATCTCGGAAGAGGAGCGGGGGACAAGCTTCTTTCCGCCGTGACCAAGAAAGTCTCGGACAAGGCAGGATGTGCCGGTCATCTTTTACGCGGCCGATCCTCCATCGTAATTTCGATATGTTTACCGGGTTTCACGATGAAAGACGCCGACTCCGCGAAGGAGGAAGGAAGCGGCCGTTCCACGCTTCCTTCGGCCGATTATGGCCGGATCGTGCTCTCGGCTTGCTGCTCGCGCGTGGCTGCGGCGTCATTCGTTTAAAATTCTTCAAGGAATTCTTCATCTTACGCTCATACCAAATACTTGTCTATTTTTGAATACGAAATAGTATTAACATTTTTTTGTTTATTGTACTCTGCTTGTGGATTCATTTCTCTTTCGCGAATGGTAATTTGAACAAAATGTTAACACCGAAAGATTTTGACACATTTTTTTATACGACTCTTTCGTTACAATAGAGAACTGTTTATTGCCGCGCGTACACATTGAATGGCCCGTGATAATTATGTATTACTCACACGCCACGGCCGGTCCTGGCGGGCCGCCTTTCATATACGGTTTGACCGGACCAGGCCGTTAATTTTTATTGCTTGTAAGCGCGGAAAGGGTTTTCGGGCCATGCGGGGAGAATCCTTCTCGCCTCCGGACATCCTGTAATCTCTTGGGAAGCCCGTGGGTGTAGAGTCACCGCCTAGTCGGGCTTTCTTTACAGTAATTATCATGCAATGTGGTCGCGCCATTCCGCCCTTTGCATCTTTAATGACTGTTTTGTCTAGTGCGGTGTCGCGTGCCGCGCTGTTCGCCGGCCAATTGCCGCATCAACACATTTCACGTAGTTTTTCATCATATTTTCCTCGAACGGCTGATTATGAGTCACCGAATGCACGACGGGTTCGATAAAGGCTTATTACAGGAAAGCGTAGCCGTAGTAAAGAGATTAGACGCAACGATGTTTGAATGACAGATATATTTCGTGCGAAGTTGATATAATAACTTTAAATTAATTATAATAAATTAATTAGACTTGCTAGAACAGTTTTCTACTTATTTAATTGAGTAATGAATTAGAATATTGTCATAATTGATTAAAAGTCCTTTGCAAATACTTATATTTTAGCTATTTTATTTTGACGAAAAATCCATTTATATCGCACACGCTTCATTCCTGTTTTATCTTTAGTATTCGACAAAAAGCTTTCTCAAACTCATCTAATCACTGAAACATAATGTATTACACCAATGTAACATACGACTAATGCGGCCATTTGTAGGCATTATGTTTTTCCGACAGCGAAGATAGCTTCTTTTCTATGTAAATACAAACGCGGGTGGCGAGGTGCTTTACCTGTCATACCTTCCCGTGAGAATTCTCGCGATTACCTCAGCTTCTTAGTTTGTGTGAAAACGATTCTATGACACGAGAATAACAATGAGTTATACGTCTGTATACGGTTTCGACGCTATCGCACAACGTGCATTCCGCTTATTTTGTCGGCTGTAAAATCGAGCGCTCTCACGAATTACCGTCAATTGTCACGGAAATTAAGATTTCAGTACTGTTCATTTGCGAAATGTTGGCACGAAGTAGGGAAGTAAGAGTTCTTTTACAAGAGCGCACCTCGAAAGTGCATCTCGCTTATACGCCCGCGTGTATGTGCGCGCGAAAACGCCGACGGCGCCTTCGCCGAGACGCCTAACAAGAAGCTCGCTTTTACTTCGGCACCTCGAGGACGCGTTCTAATTAGGATCACGCGTGTTCGCCTCTTATACGGGGGAGGCGAGTCTTGTCGGGCGAGCCTCGTCCCTTCCCGTGCAGCGCAG
Source organism: Linepithema humile (assembly GCF_040581485.1). Classification (NCBI taxonomy): domain Eukaryota; kingdom Metazoa; phylum Arthropoda; class Insecta; order Hymenoptera; family Formicidae; genus Linepithema; species Linepithema humile. Next base: position 34,915,908 of record NC_090128.1, read on the forward strand.
CGCGGCGCCTGGAAAGAGAGAACGCGAGGGTGGAAACTCATCGTAAAGGCGCCTAACACGGCCATGCCGAACTTGGAATTTCTGCCGTATAGTTCCGCATACATTAGGGACCTTGGGTGAAACTTGGAGGGTAGTTTGCCTCTCAGCAACGAAAGGAGGCGAGGGCTTGAAGCGCAGCGTGCTGCTGAAGGACGGCCGCGGGGACGGGAGGGGCTGGGTGTAAACCGCACAAAGTAATCTTACAGAATGTATATGCAAAGAGGTTCACAACGGCGCGGCGAGGCGAGGTGAGGAGGAGCGAGGGCACAGCTTGCATGATTCTATTCGCGACAATCTCGACAAGACACCTCCGCAGGCAAACTTACCTCGTGCAGCTTACTTCCAAAGACTCGTCGACTCTTGATCGATGTTGATTATTTCCTTTAATTAGTTTCTGTACAATGTATTTTTAATGTTTCTTTGAAGTAACTTAATTTAGCAAAGTCGTGATTTTAATATTAATATTGACACAATCGTCTAAATCGTCAAAAAATTTGGAAAATGAAAAAACCGTCTTGATGTGTCCATTAATACAAAACTATGTGTTAGTAAAATTTTTTAAATCCTTTTAACAGTTTAAATTTCAAATGTTAATATTATATCAATGAAAATTAACTACGAACAGACGTATCATTTTCATCGAGCAATTGCCAAGAGTCGCGGGTTATCTGCTGCTTCCAAGTATACTGTCAATCTGTTCAGCGAGTTTAAACGCGTCCCGTTGTTTATTCAAGAGATATTTCTGTCATTAATCAAACTAACGGCATAGAGTACTTGACAGGTGCACCTGGTCGCGGTGGTTTAAGTGCGTCTCTCGGGTTCAGTGAGGAGATAGGGAGAGAAGAAGAGGGACAGATACGGGGGAAACCCATTTATTCGTTCCAAGTGGTCGGCAGATACGCAGATAGCGCGAGCCGTGATGGAAATAAAATCGTTTACATCTTGTCCCTTTAATTAGGCAAATCCACTTGGGCAAGAGTGCCAGTCGATAAGCGTTCGTGAGATAAGCTCGCTCATTACCGTCGGAATTTATCTGTGTACCGGTGAATGCATCGAGAATTATTACTCCCCCGCATGATTTTTTTTCTCCGTTATTACGCTCTCGTGTTTACGCGCGTAACATGGGAAAATCGTCGATAAGCTTCAGCGATCGTTCGCGAAAAGGCGCATTCGGGTAGCGCGTCTCCCACGGTACTTCGAGACCATCGCCTATTGAACACTCTATACACGATCGCATAAATTATAGCATAGAGCTAATGCGCAGGGCAACACCTCGTTCGACGATAATTAAATACCATCGGTTAAATTTAATAACCGGTCAGATAATTGCGGGTTGCGCTGCTCGCGCGATGCTCGCCCGATGATAATTCATCGCGGTCGCGTTTAATAACGACGTTCAGGGACTCGGCGTGCGGACCCGTGATTCGCGACGACCCAATTTTCTTTGGCACTAACGCTGGATGCGTTACATACAAATTTACGCGTGGATCTCCGTGCCGCGCGACGCGACGTACCAATATAAACAAGCTTGTCTACAGGAGTAGTTAGCACCCACCGTTGCCGTGTAACGGACGGCTAGATACATCTCTAACAGGTCCGCCGACATTTATTCCGGCCTATTACGAGTTAATCTTGAAAGCACACACACCGCGCATTATCATTTAAATTGGTGTCGTTATGCACGCGCATTAAATTTGTTTGCTCAGCAGCACCGGCGACGCCTCGCGCTCCGCCTCGACTCGTCTCGCTTCCGCGAGAAATTCTTTCGGCCTTTATGTGGTAATAGGTAGGGCAGGTATCTACGCGCGCAAGGGCGCGCACAGGGAAACGGCGAGCGGCTTACAATGGGCCGCTTGTTGTCTTCTCATAATTCCTATCGTCCATCACGTTTTCATACCAGCTTAGGCCTCCGGTCTTACGCTAATGTAATCAACCACCGCATCTTCTGGAAGAAAAAAAAAGATCACGCTGCGGATAACAAGGTTTTTTCTCTTCTCGAGAGAGAGAGAGAGAGAGAGAGAGAGAGAGAGAGAGAGAGAGAGAGAGAGAGAGAGAGAGACGCGTATACTAAATCAGCTCCGTTGATTACCTTCCCCATTCTCGGGCGTTCCCGGTGAATGGCAGACTCTGGCATTCATCCGCGGGAGTCTCGTCTCCCGTAGTGACAATCCGGTGATCGCACCGAAAAACTGACTGATTGTGACTGTCATGATAGTGGCGGGCGGGGCGCCGCCTTTCCGGGTCAGAAGAGCCTTTCTTGGTGGTCCGGTCATGGGACCGAAATTTTTCGATTATACTTCAAGCCTCGTTCTCGAGATTACACATGTAGTTTCCTTTCTTTATACTAATCAACCACACATTTAGAGTGAGAAAAGTGCGCCGGTGACGGCGCCCCTGCTGCGCCGTCCCGCGCGCCACGTGATATCACTGCTTCATTCCTTTTCTTTGTGCGCTAGAAGCTGCACGTGCGAGTGAGAATACATCAAATAATTAATAAGTAATAATTACAAGTTGCCTGGGCCTTGTCCCAGGGTGCCTAGAGAAACGTCATCATGTCACGCAAGCGTCAAGCTAACGATATTCAAGATCTGTATAAGAAATTAGAAAAAATACAGAGAAAGTTAGACATCATACGTGCCGTTCCGGAAAGTTCCAGCACGGACGAGGAGGAAGAGCAAAGACAGGTGATAGATGAGGAAAAAGAATCGGACCTCTCTGATGCAATAGGTAAGCTGTTAGAAACATCATTGAAACTATTTCAAATAATAGCATAAAATAGCTAACGAGCTTGCACGAGGGGCAAGACAGGTTAGATTGTGTCGAATGAGTTTGCACGAGAGGCAAAACATTACGATATTTAGATTCGTAGAATTCATTATTGAATTGATCTAGAATAATAGCATAAAATAGCTAACGAGCTTGCACGAGGGGCAAGACAGGTTAGACGTTGTCAATCGAGTTTCCACGAGAGGCAAAATTGGCTAGTCCACCAATGAGTTTGCACGAGAGGCAAAACATCATGAATATATATATATATATATATATATATATATATATATATCTATGTTTATGTGTATGTGTATGTAGGTTCAGATAAAGAAGAAAATGAACAACTTACTGAGCAGTTAGACAAAGAAAACGTAGCGCCAAGCAATTCGGATCAGAACACAGTGGCGACGGTCGACAATGAGATCCTCGAGATGCTTGGAGAAGATCCGCAAAAATCAAAAGCGCTAGATATTGTTTTACATGATTCTTTGAAACTGCGTTGGAATTACTGGATTACACACGGAATAGAACAGAAGTCCAAGGAAGAGCTGACGGTCAAATACGCTCGTTCGTCGGAATTCGACGCACCTAAACTAAACCCAGAAATTTCCGCCATACTCTTTGAGTCGGCAGTTAAAAGGGACAATTTTATGGTCGAGAATCAAAAGCTAGCAGGATCAGCTCTCACAGCAATCGGCTCGGCGTTGACATTGATTATGATTGAGGAAGAAGATATAGATAAGCTATTATTCGTACAGAGACTTAACGAAGCGGCTAAATTAATAATGGCAATCCATTTTAACGAAACCGAGTCGCGTAAAGCTTTCATTTACCCCGGAATTAATAAACAATTTAAGACGACCATTAAAGAACGAAAATCGGATACTTTTCTGTTTGGAGAAAACTTAGCAGACAAGATTAAAGAATCTAAAAGTATCGCAAGTCTAACACAGAACGTCAAAAATCAACAGTTTTCAAGAAGTCTGTCACAATATTCTAAGAAAAATTTAAACGCAAAGAGCCTGCAGGTGAAGAGGCTGTTCACCAATCGTGCAGGCTATCCCAACACTCAAGGCCACAACCGCTCTCGTCTGACCTTCAGGACGAAGGAACCATACAACTCGAGAGCACGAACACACCGGAGTTCCAGCAGGTCAACGAGGAAAACCAGATAAATGTATGTATCGCGGGTCGATTAAAAGTTCTCTTATCCGAATGGCAGAAAATTACGAATGATAGATTCGTATTAAACTGTGTGCAAGGTTACAAAATCAAATTCTCTTCCAAGATTTACCAAAATAAAGAACCAGTGGTAACGTTTAACTCTAAAACAGAGAGAGAGAACTGCAAAAAAGCCATTCTATCTTTATTGTCTAAGGGAGCGATTGCAATTTGTAAACCAGAGAGAAATCAATTTCTATCGTCGTATTTCTTAGTTAAAAAATCAGACGGATCACACCGCTTTATTCTCAATTTAAAGAAAGTAAACGAATTTATCGAAACTACCCATTTCAAGTTAGAAGATTTACGTACGGCAATAAAATTAATATTTCCGGGAGATTTTATGGCTTCAATCGACCTTGAGGATGCATATTATGTAGTACCGATACATAAAGACAGTCGAAAGTACTTGCGTTTTCAATTTCTAGACACAATGTTCGAATTTGTTTGCTTACCATTTGGACTTTGTACAGCCCCCTTTGTTTTTACAAAGCTATTGAAACCAGTTGCAAAAATTCTACGGAGTAGAGGCTTATCCTCAGTCATCTATTTAGATGACTTTCTATGCATAGGAAGCACCTTAGAAGAATGTAGAATTAACGTCTTTGAAACACGAGAATTGTTATCTCGATTAGGTTTCATAATAAATGATAGAAAGAGTCAACTTGTTCCATCAACGAGATGTAAATTCTTAGGTTTTGTCATCGATTCTGTTAAATATCATATAGAGCTAACAGAACAAAAAAGAACAAATTTACGTAACATGTTAACCAAATTTATGTCAAAAAAGACTTGTTTAATTAGTGATCTAGCACAATTAATTGGTAAACTAGTCGCAGCTTGTCCAGCCATAGAATACGGCTTATTATATACAAGACTTTTAGAAAGAGAAAAACTACTGGCTCTTATTATCAACGATTATGATTATGATAAGACTATAATAATCTCCCAGCACCTTCTTTCGGAACTAGATTGGTGGAGAGCCAGTCTAAAAAATTCAATTAACTCGATTAAATCGGGTAATTTTCAAATGATAATTTACACTGATGCATCTACAACGGGCTGGGGAGCTGTGAATGGTAATGAGAGGATACATGGGTTTTGGAATGAATCTGAAAAAAGGAAGCATATAAACTATTTAGAACTTCTGACGGTATATCTGGCCTTATGTAAATTAGCGATAGATGTTAGGAATTGTCAGATTCTTTTACGAATAGACAATACCACAGCAATATCTTACATTAACAAAATGGGAGGCGTTAGATATATGAAATATAATTCTCTAGCTCAAAAAATTTGGAAATGGGCCGAGGACAAGAATATTTTTTTATTTGCGTCCTATATAGCTTCCAAAGACAATGTAGAGGCAGACACTCTATCACGATTAAAAAATAACGATGGAGAATGGGAACTAGCATCGTTTGCGTTTAAGGAAATAGTTACCAAGTTCGGCAGACCAGAAATAGATTTATTTGCTACGAATTTAAATAAAAAATGTAATAGATTCGCTTCCTGGTATCCGGAGCCCAATAGTGAACAAATTGATGCTTTTACTTTCTCGTGGTCCGACTTAAACTTTTACGCTTTTCCCCCATTCATCCTGATATTAAGGACTCTAGTCAAAATAAAGCAAGATAAAGCCTGTGGTATCGTAGTGGTGCCTGATTGGCCAAATCAGCCATGGTATCCTCTCTTTACTAGTCTATTAATATCTGACCCGATTTTGTTTAATGCACATCCTAATCTGCTTTTATCATCAAGCAGGTTGTCACAGCACCCCAGGGCACAACATCTCCGTTTAATTGCAGGGAGATTATCGGCAAAGCCTTTCTGAAAAAAGGTGTACCTCAAGAGTCATTAGAAATAATGATAGCATCGTTGGCAAATTCAACGATTAAACAATACGAATCATCTTTACGGCAGTGGAAAACATACTGTGAACGAAAAGACCTAAACCTTTTTGAACCAACGTGCGACAATGTGATACAGTTTTTAACGGAATGTTTTAGAACCGGTGCGTCATATGGCACATTAAATTCTCATAGGTCTGCGATCTCCTTAATCTCAGAAAATAAGATAGGGGAAGCTAGCTTAATCACTCGGTTCTTGAAGGGAGTTTTTAGATTAAAACCTGCACGTCCGAGGTATGCATTCACGTGGGATGTATCCATAGTACTTAGGCATTTAGAAACGCTTTCTCCTTTAAAAGATCTAAGTCTTAGAGTATTAACACAGAAGACTGCAATGTTATTAGCTTTATGTACAGCCCAGAGGGCACAAACGCTAACCAGTATTACTATTAATAATATTATTAAGTTACCAGGACGATTGAAAATTAGAGTTCCGGATATAATAAAAACGTCAGGACCTGGGAAGTTCCAGCCATTACTTATAATACTAGCCTTTATCGAAAAACCAGAACTATGTTTAATGCATTCAGTTATTAGATACCTAGAAGTTACAGCGAAGCTTAGAGGAAATATACAACAGCTCTTCATTACGACAAGAAAACCTTACAGAGCTATAAATACGCAGACCTTCAGTCAGTGGATCAAATCCGTTCTCCGAGAGAGCAAAATAGATACTTCTATTTTTTCGGCACACTCAACGCGACACGCTTCCACTTCAAAAGCCTTTTGTAAAGGTATAAATTTGTCGATAATTAGAAAAACGGCGGGATGGTCAGAGAATTCCCAGGTCTTCGCTAATTTTTACAACCGTCCAATTACAGCCAATAATGATGTTTTTTCAAATACGGTCTTAACTGAATAAAAAAAAAAAAAAAAAAAACTAAACTAAAAATGCTATATTAATAGAGATATAATTACAGATATATATATATTGGTTGAATTGTCTTCAGTATATAGTTTGCGTTATAAGTATATATATCCATATATTTTGTGTTGCCTTATGTTATACGCTTATAATTACTTCTATAATTAGAAAAAATTTTATTAATGATATAAATACGTATATATGTGTATGCAGGAATATATATGTATATATATATATATATGTATGTGTTGTGTGTACATGTAGAGCTATGCCAATACTGTTCCTTAAAATTGCCATCTCTAAACAACTACATGTGTAATCTCGAGAACGAGGCTTGAAGTATAATTGTACGATCAAACGAACTTACCTGTAAGTGAAGTTCGATCGTGATTATACGAAAAACCTCGTTCGAAGAGATTACACCCCCCTCCCTAACAAGTTCCTTGTTTTTTCTACCCATATCCCTCTTTATAAAAGCAATTTTAAGATTACAAACTCTAAAAAATGAAGCAGTGATATCACGTGGCGCGCGGGACGGCGCAGCAGGGGCGCCGCCACCGGCGCACTTTTCTCACTCTAAATGTGTGGTTGATTAGTATAAAGAAAGGAAACTACATGTGTAATCTCTTCGAACGAGGCTTTTCGTATAATCACGATCGAACTTCACTTACAGGTAAGTTCGTTTGATCGTACAATTATCGTCTAGATATTCCCTATCATGATCTTTCGTCACCGTGCATCAAAATTGAATAACTCGAAGAAATTACAATAAAATAAATAACAGCGATTCGTCGATTATCTTCGGAAGATTGATTTATGTTTATTTGTGTGTGTGTGTGTGTGTGCACACTTCGCGAATCAAGCTCCGCAGAGGGTCGGTTGCATCTCGAGAATATCTCATCGTTTCTATATGCGATCGCATTCCGGCTCGCGCGTTTTATTTTGCCTTTTCTATTTAAATCAAGTTCCGCGCAATTTCTTCGTCATTTTGTTCTCCAGCTTGTCTGTGCGCGACGCGCGATACTTGGGAGTCTTTTTAGACTCGCGACCAACCTACGGTCGACGTCGGTCGATCCGAATCTTTCTCCGCGAGGATAATCTGCCGTTAAACGATCGTACGTCGGACGGGCTCCGCGCGATCCTAAGCTCGTACTTTATGCCGCGCGATGGTACGGTAAGTCAGGAGCGTAGCTTATCAGGAATCTGAGTCGCGCAGTGAGCGGCTATTTGTATTCATAAGTCCGCGGGAGGCCGGCGCTCGCTCCCTGGGCACAGTCCTGGGACCATTCCAGGCCGCACAAGGCCCACGGTGTTCCCCCGGGACGCTCGTCCGTCCAGCTCGTCCGTGGGCACCATTCGCGATGCGCAGTGAAGGAGACAGAGGAAGGAGGCGGAGGAGGGACAATAGAGGGCCACGTCATTCAGCCGAGAGGCGCCCTTCTTCGCGGACATCTCGGGACCCGTCGGCGTACATATGTATGTATGCACATTCGTTCGGTCCCGAGAGAGCTATACGTGCCGCGCGCGCACATCCGAGAATGTGACCAGTCATCGAGTTATTTAATTTTTCGAGGCACCCCCGCCGCGCGTGTTTGCTCAGCCCCGCTGTGAGCACAAATTACCTCGCGACCGAATCACCTCGGGCGAAATGCCCCACGGCCCCGTCCGTCCGCCCCCTCTCGTAACCCAGCGTCCGGCTGCCATCAGCGTCGATGACGCTTCTTATCCCCTCGATGATCTCCGAGACGGAAGTCTCCGCTGAGAAGGATGGCATGTTTCTCCGTGGCCACGTCGATGTGACAGACTTGAATTGTGCGAGCTGCGCGAATAAAAATCTTGAAGGCAGCTTTCGACGAATTCAATGAATATTGAGATTTCTGTTTTAGAGGGGAAGCTTTTATACGAAATTTATGAACCGCATCGGCATCTTCACTTCCGTGCGATGTTTAAATTGGAAAAAAATGTTTCTCGACGATCATAAATACTCGGGAGTTACCGATTGCATCGATCTTAACTGGCTTCATCAATGCGGGCGCGCAAGATGTCCGGAGAGTTTATTCGTAGCAATCGCGCGAGGACGTTGCTGCAACACCACCTGACCCGCTTACGTACGTAGGACACGGGACCAAAACGGACATGCCTCCCCCCGTGGCGTGGTCTAGGTGCGCATATATACGGTCAGTCCACCTCGCTATCTATATGCTAATCCATTGAGATGGTACCCGTAGATTACACCACGGAATTAGCCCAGAGACCCGGGTATCAGGGCCGCACAGACAGGCCGGGCTGTGTGTATCTATACGTACCTTTATCCCACCTTATACACGTAACTCGCGCCGTCGAACGCCGTCGTGCCGCCCCCCCCCCCTTTCGTCCCGCGCTTTACAAGCCCGCGTACATACACACGCTCACACCTGCGTAAAGATCGGACACGCGTGTACACACAGGTGCGTATTATACCTGGCGGAACCGCCATGGCTCCTCCGCCGTGGTTCGGTACAGGACCGGGATGACTCGGCACTTCCAGTTCGTTAGCCCGTGTTAATAACGTTAAAGAGGATGCGATAAACTCGTTAGGAGACGAAATCACGCAGGCGGCTAAGCTCGGCCTTCGTCGAGGTACTACAGCGAGGACTACAAGAGGGCCCACGCCAATCGCTTCTTCTCTCGCTTCACCGAATCGAACATTCGCAAAGTTTCACTTCTCGCGAATCAACGTAATAGCTGAATAAAGCTTTCTTTGCATTTCGGATTGATATCCATGACATTTGTAAAATTATTTAGAAGTTGTTTAACTTCGGTGAAAAAATATTGATGTTCAAAAGGAACGTGAAGCCTCATCAAATATTAGTTTTATATGAATAGTCATGTATCTCGATTTGAATATCATGTTTTGATATTCTTGTTGGCCACACAATATCGAATGTACATCTCTCCACGATGTAATCATACTCGGTTACATAACACCGGCGTAGATTAACAGGCGTTCGTCACGCCCAGTCATTTCGTGAAACGGTACTCTTTTCGAGAAGTTAATTTCACGACGGCTCTATCGCGCCAACGCATCGGCTATTAAGATTTCTTCCGGCCGGCAGCTTCCTAGCATACTTTACGTCAGCACTATCGGTCTAAGGCTCTTCGCAGGCATTTATCAGCGCATTTCGGTCTAACTGTTCATGATATTACACTTTATACTTGTTACAATCTCACGCAATTTTTTGCGTGCTGTTTGTATCATTTAAATGACATGGTATGTATTTTTTTTCGAGATTATATTTTAAGATACATAGTCGGCCTTGGCGATTATAACCGCGCTACCTTGTTCAGAAAGGAAGTGCTATGCCAATTATGGCGCTTTATTGCTGGAACCCCTCGAAACTGTGACATTGCCGGCAGGACAATCGAGCGACGACAATCGCACGGCGACAGCCGTGTGCTCGAGCACCGCGGTAAATTTATTAGCCGACGGGAATATGATCGCGCGACGCGTATTGCGGGATCGAGGTACACCGAGGAACACGGTGGGTACGTACGAATATAATCCTGTCAACGAAGAGCGGGGTGGAGGAGAAGAGGGTCGGCTGTGAGCGAGCGCGCGATGTCGATGCACCGTGTTTCCCATCCGGACCAAATCCGACGTGCGCCGCCCGCGAAAATACGAGACGCGGGTTATGAATCAAACGCTCTACGCCGCCGCGCGAGATAATAATCGTTCGTGAGCGCTAATTTCCCCGTAATCGTGTAAATCGTTCCACGCCGACTTGTCGAATCCCATTTGCGTATGCGCGACGCGCGTTTCGCCCACGAAAATTAATGCAGCTGTTATTGAGCCGGAATTTAGGAATATTAGTTGTAAATTTTCTAAAAAGTATGTTCAATTTTATGTTTATCGCATCGGATGTGATTTATCGATTTATAATTTTCACATTTTCATTCTACATTGGTGAACAATAATACCAATGCAAAGCGTTTCTCGATTCATTATAAAATATATTGTAAAATACTTGTTATTCACTTTGTTCTAATCAACTTATTTGAACGATCAATCGATTGAGACTGGCCGGAACGGGAGAATTAGCGATGCGATTAGCATGCGAGACTCGGTGTTCGGATCGCCGTGCCCGTTCAGTCGCAGCATCTCGGTCGTCGTATTTCGACGCGATTTCATTCGGCTCGCGACTGAACCTTGGATTATGATCCCCGACGATGGAAATGGCGTTAGGTAGGTGGGTACCCGAGATAGGTAGGCATTATGGTGGTCGTTGGGAGGCGTCGCCGAACCGAACGCTGAATCACCCAGCGAGAGTTTTCCTGTCAGCGGCAGGACGGGCACCGCCATCCGACGAAGCCCCGTGGAATTGCCTCGCACGGCCTCGAAATGAATGCGCGAACGCCCATTAGGGGAATAAATCAGACCAATGTTATCCGCAGGATCGCATAATCGATCTCGCGCGCTCGACTAATCCGAGCCTAATCGTTCCAACGGCGCTGCCGCGGCCAGAAAAGTTCCCTCTGAGGGGGCGGCAGGAGAGGGAGTCTCGTTAGAGAATGGATCGGAGGATTTCTCTGCAGCCGCAATAATAATGCGCCTAATGCTCCGATGCATCTCGTGTTGGTCTAGTGTGTCTCGGGCAGAGATTCGCGATTAATAAACTACGAACTTAACCTTTAAGCTCGCAGCCGAGGTAAAAGCGCGATGTTTCTATGTCGCATATTTCGTGTGCCGCGTTTACTTTGTTCAGAGTGCGAAGCATTAAGCATGACGAATCATCGTCACGCTCACGTCGTCGGTCGGGCGGTCGCATTAAATACACATCTCTCGTTTTAATCAGGATCGATCCTCTCCTTGCTCTCGGACCTTGCCGGCGCGAAGGCTGGACGAGCGTGCGAGGGGAGGGATGAATTGTAGGGTGTGCCGAGTCGCGAAAATGTTTGGTTAGCATTTGGCTTATTGGCCGGCGAATGTTCGTGCGCTGTTAGGCATGTATGGATGGCCCCCAGGTTATAATAAAGCTAATTCCGCGGAGCTCTCGAGGCAGCTCGTGCCGCAACATGTTTTGCCTCTCGTTCTACCACGCCCGCCGTGCCCCGCTTTACCCCTTCGTCGTCTCGCCGATATATCCGCCCCCGTCCACCTACGGTCTCTCGTAACATCGCGTCTCTCGCTCTCTCGCAGCGAGTACGCGCTCGCCCGTTCTCTTCGCTAGGGCAACCGAATATATTTATACGCCCCCTCGGAGGGCAGCGTACGTCCGCTTATTAAAACGTTTCCACCCTGAAGAGAACGAGTGCGCGCTCGCGCTCGCTATCCGCTTTACACCGCGTATTCCTTTTATTGTTCGAGTGAAACGGGGGAACGCGGGGGGGAAAGAGACAGAGTGCAGGAGGGCGCGAGTAAGCACGTGCATGCGTCTGCTGAGTAGTTGAGTACCTGCCGCTGGCCACATTCGCGGAATTAGACGCGCGAATGTGCACGGCTTAACTGCCGGGAGAGCGTGTTTTTGAGTCGGCGCTGATGCGCCACGGAGAGCGATAACAATGGGGGATATGAAGGGGGAGGGTGGGTAGGTCGGCCGGCTCGTTACCGTGGCTGCTGATGGCCCCTTTGTATCCATTTCTATGATACGCAGCCCCGGCGCTGGCTCGTGCTAGGATCACGTCCTAAGTGATTATGCGGCTTGTATGCGTCGCGTCGTTAGCTTTTTATCCGATTACGAATGTGATGTACGAGCGCCCATACATCTGCGTACATATATCCGCGCTATTAGGATGGAATATTCAGTTCCGCTGGGCTATCCGGGTTGCCGTTCGATACGTGAAAATAGTTTGATGTGTGAATTGTTAATATTCGTGACGAGCGCGAATTAACGCCGCTTTTTTTTCCGAAACAACGTTCCGCAGACACGTATCGCGGTCAGTTTATTCGCGATTATTTTTTCTTCGAGGTATGTTCTTATCCTTATGCTTACAACGTTTCGTGTTCTTGATAAAGATATTAAGAGACGGTTATGAAGGCGAATTAAAATCTTGATTCTGCCAAGTGCGTCAAGATCGCGATTGATCGGTTCAAGCGAACGACTTTAACAGGCCTGTTGCGTTAATTAATTCCCGCTGATCTCAATTAAAATATTAATTACCGCGGAACAATGACTTGCTGATGGGGAAAAGGGCCGGGGACCCGCTTCTCCCCGTCTTCGTTCATCGCTCAGCCGCCGCTTGCTCACCTCCGCTCGTCGTTCGTGATGGAGCCGGAGAAACCGCCATTGCGATGCTATTACGATTACCCGGGTCTTATAAGCTTATCTGATAACCACGCCATTATGGCCCATGGCGCGTTGTGACTGCGCCGTCGCTGACTGGTCCGTTTGTCTGATCGTTCGTGGAGACCTCGCGCCACGGAGAGGATGAGAGCATTTGCATATCTCCGGGTCCGAGATACGAGCGAACAAGTGTCCTCTGCCTCCCGGACGAATCTCATCGCGGATCGGTCCGGCCGTATCGCGCGATCGCTTAAAAATCAATCAGCGACTCGCGCACGAGCAGCGAAATCCTACGTGATTGCGAACACCCGTGACTCTCAATATCGAGATTGAAGGCTTTTCAATCTCGAGTATTGCTTTCGAGTCCCTCTTTGAAATCTCTTTGGCACTCGGTGAAATGTCGACGAATTCTCTCGGGTGCTCGTTGCCTGCATAATTCCGCCGGAATTTGCATATTAATTCCAAAATGTGCGAGAGAAGAATTTTTGAGACTCGGATTATTACATATTCCTATATACTTCATTAACAATCGGAAATCTTTATGTATTCTTTTGCCAGGTGCTCTTATGTATTTCACGCAAAAAAAAAGATTAAAAAATAGAAAATGTGCATTCTACTTTTACATACCGATTATTAATAAACGTAAGACAGTCGCGTTGTGAAAGGATTAAATTAAAAATTAATTCAACCGCGTCTGTTTACTGCCGCCGTTTTTTTTTTTTTTTTGTTATCGCAAATACAATTGTTGCGTCGCCGATGAAGCATGGCCTCCGCGATGCATACATATAACAAAGTCCGTCCTATCGGCGTGCATCTGTGCATTCGCACGCGTACAGACGTGTTTGCGAGAGCACACGTAGCGCACGAAAGCTGGGAACGCACCTCGATGCACCACCTGACGCGACGGGGGGTCAGTGACTATCATCTCGATGCCTGATTCCGAAGAGACAGAATTTCCGGAAGAGACCCCCGATCGCCGGAATTGAAAAGCTTATCGCGCGGCGCGACGTGATCGTCAAGACTCCTCTTTTAACGAACGACGAGAGGGGGGAATTGGATTAATGTTGGAATGTCAGGCATACGCGCGTCTCGTCTCAACTCGACGCGCGTCCTTCGAATCGTGATTTCACTTAAGGACACGCGCGATGTTGTCGATGGATAAAGATATATCGTGGCCGGCTAATGATGACTCGGCCAAAGTGCAAACGCGCGCGCGGTCGACCCGTGGAAGTAATTTATGAAGAGTCACGATCGATTCGGGGTCGAGTGTCGATATGAGCACCTCGAACAACCGACGCGGCCGTGACGAGTGAAAATACAAACAGTTTAACAGGGATGAGTAGTCGTTTAGCGTTCCTGGGATCAGGAGAGAACCCTCTTCCCCCTCCCATCTCCGCCGCCACCCCCTTCGTCGCGTCATCCTACCGTACCGCGTGCATACCGTTGTAAGTATAACGTTGGAACGTTGCACCGGCGATCGGCGCCGTACACGAGCGCGATTAAACGACGCGCCGTGCTCGTTAAAGCGTTATTCATGATTTAAAGGATATTATCGGGGATTTATCGCGGCGCGCCAAGTATGAATCTGCGAAAACACATACAGATGAAGAATTACATAATCATCTGAAACGCGGATCCTTCGTTAAGAGCGGAATTTCGTAAGCGATTAGGAAGCGCCGTGCGCGATAAGAGTTCTATCGCGTATCTTAAGTGTACTTTCATGCTCCGTCACCTCGATAATCGCGCGATCAGGAATCATTCGATTTGCCATCGGGCATTGAGGGGGGGGGGGGGGACGAACGGTTTCCGAAATGGGACGTGTCTGTTCTTGAACGACGGGCGACAGCGGGAGTTGCGTAAGTGCGTTCGCGGCCCGGAGCTCAGCCTCCCAAGGCCTTGCGCCGGAGAATCAATTATTGGATCCGTATATCAATCTGATGGCCGAAGCGCGCGTCCCGCGCTCGTGGTCTCCCGCTGCGCTCACGCATTTTCTTCCTTCCTCGACCCCCGTCGTCCTTCTCCTCCGCAGAGCTTCTCGCCATCGTGCATGGTACAGCGAGAGTACGCTCTCCGGAGCGCAGCCAACCGCCATATACAGCGGACCGGTTTTCGCTGCGTGTCCCGTGCGCGCTCGCGTGACATAGCGCGTAATGTTGATTTTTCGACGGATCTAACCCTCTCTCTCTCTCTCTCTTCTTTTCTCCGCAGGGCGCCGACGAGGATGACAGCGCTTCCGTTGCCTCGGTAAGTTCATCACCCACCGCAGATCGCGATTATTGCGCGCGCCAATCCGACGAGAGCGACGCTGCACGAGCATAATTTCTTCGCCGGATCGGACGTGTTGTGCCGCTGGCTCCTGATAAATGCAACGGCCGGATCGTGGCCGGGGATCTTAATTAAAATTCGCCCGCTCTCGATCGGACGGGTCGCGCGCTCTCGATCTTCCGCGTGCCGTCGATCGATCCCGGCTATTAATCGCACTTAATCGCTGCGAATGACGTTTTCCCGAAGCAACTGGATGGAAAATCACGTGAGTGGCTGGTCAGAGCGGCGCAGGGGGACTATCAGGCGCTGGCGAAGCTCGCAGGCGAGGAACCTCGTCTCACCAGATTCAAGGTAAGCTCAACTTTATCATTTCACTTTGTCCCGTGCAAAATATGCGCGTCATAAATCATCTCGCGAGCGTTAGCTCGCTCGAGAGACATCCAGGAACGAACCGTGCAGCGTGTAACGTTTTTCGACTGACGATGAAATATCGGCAAATTGCATCGCTCTACTTAATTTTGATGTGTGCGCGAATATTTCCTGAATTATTTTGCCCCTTTCTTTAGATAAGAGCGTATCCGCACTATCGTGCGGTTGAAATCTTAGTATTTATAGGCGAAAGAGTAAATGCGGCAATCTCGGAACATCTTGTATGAGGAATATATATGATTCGTAGCGGCGCCGTTCGCATGCTAAAATTTTCTAGACTCACGCGCCGTTTATCGGGCTTTTATCGCTCACATACACACGCGCGGCCGCGCAATGGATCTCATTGAATTACGGCTACGCCACCTCGGGTGATAATGACAAAGGTAGCGGGCGGGAGGTTCGGAAATATAATTACGGTGTGGCTTACCGTAGGCCTGGGGATCAGGCTGTTATTACACGCACGGCAGAACTTAACACCTGCGGCGTTGTAAATTCGCCGTTTTCGCGCGCCGCCATTGACAGGTCAATAAATCTAAGAGCCCCCGTGGCAATCAGGCGGCCGTTGTATACTGCGCTGGCGATATGTGGAGCGGATCAGGAGTGGCTGATGGTAGCGGGTTAAGGGCTATTCACACCACTTGTATCGATTATAAATCGTCGCCTGTCAGACGCTCGATCGCCCCGAATGCAACAAAGTTGCTCCTTTAGCGGTGATATTGTTGACGCAGGCTTGTCCAAGAATATAAAGTATACATTGTAGTTTACATTGGTGATAATTAATCGCGAAATTACGATGAGAAAAGTAACCGAATAATGTTTTCAATAACAGTTCAATCGTGTACCGATCAATTTTATTTTATCTCAACAATTCTACATTAAAACGTGCTGCACAATGTCTTTTCTGTTATCACATGTTGTTTCACGTCTGCACGGTTTGAAACAACCTTAACGCGTGCGCGCGCGAGCGGATAGACGAGGAGGAAGGGGCGGACGAGAGGGTGAAGTGATCAAAAGGTGGGGACGTTGCACGGTGGTTGGAGATGGTCGGCGAAAGGGGTAGAGGCGGCTCGACCGCACAGGGGCTGCGTGCTGAATTCATTCCGCCGGACAAGGTTGCCCCACACCCACCACCGCCCGGCCACGTCGGCCTCATCCCTTGGGATAAATTGGCCGAACCCGCGTGTTTGCGGATAACATCGCCGCGATATACGCTTGCCTATGGCCGCTATAGCCATAGCGAACCTAACCGTCCGCGGTGCCTTTTTTGCGACGTGTCTCGGACTCGCGGAAATTGGCAATGAACCGTTCTGTCGGCGTTTGTTTTTCCGGCGGTTGTTGTTTTTTTTTTTTTTTTTTGTTTTCATCCGCGATATATTCTCCACGAAGCACGCGCGATAAACTGGCCGAATGGAGCAATTTACGATACTTGGAAAGCGGGGGATAAAAAACACAACAAACTCGAGCGTCGGTAATTTTTTCGAGAGATCTGCGGCTCGCGATTAACATAAAAGCGAATGTTCGTGGCAAATTGCCGCGTTGGTCGTGTAAATTTTCATGCACCGTAGATATATTGCGCGTATCGAGTGGATATTGTCCAAGACCGATTGTTCCTGGCAGAGAGCCTTCGACACGTAGATATATAATAATCTATCACCGATGAATATGCAACAGTTTGGGCTGGAGAGGGCGTGATGCGATAGGGTGCTGGAGAGCGGGTGAAGTAAGGGGGTGTCGCTGTCGAGAGGGAAGGGGATCGTCAGTAGGCATGCCAATTACTCTCCCGGTAATTAAATCAACACCGGAGCTAATCAACGTAACCCCCGGCATGTCTCCATTCCTCATGGAGCCTTTATCGGAATAAATAAATCGGACGATTATTCGATATTCGACTAACGATATCGCTCGCGAGAGTCTTATCGGTGTAGCGAATTAATAGTATAAAGTGTATGTAATCTTGAAGAGAAAACTTGAAAAGGACTTTTAACTCTTTAAATAGAAACGTATTTTTATGAATGTCGAGAAAATTTCAGAGGAGCGTGAATTTTATATTCTATATATTCTTTAATTTAAAAGAAAACAAATAATTAGATATTTTGATTTGAATATTTAACAGCGTATGTATAATTTTAAAGAGAAAATTTAAACAAGATTTTGGTGTAAAAAAAGAACTTGTTTTTATGAATATCGAAGGAGTTTTAGGAGGACAAATTTTTTAAATATTTTCCTTAATAAAGGAAAACAGTAATTAGATACTTTTATTCGGCGCCTTGCATCTTTTATTACCGTGCCATCTGTGACTACTTGATGGCAGCCACAGCATGTATTTCCTCTTTCTTTTCTTTTTTTATTCGCCCGTATAGAGGCCCGTTCACACACACGCGGTCTACGTGATTCGTGCTCGAACATCGTCGACAACCATTGTATTCTGTGGGTCAGGTGTACGTCGCCGTCATCGGGGCGCTGTGTGTGCCCATTATACTTTATTAACGGACGCGTCTGGCATCGCGATAGATTCGCTTCTGTGAGTCGCGCGCGCGCGTTCCTCGAAAATGCAGGACGGGCGGTGCATCGGTTTCAACGTGACACGCGGCTAGCCTGTGTTCGATCAGAGATCTCATTATGCTCGCTTCCATGAACTCGCTTCTACGCGCCGACAGCTGCAACTGTCACCGATCGCGCGTAAATGCTTTATCTTGCTCGCATCCTTAGAAATTGATCCAAAAAATTCTCAGGCATCTACAATGATCTTAATACAATTAAAAAAAAGTATGTTTAATTAAGAATTGATGGTTATATTTATAAAACATTACGAATTATTAATAGTGTGTTCGCGAAGAGGACACTGCTGTAATAATTGAGTTCTGCGTCGTTCACGAATAAAAGCTGTTAGCGAGGATCGCCGGCAACGTTATATAGTGGCCGGTGTTTGCAGGTTTGGCCTCCGTGTATTTATCTCGTGGTATCTCCCGGTTTAATAACGCCAGGCAATCAGGAGGCATACTCCGTCCGTCCGTTCCGCGCATTCGTACGGGGCCTAACGTCGAGCCCTTCGCTCGTCTCGCCGTGCCGATAAATAATAACCATTTGTATCGGATTCTAATTACTCGCTCTAAGCAAACAAATAAACGGCGGGAGATGAGACGTGCCGTGAGAGAGGAGGTGGGTTTAATGTTATGGTGGCTGCGGGCTGATTTAAGGAGTGTGGGACCGCCCACCTCGAAGATGTATCTTCGGCCCGAGTATCGGTCCACCTGTTATGAGTGTTTCAACGCCACTGTGCGCGCTTCATTTTTTTTCCTTCCGTTCTTTTTTCTTTTTTTTTCGCCACTCTGGTATATCCTCATCGGCGCGTCGGTCGAGAAAAATTTCGGTACCGCACGGAGCCGTGTCGAGTGCGTCGGGAGCGACGTCGATGCGACAGCTCGAACGATCACGGCGGCCGCGCAATAATTCGCGCGTACGTGTCGAGCCCGCCGAGCGAATTACTCTGTGCGAAGTCCGTCCATTCGCGGCCGATAAATTACGAATATCGCCCTGAGGACTGCTCTTTAAGTAGCATGTATCCTTTCGTCGGGGCAGCGTGGCAAACGTGGGAAGGAATTCGCTTTTAGAGGCGACTCCACGAGGGGCGATCCTTTCTCGCGATGACGTCCATGATCGATAAGAGGCAGCGCGAGAGGAGAAACGCGTTTTCGCTTAAAAGGTCCTCAAAAAAGGCCGACGGTAGTTCGTTACCGGTGGGCTATTAGCGGGCGTAACGCACGTCGTAGGAGCGTCGAAGGACTAAGTAAACCCAGGCTAACAAGGAGGCGTATCCACCGGCCACGAATGATCTACCGATCCGAAGTTGGCATTATTCCGTTCTCTCTCTCTCTCTCTCTCTCTCTCTCTCTCTCTCTCTCTCTCTCTCTGTCTTACCCTCCCCGCGGCCCCCGCTGTCATCCCTCGTCCGACGTCTCGCTTCTTCTTCCCCTTTCTCTTTTTCCACCGTGTATATATCCACGGGTCCTGCCTACCTATGGGCGAATATATCTACCTGCGCCTCCTACCTACGCCCCCGAATATTAACACTCTGATTTATGCGCGTAATTATCTCTAGTTATTTTCTTAGCATGGCCCCGGTGCCTCTCCCCGTAGCTTGTCTTCGTAGCTGCCGGTGCTGCTGATGCACAACAAATTAACCGTTCCTTCTTCCGCCTCTCTTTGCTCCCCGCGTTTCACGTGCCTTTTTTCTCTCCGTCTCTCTTTTCTCTTCTCTCTCAGCGTCGTTCTCGCTGTTCTCCCGACGCAGGTATTTATAGGGGCCTCGTTTAATTTTGTAATTGCATTCTTATTATTCGACGCATTTCTCCGCGAATGGACGCGCACGGTCAAGTCGCTCGTTCGAGGAGGAATAAAAAAAAGCGAGAAAGAGAGAGAGAAAGAAAGAGAAAGCAATGGCGGTTGCGCCTTCATCCGCAACTCAGATTCGACTCGCGGGGATCATTTATTCTCGCGGCGACTCACCAAACGACCTGTCCCGCCTCTCTATGGGTCGTGTGTGCTTTGAAGTGTAGGATGTACACGCCTGAGATATATTCCCGTTCGTTTGTTTAATGGTTACTATTAAATTTATCTCGCGTACGTCAAAGATGGCTTCAAGATGATTAAGGATCATTAGACGATACTGAAACATTACCTCCGGCGGGATCTCCCATCGCGAATACATTTCGGACTTATCAGATCGTAATATTGAAACATTCTCTTTGTGAGGTTACATTAGCGCGTTACATTTAATGCGCGATGCATCAAAGCGAATTTACGATTCCGATAATTGAATCTCATTTTGTGGTCTTAGAAATCGCGCCGAAGCTTCATCGCGCGCGATGTTACAGCCGCAGGGGTTGGAAGCCTCTTCTCGCGCAGGTAAAAGAATCAAGCGGCAGTCCGCCCGAGATATTTCAACTGAGAGAATAGGTTTTATGAGGAACGCGCGGTCGAAGGTGTTGGGGATCGGGGCGCCAGGGCGTCGTCATCTCGACATGGGATCGTCTTGCACGGCGATAGTACCCTTTTTATGAGTCTCCGTTCCTCCTCCGTCGCCGTTCTTCGGCTGCTCTCCTTTCGGCGCGCCCGGGTCCATCTAGAATTTCACATTTCGTCCCATTGTACAGATCGGTAGATTTGCTCGTTCGCTATTCAGAAACGATTTATTTGGCTTTTGGGATCGTCCGTTGTTTGTTTCCTCAACAAAGAAAATCACAAAGCCAATGAGCCATATCATAATCGGCTAAATATCAAACCTCTCATCTTTTTTTCTAAGGTTGAAAATTTTTAACGAAATTCATCGATATACATCCAACTATTATTTTGTGGATAAAAATGATTTTTTCTTCGCTCTTCTTACATGTATACAGAAATAACTCGCCGGAAAATGTCGTTATAATTGTTTTTGACTGTCACTTGTTATAAGATGCACCTCCCGTCAGCAACTAGTCGCGCTGATATCCTTGATAAGTAATGTCGCAAACTCGTTCCGGTTGATGAATTAGCGGTTTGATATGGCCCGATACGCCATATTAATATCGCTCGTTCCGCCGATAAGAGTACGATCGCATGATCGCGCGGATCCTCCTCGGCGCTAGCAAACGTTGCGGAATCGGGAGGAATCAAGGCGAGGTATATAAGCCGACACGCGATAAGCGAGTCTAATTTAAATATTTCTCGAATAATCCCGGCGCCTTTCCGTTCGCCTGACGCTCGCGCGCGAATAATGTCTGGTATACATCGTGACAGGAATGTCCCGTACCACGTGATTAATGTCGTAGTACAGGTGTACCGATACATTGTAACGCGTATATACTCGTGTCGGGGCCTCGGCACGCACGGCAGGGTTGTGATCCGCATTCGCGCATAATTTTACCGCGCCTTGAGCGAGGTTCCGAGAAATTA
This sequence comes from Linepithema humile, assembly GCF_040581485.1. Lineage (NCBI taxonomy): Eukaryota > Metazoa > Arthropoda > Insecta > Hymenoptera > Formicidae > Linepithema > Linepithema humile. The sequence goes on from NC_090128.1 coordinate 34,937,597, forward strand.
TGCGCGTAATAACGAGGAACGACGAAACGTCGGCCGACGGTATCTACCCGCGAAATCGTTCGTGACGTGCGCTCGTCGATCGTGCCCAGCGCGCAGCCCGGTGCCGGGCGCGTCGTCCGAGGAGGTGAGAGAAGACGGGAGAAAGAGCGAGAGAGGGAGAGAGGAGAGGAGAAAAAGAACGGCCCAGGCCGTTCACCGGTGGGATACCGCGCTTCTTTCGCGTTATATATCCGCACTCGCCTTGGTGCGTCCAGTCCCCGCTGTCCTGCTTGTTCGCACTGCGCGCCGCTAATTAGCTTCAAGACCGATGGCTATCTGTCCAACCACATGTTCTTAAAGTGGCGAGAGCCCAAACATCCGGTGCGCCTTTTCCGTTCGGAATTCGAGTCCTTTCACGGATTCGTGACGATGACGACAACGACAACGACGACGGCTTGCATGTCGGCGGCGTGACGCGCGCTCGCTTGCACTTTTTTCCAGCCAGCTTCGTTGCCGAGGAATATGCGTTTACTTCACGGACAGTGATATTAATTGTGTTGACGACGGGACCTTTGGCGCGATTGAACGATTAATTTTTTGCCATTTCTACACGCTGTATTGCCTTGTTATGTCAAAAGCGTTTTTATATCTCAAGATCGCAGATAATTATGATGAAAAAGGAAAGAGATGTTTATCCGACATTTCCATTATTATGCGTTTGGCATCATTCTGCGTTTATGAACAAGTGTAATCTAATAAACATAAACTCTTCAGCTGCATTACAAAGAATGTCTATCTGATACACGACCTGTGTAATGACACAGGTTTAATGCAGCGTGTATGATTAATGATGTACTATATATGAGTAGTGTACATTTAAAGGAGCGTATATACGTATAATTAAACAGCATTTATACGTGTAAGCATTTTATCGCTACATACATCACGGGTGCATTGCGGAGAATATAAACGCCGCCGCGCGACTTTGATTTTGTTACGAGCCCATACATCATCGCCGATGCATAGTGATCAAAACGCGGGTATCGTTAACTGTCGGATTCGCTGCTGGCACCTCATTGAATTTGGAGTCTTGCCTAGAATTAATCTGCATGAAATCGGCGGCATGTATAATGGCGCCGCGCCACTTTCGAATCGACCGCCGTTGTACACGACGGAAGAGATCATAGCAATACCGAAATACACCGCACTGCAAGCACACATGCACAGACGCACGCTCGAACGTCGTGCAATTAGTAAGCGGGGCTCATTATGGAGATTCCGCGCGTAACTAAATACTTAATATAGGTCTCGCTCTCTTTTTCTCTCCGACCTCCGATCTCTCTCTCTCTCTCTCTTACCTTGTCTTGAATTTGTAAAGAGCTATGGCGTTGCTAGAGGCAGACAACCCGCATATAATGACAGTCGCTAAGAGTGAAGCCCCTGGCGTTCCTATAAACGCGCAATATACACACGCACGCATGCTTTTCTCTGTATGAGAACCTGCTCTAAACGCGTCGGACGGATCGCGTGTCGATCTACGCCGAGATATTTGTTACTTTACAGTTGTATCACGTTTTGCGCGTGGAAACAAAGCCATTGTTTGTAGTTCGTACACGCTACGCCGACTAACCGCGCCGCAAACTGGCGTTCACGTTGATCGAGGATGCGGAGCGCCCTGTCGAAACCTGTCGACGTCCTCTCTTCTGGCCACGTCCCCGTCCATCATTCACCATTTTAACGAATATTTGGTTTTATCGCCGCGGTATGGTGTTGAAAGGTCTTGAAATTTTTTTTAGTAAAATCTCGACGAGGAATGTCAACGTTGCACGTTTAATTCTTGCAGCTAAGCCCGGCTTTTCTTAAACCGCTTTCCTTAAATGTCCGTTTAAATCTACAATAGATTTCCGTTTTTATGTTTTCGAAGCAGTAAACGAGGACAGCAGATAAGCAGCAGCAGATTTTATCTTGAACAATCTAAATAAAAACAGATACAACTGTGACATGAATAGTTTTTTGGGATCAGTCGAATGGGTCCTGTTATCTACCGGGCGGAAGATTAATATCTTCCACAAGTTTTCAAGAATCAAGAATTTACAGAATACAGGTCATCGGTCTGTCGAATTTTTTTACGGTTTCCTACGAAGTTATTTTTTTTTTTCTTTTCTTTTATTGTATTTTTTTCTTTGCGATGGTGGGTCGCATTCTGCGCTTCGCCGGCGTACGGAGGAGTAGTGGCGGCGGTACGATCAGATGAATTTGTGAGACGTCGTTGATATTTCAGTGTCAGGGTCGGCGGTTTTTGTCATTTGTAGCGGCAAGCTTCGGAACGCCGTGTATACCAGTGCGTTGCCAAGCTAAATCGAGTTTAGGCTCTAATTACACGACGACGGCTGCGCCATTTCGGAGCAAGCCGTCGTACGCTCGATGTTCCATCGTACACTTTCCCTCGGAAACGTATACAAATATCGCAGACCGAATTCGAGGAACATCGGTCGTTTCAATGGCACAAATCTTGAATCATAAATGAGAAAAAATTTTAAACGCTCGTAACATATTGCAATATCGTAAAAGATGCAAATGGATAACAGTGTTTTTTATTTAATTCTGAATGTACCTCGCGAAATAAAAATTTAATTTCAGATTTTATTAGTCCGATATTTAAAATTGCGAGAAATGATGCAAAAATAGACTGAAACTTCGCTCGGGTATCTAGACGGGGGAAGGTGCGTGTACCGCGGGACACACTGTATATATATACACAAGAGCATGAGCCGCGCGTATCGTGTCACGCTGCACAGATAAGGATCCAGGTTTCGTTTTAATGCGACTACGAATGCTCGTTAACGACCGCGCTCGTGGTCCGTCGCCTCGGCTATTATATTCACATATACACCGTGCGCGCAGACGTGTTGGGCATTCGCGCCAAGTCGACAGCTACGCGAACTGACTCCTCCCACACAGACCGGACACTTCCTTCGGGATCACTGTTATGAAAGTGAACCCTCGAATTAAACGGCACCCCTCTTAATCTCCTCTCGTTTGTTTCCTCTTCTACCTGCGTTATCTTTCAACTTGGCGTTAACGACGCCCTTGGCGTTGATTGCCCCGATCCGCTTGATACTCGACGTCATGAATAAACAAGTCTATCTCGGCCATTGCTCACAAGTTTCACTTACATTTCTTCGCGATTAAATAAATTCTTGTCCGTATGTTTATATATTCTTTATTTTATATTAAAATTATTTGATATTTAATGCTGCTATCCAACTTTATATCAATTCAACTAAAGATAGGATACAATAATTTTATTATAACATATCTAAATTTATAAGAACGATAAAATAACGTAATGCAGTTTGTGAAGTGTGTGGATGAAATATAATGTATAAGAATATTACGTTTTACACGTAAGAAATATTAATTAGTCGCACAGCGGGTTCCGGCGAATTCTAATTGCTCTGACTGACGTGTTATTTTGAAGAGACCAGAAACAAATAGTGCGCTCACATTTGTCTCTCTTTCTCTTTCTCTCTCGCGCTCTCTCTCTCGAAGATACAGAAAAACGCGACCTAAGCGGGCTCGGCGAAGATTAGCCGATCGCTATCGGCTCGGTTGTCTTACCTTAACGAGCTGGCTATAGCCCTAGCCTGCCCCGAACCATTTCTCCCGTTTTGCTTCGACCCGACTTACCTTCTTCGGGCTCTCGTAGAGGAGACGATAGCGCGCAGGTACGCGAACGTACATTTTACAGCGTTAGATATGAATAATGAATCTGTTCATTTTTTGCGTCGTTACGAGCGGATTTACGTCTTAAGGGTCGAAAACGTGGCGACGCCGTCGTAAATCTTGCAGTAAGACTTGTCTGCCGTTAATTTGTAAGTAACGCGAACATAGTATTCGCAAGAAGTACGGCCAGAAGAGAATTATTCCGTCCAATATGTAAACATGTCATTCTGATTCTCTCTAATCGCGGATTATTTATGAAAAAAAAAATGATTTATGTGCATAATAGAGCATACTTTGAGTATACTTAAGTATGATTTTTGAAATATCTTTAAAAAGTATCTTTACCGAGGCATTTTTTCAAAAAATTTGTTGCAAAAATATTGCATCTGTTTATGTAATAGTTTGTACGTAAAAGTGTGATAATTTTCGGTATTATTCATTTGCAAACTACACACATTTACGGCGGACACGCGGACCACTTCCGCTTCCGGTAAATCATGCTACATATAAAAATATATGCCGGCGTTAATGAGAGAGAATTTTCAAAGCGTCAGGTCCGCGAAAAAAATTCGCAGAACCGCACTGCGCGCAACAGTTCCTGCGGGAAATTTACTGCTAATATTTTTTCGCTACACAGACGCATTAGAGTTAAAACACTTGGAATATATAGCTCCGTACTGACTTTGGAAAATTTATTGGTTCTTTCCTGTTCTCGTATTGCGCTCACTGTGCTGCAGCGAAATGCAGACCTGGCGCCACTCGGGAACCGCACGGCCGTCGTTAAACGATCGTTAAGACGAGATTGTATCTCTCTTCGGACCTTTCCGACTGCGTGTCCTCCCGGGAATTCGATTTCAAAAAATTTTCTCATCGATTTACGCAAAATGTCAAAGACAGGCATCTTTTCGTTCGGGAAATTATATCTTATTTTCCAAGAAAATGCGGCCCTTGTTTTCCGAGGAAATGTCTGATTTGTTGTGTCGATAAATTTCGTTTCCTTACATCCGGCAATTAATTATATAGTTTATGTACACCGATCTGCCGATACCGTTTAAGAAAAGCCAAAATGTGTCCCTGGGGATAGATAAATAGTGATTAATTAATACAGTTGCGTTAGAAATTCCACCGTTTGTGGTCACGAGGGAGAAAGGGAGGCCATTGCAATGCGCAAGGTCGTTACTCCCCGTAACGAATTGTTCATTTAATTTTGCTGAACATTTTCGGCGCCGCGGTGGGGCCCAGTTGTAACCCCGGACAGCACGTTCCAATAAATCGAGAATGAAGCGGAAGGGGAGAATAGAAAAAAATGCTTTCGAGTTTCCTTTCGCGAGGGAAACATTATTCGGCATGAAAACAGAAAAGGGACGAGCAGTTTCAGTCAAGTGGATTGCAGTTTTATGTTTTTTTTCCTGATGTTATCTGGTTTCCAAATTTTTACGACGGTACAGAGAAAAATATAAATCAGAGAAAGAAAATGGAAGGCAGAGAGCGATGTTTATTATGCGTAATTCACAATCAGTTTTACAGCCATAAAAAAGAATTATGAAAAGAATTGTAGAACAGTAAAGATACACATATTATGCGATTTTCGTATGCATTTAACGCAGCGTATGAGCGAGATATTTTTAATTGCAACGGAAATGCTTCAGGAGATGGGGTGTACTAAAATATTTGTAATGGAACTTTCGCGTCGAATTAATCGAAGGCCTCCGTTCTCTTCGGCGAGCAAACGGCCCGCTTTTAAATCTGAATCGATCAGTCTGCGCGTGATATTTTCCATCAGAAATATTTTAACGAGAGCAATGTCGAGCCTGGAATTATATCTGTTTGCCGGCGTGCCTCTCTATTGGATTTTGGGGGAGTTACGAAAAATATCAATTAAACATAAAAGCGCCGGGCCGTGTCATCCGATAATGGCGGAGATCGGTTGCCCCCGGGGCGCTGAGTAATTGGGATGAAGGCGCAGGGGGGCGGGAGAAAGGGATTTCGGAGAAAACAATGCTGCAAATAATACAAAGCAAATTGCAGGCACGACTTATCGTATCTACCGTATGGATAATTGGCGCGCGTGTCGAACGAACGACCTTCTATGCAATTTCGAATCGACCACGATATAATTTGCCCCCGCATATAATGAAGGTTTGCTATTTATTAAAGCTGCATTGTCGGTTTCTACAAGCTACGATTAAATGTATTAGAGGCGAAAAAAAAAGCGCCGAAGGAGAGTTTGTTTCGCGAATGTAAAAAATAATCATCCCTTAACCGACTCGCTCACGACGAGCTTTTGCAATTTCCTCGAGACAGTTTGATGGAAAACGCAATATTCACGATGCATACTCGAGAGTTATTCGCACCTACGATCTCTCATTGCCGTAACGCATGCTGATGCGTCCTTCAAGTGCAAATATAGCTTTCCTTCCGTAAACTCCTCAATCACTTCGATGCTCGCCAACCTCCTCCGTTCATTTGTTTGCTCGCTGATTCGTTCGCCCGCGGGGGTTTCGCAGATTCAAAGACGAAGACACACACAGGGCGGCGGAGAGAGGTGGCGAAGAGGCGCAGCTGGAACCGAACAGTTCTCCAACCCGTGATTCTCCAGCAGGTTCATTAGCGCTCCTGTCCTTTGATTAATGGCCGCCCGAGGATATCATTCGCCACCGGTTTTCTTACAGATTATTTCACCGTCACCTATCTAGATGGTCGTTAAGATGGCCCTCCTATGAACTTCCCTTCTCTCGCGATCGAGACGAACTTGCGTATGAAATCGCACCCGTCACGACGTTTTCCATTACGGGTTTACGCCGAGTTATCACCTGGCGCGCGCGTCGCTGCCGACGCTATCGCCGCTTGTCATCGCATTATTCTAACTTCGCGATTTTAATATAATGACCGTACCTCCACCTTGAGTGATATTAATTTTGTGGGAGTGTCTGGCGTAATTGGGAGTAATTTAACATTTTGCATCATCAATATGCATCGGCCCGATGTTGTCTCGACGCTGAGTCCGTAATACGAAATATTGTTCCAGCAAAAAATCGACTATTGAAGGGTTTATGAAGGGAGATTGAAAGTTTATATATATATATATATATATATAGATGGGTGGATTTAAATATTTATAATAATAGAAAACTCAATACTTTACACTTGGAAATTTTTAGTTCGAATAAAGAAAAGAATTTTTGAAGTTTGAAATATTGAAATTCTAAACGTTTATTTATGCGTAGTATCTTTCACGGAGATGCAATCGCGAAGTTTCGTTTACTACCGCGTGATAATTCTGTAGCGGGAAATATTCTGTTTTTTTTTTTTTTTTTTTTTTTTTTTTTTTTTTTTTTTACACCAGCTGCGACGCGTTTTTTTAGAAAGTTATCGATTATTCTTTGCGGCTCGCGGAATTATTCATGAGATCTTCCGAGCTCTGAAATGTACAATACTGCCCGTTCTCTCCGGCGAAGGAAGCAGTCGATATGAGAAGCAGTCGGCGGACTTTTGGCGCTGGTGGAGTAGGCACGCCGCGACGTCACGCAGAAATATTTTTTTTATCTCCTCAAATGCACCGTCTACTCGGGCGACGAACGAGGTTAATTCATTCATCCGGTGAGACAATGCCGGATCGGTTACACCGTGACTTGGCCGTTTATTAATGATCTCCCGGGAGATGTTATTTCACCGCTAATGGCCCTTTTGGATTCCAGTTCTCTCAGGGCCGGCCTTTCATGTTTCACGCTCGACTGCAATGTGAAAAGTTCGAGAAATACGTTGCGCGATAAATATTGCATTGTACGCGGTCTTGAAATGATGATGATTTTTTATATTAATTTTATTACGACTTTAAGCCACTAAGAATAGTAAAGACAATAGAATCGAGTTCTCCATCGGTTGCAATTTTCGAAAAGCCGGCCCTGGCGATTCGCGTCGCGGACACAAAGTCGCGACGACGTGCACTGCTTGTGCCGTTCTGGAATAGGGTTGCAAGAGGAGGGTGAAGGAGGAGGATAAAGAGGAAAGAATGGCGCCCACGCGTTATGCTAACACTCGCGCCGCCGACACGGGCTGGGTGGTCCCGCTCTGCTCCACCTACTCACCCTTCAGCCCCTCTCGCGGTCCACACCTTCGTCGCCTGGATGAGCATACAAATACGACTAATTTCATCGATCGAGGATCCCCGAATGATCTTAACGACCAATAATCGGCCGACTTTTCAGAGACACGGCCCGTCCTCGGCGTGCCCACCCCGAATATCGCGCACGAATACGGTCTCCCTTTTTTAAATACTCTTTGTAATCCGTCTCCCCTCCCTAGTGAATGCTCATCGAAAGCCTATTTCTTTTTTTTTTTTTAATCTCGACCGGATGTGGCTCACGAAAGTAAGCGCATTATGTGAACAATCGGACATTTGTTTGCTAATTTGATGTCGATTGTCGCTTTAAATCCCGTCCGCTTATGCGAAGAAAGTAGAATGAAAGAAATTAAAGAATATCGTTGGGATGATTGCCAAATGGATATGCAGAAACTCAAAATAGCGATTGTCACACTGTCGCGTGCAAGTGCAATACACAAATAAGACACAGAATGATGCGGAGACATGATTTCACCTCCGGTTTAGTCAGAACGATAGTAGCAAATTACAGCTGGACAGCGTGACAATGTTAGGCAACCATCGCTGTTTGAAGAGAATAACGCGGGGCTTTCGGCGACGCTAAAGGGATCACGATGAGGAGCGGAAACGAGAGAGGCGGAGGTGTGAATGAGGCTTGCTTGTAGCGACGCCTCCACTCGCGGCGCTCCCGTTGTGTCAACACCTTGAACGAACATTTCCACCACCACCACCCTAACCGTCGCGGCTCTCCCTTCGCTACACCTCCCCCTGCGCTCCGCGCTTCTGAATTCATTCGGATGATAAACATCTCGGCCGATCTTCGCATAATTCGTCGCGGGGAGGCGCCTATTCACACTCTCAATGAGCCGCGACGGTGTGAATGATTGAGTAAGATAGAAGAGAAGAAAAAGATTCTTCATTATAATCAATTTTATATTTTTCTAATTATTTTTTCGATTCTAATATTTTATTAAAGAAAGTAAAGCCAGATGAAATTTGATAAAGAAAGAAAAAGTTTCAAAATTTTTTGTATCTATTTTTTAATGTAATCTGTTTTAAATTATTTAAAATTATCAATCAAAATTCACGCAACTGCAGAAGCGCTTGATGATGAAGAGTACATCATTACTCACGATGTCGAAAGATTTGATAGCATTGCCCGAAAGTACATCTGGTGTAACATTCGAGCTATCACGCTTTCGGTTCCCTAAGAATCTCCGAGTTTCGAATGTCTCGCAGAGGCACTAAGTGGAAATTGTTGTCAAAAACGGCGGGCCCGAACCGCGCGTACCGGTCCGACGATTCTACCCGCCGATGGGTCATATATTTCGAAACCTGCTGCAGCGAAGAACGCGCACGTGGGCGCGACGAGCGAATGGAAAGACATGCTCCCACACTATCAATTTACCTGTAGCCGCCGTTCGTCGTTTAGTCGTAAGAAAGGACACAAATTGCGTGACACTTTGATTCATAGTAGTAATTCGCCGTTCTCGTCGAGACGTCAAGGAGCAGAAAATAATTGACATCGTATAATCGTATAATTACCGGAATATTAAGCATTTGTCACTATCTTTAGGGCGCTTTTTATTAGTTTTCTGTCAACTGCCTTCTTTCTTTAATACGTCGAGGAAAGTGTCGCAAGTTTCCTTGACGAATGCCAGGCGCTCGCGTCCTTAAATACGACAAGCGGCGCGGCCACTTCAGCCTCGCTTTCGTCCCGACCAACGGCAATAAAGCCATATTGTTTTTGCGACGTTCGCGTCGCTTTAACGCCCGGCAATATAACTTTAACAACTCTCCCTACGAGCTGTGGAACGCGAGGCAGAAGGAAGCCGGCCGCGATGCGCTGGTTGTGGGTGAGGGGATAAGGGGCGAACGAGATTCGGTGACTTTGTGCCTAACACGGCGCCAGAACCTCCGGCCCGGAGTCCCGTGAACACCGCAGGAACGTCAGACGTTGTACATCGTTGGACGGACGAACGGACGGACGGTCCGTGGGTCCGGATGCGGCGTGGATATACCTCCTCGTATACATCGCGGGGCGACCCAACCCACCCGTTAGACCCTCGTAAAAATTTTTTCTCGATCTTTTTGGCCCTCGATCTCCTCTCCACGGAGCAAACGGTCCGCGCCACAGCTTCGACGTCCGAGGATTTAATTTGGGCGACCACAGCGTTCTCGTTTCACGTTCTCCTTTCCCCTCCTCCTCCTCCTCCTCTTCACCCGCGATCTTCTCCCTCGTCCCCGGCTCGCCTCGTCGAGCCGCTCTCTCCTCTCGATCCTTATCCGATGGTTTATCATATCCACCGCTCGCCGTGAAAGATACCTTCCTCTCGAAGGCGCGGACGCGGCGGGGTTCGTTTTATCGAGACGCGCCCGTCCCGCTCGCCCCTCCGATCGAGAGGATTAATATGATATAATTAATAAAGTATCGACCGTGACACCTGATTATTCGACGAGCGTTAGTTATGGCGTCGCGAATGTCGGGATGAGAGGTTTAATAGAGGACAGGTGATCACGATCAGCCAGAGATTACGACACGATTCCTCGGTATCTTCCAAAATGTATTTTACGTTTTCGCATATTATCGAAATGACGATAAAGCACCCGTCCGTCCATGAAACCCGCGTCACGACTTCGGAATGTAACTTTATCCGCTTCGTCGGTGTCTTATCTCAACGTACGGATGGATGTTAATTAAAAAAAAAAATAAAGGAAGAAAGGGAACTACCACCTCTCGCACTTATCGTGTCATTTAAAGTGTTTATCTCGTCAACGACTGTCCTCTGGATGTAAACATTATTGATGCGATAATGAACCCAGAGTCGAGCTTTCCGACACTTTCCTACAAATAGGGAAGAACCAGCTCTTCCTCTTTTTGAGCTTATGTCGCACGTGGCACCGAAAACATAACGACGTAAAATTTTTTGCTCGTAAACGCTCTAAGAAAAAACGTTCACTTTTATTACACTATATCTGTTTTATGCTGTCAAATGTGTTCTGCAACACTTCTTTCCAAAGAACCGATCCCTGAAAAAAATGTGTCTGCTGTTTAAAGTAGTTTTGACGCACTATATTCCGAGCTCTTTTATTATCATTTTACTGTCACACGCAATAACTAGCAAAGAATTGTGACGATTGACGCAACAAAGATAGAACTTTGTCGAACGCAAGACAGATAGAGTCTCTTATTTGCGAAAAAAGAAGGTTTGTTACTTTTTCGAATTTTGATCGACATTAAAATCGCGAATATAGCAAACATTTTGTAAAAATATCCTCAAAATAATATAATATAATCCTTGTAATATAATAATTTTTGTTTCCGAGAGGAAGAAGGCAGATATAAGAGCCCCACTCTTAAAGCTAAAAGAGCTCCTTTTCTCTCCCCCGCGTCTTCCCTGCGTTTCTTCTCTCTCTCGTTCGTCGTGTATATGCTAATGCGAGACGAATGTCTCCTCCTTTACCCTCTTCGCGTCCTCTCGCCTACGAGAGAGACGATATCTTGTGTCTTCGTACGCTATGTCGACGACTTAGGAGGATGCGTTACCCCGTGGGCGTGTTTGTTCAGCTAAAATCTCCGCAGTGGGCTGGCTGTTGCACCCGGTGCTTTTCCTGCCTCTCTCCACGTACCTTTTGCGTCTCTGTAATCGATTGCTCATCGACATAGCGATAGATTAGCTAGAATTATCGCCAGGCGAATCAAGCGATCGCGCGCATCGACATCGAAATCGGCCGGAAAGAAAGTGGAATATATTCACAAATACATTAGACCACCTGATGAAAAATAAGTGCCAACGCATCGATATGTAAATTTATTACACTCCGAGTTTACGCAGATGTCTCGATATGCATTAATAAACATGTCTGTATCAAAACAGATTTACGTTCTGACTTATACATTAAAATGAGCTTATTTGCAGTCATTTTGTGTACAATAATTGCATTAATGCTGTCAATCAATGTTTAATGAGCTCTGAACGACGGTCTCTAAACGATTGTCTAATTCCGTAGTTTACCTTTAGTAGACGCGCGCTCCTGTGTCGCGCCGCAGGATATATCGTCTTTGGTCACAGACGCCGTAACCGGAGGGTACGTTGCTCGCGAGAGGAATATTACGCAAGAGGGCAGTGCCAAGAAGCCGAGAGAAGTGCGGAGGTAAACGTCTGAGGTTTCCCCGAGGGGACAACAAACGCAAGGGCGGTACAGAGAGAGAGAGAGGCGCGCGGTGATTCCTCTACGCCGAGAATTCGTAACACGTGTAGCCCGGTGGTTTATGGTGATTAGTAGTTTACTGGAGACATTTCCGTTGCCTGAATCGTCCCCGGGTTTCCTTCGACCCGTTCTTACATTAGTTACTCGATTCTCGTCTACAGGACGCGGTAACGCCTCCCTTCCTCGAAATGTCGTCCGAAATGAAGCCACGAGTCTGCCTCGTAATTTACATCTAGCGGAACTACACGGTTTTCCACCAACTATCGCGGCAGGCAAGTTTACATTCATAATTTTTCTCCGAGGACTTGGGCGATAAGCCGCCTTCTCCAAACATTTACACTTGTAAATTGTAATTTTGTATTCGATGTATAAAATCTTAGGAAAACACGGAGCACTTCAGGCATGACATGTTACGCATTTTTTTACTATTAGAAGACAAAATGGATAGAATATTTATTTTATTATAAAGCTAACATTTTTTTATACTTTGGAATGTATCTCATCACACTCTGCTGGGATAACTATGGTTGTGTAAGGAGAATTTCGGGAAACTGCTGGACAACTAAATAGTTTCAGGAAGCGAGAATGGTGTGGGCGTGTGTCTCCTAATTATTAGCATAACGTACAACGCTGTCTCGGATGACAGTTATATCCGGACTAGAATCTGGCGACTGTTAACGTTTACTCGACGCCGCCCCGAATTCCAGTAGGTTAGCGCCAGGGCAGAACTGTCTTGCGTTCCCGAGTGCTTCGTCAGCTTAGGAACTCGAGTCTGTGAGTTTGTTTCCGCATGTTGGAACTAGAGTCTCCTCGAAATGTGAAAAATGTTCATGTTTCTGCAAGTGTTCCGAAAGCGATGCAACTAAATCAAATTCTACTTCAATTTTCCAAAGAACGCATTGAAAAGGAGCCGCCATTTTGCGCGGGCTAAGTGCACTTGAGAAACTCGATCAGCGAACTTGGTATCTGGTGAATCTCAAGTAGTCACGCGACGCATGTGAAAACGCGTTGCAACACGTGCTGCACGCATGTTTCCGCAAAAGCCGCGTTGCACCGGCCGGCTGTTTACGAGCCGGTCGAAGCCACTGGAGGATGTATAATGTTGGCAGTAACTCGCATCGGTGCGCACAAAGGAGGTCATGACACAGGACACTCACTGTCAGACTAAACACTGACCACACTTCGCAATCATTGAATCCCGGCTTGTCGGTATTACGTTACCGAGTCGCTCGTTACGCCGTCTCGAAGGATACGTGAGAACACGCTCTCGCAAGGACTGCGCGCAATGTCCTGTCATTTATCTGCCGCGGGCAGGGAAGCCGGGGGGGGGGGGGGAGGTAGAAGGGACCGGATCGACGACTTCTCGTGATTGATCGGCAGCAACGCCTCGACGACTAGCTGGCGTCGGCTCTCTCCACCCCGTGTCTCCTGCTACAGGAAATTTGGTACTTCCGCGGGGCCCCATACATCCATACACATTTACGCATACCACAAGATTTGCAATACTCTCGCTTAATTAGTCGACTATATGTATTTCCTGTGATTGTCATGGCATCGGCGCTTCTTGTGGCAGCCAATGAATTATGATACTTGCGGAAAATTGATTGATTCAGGTTTGATCACGTATTTCCAATGTTGAATTATCAGCTGTGCAAAAAATGCAAGTAGTCGTTTGCTTTCTATATTTATTTCTAATTCAATTTACATTTATTGCTAGCTAATTCTTATTTCTGTTAATTTTGTAACATAGGCGAAAATTGCCAATTAAAAATTTTACTGCAACATAATATGCAAGTGCGTTTTGTCTCGGCGCCTGGCGCCATAGTTTTGTACAGGATTCAGCCAATTAGGCCCTGCACGACGAGTGATTCGTCGAGAAATATTTTCGGTCACGCGCTAGAAAGGGCGGAGGGAAAAAGGGACGCGGTCGAAACGACTGGTGTCTTCTTACCAATTCGAGAATTCCACTCCGACGTTGCGCCGCTGTGAATGCTTATAAATCGCTTCCAGGTTTTGGCGTTTGCTCTATGGGGACGGCTGTCACGCGCGATCCTAACGACGTTTAACTAATCACGCCCGGAAAAAATATATATCCGCGATGGGAAACCGGCGCCGGGGACGAGGCTGCCAACAAGTAAACAGAAATACAACTCCAGTAGGTCGACTAAAAAAAAAAATCATTCGAAAATATAAGTTCAGACGCGTTTTCACCTGCATTCGACGCCAAATACATATTTCAAACGTAAAATATACAATATAAAATACATCATTATAATTTTATCAGATTCTCTTTTTATTTATACTCGCATATGCGATAATATTGAGATTATCATTAATGCCCCTCTTTTAATTTCTTATTCACACTTAATTTAAAACACGTCGGCAAGTGGAGTTATGTATAGCGGACTCAGACACGCTACTGCGAATTCTTCCAATATACGTAATTAAGACATAAAATATGCAATTGCATCGTTATAGCCCCATTTTCACCAAGCCGCTCGCCATAGGCTGCATTCGGCGCAGTGATAACTGGCAGCTGCACTGCACTCGAACCCTTACCTCTCAGCAGCAGTCCGATCGTAGTGATGCCATTTGCTTACAGCGTTTATTACGCCATATCACGCAGCATTGTGTGCTGCAGGCGTGTACGCTCGTGCTGCAACACAGTATATGCACACACATTGTGGACATTGTAATCAAGTATACGGAATTATAATTGCCTTTCGATTCTTTCGCAGCGGCCAACTAAATACGAGATGTAGAATTTGCGGAAAATACCGCGATACAACACCTTGTATAAGTAGATCGTTAAAACGGCGATATCAATTCAGGACATCGGGATCCCGGCGATTATATTAACATTCCGTGCCCTGTTGCTCGACAGGCGCTCTCGTGCGGCGAAAGTAACTGCACTGTGCAATTTTACTGCCAAACTGCAAGCAAGATTACGACCGTTTTTATTAACGCTAGAAATTTAAAAAATTATGGTATTTATTACAAGTGTATGTGTATGGTTAGAATCTGGAGATTTTTCTCGAGTAACATTATTACCTTAATATATTTGTCATTGTGTACGCCGTCGAGATGGCGATTTGTTTTCGCTATCGTCTCACGGTCTTTCGGTTCTTATCGTGTTATGCTATCGAATAAATCCCATTCGGTACGAAAATATTCGCGCGTCTATCGTTTCTCACATTCATTCGTGCATTATCTTCCACTACATCTCGGTATTCCAATTTTCTGCTACCTCCTTGCCCAAGCGAAGATCCGTTAACGCTGTCGAGCGATATCGAGATTGGTTACACTTGAATCGAGATTATAAGGGCCGATCTTAAGCAATTTACGGGAGGGGCACCATTATGTACGTATATATCGCCGCGACGGCGGCGTATATACCGTTAAAGCCGCATAAAGCGTTACGCCGTCTAAGTAAGCGTGCGTCTTCTACATGCTAGTACATATATACGTAGGCTCTTACCTACCTGCCACGCTGAACTCTTGGTCCGTAAATCAGGAACACGAGCCACGGCGGAAAAAGTCACTCGCCATCTCGCCGATAAGTTTACCTACGACGATGGCGATGGTAACTTATGTCGCGGCCTATCCGATCCCGCGCACGGCGAGAGAGCCGATCTTTACGATTTACTCGAAGCGCAGTAAAGCACTCGCTTTTGCGCACGCCCCTTCTCTACAATTTCTCTCTCTCTCTCTCTCTTTTTCTCTTTATTTCTTCGGAAAAATTGCGCCGATACAAAATAGATTTCGTATTTATAAATGGTAAACGATTATGTCTTGGTACATGAAAATCGTATATAGAATAATATTAATTTCATGTATTTTAATGTATTAATCGATGGTGTTATCGATAAGGTGTCAATTTGAGATGAAAAGTTAAAACCCCGAATTTTATTACATCCCCATAAATCAGCTAGAAATTGATAATATTATGCAAAAGTGGGTCAATCGCGTGGGATAAATCGTGCCATACGGTGCGACCAATTTCGGCGGGTACGACCGCGTAAATCATCGCCGATAAGGATATCAGAATCACTCCCGCAGTTCAGTGCGGACAAATCGAACGGTCCGGACGGACGGTCGGTCTTCGCCACGCGGCGGGCATAAATATTCCACGAGTTGCCTAAGAAGTAGCTGCTGAGCTGCCGCGGAGCCAATTTAGAGGCAGCTCGGTTAATGAGCCACCGCGGATGCCACACGCATCTTTTTGCGCCCCCAGGCTCCTGTCTCTGTGTGGCCGATCGAGCGCTTAACAAACGCGCGGGCACCTGGTTCTACTCCTTTCCCCTCCACTCGCCTCCTGTTCCTATTCTGCCCGCGCTCAAGAATTTTGCAATGCATCTAAGTGCGACAGGTTGATAAGCTATATAATTATCAATTAAGCCCAAGTCATTAAGTATTCCATTTTAGTAAAAAATTTAAATTTTCCCGATATAAAATTTTTTTATTAATTACTCAAAGCCAATTACTACATCGTAATAAATTGATTAAGTGTAATTGGATGTCACCGATTTAAAGGGGGTTTTCCTCGCTGCCCGCGTTATCGTTCGGCAATAATTAGATGATGCACAATGTCTGAATGAGAAACGTCGTCGTGCGTAGCCGTCGGGTGTTGGTACTTCCTCGCTTTACGCGCCGTTATCTTATTAAAACGTATAAATAAAACGCGATAAGCAAAAAACGGCGCGAAAGTTGTACGAGCGCACTGTCGGACTTAACGCCCATCCAATTAATTTCGTGACGTCGTCCTTCGCGATGCCCCGCAACGATCGGTGAGAACGGACGCACCCCTGCGGTGCGCTTTCTCTCACGGATACCGGTGACCCTCGAGCCAATGCCTACTTGTAATTTTCAAGCGGATGCGGATGCTGGTCCAGATTCCACTTCAAACATGCGAACCGTTAAGTGAATATCTGATTTAATTTTTTTGTTTTAATCGGACGAGAATCTGAAAGAATTGATATTATGCGCAAAATGTTCTTAATTGTTATAAATATTATAATATATAATATTATATTATAAAATATTATATTATATAACTGAGCAATATTATTTTTTTTTTGCTTCCTGTTATTCGAACTATTATCTATTAGAACATCTCTCTTTGCAACGCTCTACTTTATTCATTTGTTTCAAACGTATATTTTTAGTTACTTGGCGGTCTCAAGTAGCTATGTCTGACGCGCGTGTTTTTTTTTTTTTTTTTTCTTTGTCATGTGACATCTGTTTTGGTCTTCTTAATTCATACTCGAATCTCCATTGTCGACCGGATTGACGAGAAAACCGTAAATAGCGCGACGGCAAGACTTTAGACTCGCGGATCATCTCAAGCGCTCCTTGCCTCTCCTGTCCTCCGCATCACCGCGTCACTCAGTAGACCGGAGACATTATTTGTGGCCTCGGGCACGGCCCTAATAATAACACCGAGTAATGAGGAGGATAGGGACGGCGGACATTGAGGTGAGAGACAGAGAAAGAAAGAGTGCAACACACGCGGGGTCGCGCGTTCATGCGTTTCATACGTTCGCCGAGTGCGCGATGTTCCGAAGGGATGTCAGGAAATTTATATCAAGTTAAATCGAGATGGGGTGAGGAGAAGGAAAGAGAAAGAGAGGCTTAACGTTTTCGCCGCGACAACATCTTCCCCGCGGCTTACCCCAAACGAAACGTCAGAAGGCACTCCGACAGGAATCGGTAATTAATGCGGCGACTTAAGGCGACCCGTTTATCTCTCGGGCCGGCCCTGACAACGTGACGGCAGGTGCAACCCCTTCTGGGTAGCGCCCGGTAGCTTTCCTGACGCGTGACAAACTGGCGATCGAGTAAGGGTGGACGTCGCGACGCGACGCGACGTTTCTCTCGTCTTCTTCGCGCTCTTCTCGTCTGCGTTTCGACTTCCTCCGTCGTTCTGTCGCGCTGTTCCGCGGCACGATACGGCACGTATGACGTCACGCGGCCCCGCGACGACCGAAAGGTCGGGAAATAAATTCGGTGAGGCCGTGAGCGTACGAGGAATCTATAAATTCGCGCGTCTCTCGGAATACGCATGCGAAATATATATGTACATGCTGGGATTTACGCCGCTGTGGGCGTATGAACATAATCACGTAAATATATTTTTGTTGAAGAGCGGGATTTGATGTAAGTCCTAGGAAAATTTTTCAAATAAAATCAGAATTATATATAAATTTATAAATATTCTCGGGTTTCTTGTTGATATTAATTTTTAGTAAAATTACATAAGAGCTAGATTTAGAAAACTTTTACATATTGTCTCAGAAATAACGAAAATGATTGCGCGATTGAACAGTTTCTTGAGGATTCCGTAAAGGATTCCGGGAATTCAACTGGATATATATCTCGCACACGATTTTCCAGTTCTGTGCAGTCGAACACGATATGGCAAACGGTGCTTGCAACACGCTATATTTATTTCGCGCAATGGATCGCGATTATTGCCTCCGGCGCAGATTAACTGTCGCCGATAGCGGCAGTGGCATCGATTGATAGATATGCAAGAATCGCAGGATGCGGATATACAAGCTTCGCAGAAAATATCCGGTGAAAACTAATTTCCGGAGTAGCCGCGGTCGGCTAGATCTCCGCCGTGCGTATCGGTCTATGGACACGATTGAAGGAGCGATCAAAGTAGTACGGGGTTATTGTTTTACGACGTCGTTCAATACGCAACAATCTCGCAATACTATTATTCTTCTGGCTGCACACACATCTAGGATACTATAGTACTAAAATGTACCGGAACAAACATCAGGAGATCATAACTTTTATTTTATTTTCCCCTCCAAGTTATATTACTTCGCAGATCTAAGTGTTTGTTTAGATATTTAATATTCTTTTTTTAGCAATTATGTTTAATTTCGTTTACTTGAAAACATTGGTGAAACGTTTTAAAATTGTTTTACTGATAAAATACTGATATTACTAAAATTGAAATTACGCATGCGTGTAAAATTCATATTCTCGCAAAATCAATTTTAATTTTTATCTCAGCTTTTTAAGTACATCAGTCCGTCGTTGTTCCGCCTTCTTCTTTTCGCGATGAACTTTTGCTACACTGCCGAGGCAGACCGGGTAGACCGACAGTATAGATATCAGCGGCTCCTTCTTACCGTGCCGTGGAAACAAATAAACTCGGGCCTTCACGTCATAACTGTCGGCACGGCGGCCACGCTTAATAAATACTCAGTCGCCGTGCCTTATGAGAACGACGTGTATAGAGCCCTTACCGAGGCTGGACCGATATATATGTCTATCCAAACATACGGCCGTGGGCGCGTGGGTGCGCGGGGTTTATACGGGGACGAACGAGTGAGATAGTGCTCTGGTGACAGCGGCAACGAGCCGTGCATCGGTTAGTCTCGCCACATCAAGACCCTAACGTACGAGTCCCTCTGACTCAATCGCGCGCTCTCGTATACGTTATCCGCGCGTGTGTTTTACTGGTAGCGCAACATTCGGTAGCTCTTTGCATTCAGCGGGTAATTCTGGGCGATACGCCGGTACATCGTTTCGAACTCAAAAGATTTAAGACGGTGCTTCGGAACAAGTGATTTTGATTGTTTCTTAATTGAGTTATAATTGTCTCATAAGTATGGGAACTTGTAAGAGTAATGATGAACATATATTATGAATAATTATGTTATTGACGTCGAACAGTTTCAGTGTACATTCAAAGTAAGACGAATAAAAATGAAAAAAACATTCTCGGCACACAATAGAAGACCATTTCGCAAGATTTGACTTTGACAAGCATCGCGTGTACGCATCGTAGTTATAAATACTTAATCAAGCGGCGTTTTGCACGGACGTATCTTCTCAACGATGCTTCGCTTCAATGTTGCCGCCGCGAGGAGGGCTCGTATGGAAATCCTTGAAAGGCCATGCATGCAGTGTACACGTATACTGAGGGCTAATGTTGCTCTTTTTTCGAGAATTCTGAAGGGGCCTCGGCAAAACATCAGACCTCTCTCTTCCTCCATCTCTCTCTCTCTCCCTCTCTCTCTCTCTCTTTCTGAGAGCGGCCACAAGCTCTTCAGGGACGTACGATATTACGATAGCCCTCGTCGTCCGAGGAGAGTACCGGGCTTCCCGTCGAGAGCCACTCGAGGATGTGTTTGAGAAGGGGTTCGCTTTTCTCCTCGAAGCTCAAGACAAACAGCTCTCGCTCGTGGCATCGGTAGCATAATAATCGCCCGCGTATATTTCCGCCGTCTCTCACTCTCTTCTTCCGCGACCGACCGCGTTCTTTTTCTCATTTCCTTCCACCACTCGTGGCACTTTCTTCCTCGTACACGCTCCTCGCGCGCCTAATCGCGTCGATCTCTTGTAGATCTGCATCGTACTTCATACGGGCTCTTAACTGATTTATTATACGCTCGTCAGTGTGAGACGTCGCGAGTTCTCTTTGTATGCGCGATATATGCAATCGCCGCTCTATCAGACTTGTATCTCGCCTAACGGAGTCCTCGCTTTTTTTCCCTCCTTTTTCTCGCCCCCCCTCCCCCACCCCCTCCTCCGCCCGTCTTGCTCCAGCGTTTGGGTCCTTCTGCCCGGTGCCTCTCGCGAGCGGAGTTACGAGACCTTCGAGCCACTCGTTTATCTTGCTTGACGAGGAAAGGAGGAATTAACGAGGAATTAATAGCGGATCCTAATGATAAATGATTCCTTCAGCCAGGCACCCTTGCCGCCTGTCCTAATTTGTCTAATTATTTCACTTAATTCCCTCCCGCGCAACGACAAGATTTCGTGCCTCGCCTTAACGAAACGAAGCTAATTAATGGCGCCATTAACTTACGAACAGGTTAGCATATATTTTTGCGCCCGGACCTGCAAGGCGCAAGACCCGCGAAAAGACTTCATCCCGTATATCTATCCCACGTTATACAACTCACGTAATTATGTTCGCGTCATGCTCGCCCCGTGCAGCAGCGGATAAAAGCGAATTCAGGAGCGGAGTCAATTTAATCGCCGTAATGACACTCCTTTCTTGCCGCGTCGATTTTTTGCCCCATTAAATGGGTGGTATTATTTCGCAAGCGTGTGCATTCATTTACGCGAGATGTAATTTTTTTGCCGCTTCCTTCTTCGCGCCCGCGGTATGAATATCGCTTAATGACACCGCAATTCTTTAAGAACACACTTCGAACCTGCCGAAAAACACTTAGCCAATGAAATGCATTGCGTGAAACTCCTCATTATACCGCCCATCGTACGGAACGAATATAGCGGTACACTGTTCCGAAGTATATCAAACGTGGAGTCTCCGCTCCGATCGTCCGCGCACAGCTGTCAATCCGCAGGTCGCGTGCGGGGTCCGTTCCTCTTCACACGAATCGTCCCGTAAGTATAGACTCGGGAGGACCGCGATTATCCTCGGACGGGATACGAAAACGCGACGACGCCGCCGCCGCCGCCGCGATGGTGGTGGTGATGTCGGACGTGTTCGCGAGCGCGCGGCTATTTACCCCGATGTCTTTCCTCAGCTGGCGCGTTCCATCAGTCACACGCAAATAACTCACGTCCCCTCGCCGCTCGAGTGTCCTGGTAATTTATGTGCTCGAGCCGGGATGCCATCGTTCTCTCGTCCTCGATAGTCCTTGCTCTTCGCGTCCGCTGTTTTGCCTCCTTCGACGGACAAATTGCTCGCGATCACACTACTTCTATGATAACTTCAGCCGGTAGTCATTAATCTGCGTTCGGAAATCTATGGGGGGAGGGGGGTGTTTGAAAAATTATTATGCTCCTCCCCCAAGTTTGAGATGTAAGACGATTGCCTCGAAAGCGCATTATTTTTTTTAATGCCGGAGATTATTCCGAAAAAAATTCGACGCGATTTTCTGAAACGCTTCATTTCCCATGAAGACGCGGCAACGAGTTAATTCGGGAGCCGTTCATCAGGGTCGCGGCAGTAACGTTCGAGCGACAGCAGCAATTCGAGAAACGGTGAGGTGGGAGCCGAGGAGAGCCCCGCGCGCGGTAACATCGCGCTCGGTAACATCGCGCTCGGTATATTTATTGGTGACGTTATTTTGGTATTTCGTTACGCGGAGGTCGTGGCGCGCGCGAGTGGCCGCGCGCAGCCCATTCGATCCGTTGAGTAATCGTCGCCATTAAGCACCCTGTCCTCTCGCGTCTATACGCGCGCGGAGGCCGTGCGACGGCTTCTTTTTGAAAAGTCGACGGGCACGGAAAGGGGTTGCCCCGCATCGCCCCGCCTGAGAAATAAGAGAGAGAGAGCCACGATGAAGGGTAGGGCGAAGAGAGCGCGGGGAGGTGCGACGCGCGCTTAGACGAGGAACACCGGGACCTCTTAGCAGTGATGGAACGACCGGGATTCACGCTATGACCGCTACACCGCCAATTCACCCGGTGATGAACTACTCCGACCGACCGCGACCCTCTCTCTCTCTCTCTCTCTCTCTCCCTCTTTTCCATCGCCGCCCGCCGCCGTTGACTTGGCGCGGACAAAAACGTCGAGGACCATAGAGTATTCTCTCTTCTCTTCCCGTCGACGGTACCACCCAATTAGCGATGCCGCGCCTCGACGCTTCTCTAACGCGTCCTTCCAATTTTCGTCCCCGCTTCCTCACGCCTGACTTTCGGGTGTTGAGAAATATATACGATGTATACCTCTCGACATCCATCATTGGGGAGCCGCGCTTACCTAATTGTTTTCGCGCCTTCTCGGTGGCCCCAAAGTTTCGGGGAAATGAATTTAGATCAAACGACTGGGAAACTTTCATCTGGATTTAATTGAATGTTAAATATTTCAAATTGAATATATTGAACATTGAATGGAATCTATTAGATCGAGTATCTTCTCAATCTCATTCAGGTGTTGAATGTGTTGATCGGTACATTACGTTGCGATGTGTTCTCCAATTTAGCTACTTGCGTCGGCAATTTTTCAGACGTCACCTACGCACGCGATCGAATCGCTCAACTCTGTCGTATTAATTTCTGCACGAGTTTTGTGCGATTCTCCGATCTGTCGAAACGCCGTCTCGATAGGATCGTGATACATTGGGTCCAGAATAGAGAACACGGCGAGGCGAGCCAATTTCTCTTAACCCGCGTGACACACGAAGACAAAGTTGGTTCGCGACAAGAATTCCGTCCGTAGGCGGAAACCAGAAGTAACATTCGCGGCGGAAGAAAGGCTCTCGCTCGGCTCGGCCCGTTCATCTGCGTCGTCGCGCGACTCCGTTCCGTCGAAAAACGTTCCCTACGGAGAGGAACGGCCAACGTGGACCATTATGCGTGCGAGGGGGCGAGCTTTTTTTGCAGGGAATGCCGACGGGCGCCGAGGGTGGGCCGCCGCCGTCACGTTGACGAAAGTCGCGCAGCTGGGAAACCGAGGCTGGGCGCTTCGCGGTCGACGAGGAGCGGCGGCGGAGATCGGCGCGCGCGAGAGAGACTGTTCAGCGGACGAGGCAGAGAACATTCGCGTGCTTTTGGGTATCTCTATATATTTTGCCTCCAACCTACACGTGTCGCCGCGTGTCTCGTCGCTGTTCCGGGCTCAACATTCTTGCATGGCACGGCCGTCTCTCGGCCGCCTCGCGCCGCGCTTCTCTGTGTCTCGCCTCTCCGGATTCTTTTTTTTTTTTTTTTAATTTTCTTCCTACGTATCATCGCCACGATGGCCCGCAAACAAACGCGTAATCCTCTCGTCACCGGGACCCGTCATCCATCGCGGCTAGAATTCAAAATATACCCCCGTGCGCGTCGAGCCGGAGCTACGCTCGAATTCCTCGACGAAAAATACGGCTGGCGGAGACGTATATTTACTTCTGCCGTCGTGGCTGAGTTTCTGGATCGCATCGTGCTGCCTAGTATTTATCGAATTGAAATGTACGCTTCATTCTTGAAGTGAAATTAATTGGGAGTCTACAAGAACTTGCATTAACTGTAACAACATTGTGAAACGATAGTAGTGTAATAACACGGCGAAGTATGATGAAGCGGTGCTATAAAGATACACGTTCGCAAGGAGCGGAAATGTTAATGTAATATTTATACAACATTACTACGCGTTAAATGAATCTGTATCAACTCGAACGACCATACTCTCAAGCGATAAATTATCCGGCGCGACTGTTGCTCCAAAAAATGTAAAACGGCCTTATGCGAACGCAATCTTATTTTCCTTCGCGTGGAAACGTTCCTTCGCATAATATTATGATAGCATAGTCTCTATGATTTACTCTGTATTTTCCACGCTTGAATTGCACTCGGCCAAGCTGCTCAGTGCATTTTGCTGTTTCGCTGTGTACAGAGAGCGAGGGCTATAATTGTCTGCCACAGTGTTACGATCTTCATCCATCCTAAACGTCACGTCGATCCGAATGACGCGCGCATTTGTTTTCGACGATCAGCAGGCGCTTTTAGGCATCAGGCGGACTAGCGGGTACGCAGTGTGTCGTTCCCTCGGTAATTAGAAATCGCCGGGAAGCGCAGCCCAGCCCGTACATCAGGCCAAAGTGGAAAGACCGATTAGCCCGACTCGCTGTCAAAACATCCACTTGCGCCCGTGACACTTTGTGTTTCCCCCCTTCTCGCTTTTTTGGCTCCCAGTAGGCGCGAGGAGTGCCGCACTTCGTGCACTCGGAGAATCAGTCACCCGTGTGCACTCCCGGCAGTCCATCACTCTCGGTCTGGACGAATGGAGCAAGAACGGGTGCAGCGGCAAAGGACGGATGCGATGTGAAAAGGGCGAGCGAGAGCGCGACGGCGTCGGCGACGGCGGCGACGCATAATATATCGGTTTAAAAGTACCATTTATTTAAACGGCGTTTACAGCGGGGACCGTGCCGCGGGACGAAAAACACAGACCGCAGCCGCTGGAAATAATAACGGGGTTAGCAGGGCCCTCGACGAGAAGAGTAACGTCCCGTGCGCCCGGCACGCGGATGCAATTGAATCAATCATCCCTGAAAAAGTGCCACTGGATGCTTTCCACTCGGTAACCCGCTGTAAATTAACGGCGCCACAAGTGCCGCTGCAGCGGTAACAGTCGTCATGGAACGGGAAAACGTTGCTCTCCGCGCGACGCGCCTGGTTTTTTATGGGAGCTGTCGTTGACGATTATGATGTTCCAACATGTTTCGATAATTTGGATTATAGTATTATGCGCAATTTGCGTTTGCAATTACGGAAATATTCTATCGACCACAGGTATTACAGAATCAATTGGGAAAAACGACTGTTTTTTAATCGGCAAAGCATTAGTAACTGAAAAATTAATATTAAAAGTGAAGATTCCTAAAAAAGCTGCAATTTTTGAACCTTAATATTTCTATTATAAATTAATTTTAAAGCATAGTTTCAAGATATTTAATTCGCTTCTCGATCCGCTCCGAATATTTAATTCACGACAATGTGAACGAACGAATAAAGAAAATCGCGCAAGAATGCGACACATATGCGACTGAGATTCCGATACCGAGCTCCTCCCGCATTTAAAACCGTCGCAGTCCGTGCGGCATGTGCTGCGAGAGGCATGGCCATGGATATCTCAGGACTTAAATGAACTCCAGCCGCTGACACTTTAATGTCTCGCGGCCCCTCTCTCCATCTTTTTCTCTTCCTCGGCCGCGCGGTCGCGTCATCGCTGACATAATTGTACGCGGCAGTGATGTACTAAGGACGCACCCTTGACGTTGATTATATTCAAGCAGGAACATGTATATCTCCGCGGTGAAATGCCGCAATTTCGTAACGCCAGGGATCGAGAGAGATCGCGGAGGGAGAAAGAGAGAGACGAGGAATTCGGAACCGTTAGCCGTTGTAAAGTCGAAGTCGTTCGCGCTCCCTCCGATCGTATCCGAAATTGTGTCTTCAAAGAGAGCATATTATTTGTGATCTTTTGCCGGGATCGAGGACGCTGCGTCCGTAATTTATTGAAGCGTGGAATACCAGGAAACCTCAGGAAATCGTACATCTAGCGGGGAGAGTGTCTTCGTGACGGCGTGTTACGAAAGCGCATACCGTCGGTTCGTCACAGGATTATTTTAGGATTCCGCTTAATTCCAGGCAGGACGGTGTCGCAAGCTCTGAATGTCTTTGTCGGAGCTTTGCGATGTTGCACACGATGACTTGATCCGCTTGACATTTGTATATTGTCGAACATGATATCGTACATGCTATAATTCACATCATACAATGCGTAGGTTATTGGCTAAGAATAAAAAAAATATCAGTAGTCCTGCGTCTGTATTGTCGATTCGTTCTCTTCATCACAGCGTTACGAAAGGCGAGGTCCGGCGAAACGAGCGAGCGGCTCACGTTTCGCCGGCGGCGAAATTGACGGGGACGACGACGATGTCGAATCGTAGGTAGCGGCGCAAGACGCCGCCGTCGGGTCCGCAGTTGCGTCAAAGCGCGCGGCAAAAGGAAGACGACGCGAACGTAGAAAGTGCGGGGGGGGGGGAGGGACGGGAAAAACAAGAGAGCGAACGAAACTGTAGCGGACGGAGAGGAGCGCGGATTAACAATGGCGCAAATACTGGTACCGGCAGCAGAATGCCCGCGAGCGCACACGGCGCATAATTAATACCACGGCCGGGGCACGGTAAAGAGAGAGATTCGTGGCACGGAGATCGGGCGAAGAGGGTGGCGAGGGGGGGAAAAGAAGAACGACGAACAGCGCGGTCTCTTGGCCGCTGGATCGTGGAAAGAAAGAAGGGATCCTCTCTGTCGATACATCGGGGAGACCAGGTTCGAGGGGGGCTGTCCACCGGAGGGGGGGAGGAGATTTATGTGGCTCCTGATTGAATCGTTCTCACTCGATCGCGCCGTTCGCTTTTTGCCTCTCTCAAGAGATCTCTCTACGTTCCGTCTCTCTCTCTCTCTCTCTCTCTCTCGCTTCTCCATGTACTTCTTCGTGCCCCTTTTTCTCTCCCGTGCCCTGTCGTTGCGAATGCGCGCGGAATATCCATTGCACGGGTCACTCGAATCAAGCGGATTAGCTTCCAGTCGCTGCTGCAATCAGAGAAATCGCGCTCGTATTCGTGAGACACTTCTAGACGTCTGCGAATTGTAATCCGAAAGATTATTATTGAATGTCAGAGATGTAGATGAGACAAAATTCGATTTTAGAAATACTCGACTCAAAATATTTTTAAACAAAATTTCCGCTTCTACAGCTCTCTCTCTCTCTCTCTCTCTCTCTCTCTCCATAACTCTTACTAATGGCAAATGTAAAAATGTAAGCACAGCCGACATCTTGACGCTAACGTTGCTTCCCTACATTTTTCCGTTTCCATCGCATGTTTAATATTCCGCGGTAATTCCGCGCGGGTCTTGTTTCTTCGTTAAAACATCTCTTCATCATCATTGTGCGACCTGAATAGTCAAAAATCTTCCTCCGCGAACTAACACAACCGTCTCGCCGTACCGCGGAATAATAATTTAGCTTGCGAAGAATCGGTGTAGTGGAAGAGCACGTTTTATGCTACCCGTCGACGCGGGTAGCTGTAATGTTCCTGCATCGTCGTTCGTCGTCGTCGTTGTCGTAGTCGGTGCGCGCCCGGTAAATTTCTGAAACACAGAGTCTCTCCTCTCCTCCATTGTGATGCCACGCTCTCTCGCTCCGGGCGAGCTCCGTTAGCTACCTAGGAGGCGGCGAACGGAAGCAAAACAAAAGACGCCGAAATGCGTTCATTATTTCGAGCTAATTGGCGGTGCCTTTACCCTCGAGCCGAGAGGGAGAGCCAGCCGCCAGAGCTTCTCTCTGGTAGCAGAAAGCACAGGGAGCGGTTTCGGTGCTCTCTCGCGTCCTTAAACGTGCTCGCCTCGGGCTCTCTCTCGTTTCTCTTCCTCCTCTTTTAATCTATGACATCGCTGCGTCAGTTGTACCTCCGGTAACGAGATTATTCTGTACGATCGCTCTTTTCAATTTGCATTCTTTATAGCCTCTTTTGAGCGTAGCTCCTTTGCGGTTTCGAACAGAGAGATGTCATTTAACAAAGAAAAATTGTAGACATAACGTTGATCAGATGGCAACACGAATTTTAGATTTCAATAAAATTCTTCGAGATATATGTGAGAAAATGTTGCGAGAAAAAGAATGCAAAACATCCGGAAGAGAGCGGCGGGGTAATCTCAGATCTCGAAGGTGTCTCTCGCGGAAAAATGAGGCCTACTTCGCGTTCCGGGGACTTTATTCACAGGGGCCCCCCGTTAGTCGGGCGCGCATCAACGGCAACCGGACATAGGTGCACGGTATGCATATACACGACGCACGATAAGTATCGCGACACATGTCGGTATAAGTGCCGTGATCAATAAAGCTGCGAGAGGAAGGTTCGTCTCCGCGACGCGGCTGGGAGTCAAGAGGAGTCGCTATTGAAGAAGGCGCGTCCTCTCCACGTTCTCATTCTTCCCGACCGGGTTCATCTCTCGCTCTCGGCCACCGGGCACCGCCGAACAGCGGGTAGGGTGCGTCATATTCGTGTTCGTACACGGTAGCTGCTCGGCCGTTTCGATATACGCTCGCGCGCGCACGTTACATAGGCGCGCGCGCGCACACACAACGTGTACGCCGACCTATACATAATATTCCTGGCCGTAATACGGCGTGGGGCGCTACGTCGCGTCGTTGGTTCCACCGGACAACGCCACGTGATGGTAATGGCCGCGATAATTATTTAGATAGCGGAGGATATATGCTTCCTAGCGCAGCATGGGACCCCGGCCGCGTCGTTTCCATGGTGCCCCCGTTGGTGTAAGCCGGGGACGTGGCCGCCCGAAGCGATGGAACGTGTATATATATATATATATACAGCAACCATTGGAAATGATATCCTCTCTTGCCTCTTCACTCGCCCTCATTATTCCCCGCTGCCTGCACGGTGCTTCGGTATACCATCGGATCACTCGTTCTCAGGATAAAGTCGTTCGTCTTGGGTCCACATGACGTCGCGACGTCGAATTCGTGACGAGACACACACGCACGCTCGCTAACAAAGCATATACAAATACGTTGTCTCACAGTTGACAAATGTGGATAAAATTTATAAGTCGCGAATAGAATTTTGAATACCGTATTTGTATTGTGATCGTCCAATTTGTATAGTTATCTCGATTGCACTATTCTTAATAATCTCCAATTATATATAACTGATTTTTTAATATTTTTATTCTTACGATTTGATTGAAGTAGTCTTAATTTTTCACGTGTGAGAAAGAAAGTTTTCAGATTTCTGTCAGGATTCACAAATTAATGCGCGCCGAGTCAAGGATGAACAAGGTTTAAGCGCGATACGATAATACCGAGTGAGTGACGATTTAAAAGAAAGGACCGGTAAATCAAACGGCTAATCGTTCTATTTATAGATCCCCTCAGGAGTCTAGACAACTCGACTCTCGTCGGGATACTTCCTCGTGCGGCTTCCCGACAGACTTTGGGGTGGATTAACTCGCTCCGCCGCTGTAGCGGGGCATTACTTCCACGCCGTGCACCTCCGGGTCCGTGGATCCTGGCTGAGAGTCCCCCGATTTTCGCATAAATCAGTCCTGGATTCCCCTCGACTCCGTGCCCCGTTGCCGCCGGTAACCCTTCCTCCTTTCTCGGCGTTCCACCCACGGACCCAGAGGGCGAGCGAGAGGGCAGGAGGGAGAGGGTCCGCGGTGAAACGAGGAACGAAGGAGCGCTATTTTATTGCCGGCTTAATAAATGGAGGCTCCTTTATTTGCTCGAGCCAACATCCGCTCGCAGTTTGCCAACCTGTTTGCTAACAACAAATTAATCGGGTGACGTATCCCGGCGAGTACTACCCATATATGTATATATACACACACACACACACACACACACACATACACACACACACACACACACACACACAATATATATATATGTACATATGTACTCGTGTGAGCGCGTATACGCGAGTTCGTCCCATCTCTTTCTCCGCACTCGCCTTCTCCGTCGTTTCGTCTTTTTCCCACCTGCGCCGTCTTCCTCGAGGACAAGGACGACAGACGAGAATAGGCAGCTCGACAGCGGTTCCTTCACCCCTTCGAACGACCTGCAACCTGCTGCTCACTTGGTCGTTTCTCTTCCCTTCTTTCCAGTTCTACGATCCGCCTTCTCTCTTCGTCGTTCTTTCTCCCTTTCTCTCCTCTCTTCCTCTCTGTCCACGGCGCGGACTCTCGAGCTCTTCGCGGCGGACGCAGGTATGCGTTACCCGCGGTGCGTCCGACCGATACGTACGTACGCATAAGCCAATCTGTAATTCATAACGCGAACGTGCTCTTCGAGTTCTTGCTGCCCACACGCTGAGAAAAGGAGGGAGAGAGGGACTGAGATGAAGAGGGACGACAGACAGATCCGACGTCACGTATCATTCCACGGAGATAAAACCTGACCTGGCCAATGCCGGCGCCTGCCGAAGCCGAACGTCTCTTACCCCCCCGATCGGAATGAGACGTTCCCGTGTTCTTTCTGAATGTGCGCGTAATGTCGCCATGCATATTTTTCGCTGCAGGGGAGAGAGTAGGTAGAAATGCCAAAGGTAGGTAGGTGTGCCGAACCTCCCGCCTTTCATTCATTGATAATTCTTAGCGAGTCGCAATGCAGAATGACACACTTTCGTGTTTATAATCGGATTATAATTGGATTTCCTTAATAATAAATTTAATTTAATTTCGAGAACAATTGAATACAGGATGAAGTCAAGATCACGTATATGTCTTTATACGACGAGGGTGCGGTTTGCGGTGCCAACACTCGAGGATTATATCAGCTGCGACGGACAGCTCGCCTAATAAATGATTCCCCTAATTCCCTTTTCGTCGAGCATTCGCATAATGGTCGTTATCGTCCCCGACGCGCTGGGTAGCGCTGATACTCGGAGATTACCATATTTACGAGTCGCTCTTGCATGAAATTCTTATGTTGCAGCGCGTGTACCTTTCAGGATGCGACTTAATTCGCTAATTTGACAGAAAGCAATGTTTCTTTCGAAATCGCAATATCCGTGATGAGCGCTCTTCGTCAAAGAGCGCGCGAGCGGAAACCGTGGAAGACCGGCGCTGCAAATGACGACAAGTTACTGACATTTCAGTACATTTCTATCGGGAATAATAAAGCTTCGCCCTTTTTACGTCCGTCGGAACTCATTGCGGAACCCAGTGCCACTTCTTTTCGACCGCATTGATGCATCACCTAGCGGTCGGTGCAACTTTTTCTCCCGC
The DNA here is from genome assembly GCF_040581485.1 of Linepithema humile. Lineage (NCBI taxonomy): Eukaryota > Metazoa > Arthropoda > Insecta > Hymenoptera > Formicidae > Linepithema > Linepithema humile. The sequence goes on from NC_090128.1 coordinate 34,968,852, forward strand.
AGCTCGGAAATTTTTTCCCCTTACTCGCTCCGTCTCGTGATCAACCTCCGAACGCCGGTCAAGGATCCGGCGGAGTAAGAGAGATACTTTTCTTCTTCTCCCGGAGCCCCGGAGCCGCGCAGATATCCGACGCAACGACGCCCGAGGGATTTCGAATTCCATCGCGAGAAGCCGATGCAAGCGCTTACGTAAGAGAATCTCGGCAAAATGCGACACAAGAAAAGATTTCGACTGCATTCAGCTTGTCCTCCCTTTCGCCCTCCCTTTCGTTCACCGTCTTTCTGCTCCGCTCGCTCGGACGAGGTATATGCACTGCACCTGTCGGTGCAATCCGGACTCGGCAAAGAGCGGCGTATCGTGATCGTCGGTCGCCACCGCCGTCGTTGTCGTCGTCGTCGTCGTCGTCGTGGTCGTCGTCGCCGTCTTCTTCGTCGTCGTTGCTCTCGGCAGCTACTGAGCGGGCTCCGTACCGGTCATGCGTCGCAACTATAATTTGAAATAATTTATAAATCCTATTCAATTCAAATTAAGGCTCCACTCTGTCGGATGAATAAAAGATGCGCCATACCGCTCGCGCTCGCTCGCTCGCACACCCGCTTTGCGAGATCTCGACGAGAGAGGAAGACGGAGCGGGCGCAAGCGCAATAATGCGCGTGTATGCGGGCAAATGGTGTCCCATTATGCTCGCTCGCGGTGAGTTACGCCACCTGGGCGGATTGCCTCGGATTCCTCCAGAGATTATGATCGATTCGCGATATTAGCCAATCTCAACGCATAAATATAGATACGGGCGATCTTTGCAGATCGCTCGAGAGACGATCAGCAGGATGTATCAAGTTTTTCACACATCTTTTATAAACCTAGTATGTGTTCTCTGTCTTTTATATATTTCCGTCAAGCTAAAGATATCTATCGTGAAGTTAAAAATTGACAGAAAATTATTTCTGTAATCTGTGCGCGGCGCTTCTAAAAATTCACGGATTAATCCACGAGCATCGCCTTGCTCTCCGGGGCTTTGCCGTCATATTTTATCGTGAAAAATCTGACGGCTGGTGCGGGCTGTCCCTTTTCCCGCTGTTATCCGGTGGCGCCAAGAGCCGTGGATGAACGAGGGATAGACGCGGCGGGGAGGGCATTATAAAGCATTACAACGAGTGCTGTTAACGTTCCGTGTCCAATCCGCGCGCGACTCTCGAAAATAAAACACAAAATGACGCGACAACGCTTGGCGAGGCTCTCTGTCAAATCCATCGGCGGCATTCCGAATCTATCCGCGCTTGTTCTCCTTCTCTCTCATCGTGTCTCGACACAGGCATCGGTAGCATATTTTTTCCTCTTGGCTCTCGCATCGAGCAGTTGTTCGATGTCACTTTTTTTCATTAAATCTTTCATTCGAAGAGATTAAAAATAAAATTCGCGTAAACTGCGTACCAAATTTATGCACATTTTTTGTAATGAAATTGAAACTCTTTATAATTACATAACGATTAATTTGATAGCAACATATCATTATTTTTGAAAAAAAAAAATTGCTTTATATAATCGCAAATATATTTTGTGTGTGTCGGTGTGTGTGTGTGTGTGTGTGTGTGTGTGTGTGTTTTGTATGTGTGGTTTCACTGATCATTCAATGACACAATTACCCTAATTGCCGCCGCGTGGATTTTATAGCCCATTATTTTGCGGAATTAAGGGGGTCACACGACGATTCAATGGGATTCAATTTTCTCCCGGCCGAGTCCTTTTATATTTAAGCCCTCGTTCGGAAAAGAAATCGCCGCATGTACACACAATGTGCAACGAAAGACTGAAAGAAAGCCAGGAAACCAAACCGGCAATTAGCTTGAGGATAAACGACGAGAGATGTTACCACGCGCGATTTTTCTTCTGCGTTGCAGTGATTTAACGGAGAAAGCTTTCCGAGGGGTGGGAGGGGGAGGGGGCGAGGACTAAAATCAATTTGTCCGCGATGGGTCGCTGCCTCGCGGAGATTGCGTTTTCACCCCGGGACACGAGAAACGGCGACGACTTTCAATTCGTCTTTCCGCCCTTCGCCTTACAAACTCGACGGCGCGACTCCGCGCGCGCGTAACGGATATACGTTCGCAAGCTTCTTGTTTCTCCCCTCTCCGCGTGCGCGAGGATGACTCGCTCGAATTGCAAATCAAATAGAATACGCTCCCTTCGCCCCCTCCGTCCGCTGCGCTGCGGTTACATTGCGCGAGCGACGTTCGCGCGGGTTTAATGCGTTCCACGCTGATGTATGCTCGCTCTCGCTCTCTTCTTTCATAGCGGAGAAAGAGCCTTATCTCGTTTCTGAGAGAAACAAGAACAGGATTGCGTGTCGACATACATCAACGCAATAATAAAACTGAGATGTGTCGAGAATTTAATATTCTTTATTAAGTACAGAATAAATTATGAGACATATATTTCGAGATGTAAAATATTCGATACATTGTGGGAAAAGATAAAGATGTGAAATATTTCATAATGACAGGATTCTAATTACATTAGAATATAATTAAGTACATTTTATTATTGACATCGTGGATTTTATTTATTTTTTTTTTTTTTTTTTTTTGCCATCGAAACGAATTCTATCCGCAAAAACTTTTCGCGAGCAAGCAAAAAATATCCGTCTCGTAGCGATGGTGTTTCGCGAGCCGGATTCGTTCCCATGAAAGCGGCCCGCAGTCGTGTTGCTCGGCAGAGCCAATCGAGAGTTTATCAAGCGCACTCGGGCGCGCATCGCGGAATATTCGCCGCTCAATTTCGTTTTCCCCCCTGTTTAATCATGGCCCGGGCCCCGGCCGGCGAGCAGCGGCGGCGTCGGGGGTGGCTCGCTCGGCCGTTCGCCCAGAGGGGTACGGTGCGCGGCGGTGTACGAGGAGGGGTTGCTGGGGGGCGGCGGCAATAGCCCCGGCTCGGGCCGTCATTTGTCAGGGGCTGTCGCGCCACGAGCGTGTTTCTGTTCCAGCGGCGCAGATAGCGGCCCATCCATAGGCCGTTCATCTTTATTCCTTTATATATAGAGGCCCTATTCCCCGGTCTCTGTCCCCCCCTCGCTCCCTCGCGTCTCCCCGTCCCACTCCACACGCCCTACACGATTCCCTCGAACTCATTTAATTACAACAAACAATTTATTAGGTCCATCCGGGATCCGCCCACGTATAAAATGGTGGGGAAAGGATAGAAGGAGGGAATAGGTCAGAGGGGGGTGGGTCGGGTGCCACTCGTTCGTTCGCAAAACGTTGGAGGAAAGCAAAATTATTCCGTCAGGGGGTGACTACCGCGCTTCGCCGGCTGTCATTCTGAGCTTCTGGGTCAAACGATGCCGTAAATTAACAAGGAAAGCGCGGTGACGTTATTTGTTGACCTGATGGTCTGTGTGATACGACTCTTTTTAATTTGCTGCTATCATAAATTTTACTTAAAGAACGAAGATACCGAAAATAAGATGAATTTGCGACATTCAAGGAAAAACAACTCGGGACGTCGTTCTTATCGTCTAAAATATGATGCCATTTCTGACGAGAGCGTGAGATTCGGAAAGAGAAGCAGTCTCTCACCAATCAGCGAATCGGTTACACCAGAAACCCAGTACGTTTAGAAAGTGAAGTGCCGATAGGGATCGGCGCACCATTGTAACGAACCATCGGCGTAATTGAAGCCGCAATTGCATCTGTTCCCGACGACTCGTTTTTACCCACATAAATTCAAAATAGGATTCTAATAAAGAATGCGTTCGCATACCACGCAATTCCGTGAAAAGTCACGAGTTTTTCCACGCACGCTTGTTTACGTTTCTCCTGAGAAAGCGAGATTCGAAATAGACTGCAAGTGTGTAAAATTTGTATAATTATTAAGAAAATATTTTTGCCGGAATGTGAACGTTTTATTATTCTACTTATACTTTTTCGTTACGCCGCGCTAGTGCAATTGATAATCACGACTGCACGACTGTCCTCGCCTCTTTGTAACTTTCGCACGATAATTTACCTGGGTGCGGCTTTCCGTGGGTGTCTGACTTCGCCTCGATGACCTTTGACCATTTTCCCTTCCCGTTTTCTTCATCTTCTGCGAAGAGTATCCGTGTGCGATGCGCAGTGCACATAAAGAGTTGTCTTTGCTATCTGCCGCGCCGTTGATAAGATTTGCCACCCGAAACGCTCGTTCGTCATCCTGTAAACGACTCGCTACGCGGCACGCAGAGCCACCTCTTTACTGCGCGCTGCCTTTCGAGCGCGAACAACTATTGTCACTGTCACCGTGCCCTAACTCGTTTTCCCGACTTTCGCAAGCGATTCGTCTAGTTTTATTAATAGCTGTCGCCAGTTATCTTAATGGCCTCCCACAAATCGAGTCCAGCTGCGCGAACTGTGACAACGATCGCACAGAAAGAAATGGGCTTATCGCGACCGTCGATCGCGCTCAGATTGTCGGTCGAGGTGGTCCACTTACTTCGCACTAATGTTCATTGCTTAACGACTGCGATTTGAGTAACATTCTATTACGAAATAATCGTAGTCATAATTTTTAGACACGAATTAAACAGTGAAACAGTTCTCTTCCAATAAGTCATTTTTTTTTAAATAATGCATTTCCATTTTTTATTATTTTCTATTGATAAATGTTAGTGAAAGTAAAATAACATCTCAAAAATTTTATAAACGTCTCCGTCATCCTCCGTTTCTCGTGACTGAATTATACGCCGCTGTATCCGATCGCTATCGCGGAGGTCGACGCTTATGACAATATCTTACGTCGAGATGTGTCGTTGCGACAGCACACACCTCGCCGAAATATTACGCATCTGCTTGCCAGCACAATGGCTGTCGGTACAACGCGGTTCGTACCTTGTTTCATATATGAGAAAGGAGCTGCTCCTCGCCGTGGCTCGACCGACGGTTTAGCCGAGGAAGTTTAGCCACGGCGATGTCTTGCCGAAGGATAGGGCGGAAGCATTGGGACGATTGCGCGCCGTCGAGGAGGTCGTAAAGATCATCCACCTTCGCTCTTGCGAGCCGCTTCACTCGCTCGCACGTCATAAACCATCTCCGCAAGCCTCTCGTCTATGCGCTCGGATACGATCTGATATTATTACCGCGATCCCGTCGTGTTATATAAAATATAGCCTCTTATACACGGCCCTAGGCTGTTTCGCGCGTTTCCGGGAGATTGATAGAAGTCGCCGGAGAGAAATGAAAAATGTCGCTGTTCGTTCGGATAATCGTATTTGCAGGAGAAATAATCGAATAAACTTTTTTAATGGACAGTGTCGAATAAGAGTAATGTACTCGAATTATCCTCGCTATTTCTTTGCTGGGAACTTGTTTAGAGGCGAGTGAATAAATCATCTATTAGAGAGGAAAAATATTTTGATATAATTCGAAATATAATTAAAGATCTCACGTTTACGGTTAAGAAAATTTGTGGAAAAAACAACACTTTATGCATATTCGTGAAGTCTAATAATTATTGAACGCACTAGAGCGAGCGGTAAAACGAGTTTGACGAAGAGTAAGTCATTTGTATCGCGCGTTGACTTGCACATTTTCAGACACAACGTCGCGCAATTTCATTTCATCAAGATAGCTCTCACCGACGCAAACAAAGTGCTTCCAACACGGAGTAATTAATTACGGTGATCTGATTGCACGCGATTAATCCTGCCGACTTTCGAGCGGATCATTAATTAAGGGTGAATGAATGTCCCGGGGTATGTAGGCACTCCCGAGGACACGCTCATTTATTTGGAATAATTTAGTTTAAATGAGTAAACCGTCCGCGTGCGCGGGCGCCCAAAGTTCACGGTCGATATGGGAGGCTGGACACTCGATTTCGCATCCGAGATATGATCGATCGTTCTATTCATTCGCGAAGCAATTATTACTTAGCGATATTTATACCCAATTTACATACTATTTTTGCACGATTTTACGATACACGGTCCCTCATTCATCAAGAGCGGAGCTTTTAATTGCCTCGGGAATCACCTGCCGCGACTCGCAGCGGCTCGAGGAGACTAGATGTAATTTCAGGACGAAATAAATAGCGTATTTCATTTTTTTTTCTTTTTCACCGCGCTTGTTGGCAAACTCTCTGAATAAATTCCTGTAGTTTGTACGTAAACAGCGGCGAAACGTAATTATTATTCGGTACAACGCAAGCAAGCTTTCTTTGGTCTCGTAACTCCGTGCTTGCGCGCCACGACGCTCGTTGAGCTTTTTATTTATACGGCTCATTGTGCTTCTCTCCTGCAGTACAACTCGAGTTTTCTCGCTGGTTTTCTCCTCTCCACCGCCCTTCGTCTTCGCGAATTCAATTATTTTGTGTGCCTCACCGAAGAAAAAGCGCGGTCAAGGCGTGCTTGCGCCTTTCCTCTCGCGTTGCACCGACTTTTCTTCCCTTTCGTATTCACGAGTTTCGCGAAGTAAAGCGAAGTAAAGCTTTACTTAAAATGCGGCAACGTTAGCCGGATGTTTTAATTTGTTTGCGCCGCGTCGAGCTAAACCGCGTAACCGCTGCACTCTGTTGCGCATAAAAAGGCTGCGCGATCCACCACACCAATCTCTCCGCGGAATTCCTACTTTGTTATTTAATTATACGATCACGACTTCCGGTGTATTCACATTTTGATTATGAAAAAAAGGCGGAGGAAAAAAAAAAGCACCGCGCTCTCGCACAGCGCTCTCGCGTGATTTCGCCGTTCCCCACACCTGGCAACCTTTGTCCATAAGATCAAGCGGTTTAATAACATGATTCAAGGAGCGGCAACGGTCGGTACATTAAGGTCAGGTGGGTCGAAGTATATAAAGATAATAGCTCGCCACCGATCGACCGACCGACGATAGGTTTCGATAGATCGAAATACGTTGTAAAGCTCGTAAGTCGTAACAAACGCGCTATTTCTATCGGAAAGCATACCAACTACCTGAGTTAAGTTAAACGTTATCTTTTTATTAAAACAGATTTAGTTCTAAAATTTTTAGAAAATTATCGAAGCAGATCTACGGTTATGTAGAAATAATTAGTTAAAAAATCACGAATTTTTTCTTGACAATCAAAAAGAATAAAGATTTAATATTGCGAAATTTGAATGAAAGAGAGAATGAAAGTTGAATATTGCGACAAATCAAATTTTTACAATACTGTCATCGTCATATCACGTTGCGGAGACGAGATGTGTCGACGGCGACGACGCGGGCACACCGCAGCGTGACGATATGCCTTAATGATGAGATCGAAGGCAAAGCGCAAAGCGGCGATCGGCGGGACCGGCCTGGCTATATCGCACACACCGCGCGGCGGGGTCAGGCGGGTCGCAGCGCGTAAAAATAATAATCAATCGAACGACCGGTAAGTGAGAGCTCGGCAATTACGCGGTGGCGGCGGTGCCTGTGCTGCGGTTTGCCCCGGCCCCGGCCGCAGGCGAGCTCCGGGACGAGAGCGGAGAACTTCCTTCTACCGCCTTTAATTCGCCTCCATCTCCTCCGTGCCATCCCCTCCCGCCCCGCCGCCGCCGCGCGCGCTATCATAACGTAACAACGCGAGACTCCCTCGCTTTATTATTAAAAGTTAAAATTCCGGTGGGAGCCGGAGCGATCTTGTGGCGAGCCTCTCTACAGGCACTCTCATCCTCTCGATTTACTCTTCTTTCTCCCGTCTCACTTCATCTCCGTCTCCATCTCTTCTTGCCCTCGCTCGCTCGATTCGCGTTCTTCCATCCTTTTTTTTCTGCTAACTCGTACAAACGTTTATTGGCGCGATACTCTGTGTTCATAACGGCCGCACTGGTAGCAATCGTGTATAACTCTTCTGCGTTCTCGGTGCATCCCCATGGATAATCGTATTACCGTCTATCGTGTACACCGCTTCGAAATGTCGAATCGAAATTCGAAACACGCGGCTCTTGTCTTCCGCCTTTTAGCCGCGAACGATGCTCCCTCTCTCTCTCTCTCTCTTTCTTTCTTTCTCGAAATTTTTCTCGCAATCGGTGGAAACGTCGGCGTGTTTCTTCTCACACGTTTATCGTGATTCGACATGCATAGGCAATGTTTTGAATTAAAGGTTTAGAGGATTACAAGCTATCAAGTTTTAATTAAAGCAAAATTTACTGTTTTTATCAGCGGCTTTCATTGCCGGGATTTCACCGTGTGGCGACGTGTTTTGTGGCGAGTATATGGTCTCAATACATCGGCAATTTCCCCCGCGTTTCGACAACGAGTTTTTCTCGCCGGTTCCGCCTGACAATCGGTATTGTCGGAAGGTGGTAAAACTGTCCAGCGAAGAGTAAAGAGACCAGCACGAGAACGACAATGTGTACGCGCGTTTGCGAACCATGTGAGTTACGCGGCGCGTCGCGTCGAATTGCTATTTACTCGCAGACTGATTAAAACGCGCTGACTACGCTCGACGTTTCTCTGTGCAATATTTTTAAACGAAACGAGAATTGGTCGCAAAATTTTCAGTTAATGAAAAAATATTGACGCAAGTAAATATGGGAATTCGAAAAACCGCGTTGGACAATAGAAACAGATTGTTAAACAAATTTGCTAAATGTCGGTTGAGAGAAAAGTAAACTGGTGATACAATTTTTTCATACAAATATTTACAATTGTTTTACAAGAATTTATCTTTTGTATTATAATTTTATTGACAAAGAAAAATGAAGATTTAAGATTCTCTACGTTTCATATTTTGATAGAATCTTGTTGCGAGGAGTAAACTGTTCGGAGAATGTCGATCGAGGCGGGATATTTTTGTTCGCGATATCGTTCTTTTTTTTTCTTTACAGTTAACGACGCGGTAACCCTTTTGCGAACGAAGGACGCGGGAATGATCTGGCGGATGGCGGTTCGCGCGATTACATATTATGCTAAACACGCGAAAATGGTTTTTTAAATGGAACATCTACATTTATGTAGTCAAGCTGGAGCGTCGTTGGCCGGCGCGGCCGGCGCGGACGGTCAGAACGGAGAGCAACGGTGAATTAAATGCAATTTTCGTCCACCGAGGCATGCATAACAAATTGTCGAACGTCTTTATACTTAGAAACTGCGTGCGACATTATGCACGTAGCACGGGGGCAGGACGCTATTTCGTCGCACGGTCGATTACAATCCGATTATTATGCCTGCATAATGTCCACTGTCCTCTCTCTCTCCCTTCGTACGTGTAAGCACGTACTCACCTGCACGTAATACGACGAGAGTAGTGCGTGCGGAATTTCTAAACGAATGCAATTTAAAAAGGAGCAATAAGGCAGAAACTGGCTACCGCGAGTAGTGCCGCCACCGCCGCCGCCGCTGCCGCTGCTACGCTCGATCCTTAAAATTGAAAATTAAACGTTTCGTAGCGCACAGTGAATTTTGAATAGCATGTCTAACCTGTACCTTCACGCTTCTTCTGTTTCAGGATCCGACTTCCGTGAGTATAGGTCATTAAGTTACCGCCAAATGCTACAAAGTAATGGGTTCGGCCCGAGAAAACCGAGCCGATGGTCAGCAATTAATTGCGGGCCGTCGGTTTCTTCATAAACACGAGTATTCGTAAAACGTTTGCCGACCGGCGAGAAGTTTTGCGCGTATCAACATGCATGTAGTTTACATTGCTAATCGTTGAAAAGTATGCCGCGCTGAGGCGAGGCAAGAGTCGAATCGCAGCAATAATCTGTAATTTTAATGTACGGCAAAACTTCTCCGATCGAACATTAACGTAATTTTGTTGCATACGTATTGGGGATTGACGCTTTATCTTCGTGGACATCGTTGCGTGGTCATCGGACGAACCGCAGGGCGTAAGTATCTTGATACAATTTTTTGAATATATTTAGATACGAATACAATATATGAAAATTAGCCGTACCTTTCTTTCGACATTTATTGATGTAAATTGCTCCGAGATACACTGAATGGTACTTATCTGCAATTTTCGCACAAGTAATTTTCGCACAAGCACGTTGCATTTCAGAAGTTATCCGGTTTAAGGGGCCCATACACCAACCAATGATTATTATTCCATTTCTGCCTGTGGTAATGAACGAGGAACAGTCAAGAATAATTATTAATCGAAGTAATAACAATGTTCGCAACATGAAATGCGAATTTAGCACATACTAATTTTGCAAATTATTAGGTAACTTCTACCTGCTGGTATCGCGCAGCATTAATTATACATGTGATGCAATAAGATTCTCTTTCTTCCCGACACGAATTATCTCATTTTTCTCGTGCAGACCGCGGAAAATATACGCACATTCGTGAGTGCTGTTAATTTTTGAAAAACTGGAATCTCGTGATTCCAGCATAATCGGCCATTAACGATGCCGCGGTCGATGGTCGCGCGACGGCTGTACACTCGTCCCGATAAATCGAAGAGAAGGCCCCGCGAGCCCCAGGCCCCGAATACGAAATGACGGGACGGATAACTGACATCTCTATAGCAGTAAAACTGCGATCGTGGCGCTCGCGTCCCAACGGGGGTCCTCCAGACGTCGTCGGAGACATCCAGCACCGCGGGCGGCCATTGTCTCAGAGGGGTCCCAAGGGCCAACCCCGGTCTTGACACGCACGAGGGGGTCGTAGCACCCCGTCGCGGCCCTCACAAAATTAATAACCGAATTTCGGCTATCTCTGCCCGGGCCAGAAGTTATCGCGCGCGCGTATGCCCACCTGAGCCTTCCGCCACGGGCCCACGACGCGGCGATTCGAGTGTCGCACACCCACGCGACGCGCACGCCGAAAACGAATGCCGGTCAAGTGAGTTATAATAAGAGTGGGCGAAATTTACGGTTTTATTTATTATTGGAACATGTTGAAGGGGGGTGCAGAAAGATTTAAAGGGAACGAGAATTTCGTCGCGCAATCTTACACCGCAATCGTATTCCAATTATGTGTGTTACTTTAAATGTCCAGATTTAATAGTTATTACATAGAGCGGTATTCGAAGAATACTTCCCGCCGTAGAAATATCGAAATTTATTAAGAGATTCTTTTAACTCGATAGTGGCTAACTAATGATTTTCACGACTACATTTGAATCTTTCGGAAATAAAACCGAGAGGAAGGTATCGTTCGCTTTGCGGTATCTCAAATTTCTACATCAATTTCCACCGCCTTCCCTCTCGCGTCGCGTAGGTATATCGTGAGTCGCGCTATATACGGGCAATTAAAAGCGTACAACAGAGACATTTATGTTAGCATTAACTGCCTGTTAAGACGAGAAACCACCTAACCGTGGAAGGTGTAATTGGTCGACATGCTGAACCTGCAGCTCGTAAAAGCACAGCGGGCGTGCCTCGTATCACAGTTTTTCCGGCGCAACGTTTACAAATCACGTTTCGTTCAATTCATTTTAATTCAAATTACAGTCTCGAATGCGCGGCCACAATCGATAAGTCGAACGGAGAATACACGATGAATTCTTGCTGTACGATATATTCAACGCGTTAAGAAATCGAGTTTGAATAAAAACTTCCCACTTTTGAAGTTATTAAAAAAGATAACTGTTCCTCGTTCGCTAATTACATGGCTCGCCGGAAAATGGAAAAATAATCATAAACAAATTTACAAGTATACACCGGAACCGTCGGTCTGCCGATCTTAACATTCTCATCAAACGCATAATAGACTGCACGGTCAGATAAGCCTGGAAGCAAGAGCGTTTGAACGCTAGAAAAGAAAAATGAGTTGTTATTACTGCAGTTATTAATACAGATCTGCCGGTGGATAGTGTAATTGTGCCACAACGTGGCCAGCAAGTATAATTTTAATTGTGATAAATCGTAATTACGACAGCCTTCGTCCGAGCGCGAGCCAACCGCGACATGCAACAAAGAAAAACTCGAATCTAATACGCCGTGTCGAAATGAAATGTTTCAGTTTGTTCTCGCTATTAAATTATATTCTTTTAAAGTGTGTGAAGAATAAAAAAAAAAAGAAGAAAGAATATCTCTTGATTTTGCGAACGAGTGCGGACGAATGTACGCGCGACTGACCGCACAGTTATGTGCGCGACCTCTGAATATGTTACTCTACATTAGTACAATGTTTATCGCGTTATAAAAAGTTTCTCATTTTACTACGAAAGTATCACACTCGTTTTACGATCGTGTTTACGAGCATAACACTGGGTGTAACAATGTCATTAGCATAGATCTAACATAAGGATAGTGTAATTGCGTTACAATGTAACCGGTCGGCCGATCGCGTAATACAATATACCGAGCGCTCTAAGAAGTAACGCATTGCGTGCGAAAGAGAGGCAGGGCGGAGTTGACTCGGCAGAGCGCGCGCGCGGTTCTTACGTTTTATTATTAGTACGCATGCCGCTCGTTACGCTACCATTCGCTCGTACGAAGATGCACATTCCCGGCGATCCATTTCCCTCTCCCTCTCTCTTTCTTCCTCTATCTTTTTTCCGGCCGCGTCTTCGATTAAAATGCCAAACGTCGGTAGCAGAAAGTAGAAAGAGAGGGAGAGAGAGAAAGAGATTCGCCGTGATACGCGATATTGTTACGCGTGTACACGTTGTAACTGTCCGGATCCGTGACGGAGTCACGCGATATGCATTATGCACGCACGTAACGCCGCGCGGTGCGGCGCGGCAGCAGACGTTTCCGCAATCAGTCCCACGATGCGCCACAGACGACTCTCGCTCGCTTTGTGAGAAACGAGTCATTGACGTACGCCGTTTGCATTTTCGCGTTCGGTACGCGGAAAAAAAGCGGACGTCTATCTTTCGCGCGAGTTCTATGCATTATTAATACATGGCCGGGGAAAAACCGGCGGGTTAAATGGCGCGAGCACAATAACGCGCGCTAATTACACATCGCCGCGTCATTATTTTCGACGGCGCACCAGCAGCGCAATTTAGCGCGCGCATCTTACATAAATGCAATCTCCGCGTATTATCACGAAACTACGTTTTCTCGCGTATCAGAACTGCTGCGACGAGCTGCGCGTTTAGCTCGAACGAGAACGCGTCGTTTCGCGTGTGATATAACAAACGTGTATGCACTATACAGGTTCTCCCACGAGACGTCTGTCAACCGAGAAAAAATTTTATTCGACTTTGAGCTGCGCGCGATGTTTCGTTTCGAAATTTAGAATTTAATACGCGTGAAAACATTGACAAATGTTAAGAATCTATTTTCACATAATTCTCAAGAGTAAAATATGCAGCAGACTCGCTTCTTCCTGGAATATTCTGTAGCGATGAGAAAATGTCTCGGTAATTCGAAGTAGAGTTTTTTCTCGCGCGGCTAATTCAATTTTGCGCACGGCGTCGTCGTTGTTTGCAAATGGTGAAAACTAATTGTGAGACAAATCCGGCGTCTCGCTTTCCCTCTCGCTAGCTCGATGAATTTAACATTTTCTTCTTTTTTCCCCGGTATTGTCCGCGTGTAATGAAGGGACGCGCGTGCAAGAAGAGGAGCCGTATGCGTTGCTCCCGGAGCGACTTTCACCGCGCGTCTCGTCAGCCACCTGTCGACGGCGAGCCGGCAGAACGGGCGATCGTGCGAGCGCGAAAAAATGTCGCGATGTCGCGATCCGCGCGGCGCATCACTTTCCGCGGCGGACCTCCGACGCGCTATGCAGGGGTTCATTTACGACAGCTGCATTACCCCTATGCGACGCGCTATTACTTTTATTAGCATAATGACAGGCGAACAACTCAATTTGCATGGAAAATCACACAGGCCCCGTAACGAAGTTCGCCCGCGGATCCGCGTTGATCGGTTTTATCGGCGTATATGTATGTATATATGTATATCGCATATTGTGTGTAATATATAAATATTGTAGAAAGGGCGCGGTGGGAACGGAGAGGAGAGGTCTACTAGTCCGAGTCCGCGTGGCGAATACCTTCTCCAGAATACCGTTCTCTCTTTCTCTCTTTCTCTGCGCGCTGGATAATTCCGTATCATCATCGAAATTGCCGTCGATCGTCGTCGTCCTTCTCGTCCGTGGCTTGATTGAGAGTAGTCGAGGATCGTTTGCCACCGCACCTGATCCAATCGTCCATTCGATAATTGGCGCCGGTAATGAGACGCAGGATTACCTGCTCGGGTAGTTCGGGCAAATTTTTGCGGTAAAAAAAAAAGACGTGCCGTTCCTTTTAAAGAAAAGTAATAAGTCCGAAATTCATTTTGCAAACGCTCGGCGAAATACTTGCGTTTGATTCGTTCAACTCGCATAAAGTGACAGCTGTCTAGAAATGAAGATAAATACGAAATGGTTTTCGGGGCGTGTAACGATTATCGCGCGATTATTTGTCGGTGGTTACATTACTGAAATCGATGGATACAAATTTGATGAAGTTTTCGATACCCCAAAAAGGAAATGCGGTCTTATCGATGCCCGTTTATCGATTAAAGTTTGCATGCTTCTTGAGATACCATCTTAACGGTGAAAAATTCGTATTATTTTGCATTTCTGACAGTAAACGTTATTACGATATCAGCGACGATATTATGGAAATCGTGCTACTAAGATTAAAATCAATATTTGGCTGCCTTACATTAATGGAATATTTTAATACAAATTTTTCTCTGCCTGTCAAAACCTATCAACTTCAATTACGTGTCATAAATCGAGGTGCTCCACTTCTGGAGAAATACGTAAATAAAGCAAACAAGGATGAAATATAATTTTTCCACAGAAAATAGAGAATGATAAAATATAAGAATTTATCGTGGTTATTAGAATGTGATTACCCCAGTCACTTGGATCCCACACTGATTGACAAGCTGCAAAGATTATTTAGAGTCGAATTTTATGCGTCGATCGATTGGTATTATCGTCTCGCGACGATGTGAACGATTAACTGAGCTGATCGTTTCGATTTTGGCGCCGGACGCCGTAAAAACGCGATCACGACGCTGCGATCTCGGACGCGATGATACGGATCTGGCGAAATATTATGTAAATAGAGGCGTGCGTTAAAACGCGCGCGATTTAGAGCCCGCCTCTCTCTTTGCCTACCTGTCTGCCTGCCCGGCAGGAGATACCGGTGGATATAAAAGGAGCATAAACATTTAGCGCGCGCGAGCGCGCTTAAACGAAATTGCTGTAATCCCCGGTCGAGGCGGGCAAAAGCGCCGCGCGTACGCGGGGGAAAAGAATCGTGGGCGAGGGGGTACAACGGGTAGGAGAGAAAGAGATGGAGAGCGAGAGGGCATTAACATACCGATTTACATAATGCGTATAATTCGAGCAATTATGAAGGGAAATATACACAATTTAATATAATGGCGGATGTTTAGGGCCGGCGCTATATCTACCGCGGGAGATCTCTCCGGTGTGCGACTAGAGAGAGAGAGACCCCTCTCGCATCACTATGCATATGTAGACGCGTCGAGGTATTCGCGAGAAAGGGAAGACGAGCGCTACCGACAGTTTTACGCGTGTTACGCAGCTGCGTATCGTCGCGAACAATCGTGATCCAATGATGGAGTTAAATGCAACCTAGTCGGCAAGCCGAATCGTCATGTTACATCTTGTACAAGCGTCGCTATTGTATCACGGCTCTACGAAATGTACCGAAAACACACGTGAGGTCCCGAGGTATCCGGACAGGAAACGAGATAATGCGAGACGACATTTCAAAATTACATAGCGCGTTTCGGCGATAAAAGACCACTGATATGTTATCTAACGCGGTATTTACATGCTACATCCTTATCTAGTGTTAAAATCGCTCGCGAGTTCGACTTTGAGTAATAGCGTTATAGAAGTTATACATTTTGCGCTTTGCTACGCTTGTTGTGTATGCTTTATTTTTTTGCGGAATAACACGAATAAATTTATAAATTTATAATCTTCTTTACGATAAAATTTTAATTATTCGGAAATAATTGCAATGTTCTTTGAAAATAGCGATAAAATCATTGATTCTGAAGCGATAAAAATGTTGTTTTTCTTTTTCTACAAACTGTTTCGTGATACAAAATTAATAGGAGGTTCAGAAAATGAAAAATCTAGCGTATACGCATTAAAAGTATTCTAAAAAGCTTGACCGATGAATCGTCGTTCCTCAACTTTCAAAGCGCCTAGAAGGTTAGTCCCTAATGACACAGCACATTCACGCCTACCTTTTACTAGACAAGACATTGATTGATACAACCGGCATTTCTAACATATTTTAATTTATGTTTTCACACGACGAACATGAGTTTTCCCGGGATGGCTGGCACATTTCTCATTGAAGCTGTCAGACGCTGTAATTATGACAAAAATATTGTGCAAGATAAACGTATCTTTTCATTTCTAATGAATAAAAATGTAAAAGATAAAGCAGCGCTTTAATTATTTTTTAACGAACTGCATAATAAGCGCACAGGCTTTCGAGCGTGCTACGCATACTTTATGCTTTTCTCAACGTGTTTAAATAAATTACGCATGCACGTACGTCTATAAAATATATTTTTTTTTTACATACATATATATTTATTTTTCTAAATTAATTCAATCCACTTAATGTTAATATTAATTTCTTATACATTATCTTCATTATTTTAAATGTTAAGAAATTGCAAACTGTTGGATATTCGATAAAAGAAAATCAACAGTTGGTAGCAGAGCGTGGTTACGATTCACGGACCTCTCGTACGATTTTCCATATTTTGTAATCTCTGTGTGTCATCATTTGAATTATCGCTCTCTTGATCTGTCTCTATTTGATTATCAATATTTTCTTTATCTGATCTTCATAATCGTTTTCCACGTCATTGTTCGTGTTATTATTATCCTCAGTATTATTAGTGTCTGATGTATCGAAAATATCTAATATATTCCATTCCTCCGTAATATTATTATCAACTCTTCCTTTATTAAGAAAAATACTTTCTTTTGTAGTTTCATCGAAAATTACGTTGCGCTCTTCAAGAATTGCATTTCATTCTAAATCATACAGTCGATATCCTACTCGTTCTCGCGAATATCCCAACACAAACCACATATATAAAATTTAAAAGTATGGAACTTTCGGGTCAAATCACATCAAGTATTATTTGATTCCGTCAAATCGAAAACAACTTTTTATGTGCAAATTTTAGATTATCATGAATGTTTTTCTTGTTTTTATCGCATTGATCGCGATATTGTAATAGGAAGATTGCGGCGAGAGAAATGGAACGCAGAGATATTTCCGAAATTTCACTGAAATGTGTTTTCCAAAAGGAGATAACGGCGCGCGGATAACTAACGAGACGAGGCCGCGTTTGTCAGTTGTACACGGCAAGCGTACTCTCATTCCAATTAGCGTTACAGGCTGAGCTAATTGCTCGATATAAATCGCCGTGACTTAAAAACATTCGAATAATTAGACGGAGCCGCAGGTGCATCATCGGTCTTTTTATGCGCGTTTAAATATTTAGTGCATTTCGAATTGTCACATCGTTCTAACGACACGTGTGTCAATTGCAAGCGGATAATGAGGAGAGGGATATCGCATTCGAAAGCGATTCGCTGTATTCACCGTTAATAAGTTCCATTAGCACTCGCAATCGCAATCTATAGATTGACATACCTCGAGCGCGAAAAACGCAAGAAAGGATTTTGTATCAATCGGCTCTCTGCATATTTTGATACAGTCTTAACCAAGTCAGAAACAAGAAGTTCAGTTTTGAGCGTAGTGCTGATAACGTCACTTCTATCGAAATGAATGCTATTTTAATTAGCACACTCTACCAGACGCATATTGCGAATATTCATGCGCTTAAACCGTGCGATTTACATTTTTCTCATTAAATAGCTGTGGCCGACACCTTCCCAAGATGTATACTGAACCAAGACGTGACGGAACCATGTGTAATATTTAATTCGCTGGTCATAAGTGCGTCGGCTGGCGGATCAGACTGACCGAGGGGGGAAAGTGGGAAGACGACGGGCGGGTGGAGGCTTCGAGAGGGTGTGAGAGGGCGACGGCGAAGGAGGACGAGGAAGAGAGGTCCGCTCGACTCGCGCGTATCTCAAGATCTATCTGAATAATAACGTGTACGACAACATGTCAAATTATACAGAACCGCGACGCACGCAGACCTGTACAGCTCACACGCTTACGAGCGACCGCGTGCGTGCATGCGAGCGAGCGAGCGAACGAACGAGCGTGCGTGCGTGCATGCGTGCGTGCGTGCGTTCGCTCCCATGTCGGCATCGGTGGACAGGAGGGAGCTCCGGGGGTGGTACGAGGGCGACATGTGTTCGCGGTGGCGGTGACTCTCTCTACAGCAGTTTTATAATTGCCCGGACTGGATATCGTGCCCGTTCGTTGAACGAGATTCGCGAAACACCGTTGCGTTTCACCGACGGGAATCGAGTCGATCTTAAACCCTGCAATCCACCCTTCCTCCTTCCTTGATTATTGCCTTCCTGCGCCAGGGCCGCCGCTTCTTTAAAATACTTTTTATTTCTCACTCTTGCATCGGTTTAAAACGACTATTATATATAAAAGAGAAAATACTTGTTTTTACATAAATATAAATATTGTTTTCACGAGAAACTTTGCAGTATTTTTTGCATTTGTTTGCAACAATGTTTTCTGCATTCTTAAAAGACGCCAAGAATCCCGGAGACAATTTGTTAAAACGAACTTTGTACAGAATCGAACAGAGGACATTATTTAATGGAAATTAGCTTTTCTTTGAACAAGCCATCAAGCACTTCTTGCGCTTCTCGCAACTTGCACAAGGCGTCGTGGTAATCCTTTTTTGCTAGAAGGGTATGGCGGTTCTTACCTCTCGCGACTTAGCCGACCCTGCGCACTTTCCACCATCTCGTCACGGAGCTACCGGTGACAATTAAATCACAGCTCCCGCTTGATCATGACGGATCGCCGGCGTGGCCTCGCGCGCGCGTCGTTGCACGCTTCCGATCGCTACTTTGCCTTGGAAATCTCCCCGAGTTTCCCTCGCCAACGTCTCGGCGGATCGCGCGTATCGCGATCCTCATTTCGTCGCTCGTTTTGCACGCGGAAGCGTCCTTAAGCCCTATTCAAACGATGCGGTATGCGTATTCGAATTGTATTACACAAAACGTAACATAATCGAGAGTAATAGCGCGCCAACAATGTATTAGAAACGTCACATCGCAAATATCATCAATGTGTATAAAAAAAAAGCGGCGATATCAATGGAGCAAAATCGGTCGCAAATCGGATCGTTCAAATGTGCCTTTAGCGAAATTATACCGTATCGCTGGCTATCGCGGGTCTGTACACGATCGTCGGCCGCGTGATTGCTGCCTGTCAACAATCCTCGACGTATAATACGGACGATAATTCGTCGCTACAATCGCCGGTCCGCCGCAACGCGGTAATGACAACGATGATGGATCTGCGGCGCGACGCTGAACTTTGTTTGCTCGAGTGCCACGCGACGTATATGCAAATCGTGCTTGCGCGCTTGTGCTATATAAATAAAGTCTTAATTAATACTAACGAGGCTGACGCGTAGATACGTGTAACTATCGTCCTTTCTGTTTCATGCCCCGCGCCTGTCCACTACGCATCCTGGATGGACGGATATGCGCGCACTTCAACGTGGATCGCCGCAGTATGTAAGTACGATGTTTTATTAATATTGTCGCGATCATTTATCACACGGGGAAATTTTATGCATAGCATCGTTTTACCTTTCAATCTGGAAGGCAATTAAATTAAAAAAGAGTAATGACTTCAGCGTTTGCACGCGCGCCAATCATGAATAATCGCACAGGCATTCGTTGTTAAAAATTTTTTCCGCGCAATTTGATTTACACAGAAAATAACGATTCCGAGATCGATCGCACGTTTTATTTCGAGAAAGTACCCTTTTACCAGCTTTCGCGTGAATCCTCTCTCCGCATCGAGAAATCTGGACGAGCACTCGTTCTCTCAATTATCGGTTATCGTCAATCGAAATTACTTTATCGATCTAAAGCGCTGCTATATTAGCCCCGCCAGAGCCCCGGCCAGCACGGCGGCTTTCGATTACTCGGCAATGTCGGCCTGTCTGATGTTGGCGCTGCTCTCATTATATGGAATATGAGCCTGTGCTAGCTCTCCTCTCGACGGCCCTTCGATGCCGCGTATCTTTCTACCAGCCACCTGTGTATCACGATCATCTGTATCTAGTATCTCTCTGCGAGAATTTCCACTTAAATTATTAATACAAAAAATTTTGTATTCTTGATATTTTTAAACATATTAAGTTTACAAAGTATATTTTAACACGAATTAGATTTTCTACTTTTTTTAGCGTGACAAAAATTTTCCATCAATACAGACTTTATCCGGTAATTTTTACATTTACATTTATTTTTCACACATATACTGTAAAAACATTAGCGTGAGATTGCAACTATAATATTATAGTGGATAATTTTGAAACCAACTGCTGCAAATGTAAATTTTTATATGTATGTAAATTTACAGCTTGCGGACAAAATTAATTTCTAGTGCTGCAATGAAATAGATCGCACAAATTGAATTAATTATTTTATGTATATATTTGCTTGTGCAGTCTGCTTCATTTTAATTTTAGAAATTAATTTTGCCTATAAGCTGCAAATTTACATATCTGTGGAAATTCACACTTACAATAATTGATTCAAAATTACCCACTATAATAGTTGCAATTTTACCAAGTTTTTTATATTATACACGCAAATCTATTTCCGTCTGTAACGCGTGGAATCGCGGTCGATTATGGGCAATATGGTGTACCGTAGTTCGAGGCAATGCCTACGGCGGCGGGGGAGTGAGAGGATGATCAGGTATATACGCAGAACGCGGAGGACTCGCACGAGGCCCCGCGCATCCATGGACCGTGGACTCTGCGGCCTGCGGTGCTGGCCGAGTACGTCGGGGCTTGGGGTTAATACGGTGGCCGGTGATGCACGACCGACGCAACGCTGCGGGCA
This sequence comes from Linepithema humile, assembly GCF_040581485.1. Classification (NCBI taxonomy): domain Eukaryota; kingdom Metazoa; phylum Arthropoda; class Insecta; order Hymenoptera; family Formicidae; genus Linepithema; species Linepithema humile. The sequence continues at coordinate 34,989,758 of NC_090128.1, forward strand.
GAGCGGCTGACCGCACGCCAGCTGCCCAATGCCGGTCCGACCTGCCCGCAAAAATCTGTAGCTGACCCTTGTGCCCACGCGGGGAGCGCTTCGCCTTCCTCCTTCTCCCCCGAAGCGGCATCATCCTGCCACCCTCGTGTGTTGCGTCCTCCCGCTTGGAATATTACTCTTGTACGTGGCTATCGGCTCGCTCGGTCCATCACTTAATGCCGTACAGGGTGTTTCCAAATTGCCGCCGGCCGTAATGTCCAAGGACAATCCGCGTTCCGACTGAAGAGAAAGTTCTGGTATATGTGAACGCTCTCGCGTGCGTTTAAGGATACCATTTTAATTGTATCGGTCAGTGTTATAAAGCTGTGAATCCATAAATTTTTAAAGCCTTCTCTACCGAAAACGTCTGAATAAAATTAAAAAATATATTCACAGTAATGTAATAATTTTCAGCTTTTATATAAAAATACTTTTTATCTTTCAATACAATAGTTCGTTCCTCTAATTTATCCGAAATTTTGTTTTATGGAATTACACATTTTTAATATTGCACAATGCAATTTTTCGCGCACAGTGGAATTTATAACATCAGAAATCAAGTTGAAATTTTCACATCATGTAACCTTGTATTTCCATATATATATATTAACTTTTAATTCAATCGAATTTTCTACCCATATAAAATTTTAAAATATTCGCAAAATTTTATTTGGTCATTAAAAGAGAAGAGTATTATTAAATCCGATATGAAATTTTATTAAATCGAATGCCTTTCACGCACATAAAAGCACGTACGGTAATGGAGATGGCCGCAACATGAACGATATTGGAATTTCACGCACGCCTGCACGGCAGCGAGGTAATTGCGTTAAACGACGCGGATGCGTATGCGACTTCTGGTGCCTATTTCTGTGTCAGCTCGTATACACGCCGCGTAAAATAATGGAATTCTCATCGCGCTCTCTCGCTGGTAACAACGACAAAGGAAAAACGGCGCGCTCGATTCCCTCCCATTATGCGTCATCATTGTCAACTATACGTCGCCATCGATGCGCCGTCGTTATCACCGTCGTCATCTCGATCGCCGACAGAAAACCGAACGGCCGCTGACTAACAATGCACTCGCGTGACTCACGCGCGCCATATTAATGCGACGAATTCTGGAGTTCCGGGGAACTTTAGTTTCCAAGGGATTCGACTCTCGGTTTTCTCGTTTCCACGCGTTCTCCACTCCGGCAGTCCCGGTTCCTTTTTACATTCACGCGTCGATCGCGCGAGTTTCTGCCCTCCCAAGTTGTATTTCCGAAAAGCGACGAGCGTGCGAGACCGTGAATATTAATGGCTGCTGACTCAACTCTTTCGCTAGTTAATGAGAAACATCAGTGTGCCGCAGAAACATCTGCTGAAATTTTCCTGGATTCATACAGGTTTTTTAATTGTAATTATTTAATCAGTGTTAACTTATATACTTATATATTCTTGAAGAAGTTCGCAAATATCGGCTTCCTCGAAATCGGTTAAGATACATCCCGTCCTTCGTGAGTTGTTTTTCCGATGTCGGCAAAATTTATTCGATCCACCTTTCTCATTTTAATATACCGGCGTTACATATCGCGACCGATCTCGATACCTTAGAACGCGTTCGCGAAAGAAACACCGGGAATCCTTCGTCGGTATGTCCTCGCGCGCGGCCTCGCAAACATATTCTATTTCCGAGAATTATGTAGGCGTTAATATGCAATCTCGCGAGCGAGATACGCATACCTGTGGCTAAAGACGTTTCACGTGGGAAAGATTCTCATTCAAGCGCGATGCGCGCTTCCTATATGGCTCGATCGAACCTGAGGGCCCGGACGCATCGCGGTAATTTAATTGACGCGCGCTGAAATTGCCACAAAAAAGTTCATCTCTTCCTTTAATGCTCCCTTTCCTTTCCCAGCCAGAGCGATCCAGCGCGTTTCCCACACTTTACGCGAACGCATACTGATTCGCCCGTAATTAATAACTCATCATCCGCAAGAAAAACTTCGTTACATACTTCGATCTGCCTCGAGACAATTATTAGAAATAAAATAACGGAAGAGTTCGGGAAAAGGGATTACATGACCTACTAAATTCCTAGACAAATCGTCTTACAAACTGTCCAGCGGGCAACTATTCGAGAAGCTTGGCGCCGTCGACGATTTAGACGGTCGTCGAAGAAACTGATCCTGTAACTTCCACAAAGGCGTAACGGAAGGGAAGTTTGCCGGTCGTTATGTCTGAAAGGAGACTGGCACGAGTGAGTCGCGCAATCGGATTAGCATCAAAGTATCGTCTGGTTTCTGTACTCCTTCGGACCGTTTCGGATTCCCGGCGGATCCACTTTTCGTCAGGTATAATAGGTATTTACTTGCGGTTCGAGGGTCGAGTGGCGTTTAAAATGAGCCCGATTATGTTGTTCCCATTGTCGGCGGTTTTCCAGTAGCGATACACTATTGTGATCCGGCGCCATCCGTTTCATACGAATAAATGCTAACATATCTCGTATTCTTACAAGCTACCGTTCGGCATCGATTTTTCTTTCTCATCGCATCACCTGGCCGATTCAACCGGCTGGAAAACCTGTCTTTTCAAACGCGCTGGTCTTCTAATTTATCTTCTCGGTAATGACGAAAGCTCGTCTCGTCACGAGGAAACGGCCGGCGTCTTCCTGCGCGTCTTCCGTAGCCGAAATCCAATTTGCATGCAACGCAGGTAGAATGGACGAGATAATTGGTACACAGTAGGGATTACAGATCCGCGCCAAGACAATGGATATATACATCCAACTCGGCAGTGATATTGATATAGTGCGCGCAAGAGTCCCCACCAAATTTGTGCGCCGCTTAGTATCAGATTGTACTGCCGTTGAAAATCAAGAAGTATCGACAAATTAGATTTAACCGATTAGATGAATTGCAGAATCTTGGAGTACAATTGATTTTTTATCTTAGATTTTTTTAACTGCGAATAATAACGATCTTTCATGTCTACGAGAAAGAATTACAAAGGTAAAAGTTTAGACATTAAAATATGAGCAAATTCCCTGGAAAATATAAGGATAGAGCGAAGTTTCCTTCCTTGCAAAAAAAAAACAAAAATAAACTTGGAAATTGGAATGCGACTTGTCGGAAAAGAAATTCTCCGGAGAGATTCGCGTCGTGACAGCAACTTTCTCAAGATTGATTGGTCGGAGTAAATCATTTGGATCTCCTAAGAGCGTCCCCCGCGATTATAGTACGACGAGAAGAAGAAGGAGAAGAGGAGGATAAGAAAAGGAAGAAGCAGATGGTGAAGAGGGAGAGGCCGAAAAGAAGAGGAGGAACGCTCACATAAATACGTACGCAACGCAAACAAAAACCCCACAAAGGACCGCTCTCGTGGCAGATACGATCTCGCGGCATGCAGATACGAGCATACTAATCTCTCCGAGTGGTCTCTCCGAGGAAACGGCGTCCTTTTATTGTATCCATCTATGAAATATATTGGTGTCCACCCACACATCCGGGACGCAGTGGAATGATTCAATATGATTCCGGCCGTAAGAATTTATGGGTGTTTCTCGCCGTGCGCAGAATTGTTTAAATTCGCCAACAATAAAATTGCAAACAGAGCTGCAAAAGAAGAAATTGAATACAGCTGCGCGTACAAATGGAAATAAACAAATTTATCATTCTTATCGATAATATTAAATAACAGAATCGGGAAAATGACGAAAATCGCGGTAAATGACGCATTGTTCAAAATCAATATTTTGTTATACAATTCCATTACACATTTGTACAGCCGAGAGAGGCTTCGATTGCAAATTTCCATGTCCGCGGCCTGATACAAGACATAAGCAAGCGGGCCCTCTCCGTCGGATTCGCGCGGCAGCAGGCGGCAATTTCAATTTCGAGACGCCAATCCAATCATGTAAATCAAGGGTGGCATTATTAGTGGCGGCAATCGAACTCGGCTAGGCCAATAGTAGTAGTAGTAGTAGTAGTAGCGGAGGAGAGCAGTAGGTGGAGGATACTGAGACAGAGTCGAAGGTGGAAGGGTTCTCCCGATCCCGAACGAAGGGAGCAGCGACGTCCAACTAATCCTAGGTTTACCTAATCGCCTACTCCCTTCGTCCCGAACGCGGTTCGGCAATTCCGCTCGTTCGCAAAGCGGCTTACCCTTTCACCCCTTCCGCCGCTCTCTTACCGGCGCAGCCGAGTGCTTCTGTGTCTCCATCCACGGGTCCCGCAAATTGCTCGAACCGGAATCGATTTTCTAGAGATTCATCGATCGCTCGACAATGCGCAAACCACGTATTCGAACAATGGAATAGTTAAGGGATCAAATAAAATTAATTTCGAATAGTGTAAGTTATTTTACAGAAACACGCTCTTAGTTCGTTTTTAAAATTCAAAAGAATAGCGATGACATATTTACAAATCTTGGAAAAAACTGCGCAAGACATTGCACAATTGTGTGTACTTGATTTAAATTATTAATAGAACCGAGCTTACTTCAACGATTCGATAATCCTCACAAATTCCGAAGAGATCCATACATCTTCGGTGGAGGAAAACGGAAGGTAAGCGCCTATACGAAATATAATCGACACACGACCGATAATTCCTGACGGTGGATGGGGGCGGGATGGGTACGATCGAACGAAAGCGTAAGCCGCGTAATCCTCCGTGAAATACCGTGTTGGATCGAGACGACCGAGAACTTTGCCGTACGCCCGAGGACATCGAGGGACATCGATTATTCGCGGGAAACCGCCCCCGTTAATCGTTTAAACTCCGCTGCAGGTGAATGTATGCATGCAGCGCCCGCGCCCGCGGCAGGTATCCGTGGAATCTCGTGATTCACGAAACCACGAGGGATCCCGTGGGAGGCGCGCTGAATATCGATATCCCGTGCCGTAAGAGTTTGGGAATCGCATCGCCGAAGTATCGATGGATGAAACATGCGTTTTATCGGCGATAAACCCGGCGCGTCGAGGCTTAACAGATGTTCGCGACGCGATTCGGAAATTCCACGCTGCTAACGCAAGCGCTAAATGATTGTTTATTCACGAATTTGATTATTTTTTCATTCTACAAAGCGAAGAGACGCGTATTTTTAACTATTCCTTTTAATTACAGGAAGAAAGAGAATTCTGTAATTGATAGTAATAGATTGGCGCGAATTTTTCGAAAGTCGTATAGGGGATATCCTGCGACCTGAAAATAGACCAGCTTTTAACCAGAACATTGTGCTCTCTTCAGTCTCCAACAGAACAAATCCACGACGTCCGGTCTCCCACGGTCACACGTGTAAGACGCGGTTGCGACACGGACGTTCGCCCGCTAGACGAGCGGCTAGCGAAATCGTTGACTACTGATGCTCATCGGACCGAATCAATGGTTCGCGAGGTAATGGATGTTGCTGATGGCAATGTCTTGTCGCGTCGCGGCTCGTCGACGCCACCTGCGTTAGCAGAGGAACTTGCAGAAGCACACTTGGCGCGGATTTACTCGGCACTTCTCCTCGATGACTTTAAATTCCTGTCGTTTTGTAAAGCAATAGACGTATCATGAGCCGCTTGCTTTCTCTCGGCTAAAGTTATTTCAATTTCGAGATACTCTCTGATATGAACGATTAATCACCGCTATTGTTGAAATTTTCATCAAGTAGATAGATTAATTGAGAACCTCGGCTTAATTAGGAACGAATTTGGCATTAAGCGAACGAATTACGACCTAATTATTCTCGCTTTTATTGCGCTTTAATTGCGCTTGCATTTCATCGTAGATGTGTAATGTAACGCGCGTTTCCACAAAAATTAATATTCAGTACCGCAAGGTAGTAATCTGCGAGAGAATTAAAGACTCGGTAGCCGGGATAGAGATCTTCGTGCAGTCACAGCTCGTTTGAGCGAATGCCTCAAGTGATTTCAGTTACACTTCGTTTGCGCGATCCGCCGGCGGCTCTTATTATTTCCTTGTACGAGGGAGCGGTTTTTCAATTGTACCGCCGTAGCGATGGATCGCAATTGCGGGCCCGATGGCAACGGATAACATTGTGATCGTCAATCCACAGCACCGTACAGGATCCGCGATGATAAGTCAGCTAGTTGCGCGGGGAGTTTACATAATTACGAATGTTCCGCGATCGAACATGCAATACTTCTCGAATGCAACATTCCCCGCTCCTTCACCACATCATACACGATTCAACATAATACAATTTGCGATATATAATACAATTCGAACATGGAGATCATTAATTAAATTAGTACACGAAAACTGAAAGTATGATTCGCTAATTTGCATGAGGTACGCGCGAATTTTATTCCCTGCGTCGTGAATCGCTGGCGAAAATAATGCACACGGGCTTTGGAAATATTTGCGCAAATTTATTTTCTAATAGATCTTCCACTCGGACGCCTTCGTTGGCTCCCGGGGTCGTGTTTACCCGGCGTGGAGGTGGAATTACGAGCGAAAAGAACGGGAGATAGCGAAATAAATCACGAACCACGGCTCTTCCACGTTATGCTAATGACACCTCCTGCATCCTGTGTATCCTTCGCGCAAGACGCGAAAGTTCAGGCCGGCACGCCACGCGGGCGGCGTCGTTCTTCTTTTTACGGGACTCTGGGTAACACACCTCCTTGACGCAATTGCAGGAAATAAAACACTCTCCCTCGACATTTCTCTACATTCAACGGCCGGGCAACGGTGCGAATCTTTCGCGTGGCGTCGGCAAAATCGGCGCGGATAACAAAAGATCACACGCAACTTCAATAGTGATTTGAACGAAATGCATTCGCAAATATTTTTGGTGAATCAATAATATTGTGAGGTAGAAAAGGAGAAAAACATGGTTTCTGTCAGTTCAATCAGCTGTCCAACATGGTTCGTCACGTCACGCGTTATCTCTTCACGATCCATTCGACGTTGTTTGTCAATGTTTTTATACGATCGTCATCGCGTGCGTATTCATCGCGTATGAAGGTTCCCTGCTCGTCACGTCGCAATGTCGCGGTGATCACGAATTCATGACTAATGCTGGCAATCGGGCAGTCCGGCCGATACGCACGTCAGGCACGAGTAAAAGCAACAGGACTGATCAACAGGCGAAGACACGCGCCATCGAGCACGCGCCGATAGATCTGACATCTCGACGCCCGACGCCATACACGTGACCGGAGGCTCGTTACCCGGCCATCCTCCTCTTCCACCTCCTCCACCACCCCGTGGTCTCTTCCCGTCGGAAGACACGCGCCCGACGTCTCCCCCGATTTCCCAGAATCGACCTTCGGAAGATCGAATCGTGCCGCGTCGCTGAATCCGGACGACCCACCGCGAGCGTCCACGGGAGTTTCGTGGATCGGTCGGCGAACCGGCTTCTCTCTCTCTCTCTCTCTCTCTTCCTGTCTTTCCCGGCCGGATGTCGAGATGGATGGCGGAGTTAAGGAGCGCGGACCGAGATGGTGAAATCTGTTAATGCTTGTAACCCCCGTGGCAGCGGCATCTCCGCGCGCGATTATCTGTGGCACGGAACGATCGATGCTCGATGAGAGGTGCGGACCCTCCTAAACGGACCTAATTGCCATCTCTTCACCAACGCAGCTTCGCCCCGAGTATCAATGGACGAAATCCTGAATACTACGGCAATTTTATGTCTAATATTTAATTTATATTTTATATTTTTCTCACATTCAATTGCAATGTTATCGGTGCAATAAAGATCGAGCCAATTAACGCGCTCAGAGGCCGTAGTCTTATAATACTCACCACGAATACCGGCGCGTCAGGAACGAGTCAGACCCCGGGCGAGATCTCTGCATCTCGAAATCCCATCTTAATAACGAAATCGCGCCGCCGCTCCCAGCAGGCTTGCCGTCGGCAGGCGGCAACCCGCGGCTCTTTTTCTCTCTCTTTCTCTCTTTTTCTCGGCTTGACGCGACGCGGCGGGAAAGGAAAAATTTGGGCCATGGAAGCGCGCTTAAGGAGAACTTCCTCGCATACCAGGCGGCAGCGGCGTGAGGGTCCCACGGGAGAGGAGAGACCCGGGAGCGGCGGGGAAGGAAACCGGGCGACGCCGCCGCGCCGCAACGGCCACTAAATATTGTGTTCGCGCAGAGAATACAGCTCTCGGGACACGTGTAAGCGGGGCCGCGGGATTCCGTATGAGCAGATCGGCCCGCCGATTATACGCTAATTCAACGCAAATTCCTTCCCGGAGATATCTGTATCGCTCGCATACATCAGCGGAGGCCCCGCGGTAGCTGCTGCCGTTGCTGCCGACGTTGCTGCTACCCGCTCTCTGCTCCCGCTGCCGTTGTTGTTGCTGCTGCTGCTGCCGCCGCCGCCGTCGCTGCTCCCGGTACCCTTCCCTCCCCGACCCGCCCGCGGTCTCCCAGGCTTAATCAGTATCCACGGGAAGACAACTATATAGCCGCGGCTTACGTAGTTTCGCGCACATGTGGCGTGCATACGTCGCGGAGACGTTCGGTCCCACGGAAGGAGGACCGATGATAGACCGAGAAGGAAATCTCGCTCGCTACCAAGTGTTTTACGAGATCGGACTTTCTTGATTTTTCTTCACGGCGATGTCTGTTTTTAGACCCATGACACTTATAACGAAAATGCGGCACCTAATTAGATCAGATAAAAAAAATGCTTCTTATTAACTTTCCTGCCTATTCTGTTTTTGTCATACCGAGCTGCAGCAGTGACACTATCAAGTATTTACACATTGTACGGCTCTGGCTATTATAACCGTCATGCCCGATGGTCATCTGAGATGGAATCGTGTTAGCGTCACGATGCGGTTACACAGTCGCACATTAATTAAGACTCTAATTAGTGTAAGAATTAGATATACATATGTATGCCACTAACAATTAATATGAAAACGAAGAAGAGTTAAAAATTCAAAAGCCCGCTATTGCGGATTTCTTTCTCGCCGGTCTATTTAACGCGTCGGGTCTTCGCGCGAGAACGCGTTTACAAAAGGATCAATCGACGTCATTTCGATCGCGCGCTTTCTCACGCGACTACGCCCGGCTCGCTCTGAAGAAAGTCACGTCGCGCTGGCTGGAAAAGAAGCAGGCTACCGTATGCCCGCGGTATGTACCCTATACTGCGACCGAAGGTCCGGGGCAGAGGACCGAAGATATATCACGTTGTCGGCCGACATACCATTCTTTTGCGGCGTGGCGCGGCGCGGCGCGCGGCCGACACCGCGCGCCAGCAGCATTCACAAATTAAGGAGCGCCAAAGTCCACGGCGGCGCGGCGTAGGTATGGCGCTATCGCGCTTCATAAAACTTCGTTAGCACGCCGGGGGAAGTAGACGCGTCCGCGCCCGAGCCCCCTCCGGCCTCTTTCCCCTTCCGGCCCCCGGGTATATCCACATAAGCGCTGATGGCCCCGCGAGACCACCGTAAAAATTCATTTTGCACCTCGGCCGTGTAATTCAGTCGGATTCTTGCATCTTCACCAGCCGGACCAGCGGAGCGTATTAGATGGACCATGTCGGCGCACTTCGCAGTTAATGACTCCGCTCGGCCTGCCGGCGCAACGCGCTATGCGCGGTACGCTTAATAATTGTACTGCGACAGCGCGTCCTTAATTATTCGTTCATACGCGAGTGAATTCCGTACTCTATTTTTCAAAATCCATAAAAAATATAGAAATAACGTTAGTAATAGCGGGCCACGCGTCTCGGTGAAAGAAGATTTCGATTTATTTCGAAAATTTAAATCTCACTTTCGATATTTTTCGTCTTTGCTGTAAATGTATTATTTACGATTCAATAATCTCATAAAACTCGTACCTCTCCGATGTCACTAGCGCCACGTGGCGACGTAATATCACGCCAGTGTCGTGTACGTCTCGATGCATCGTCCGTTAATTTGCCGCGGAGACCGCGCATATAAAATGAGAGAGTCGCACAAGATGTACCTACGCCCTCATACAGAGACATACAGCGGCGCCACGTGTGGCAACGTACACGTTCATCTCACATACGGGCTTTTGCGCGTGGTTCTCGTCATTAGGTAGCCTCGTTAGAATGAGCTTTTTTCCCCGTTCGCTAATGAGGCGGTTCGCGACTTGCATTTCGCCGTCATGCAGAGGGTAGCCAACGTACGCGACAGCCGGCTCGGGGGCAGCTTCTGTGACGCCCCCGCGCGAATCTGGAGACTGACACTATTTTTAATCCTACGCGAGAGAGACGCGGACTTGATGGAATTAAAACGCATGTCCTGCTACGAAAGCTTGCTTATTCTGACGCCTCTACGCGAAAAACGTGTCCCTTTTAGGGGCGCACCCCTGAATCGGGGTTCGCGAGAATGTCGCGTTAATAGTTGACGTCGCACGGTGGTTTGATGATTAATTCTGCCCGTTAATTCCAGCCGCTGGATTAGAGTTCATACAGTCACAGTTGGATGTATATACGTTTGATAACTAGATATACAGACAAATTAATGCCATTGTGATTAAGCAACTGTGACGTTCTCTCGTGGTATTATTAATTGTAACATGTTACAAATGAGAGCATGCGTTTTTCATAAAAATAGTTTTGGAGATGTAAATTGTGTACAACTAATTCTCATTCATTAAAAATTTCTCCGATCTTACTCATTTACGTCATAACACATTTTTATTGTGTCTATTATTCTTATTGAATTATTGGCGAAATAAATTGCTACTCTCATTATTTATGTGCCACTTCGATAGTATTTATTTTAAAAGATATTTATGCGACTATCCACTATTTTTCACCGCGATCGGACGAAGAATTTCTCTCTCCGGCTTACCGAAATTTTCGCGTGTCTAAATGGAAATAATTCAAGCTCGATTTTTTTGCTCTTTCCGGCTTTCCTCGAGCCGCGCTGATTCCTCGCTCCGGCTGTAATCGACTGCCAGCCGGGATCTTCCTCTCTCGAGTACGCTGCGACGCGGGCGACGGTCCCCATTCATCCAGCTCGTCTCGGTTGACAGCCGACCGTTGCCGTCGCTTAATTCGCGAATATTTCACCGACGCGTCATCCTGAAAATACGCTACAGCTGCTCGCGTCGTGTCTACAATCGGCCCACCTTCGGCACACTCCCGACGAAAAATCCGCAGTCGGGCCATAAATCTCGACACTGTGATACATTTTTACTTATCACGTTCCCATCGCGCGCGAGTTTTCTCGTGGTCGCATAACTCGCGCGGTAATCCCGTTCCGCCATCCCCGACGCACGATTTAAACGACCGACGAGCGAATTATCACCCCGCCTTTCTTCGTGCGTGTTGCAGACGGCTTTACACTGGGGCGCCAAACACGGCGACGAGAACATCATTAAATTAATAGCGGGCACCTACAGGGACTACAACAAGAGTATCAATGAGACCACGGTGAGTATTCGTCTTCTCAGATCGCTAAATAAAATATTGCTCATAAAACCAGAGTTGTAGGCGGTATGAGATGTAAGAGTAGTAGTACATATAAAATATTGAATCGATTCATCGATCTTACATTACAGTCTGCAAACATGAATGTAGGATTAAAGATAAACTTATTTTTTTCTTTTTTTGCATCTTCTCTAATCTTTTCTATTTTTCTGTTTTCGATCACTGGATGTCACCGTCGGATGATGCAGAATGGGGTAACTGTCTTACTTTTAATTACACTTCTTTTTTTAAGCTATGAAATTGCAATCAGCGAGATTATTATGCATTATTCACACATCGAGATAACGCTAGTCATTCTATGTCCCACGTCGATGACTTTTTCATCGAGATTAAGACGAAGTGTACCATATTTGTATTCGGATAACATCGAGAGCGGGTACTCGCGGCGGCCTTTGTCACGATCGCGTATAATTTGCCGGGCGTACAGAGAGCGGGATCGGTTTAGGGAGCGAGTCGTTGTAAGAGGTAGAACAAACGAAGAGTCAGTCCGCGTAGCAGGAAGGAAGGCAGGAAGGAAAGGGAAAAGAGAGAGACAGGCGAGGAGCGTACAGAAAAGCCCGCAGATAGGATCGGATGTGTGTGGTCCCGCTGCTTTGCTCTTTATAAGACTTATATAAGCCGGGAGTGCTTCACGACGAGAGACGGCGAACGGAAGCCGAGTACTTACGGGGAAGGAAGAGGGAAAATGGGGTCCTTGCTCGTTAGCGGCTCGCGACAAACTCTGTCGCGGGCTTCGCATTATACTGGACAAAATTTATTTTGATTTTTTGCAACGGAGGCATTGCATTGAAATTCTTACAATATTTTTTCTTAATTTTTTAATTTAATTATAAATTTCTGTATCACATGTGCAATGCTATTTGTAACAAATACAATTCTTCGATAAATAAAAATATCATCAATCGATATTTATTTTGGCAAAGTTGTTTCGAATTAAATTTGAAGCGGCAACTTATTAATTCTCCTTTGTTCGCGTCATTAAATTGAAATTGAATTCGAAGCGCGTGTATATTCCGGAAAGACGGTTTATTTGTCTTCTCGTAAGGTCTTCTTCGTAGCTTCTTCGCACTCGGGAGACTCATTTGTTTCCGCAGTGTAATCCGAACTGGCCTCTGTCGACGCCACAGCACCTTTTCTTCCTCACTTCTAAGTCCACGTTCTCTAGAAATTCGTTGTTGTCTTAACGTTTTTTTCGACAACAGAGATTATATGGAAAAAAAATAGCAACTTTTCTGTCTCTTGTATCGACACTAAGATTTTGCACTATTGAAATAGGCGGTTTTTGTAAATATCTGCAAAAAAATGAAAAAAATCAATAACAGACGAAGTAAAATATACAAGACATTTTTGTAATACGAAAACATGCGCACACACGTTGCTGCTTCGTCGTCGTATCTGCTCGATGACGATTCTGACTCGATGTTGCCGAGGATTAGCGCCGGATATAATGAATACGGTCGTGCTCGTGTACGTACCGATGTAGAGTAGGTAATCCACACCCGGACAGGGGGGGATCTGTCTTCGGCGAATCCTCGCTCTCTGCTTTTTTTCCACGGCGCGGCTTTAGGACCAGACTGCGGATCGCGCGGCGCGGCGCGGCGCGGCGTAATCTGTCACCGGCATCGTTCCCGCGCTGCGCTTTCCTACGGCTTATCCCGGACACCGGCTTTCCCCCAATCCCGCGGCAAATGAAAGGACGTAGAAGACGAGTAAAAAAAGCACCACGATTATCCGGTATCTTCGTAACGGCGCGCGCGGAAACGCCCGTGGCTCGGTGCGATCTTATCCGCGGCTAATATCCGCCACTCACGGGCATCGATACCGGTTTCTTCGACAGGATTACTGGAAATCTGAAAAGTTGGGGAAGTTTGTAAATATTTTATAGATAGAGAGAGAGAGAGAGAGAGAGAGAGAGAGAGAGTATAATAATGGAAAAGTAAAATAATTTTGTTTTATATATCCATATATTATTTAAGTTCTGTTAATCCTTTTTAAATCCTTTCATTATTCAAAATGTTACTAATTCAAAGCTTTGCTTCATCTGGAATTAATGCGAAACTGTGTAGCTTTATTTTCTAAGCTTTGGAATTTTTGACATAGTCGAGTGTCACTCGCTGCAATAAACACCGAGCGATCTGACTGATGGTGCTTTTAGCGTGAAAAATCATAGCGCGTGCCGTCCGCTTTTCGAAACGCACGTCCCGCAGCCGCGGCTATTTTATTCGCCGGAGAACAGGCTTACTTATCGTAAGAATTCGCCGCTGTTCCGCCGCTTACGACTTTTTTAATCCCCGCCCGGCGTTAAAACGAGACTCACCGGCCTGGACGACGAAGCGAATCGCAGTCACGGGCATAATCTGTCACCGGTACCGCTTCCACCGTGGTTTTCTACGGCTTATCGCGGCATCGGCTCGCATTTAATCCCCGCAAAAAACGGTGGCCGCGCTCCCCGTACTCCCCGTCGCCACGGAGACCCCGTAAGCCGCCCGTGTGGCGCCTGCATCCTTGCCTGGCGCACGACAGCCAACGACAATGGTCATCCCGCCCCGGTTAAGGCTTCGTAGATGCGACCGGAATCTGCTTCGTGCAACGGGTGATCCATTCGGAACATAAATTCTTTGGTTAGTCGATTGGTTATTTAAAACACTAAATAAATTAACCGACATGAATTTTTACGAAATTATACTCTTAATTAACAATAATATTATCTGTCGTTTAATTTTCACAATATAAATTACTGAAATTTAGATCTCTAAAATTTTAATGGGATACTTGTTGAATTGTTAAGGTTTCAATTATATTTGATTTAATTTCCTGTCCTAGCTTCTAAATCTAGTACGCATAAAAACCACGAGTTCTCTTTATTAGACCAGTTTGCAACTATGAGATTTAAATCGTTGAAATTCTAGCACGCGAAATATACGAGGCATAAAAAGTGTCTATACAGTAGATCGCGGAAAATGATATTGCCTTCTCGATTTTCGAGCGGGTCCGCGTCGAAGGCCGAGATAGCCTCGGAACGTGCGGCCTCTTCCCCGGCTTCCTTCACTCTTCCAAGAAGAGCGGGGGAAAAAGATACGTTATGATATAGCGGCTCGTAAAGGCGGCCCGATGTAGGAAAATATTAAAATTGAAAATCCTCAACGGTGATATACGCGTGCGTGATATTGGTGGCCGGCAGCTGTCCTGTTTCTGGAGGCTGTTGCGAGGACGTGAGAGAGAAACGAAGAGAGGCAGGAAAAAGGGACACGTTAACGCGCGAGTAGGCGTACTTGGAAGAAGTAACGGATGGAGACGAAGAAGACGAAATGGTGGTAGGGGCGCGATATTGTCTCGAGACTCCGTGTGCTGGGACATCGCTACTTTAAAATATCGTCGCGAGCGTAAAAAGGGGGTCCTCCGCGTGTATATATATATCCATGTATGGGGTGTTCCAAAAGTCGTTCATTCCCATCGTCAGTATCGCAAATCCAGGATCGATTGTCGATAAATTTGTGGACAATCGTATTTTTCAGATTTTTAATAAGTAAAGTCTCTTGTTTTTTGAATTAAAATTGTAACTTAAAATGAATTCTTAAAAATACTTCGAAAGCATGTGATTCTCTTTCGCCAATATTCTTTAAAATCTCTTTTGAGTCAACATGTCTTAATATCTAGGCGTTCGAATAATTATTACTCTTATACAATTTTTACAATTTGAATTCTTGAAAATCTACGAATTGCGAAGAGACCGTGCTGTTTCTGCGACACCTCGTACACATCCGTATCACGAAGGGATGCGTAAGGGTGCGTGCGTGAGCTGGGCAGAGGGTGTCGCGCCACTTGTCGCGAGGACACACGTGTCGCATGCTATTGGAGTTGGCAAAAGGGTGACGCGCGGAGTCCACCCCATACGTGCCATTTTTCCATTCTATATGTGACCGTACATATACGAGCGAGCATTCGTCGTGACTTTCGCGCGTACCTATAAACGCAGGGACTTTAAAGTGAAATAAATTAGAAATTTCGAGGGGGTGAGCGGCGCGAACGGCCAACCCTTCTCTCCCAGCTTGGCGTATCGAGGGTGCGAAAGCGCGAAGGGTCGTGTCCCGCGTTTCGATAACGACGATCGCGGTTTTGACACATTTGTCACTATCGTTTATTGCGCAGTTCGATATTAAACACCAACGATGTACAGCGTATCGTTCATGAACTCGGGCGCGGGGACGATTTTTTAATCGCTTTCGTAGCGTAGCCAAATGTCGCGCGACGTATCTCGAGGGTGATTTTAATTGAGGGTGAAAGCGTTGTACAGATTCAAATCGACCTTTTTGTTACGCATTTTTTTGCCACGAGCTTTATAACTGTAATGTATTACGATTATGCATACCGCAAGTATAATTGATACGTGAAGCATATTGCATCTGCGAATTTAATCTGCAAAAAGCACTCTCTACGGTTAAATTTTTAAAATAATTTTTTTAATTTAGATCTTTCAAAACAACCAATATAAGGCGCGTGAAATTATTTAGTGTAAAAATAAAGATTTTACATCAAACAAATATTTATCTTATATTTTATGCGTAAAAAAAATATGTAGGATACAACGATATACGCATCTACGTTCCGGATACACCTGTTTTTTTCCTTTGTTCGCATATTTTATACAAATGCATTTTTAAGTGGATCGTCCGTATTTTCACCTCCGCCGGATAATGACTCGTGCACGCACACAATTACGCGCAATTTGTCGTACTTATCGACGCGAACATCGTAACCGCGTACGTAGTGCACCATGCTCTTTTATGAACGTTAACCCACGGCAAGAATACACGGTGTCCCTGACCGACCGCACTTACTTTTCACCATAGGTACTGTCTGAGAATTGTCGAGGCGAAACATGTTCGAAAGATTGTCGAGCGATGAATAGCCTTTCAATGGAAAACAACCATGACGCACGATTTCAATGCGTTTAAGCGTGTTGAAACCTGCATTGCATTGCGCAAATTTTTAATTTACTTTGTCATTCATAAAGCTATTACATTATTTGCATTTGTTCAAAAATTAATTATTAAATTTAAATCTATTGTTTGAAAACAAGAAAGAAATTGATTGCAGCATATTTTGTGTATCATGGCTTCGCATAATTAAAGGATCTGTGTACAATTGATTTTATTTATGAGCTTTTATTGTAAAAATTCGGTTTCTGTGTTCTGTAAATATTTAAAGTTTGTCAGAAATTATTAAATTTTTTAAATTAAATAATTTGAATGAATTATGTTCTTTATTTTTTATATAAAATCTTCTGACAATATATTAAATCTATAGATATTTCAGTATTTCTATGCTTTGTTATGCAACTATAACAACTAGCTGATTTACTATTCCTTTTCATAGATAATATTCAATCTCCACAAGCCAATCATGAATATTATTTACATATAAATAAGTTTTATAATTGTCAGACACAATTTTGTTCTATATTTTATAATCCACCATTTTATATTATACTTACAGTAGTACACGCATGTATAAGTGTTATGATAAAAACATATGCACTGAGCATAGTTAACGCGAAGAAACGTTTTTATCGCATGTTGCTACGTCAATTTTTCGTCAAGTTGTAAAGTTTTAAAAATCCAGCGCGCATTCATCGTTTATGAGTTTGTGTGTGCGTATATATGCGCGGTTACGCGATATTGCATAACTATAAGTACTACGATCAGCTGGCCAGCTGACTGTAAGTAGTAGTAGTATCGTATTTCCTATTTAGGCCAGTGATCTAATGAGTTAAACACGTGCAGTATCGGTAATCATCTTTGTCCTTGGTCGGAATCACGGATAAGATCAAGTATTAATAAAAATGTTAATACAACTTAATACAGAAGTCCAATTACGGCGGACAAGTTTCATCTGAAATGCAAGACGCCAACGCTTTTGCCAGAATTACTCGATTTAAATAATTTATTTGAGGAGATAATTTAAGTTACAAAAATAAAATTAACTCTCTCGGTACAGCATAAAAGCGCGAAACAACTACTACCGGCTGGTATACCGAATTTACAGATTAAGTTGACATGTACTCATTGCTGTGCGTGACTTAGGATAAAATTATGTCTCTTAATACAGTCGCGCAGTCACAACGAATGTCTTTAGATAGTGATATACGCTTTTTATATTCAATTGAATGTGAATCTATGAAGATAAATATTTTAATCAAGCTTATGGATTTATAAGACAAAACTATTTGATCTATTTTCATGTCAACATAATGGAAATAATTTTATACTGTACAGCGTCATGAATTATTCACTTGCCGATATGCAGCACAAAAAGCGCATGTAAATTATGATTAAAACCTTTAAACAGCGACGGATTAATAATTCATAAGTTTTATCGGGTTCACATGTAACTAATACGACACTGTAACGCATTAGAGTGAATCGTTGACTGCGATCGAATTCACGTATTGTTATTATCCTGGTAAAAGCGAGAGAGCCGTCGCGGGCCGGCAGCTGTTGCCTGACGTGCCCGAGCTGGAAAAGCAGCTTTTTTCACCTGCCCGCACGAGTCGAACGATACTAATTGCGAGATAACGCTCTCTTAATATTTCTGCCCTCGCGACGAATGGTGCATGCGGCCACGATGCCCCGGAGACCTCGACGTGTCGTCCGCCACGATGAAAATGTGAGGCCCCACATTTCGCTTTTGTAGATTATTATGATATCATTTCTTAATGAAACGGTGCGGCTTAATAAAGATACCGTGTGTAAAATAATGCGGTCCCTACTTAAAAAAAACACGTCTGCGAATGTCTGATAATCGTCTCTGCCATTCTGATCTCACATATTACATATTAAGTATCATATGTCAAGTCTCGTCTAATTAAATTTATATCAACGTCCATTGCCTGATTATTTTATGCGTACGATCGATATATACGTGATGTATTTAAAATCATAAATACTTTTTGTTAGTCACAGATTGCTCGGGATTTTTTTCACAACAATTATCGAGGTCTCTGTTTTTCAATTTTTTTATTTTTTTTAAATTAAATATCGCGTTAATTAAAGCCACAATTAAAATATTTCGAGATCCATTTAAGATTAATTGGCGGACAATCTATTATCCATCCGCCACATCATTTCGAGTGCATTGTGTTCGAGCAGGAATACGAGGATTCGCATAACTGCCGGATGAAAATGCATGCGTGCAGACGATAGAGGCGATGCACGCGAGGCTAGGTTTTCGCGGCATCGCCGTTTCGCCGTCCCTTTATACACGCACACCCGCACGGACACGCACGTGATTGTTTCGGATCGCGCCGTTGTCGCGGAAATGCGAATTCGCACGCTCGAAGTGATATTCATAATACGATGCCATTAATTGCTCATTGTCTCTGCGACGGCAGCATCCCCCTCCTTTTTTCTCTCCGCGTTTTCTTCCCTCCTTTGCGCTTCTGTATCGCCGCTATCTCAGTTGTAAAAACACGTCACGCATTCGAGCAAATCACAATAAGATATGCAATGTGTCGGTATTTACGGAGAGAGGTGTGATACGGCTTCTCTATTATTTTTTCATCCATCTTATTATGATTTCCTTCCAGCGCGGGAGATTGGCGTATCTCTTTTGTATGGCGACGCCGGAAATGGCGGAGGGGTATTGCGTGTACAATTAGAGATACATTATTCATTAAACTGTAGGCCGAACATATCCGTAATATATTAATAATGCGCACCTTGCGTCAACGTGAAAGCAATGTGAATATTGTACTCGCGTGATATTACACGCTCGCCAAACGAGAATATTGTTCACCTTTTAATTTGTCTAATTATTGATACGCTCTCCTTATTTCTGCCAGATGTAATTATTATAAGTGCGTTTAAACACCGTCGTGTTTAACGGTGGAAAGATGAAAGATATATCTATTATTTCTTAAACGTTTGCAAATGTTAACATCTGTTCGAAAACGTATATTGAATGATTCTTATTGTTTTAGGGATACACGCCGTTGCATATCGCCATGCAATTTGGCCACGAGAATATCTTCAATCTCTTAGTTCAAGTATACGGTGAGTACGCATCTTTTTTGGAAGCTGTCGACAATGAAAACGCGTCACGATCGCAATGTGTCGCATTTCAATGAATTTTGAACATATATTTCCAGGCGCGAATCAGGACGTACGTGACTACAGTGGTAAAAAGGCAAGGCAATATCTGGTTTCGCAGGAAGCGGCGGTCAGCCAGGATACGTTTCACAGTAAGTACATTCTCTCTAAGGAAGAAGATGCCATTTAGAAAACTCTAATTGTAATTTTCTGGAAACATAAAATTTGTAAATAATTCAGGAAGGCTTGTATTTTGCGTATTAGCGGTATTTTCTTTATAAATACAGCCTATAAAATTATCTCGGAGCTTTAATCGCAAATTGTATAAAGACGTTCTCGCCTGCCTTTCAAAGTATAACATTTTCGTCGACCGTGTTTGTCTCTTTTTTCCATATTTCAATCTGCAATGAAATTTCAGCAATAAGATTGATCTTGGAAACATCAACACTTTTTTCCTCTCATTAAATGTATTGTTAGCTGAAGTCTCACATTATAAAAACGCTGTAAAAAGGAGCTGTAGAAAGAAAGTATTACAGTTTCTATAACGAGAAAACAAAAGAGGTAATCGCCGCCTGGGGAAGTTTTTAAAGGAATTCTCTGATTCCGTGCCAAACGTACCTTGACCTGCTCGTAATGCCGCTGTAAAACCAATTACTCTCCGAAGTGTATTGTAATCCACACCGCTTGTTAATGCGTCCCGTCAAAGTTTCGTTGCTTTCCGTCCCGCCGTCAATCATTGTTCACCGTTCTCTCGCTTGTTTCGCGACATTCGCTTGTCCGCGCTCCAACACAATCCGTTCATGGTTATTCCATTTAATCTCCGAGCATGATGCAACAATATCACCGTACTAATATTGTCAGATTAAATTTAGATATTTCTATTTGGACTTCTAACATCACTACCTCTGCTCTCTAAATTTTGCACGTCTACCAGCACTCCTATCTTACTGTTGTCAAACATTATTGCAACCTCCTTTGGGATATCTGAGACACCTTTCTGTCGCTTTACACGTCTTTTTAGATTTAAGGTATGTAGACTCGATCGGGGAGAATGTAATTGCGAAATATTTGAATTGTCCCGGAAACGGAAATGGTTACGGGCTCTCTACAGTGAGTACTCCGGGGTTCTGGAAGTATTCTTCTGTTGTAGGGATTACTGCTGCCGCTACGCTCAGGCAAGTTCAGCAGCGCACCTCTGCTAAAGTAGTAAAGCGCTTGTGTGTGTCGCAAGATTAAAGTACGTAGGCGCACCTTAGAGTAACGTATGACTGTCACTTTTCCACACTTCTGACGTGAGTATCTTGAAGTTTCACGGGCCTCGCCGCGCGAACACGCACTAGAAATTCGCTCGAGAATATCCTTCGCCAAAAGAAGCGAGCTATAACACGGACACGTTTTGCTTTTGATATTTTACGAGCAACGGGAATTCTCATCCATCATTTTTCGCTAAATATGTCTAAGATGTTGAAAGGATTGATGTATTAAGTGTTCAGCTTTGATGTACTCTAAGAGCAATAATAATCTGTGTCATCCTTAAAATACATTCATTTCGTAAAATAAAATACTTAATATAATATAATTGAATATTTCAATTGCTGACGAAATAATCTTGTCCTTTTTATACGTAACGTGCATTTCTTTTTTATCGATGTATTGATCACATTTTGTTACGACTAAAAAGCGCGAATTATCAAAGTGGCAGTAGTACATTAAATTTTTGGCACCGTAGAGAAATAATGTTATGTAATTGGCAATGTGAAATGAAATAAATCTTTAACTTGCAGTTTTAATCATCATGAATGATGAAACGTATTCTCACATATCTTTAATTAAAAAAATAATTAAACTATCTGTGAAGTTTAATTCACTTGTTATATAAGATGCTTCGTTTCACATCGTCGTTATTATTAATGTTATTGTTTTTGTGTGCTATATGTTATTTGTTATAACACGTAATAAAGCATGTACTACACGTAAGCATGAGAAATACACATATATTTTACTACAGTCAATTCTCAGCATCACATTTCACTCGCACTGGATAATTATTACGTTTAATAACAATAACAGGATGTGTGTAATTCTCGAAAGGGAAAGTAGATTCTATTTTTATACTAATTTATTTAACCGTATTAATTCCCTTATAAGTCTTCCGTCTACCTTATTCGATATTAGGCGCGGATCATACTTTTATCAACTGCGTGAAATAACAATTTTATTAATGAGTAATTGTCAGTTGCAGATTGCAGATTTTGTATTAACAGAAAATAAACAGCTTCTCAAAGTTTATAAATATATACGTCAGATTGATATGTCGATAATCTTCTAACAATATCGCATACTAAAAAGTAATTTTTTTCTTCCCATTTGATTCTAACTTAACTGTGATATTCTTACTCGCCGATTTTTTTCATGTCTTGCTGTCTGTACGAAAAACAGTTTCAAATAATTTTCTATTTTATTTCAGAAATAAAAGCAAGGAAAAAGCATGCAGGTAAGAAATAATTCTTTCGGTGTCCGAACGTTTTAGTAGAGATTAGCGCATGAGACAAGCTAAATAAACATTAACATCGTAGAATAATTAATCTTTTTTTTTTTTAATTAAATTTAGCTTTGATAGCTGTGCTTATAATATTAGTTTTAATAATTCTATAGTTTTCGAAAAACGCTTTATTCTCTTAGTAATATAATATTAACACAGTAGAGTAAAAGTAATCAGAGACTCGTCAGCCTGTTGAATATTCTTTGACTATAAAAGTTAATAAGTGAGGTGAAAACAGAGGCAAAAGAGCCGTAAGCGCTGTAACGGAGTGATTGATTGAATATACAGAGAAAGATCTTGGTTTCCTACGAATTGGCTCATTGAACGTTCGCGTGAAACGTACGACGGAAGCCTTCAGCCAATTCTTGGGTGTGGCAACCAGCAGCACGGCTAACAGCAACAACGAGAAGATTCACAAGTCATGGGGGTCTGCAGATAATGTCCAGGTATTATTTTCTTAAGTTCAACACGCCTTTCACTTTACATAAAGATAATATATAATTTCTTAAAGGATATATACGTCTTATTTCTTTTATTAGCATTTAAAACTTTTTACGATGCATCAGATTAACATATAAAAATTAGCAATAATATCACATATAAATGTATTAATGATTTATTCATTATTAAACAAATCTAATTAATTTCTTGATAAAGAATCCTATTCCTTCGATTAACATTAAAGTTTTCTGCAATGTATTGAACTAGCTATAAGTCGTGAGACTTACAGATTAATAATAGCATTATGACATTCATACTAATCTTTTTGTTTATGTTTCTTATCTCAAGCTGGACCAGAAACTGATGCCACCGCCAAAGTATGGGCCTATCAAAAAGCGTAAGAGCAGAAGGCCACAAGACTTTGCATCGCCTCAGGATCAACAGCACGCCACTAGTCAGCCGACTACCCCGTTGCTACAGGGCAAAGTTAGCCGACCGAACCGGGCTGTTCAACGTCGACCAACGTCCACGTCGTCCGTTAGCTCCGGTTCTATCGCATCCAACATTCAGCAAAACGGCGACTCGGACTCTGACACGGCGTGCGGCTTCGACTCCGCGTGGCGAGGATCCGCTCAACTCTAACTTAGCGTAATTTATCCTAGGCACTGTCGCGTACGCTTCTCCGAATATATAAGGTGTAGAGAGGCATTTAATAAGAGTTTCAAAGACCGGCAATTATCTTTGGCAATTTCTTCTTTTTTATATATGACATCGATAGAATAGAAACGAGGATGTACTGAATGAGTTTCTCAACTCATATTCGTAATATAATGATTTTTATATCTTTGAAAAATTATTTTTTAATTCCTCGAGATTTTTGGCTATTCTGACTATTGTTGTCATATGTAATTATCATTTTGTAATATAAAATATTTAATATGAAAAGATTGCGGATTCTTTGAATATAGTTTACTTATTAAAATTTTATCAGTGATTTAATTCTTGTTTCTTTCAATAAATTTATGAAGTAATATGCTTTTTTATATTTAGATAAATAAATTCATAAATGTGTATTAATGCGATAATTTAATTTTTATTTTAAACTTTAATTTTTAACATTTTTTAAATTTTAATTGAGATACATAATAAATTTGATTTCGAATATAACAAATTTATATATGTACTCATATTTAGAAAAATATATTTTACAAATTGTGCACAGAATTTAATTTAAGGAAGAAGGGAATACTTAATATTCGAATATGCTTTTAAAGTTTTATTATAAAATAAGTCGAAAGATTTTAAATTTATTGAAAGGATCTTTTTTGTATATCTTATAATATATCTTATAATATCTTAACAAATTCATGGACCAGTCCCAGTATCCAGTTTCTAATTTTACATTCACGACTTTGTTGTACATATTGTGCTGTTCATATGTCAGCATTATTTGCACAAAGTCTTTAAATAATAAAATGTTTATTCTAGCAGATAATTAGCAGATAATTAGCAGATAAGGATTAAGATGTATTAAACTATGAAGAAATTTTTCAACATATATGCCAATAAAAAATGTTAACATAATTGTATCACGAACAAAGTATCACGTACAGGAACGACTATTATTTATATTATATTTTTAAGTAATAAACACATCACATTTAAAATTATGTCAAAGTATTTTATCAATTACGATATGTAAAAAATACAATACATACAAAAAATACATATTTTATAAAACAATAAGGTAGATTTCTTATAAAATGTAGTATATTAATAATTAATATATCAGTATATTATAGTAGTATATTATAATTAATTGCAGTTAATATAACAAGATTTACAGATATGATTAAATTCTTAGATTTTATTTTTACTAATCATGTATGTTAAAAAACAAGATACCTAAACTAAATGTAAAAATATATAAAGCGCGCAAAAATAGTCAAACAAAATTTGAGTATTGTTTAAAATTAAATAACAAAGTTATATATATTTTTCAGTGCTACAGAAAAAGTATGGTAATCAAATATCAACAAAAATATTTAACAGTTCATTACTAAGAAGCCAAAATTGTATTAATCTATTCAATCTATCTATTCATTTATTCAATGAATAAATGTTTTTGCAAAAAAAGTTTAATGCACCTTGCTTGCTGCTGAGAAATATATATATTTTATGTTTTAAATTATATACAATGATTAAAATGTTTCTAATCTTGAATTATTGTTCGAGGCTCATTTTTTACATTTTTCTGCGTATTCTTTTGTGCAAGCTTAAATTTTAAACGTTTTTAATAACGCATTTCGTTTTTAATAACGCGCGTAAAGTCTTATTTCCAAGATTTTGTGATAAAGATTTTAATTTATTGTTAAGATTTAAATCTCAAACATAAATAATAATTAATTGTTAGTTACGTATATTAACTGATAAGATTATTTACAAAATAAAAAAAATTAGTTTTAATTTTATTGATTATTGACATATTAATAATTTATTGTTTATAGTTTACTGAACTCTCATCGCAGATTGAATGTCTGCAACGTCTAATATATGTCTGCAATGTTTAATATATTTCTAATATATGTCTGCAATGTCTAATATATTTGCATTTAAACAACGATCAAATTAATTTTTTGCCAAAGGAATTGGATATACTGTCTGTCAAAGCTTAAGCACCTTGATATCTCAAATAATTATCGAATAATTGTCTTGGAAAATCTGATCGCAATACAACGCAATACAGCTAAAGCAGCTTGCTCTAGTTATTCCCTTGTATTGCAATCAAATTTTCCAATCTACTTTAGTAGATCAATCCATGTGCATTTATGTATTAAAATAATTATATAGTCTCTACACCGATAAAATACCAAGCTTTTTTGGTACGAAAATGATCTCATTATAACTTAAATTTAACGTTCTTAAGTATTTTAAATTATAAATTTCTAATAAGAATTTGATCAACTAAAAAATAACAATAATAAATTAATATAACAGTGGATAAAAATAATTAGAAATATCATAGCACCTCACTTCTACATACATTTGTATTCTTTGCGAGTGTGTCACGATAATATGGGTCTCTGTTTGATACCAATCGTGCCTTATCTTCAGAAGATACGTACATTTACAAAAATAAAAAAATTATTTTCTTTTGAAATCTTATCTAAGATTATATATTTCTATATTACATTATTTGCACATTTACGCTTACTTCGTTTATTTTTGTTTCCATTTTGAAGTCTTTTTTGACATTATCCATTACGTTCTTACTTTGCAATTATATTATATCGAGTGCACAACATGATAAATGTAATATTCAATCTGTAATTATGACTTTTTTGAAGCTTCGTATCATCAAAACACAGAAAATTCTATAAGTTTAAAGTGTTGTTAGATTTGAGATTCGTTGCCGATTCGGTAGCAAATTTGCATATATTTATATACCGATGAGTGGTCGATGGACAGCTCTTTTAGTAGAAAAGAGACAGGAAACAGCATATCTCCTCTCTTCTATTAGCCGAAGCTAGAGCCGAGCCAAGCCGAGCGCCGAGCGCACATGAATACGGTTCTCGATCAGTGATGCGCTGTCATGGGATTTTTTCCCGTACGGAACCTCCGTGCGCATGCGTAAGCTGACGTCACAGCTAGACGTCGGCTGCTACCGCAGATGTATCTAGGGGTGCGTTCCACTTAACGCCCGCAACGCTCCTAGAATCATTTTATCCTCGTTTAACTTTCGATGAAAAACAAGGATAAAATGACCCTAGGAGCGTTGCGGGCGTTAAGTGGAACGCACCCTTGGTGTACTATAGGGGATATGATAGTTTTCCCGCGTTTTTAATGACACACGACATATTATAGTGCATTATAATCAATTACAATTGAAATCAGCTGATATTGTAAAAGAAGAGGGTGAATTACTGAGGGTTCAAAGCGTTTGCTTAGTGCGCAGACGCAACTTTATTCCCACGACAGCGCATCACTGTTCTCGATTGTGTGTGTATGGACTTGCGGTTACAATCAGTGATGCGCTGTCGTGGGAATAAAGTTGCGTCTGCGCACTAAGCAAACGCTTTGAACCCTCAGTAATTCACCCTCTTCTTTCACAATATCAGCTGATTTCAATTGTAATTGATTATAATGCACTATAATATGTCGTGTGTCATTAAAAACGCGGGAAAACTATCATATCCCCTATAGTACACCAAGGGTGCGTTCCACTTAACGCCCGCAACGCTCCTAGGGTCATTTTATCCTTGTTTTTCATCGAAAGTTAAACGAGGATAAAATGATTCTAGGAGCGTTGCGGGCGTTAAGTGGAACGCACCCCTAGATACATCTGCGGTAGCAGCCGACGTCTAGCTGTGACGTCAGCTTACGCATGCGCACGGAGGTTCCGTACGGGAAAAAATCCCACGACAGCGCATCACTGGTTACAATTGGCTTTACTGTTGGACGTCTCGTGGTAGAAGAGTCATTCCAATATATATCCTTAAATGATAATGTACTTTATCTTTCCTTAAATTATAATGTGGTGAATTAATCTTGTAGAAGAATTTGTTACTTGTATTTTATATGTGTAAAAGATGTATGACATATGTCATCCTGCTGTGAGTAACTGTTTTACTCAAATAACCAAAAAAAATGTGTATCTCAGTTTTGAGTACAAATGTATATGTATATAAATATCTAGTGTGTAAGGTTCTTACTTTATATATTCAATGTTTTCAGTATTATCATTTATGCGAACTTGGATGTGACAATCCATTAAAGACAAGTATCGTCTTTTATACTTATATTGAATTATGTGAAGGTATTGTACTCCAATTTTTCAGTTAAATTATAAATGCATGATTATTATTGCTATAATAATTTGTAGAGAAACGATTCTGGGATGTCAAATACAAATACAAGAAAGAACTTGATCTGTTATATCTTGAGGTGAGAAAAAGGGAACATTCTCCATTGGAAATTTATATACCCTGGTCGGTTAAGTATAATATTTCTCTTAATACAATCGAAGAAATACAAGAGGCATTACAAAATAAACGGTAATTTTTTAAATTTCTTTTTTAATATATACTTATGTATATTTGACATTTTTGTAAAATTTTTATCAATGCCATTCATATTTATAAACACAATTTTATCAAACAGATTGACATTTGTATTTAAATCTGAAGACGGCAGCAGTGTCTATTATACAGTAAGTGCAGATCTTGTAAAACCAGCAGCACCAGAAGTAACTAAACAGCTGAAAGAAAAAGAGGATAAGAAATCTAATTTGGAAACAGAAATTCGCAGAAATACAACCTATTTATATGAATTAGCAAAATCTTTAGCTGATCAAACTAATGATTCCAAAACTGATTTGGACTCTACTGTAGGAACATCAAAACAAATTTAAACACTGATTTATTAGAAATATGATGTTATTTTTTTACTTTATATTTAACTGCAATGATACATATATATGTTTACTGCATCTCTGTGTTTATATTTTTTGTTTACATTTATTATGGCTCATATATGAATTCATTTAATTTTTAAATTATACAAAAAATGTATTTTATATCAATAAAAAAAATACTGGTACGTACAAAGTAATACAATAAATTATAATTTTTATTATTAAGTGTAAATAAAGTGATATGGAAAAAGATATACACCAAATAAAGTGTATATGATGATGGAAGAAAATGTACACTGAAAATAAAGCATCTTTTTAATATTTTATTTTTTAAAGTAATTCATATATATGCATATAATGTGAATTTTAAGAATACTTCTAAGGGTTGCTAATTATTTAAAGTGATATGCAATAAGCTGCCACTGCAAATATATATGAATTAAATAAATTAAATCTTACAAATCATCTAATCATAATATTCATGTATTAATTAATAGAAATTACAAAATACGAGGCACATAATTTTCCTTATTATAAAACTAAAGATAAATATAGCGAACATTTTTACCAAACTTACATTAATCATTATATCTAACAGTATATATAAAAAATATGTGTAACGAAATAATCTAATAAAAATCTTTATGAAGTAAAAGCAAGCCTATCTACAAAATAATCATAATATTTGTATATATGTACATATTTTGAACCACCGTATATTTTAGACTGCACTACATATGCCAAAATCATTGCATAATTTAATTTCCGTAACGCTGCATATAATGTCAGTGAAAAAGTAATTTGTTCACATTGTTACACATAATATGCACTGTAAAAACAAGATATAAAATGGTATTACTCTTTGACATAAGGATATCTTCATGATATGAATTGTTTGCAAGATATAAAGTTATACACTTTGGTAATTAAAAACAGCATAAAAAATGGAATTATATGGTATTTCAGCCATATAAGAGATAACATCGATTGACATTGACGGATCTACATTATTTAAATTTTGCAATATTTAAATAATTTTAATATTAATGGAACTTGTAGATCCGTGCAATTTCAAATTGCCATAAATATTGCTTTACGAATTACGCCAATAGTCTCTTATGTGTGATACATTTTGTGATAAATGCCACATTTCTTTGTTTTATTACTGAACGCATTGTTATAAAAATTTTTGTTATTTTTCTCATTTTAGAATTACATGTAAAAAAGATTAAATTGAAAACTTATATACATCAATATAAATTAGGCACATTAAAGGTCCTGTGTTAATCATTCTTTTCAAATTATTATCGGTCATTATTATATAGTGCGTCCAAGATCCATTGAAAATATTTTAGAAATACCTAAAATACTTTCCTACAATTTCAATCTTATCCTGTGTATAAGAATTATATATAAAATAGATACCAAAGTGGTTATCAATTTATAATTGCAGTAAGGCAACTAGATTTCGAGAGGTACTCGAATCTATCTCTCTAACAGTACAATACAGATAATTTTTCACACCATAATGTTTCATATTAAAGTTTTACAGTAATTTTGGTAATTATATGTCTGCGGTTTGTCAATCTTAAAAAAGAGCGATATTGCAAATAAAACTTGGTAGATTTTACTTGATACAATAAGATTTAATCAATTAATATTTACAAAGCATTCAAAACTTACAGTTTGTTCTGCATTTAAAACTTACAGTTTTAAATGCTTTGAATATCTGTGTGGTCATCGAGACTTAAAAAACTCGAGCAAATATCTGAAAGCAGTGGAAAGATGCTATAAAACTGTTTTATCATATTTACAATTAACAGAATGTTGAAGAACATTTTTATTGCTTAACAATATAGTCAATTGAATAAATCTGACAAAAATTGAACAAAGTATATTATAATCGCATAAAATTTACCAAGCTCTATTTGAAATATTTGCATTCGTACAAAATCCATAATTCAATCCTCAATTTTAAGATGTACATGTAGAGATAAATGACAAATTAAAAAGATTTTATATAATATTTGATGACTTAATAGTCACAGAATTTTTTAGTTTTATTGCATGTTCTTAAAAATTGTCCGAATATCATGTAGGCACCACTTTTTAAAGGATGATTAAAATGTACCATGGGTACCATTTGAATCGCATGCAAAAGTTTCAAAAACTATCGAATCCTATGAAGGATTAAGTAAAAAGAAAGTTTGCGATAAAAAAGTTGATTTTAAAGCCTTTCACAAGTAAACTCTAACAGCTATTCCAATGTTGTACACAATTTTCAGATCATATATTCTCTACACAAAATTAAAATCAACTCTTAATCAAATGTGTTCATCATACATGAGCTCTTACAGTAGTATTTTCTTGCAAAGTTAATTGAAATCGTATAATACTACATCAATAGCTTGAGCTATTAAATATAGAAATATCCATTATTATTCTTTTCGTCATTTGGTTATATATTTATATATACATAATATGGAGCACATGAACTAATAAAAGTATCTTATAAACTAGGATATAAATGTACATAACTAATGATGAAACGTACCAAATGTAATTGGGATACATATTGAATGAACCTAAAGGATTCTGCTGTATGATACAAAACTACTTCGCATCATAGAGTTCAGGTGTCTAACGTCACAAATCTTGCAAAATTACCTATATATAAATGAATTAATTTCCAGTAATCATAATAGAGATACATGATTAAATTTAAATAAGGAGCGCTGAGAGAGTGTTATTTGCAACATAATCATTATTGTTGTACATATATATAGCGCCATTTCAATTTCAATTCTTTATCACACGAGCATGAGCAAGTATAGCTACCTTTTGATTTATTTTATGCTTTTTTTTTATGAATATTAATATTGTTGTATTATATGATCATCCTTTAAGCTCTACAAGGATATATAAAATCTTCGAGTATAATTATACATGTTACTGTACATATCAATAATATATAGATAACGAAATGTTGAAAATAATACATCTTCACGCAAAAGAACATTCATACATATTTAATACTAATAACAGGACAGTGCTTAGAGATCACTTTTGCAAACGTAATCTAAAAATTATTTTCATCTTTATGCGAAGAAACTTCTTTGTCAAAAGATTAGTAGGCTTTATCACTTTTTACACAGCTGATCAAAATTCCTTTTTAGCTTTCCATTTTTAAGAGAATATATAGATCACATTCTATTCATATATCTCATTAACTCAGTAAACATGAACAACTTTTTTGATATATATATATCTTATTTTATATGAAAAACCAAAGATTAATTTATGTCTGAATTCATATACCAATATATTCATATATTCTCTAAAAGCATGTAACTCATTCATTAGTGGAAAACCTGAGATTCGATAAAAGAATTTCTCTTGTAAATCTGTCTCTCTCTCTACTGTTAATATAGTATTAAAAATAAGAAATCTATACATGATGTAATAATATATGGTATATTGCATGGAGATACCATATCAATGCTGATGCACAAACTCCAATGTAGTACAAAAAGAAAGAAATTTTTTTTCTTCAATTATGATGCGCTGCTATTCCCTCCATCGAGGGAATATTATCTATTAAGGCTAGCACCAATCAGCCATGTAAGTAAAGTCTTTAAACAGACTTTGTTCTAAGTCACTAAGAGGCCGAGGATCTTTCGGAGGCGTTAATTGTGGTTTCTCTGATGTAAATTCTTCATCGAAATTACTTACATCTTCCACCGATTGCTAATAACAAAGAAATATTTTTTATATGTAAATACTGCGTTTAAAATTAAATTGATGCCTATTCGTACTAACAGAGTTGCTATTTCACACATATTAGATTATATAGCAATAAAAAGATAGTAATAAATTAATTTGCTACTTACAATTACTGGTACAAAAGGTGGTTTCACGCGTCTTAACAGTAAATCATCCCATGCAATGTGTCTGAAAAATGCTTGTTTTTTCACATCTTCCGCATCTTTTTCACTGCTGCCTAATCTCCTATCTGGATTCTTCCTGAGTAACTGTTACAAAATATAATACGAAAGATAAGATACATGTGAAAAGAGATGGAAAAATAATAAGATAGAAATGCTTACTCTTCTCATGATTGCTATTGCTTCCAAGGAAAGGAATCGCGGATATCGTACTTCATCATTTACAATGGAGTCGAACACTTCTTCTTCATCATCACCTGGGAAGGGGGACTGAAACATTTTATTTAATATTTAATATTGGAAGAGAAAATACTATACATATAATAAGCGTAAAATTTTATGGGCAGATAAGATTACCTCTCCCACAAGCATCTCAAATATCAAGACTCCAAGACCCCACCAATCTACAGCTCGCGTGTAAGAAGTCTCTGTCAGCACTTCAGGCGCTAAGAACTCGGGTGTGCCGCAGAAAGTACCTGTTCTATCTCCATATCCCATTCCTTCTTTACATAAACCGAAATCTGCGATTTTAACGTACCCTTCCGTATCCAATAGTAAATTATCTAATTTTAAGTCTCTGTAAACGAAAAACAAACGTAACGTAAAACACATTATCCGATTATTTGACGTAGGATATTATAATGTCAACTGAAAATATACCTGTAAATGATGCGATTTTCGTGTAAGTATTGCAATCCTAGAACAACACACGCGGAATAGAACACAGCACGCGGCTCGCCGAAAACATCCGCGTGTATATGCATCATAAGATCACCGCCAGCTGCATATTCCATTACAAAACATACATGCGCCTACAGAAAATTAATCTTTTAATTTTATTTCCTTTCGTTTTGCTATTAAAGCATAAAAAAAATTAGTACCTCAGTTTGAAAGCATGCAAATAGGTTCACGAGGAAAGGATGGCGCGTCGTGTTCGCTACTTCGAATATTCTTTTTTCAGAAAGTAATGACTCCACTTCATCTCTAGCTATAATGTCTCCCTTCTTCAAGGCCTTGATTGCAAAGTATTCTCCCGTGTTTCTATATTGTGATAGTATCACTTTGCCAAAATGTCCACGACCGAGCACGGAAAGCAGTCTAAAGTTCTCCAAAGTCATGCCGGTAAGCTGGGAGTGTCTTCTCGACTCGTAGGCACTGTCTCTGTACTGAAGAGGCCTGATTGGTAGTTCATATACAACCTAAAAGACAAAAATCTCCAGTTCAAATAACAGATATGGATTTAACATGTTATTAAAATAACTGTTAAAAGTAATCACATATACACAGAAATGTAAAAGAGAATTACATGTTAGTATATCATAAAAATACCATATATGTTTATTAGATACATATCTTAAATATAATGTGGCGGATTACATATTGCAATATTTCAATTACCAAATCTTCCACGCAATTAGTTATTAATTATGTATATATTATGTATATATTCATATAATATATAATAGAATAAAATGTATATAAAGTGCATACATGCAAAGATTCAGTAAAAATTAGTACAAATATATATATGTATATGTAGTGATAAGATTTCAAGATTCTTGTAAATTTCTAAACAAGTCAACAATGACCAAAAATGAAGTCTTAAAACCACTTGCAAGACTATTATGATTAAAAAAGTTTTGAAAAAGTCTTGAGTGTATTAAATATATTGAAAAATATACACATAACACACACATATACATATATAGAGACACATGTATTATAGACATTCAAGACTTTCAATCATAACAGTCTTGCAAGATGTTTTGAGACTTCTTGATTTTCAGCCTTTGACTGAAGATATCGACTCTTGAGATGATTTGAATCCCGTCATTATGTGTATGTAATGTGTAAAGATAAAAATAAAGTAGCTTACAAGAGAGATGAAATAAAAAGCATGAAAAAAATTACATCTATTTCTCCAGTATTTACATGCAACATATTAAAGCAAGCAAAGCAATACTGTGTGTATGTGGAGGTATATACCTCATCCTCAGGAAACTCGACGACAGGTTGAGGCGAGGGTGTGCGTGGAGAGGGTGGTGCAATCAGCACAGGACGGGGCTCTGTCACAAGGGGCCTCAAAATTGCACCCTGAGGCCCCTTTTCCTCGTTGTGCAGAAAATCAAACTCCCTTAATGCACTCTGTAACTACATTACTACCTCCTTAGCACTAATGCTGATTGAAACTGCGCAGTGAATTTTAGATTCCTTCCGCACCAGAATTGTTTGCATTTAACGCATGCATTACTTTATAACTAATACGACTTTAATATTTTGAGATTTATATATTTATTTCTTTCTGCAGTGACTGCTACGATTTATATCGTCATAATAGGGGGTTTGGAATTGTTGCTTGCTTTTGAAAATTGAGAGAATAGTGTAAATATATATACATATCGCTTTAACTGATTATGCAAGAAAATGTAACATTGCTATATAGCTTGCTGAAAAACAAGAAACCTGCATATTTGTATTTAATAAAAAATTGCGCACAATAATTAAAAGAAGTTTTTCTGAAGCAAGTGCAAATTTAAACTAATGCTACTATTTTTCATATAATTGCAGAAATACATAACATATCTGATAACATGCCGCATCAAAAGCTATATATATACATTATAACTTTTCGAAAAATCTATACAATATCATATTTATTTATAAATAAAATATAAACTATTTTGGCCCACAACCAATATTCCCAGCCTTGAAACTGTAATACATATCACTATAATATCTATAATAAATTATAAGGTGTTTAAAAGTAGAAATCATGTCAGACATAATGTGTATATAATAAATTATATAAATCAGCAGCATTTAAATTAAACTTTATGCATATCAAATCATAATAGCACAAACTTATTACGTTTATACGACAAATGTGACATTAACAATCTTATATTTTTACATCAAGCAAAGATTGACGATACATATAATGCAATAAACAGCATTTAACAAATAACATTATCGCTGAATAAGATCGATTTAGAATAATGATATATAAAAAGATATTAAAGAAAACAGATTCTCTTACCTCTTGATCCAATTTAGGAGGCGGTGTCGGTGCAGGCGTAGAAGGTTTCTTTGGGACGGTTGGCGGCGGTGGAGGAGGATGCTCTGGAGGACGTGGCAGAGTTGGACTATTATTCGACGTTGACATTCCCAAAGGCCGCGCCCCACCCAATCCACCTTTTTCCGGGTCGGGAAGTTCACCGGGAGTTTCAGGCTTATCTTCTACTGAGGTATCGAATACAAGCTGCAACGGTTGTGGTCCTGCAAACAAAACTGCATAAAGTACCTTTGCGAAATCTTGCGTTTTACACGGACGAGATTGTATCTTACCTG
Organism: Linepithema humile; assembly: GCF_040581485.1. Taxonomy (NCBI): domain Eukaryota; kingdom Metazoa; phylum Arthropoda; class Insecta; order Hymenoptera; family Formicidae; genus Linepithema; species Linepithema humile. The sequence continues at coordinate 35,024,977 of NC_090128.1, forward strand.
ATGGTGGACTTTCTGAGTTTCTGGAGTTGTGCAATGACGGAGCCGAACGTTTAAGCAATCTACCCCAAGTCGCGACATTTATGTTCATTTGATTTGCTCTTGGGAAATTTTTCACCTGCTGCTTAAAGATCTTACGTTGGCGCTGTAATTTAGGCTTTCGTGATATCATCGGATTCAAGAATTTTATTTCCGCGAACAGAAGGCCTTGCGGTTCCAGCTGTAAAGCCATACCGTGTCGAACATCATCGATAAACTCTTCTAAACGTAAAAATTTGACCGCACAAAGAGATCTCCAATCTTTCCAATAAATGCCTATTTCGAGTTCTCTTGATTTATCTAGTTCAATAGAAAACCTAGAAATTTATTAGACACATGACGATATAAGGATCAAGTAAACTATACGCGATATAATAATCGCTAATTAAATAACATTAACCTCTGGTCCCAAGCTTGTTGGGAACATGGACGCCAACTAGTTTGTCCTACGGTTTGATTATCCAATTTTATAACTGCCATAATATCATCTGAAAACATAATGACAATCAGTCAGAGACAATTCAAACAAATTCAGAGACATTAACATTATTTTTCAAATATTGGAAACTTACTGCTCGTTTCGTCTTTCACACTATATGATTTGCTTGAGCTACGTCCTGTGACACCTTTGACAAAGCTACGTAAATCAGGACTAGCAGGATGTTCTCTCCTCGTACGTCCAGGCACTTCTTCCGCTAAATCTTGACATCCCATTAATCTTACCTAAACATATTATATAATATATAAAAAATATATATCACCGATTGTTTTATTACGTATTAAAACACAACATTAAGCCTTAGAAAGTAATATTAACCTTAGAAATTAATATTAGCCTTAAAAATATCAAACATAATATAAAAAGAAAATACAACTGATTAGAATAAAATTTAAAATTTACGGATTTCATTGCACTTAATTCAATGATCCTTACATCAATAATTATATTTATATAATTATTGGCAAATATTGGCAATAAAAGAAATTAATTAATTATTAAATTTATGAAAGAACTTAAAACAATTTTTCATAACAATCAACTTTTCAATATCAGCTGATTAACATTCTAGACCATTTCTTTATTTAAAAAGTACATTTTAACATTCTGGACCACTTTTTTGTTTAAAATAAAAGTTTTAAAAACATCGCAGTAAAAAAAATGTAAATTCTAAAATTCTAGGTCTGCCAAGTGTTTATGATAGAAGATTCTAAGTATAAAAATGAGTAAAATATATATTTTAATATTCGAAACCATTTCTATGTTTAAAATGTAAGGTTTCAATGTTAACGTGCCTTTTTTAAGATTGTCAACATACCTCTAATTTCCCTGTGACAGCGGCGCATCTCGATACTGAAGCTGGTACAGTAGCTTTACCTTCCAAAGGACCGCGGAAAGGTTGTAATGATGTATAAGTAACAGGAACTGGACTAGCCGATTGCACGCTAGCTAATTCTCTCTTTAACTGAGCTGCGGTACCACTGTCGGGCGGCAGCTCTTGCCTTCTGAGCTCAAGAGACAATCTGAGTAAGTCCAATTTTCTACTGGATTCCGCGAGACTCGCCTGAGCCTATAATAATTAATGATTTATGTAACAACATGCCATTCATCTAAGATGATTTATGTAATAATATAACTTTAATATAAACAGGAGATTATATACATATATAGAGACACACAAATCATGTCCAACGTAATTAATATTTATTATTATTTATTAACAGTGCAATCGATATAATACAACTTTGTTAATTTTTATAAATGCTCAATTTTCAGCAGAATGTGTTTAGCAAGCCTCGTGATAACAAATTCAGATATAAAAGATACAGTATATGGAATAATTTCAAAAATATAATCTAAACACACAAATCATGAAGTACAAGTGTTTGCAGTGTCCTCAATCGCCATGAACAGTGGAAACGCGATTTAATTTACGTGTATAAATCTTACAGTATAAATAAATAAAGTAGAAAGCGTCGTTTTGTAAAAACTAGAGAATCGAAATATTCAAGAACCTTCAGAAGCCACCGAAATCAAATGTCACTTTTTTCGCAAATTGAATACTGGATGACGTTCAAGTTCGCTCAACGAAAAGGACCGTCCTCTCGTTTCCTCGAAATACCTGCGGCAGTGCTCGCACGAACACGTCGGATTTTTCGAGGGACCAATATGATGGCCGGGCTTTCGAAACGCGCTGATTACCGTGCCGAACTTCGAAGCTTTCACGATATGATCAGTTCTTTCTCCGTACGGCGTGGTGAAGGGAGACGTCACGCGGGAAGGTATGGTCGAAGGAAGAGGAGACGGGCTCTTCGATCCGAACGGACCGATACGATCGCGCAGGATATTCGAGTGCGGAACGTAATCGTGCGCCGCGAACTGAGAACGTTCTTCTTGAGCATTTTTATTCCGCGAGTCGAAATCAATCGCGTTCGATTCCGCCGTTTGACCCGCGCTCACGCGACGGACGATCGAATCTTTTTTAACGAGTCGCGATTTGCCGTCGCCGGACATAAAACTCCAGCCGACCGCTCCGCTCTCATCGGAATCCTCCGCTTCGCTCTCGCCGGACGACCAACCTATCTCGTGCTTCTTAAAATACTCTCTCATCTTTCTGTTCTGCAGGAGATGCTTCCGTTCGATCTGCGGCGATCGCCAAGTTTTGCTTTTCTCGTTATCGGTTTTCGCTGAAGTGTCCATTTTTCGTATCCTGTCGCGGTCTGAGGAATTGGCGTACTCAAAGCTGTCGCAAGGAGTCAAGCCGGATTTGCTGTTCATCAAGGAATCGATGTCCGAGAACGTGTCTTTCGACGACGTCACCGTCGCCGAGTCGTATTCGCACGGCGAGAGAGCCGTGCTGGAGGACGCCGCGGACCACGGCACGGAATCGAGGTCTCGTATACCACTGTACGAGCTGAATCGCGAGGGGTAGAGAGAGCTCAGGACCTCGTCGCTGTCGTAGCCCTTCGTGCTGGCCAATGAGGGCATCCTCATCGGCGCGTTTCTAAAGCTCGCGCATCGTCGCTCGGCGCTGCGCTTCAGGAACGCGTTCACATCCTGAAATCCCCGCGGTAGGTCGCTCGCCGCTTGAGTGTGAGTGACTTTGACGTCCTCGTTCTCGAAGACGGTCATCGGCGTGCTGCGCTCGTCTTCGCTGGTCGTGTCATCCGTGCTAGCGTCGTCGGATCCTGTGCAGTACACGTCGATGTGCACCGTCCGCGATTTGCGTTTGCTGCTGTCTTCCTTCGCGGAGGAGTCCGATTTTTCCGAATCAGCCGCGGGACCGGAACTGGTGGTTCTGGTTGACGCCGGGGGCGATAGAATTTCCTATTTCAAACAAGACGATCGTAACATTCGAGATTCATTCGTGACGAACTGCTGCATGCATTCCTGGAATCCTGCGACGATGACTTACCTCCTTCTTTTTCTGCTCGTTGGATTGGTAAACACCAGTACCCGATGTCCTCTTGATCCTGCTGCTCTTCGACACGGTCGACGAAGAGCGCGCTGATTCGATATCGGTGGTCTGCGAAGCGGCGTCTTTACTGATCGCCGTTGCTTTGTTATTCTTGTTATTCACAGTCTTTTCCGCGACGCGGGTGCAAAAGTGCGTGGTGAAGGTGCTCGACGTGCTGCCCTCCGCGCAGTCCTCGCAGACTTCCGGTACCGTGCTGAAGTGGTGACGCGAGAAAACATGCTGATGCGAGGGTCGACGGTGCCAGGAATCGGACGAGATCTTCGTGGATTCTGCGAACTCGGGCTTCTCGAGACTCGCCTTATCGGCGCTCGCGGTGGAGAGAACAATACTACACGTGCTCTTGCATCGACGATTGTATTGCTGAGACGGACGTCGCGTCGGCAAGCTCGAGTACGAAAACTGCTCGCTGTTATAGCCGGAGTCGGAGATGTTCGTCCGACCTCTGGACGAGGTGGAGTCGTTGTTTCCCGACGGACTCGAGCGCGGCAAGGTGTACGATCCGCTCGACGATCTTTGGGACGGTCTCTCGGGCGGCGTGGACGTGAACAGTATATTTCCTCGTTGGAAGCCGAAGCCGCCGGGGCAGCCACCCGACGACGACGTTCGAAACGCGTCGGACGCGGCGGCGGCCGGCGTCGACGTCGCATTCGGTTCGCCCGTGTTCCAGCGGCATATCATGCGGATACCGCCCGCGTCGGCGGTGGTGGTGGTGCCTGGCGGCATTTGTACGGTCTCGGAGGTCACCGCGTCGCCATGGCGGATCGTGACTTCGGCGCGCACGAGCCACGGCGGCGGCACCTGGCTCGAGCTACCGTCGCTCGAATTATCCTGACGTCCGTACATCTCGCGTCCCTCCTCTTCCTCAACCGCCTCCGCCGTGCCTTCATCCACCGCAGAACATTATCGTTTTTCAGCCGGCTCTGCAGAGACACATCCGAGCGACCCGTGCCCTCCGCCTCCTCTGTCCAGAGGAGATAACGATGCGGTTCTACCGTCCGTATCCTTCGTCTGTTCATGGATTTGAAGTCTCTCTCTCTCTCCGCTCGAGGGGGTGCACAAACTGCCGGCGATATTACGTGCAACACCTGCGGCCGCTCATCTGATTCCTCGTCCAATCCCGTAATATATTGAAGATGAATCTTATATAATGATGTCTATTTGAGTTGAGAGACGCTCGTGCTTCACGATCTCGTCCGTAGCACGGTTCTTCCCGGAAGGATGGTAATACTGCGATATTGCATCGCAGCACCGATCTATTTTCGTGCTCTCGTACGTTCGAGAACTGTCCGAGTTGCGTTTCTTTTCGTCTTAACGTCGCGAAATTTTAGCGCTGATACTTGAGGAAGATTCAATTCGTGATTTTGGCTCGTCGTCGTTTTCGCGTCAAACTATTTTCTCCGGGCGTTTAAATACGCCCGTTGTATCATTGCTCGAAACAATTGCACATGACGCGTGTCCGTCTTCGCTGCGCATTACACAATACTTCCGCGATTGTTGCAGTCGGCGTGAGTCTTCCCTCGCGTAAAGCAACAAACCGAGCGATATAGAACGACGACACGACGTATAATTAGAACAATATAAATTTGGAACAACGTACAGTTGCACTGAGATTATATCTGGAATAAGATGATACTTTAGCGACGATAGCCACCAACGCAACAATAAATCATGCGCAATAATACTGCACAACTGAGCCAGATATGTCACGTTAAATCGATTTATCAGCTTCTTCAACAATTTCGCTTGTACTATTCAGTCTTAATAAATGCCAGCAGTCGGGATATTACGGATAATCGGATAACGTAAAATTATTTAGTTCGCGCGATCTAAGTGACATTAGATCGATTATCTCTGAATAAATCACATGAGCTGCGCACGCTCGGAGCATCCGGAATTATACGAGATCCGAACTTCCGTTAAGTAACAAGCTGTTTACGGCTCGATCAGAGACGTTTGAGCGTCTCGAGTTAATATCCTGACAGCTTAAGTCGATTCCGAATCAGACGTCAATCTTCTTGGAGCGTAAGCGTTAGAGAGAAGAGAGGGCCGGCGGGAGGACGATTCTAACGGGCCACGCAACTGTGGGCGGTTTCGTGTCAGTCTTCAGGTTCAGATCATAATTAACGGCCGCGATTATCCGAACGCGTGGTCGATATCTTCCTGAATATCCGCTTGATGAATGTACACATTCCACGAGCGCTTCCCCCGCGTTCGGCCAGTGCACATGTCGTCGGTTTATCGCGGTGCTTACGATACTGGGTGATGCCAGTTCTTCTCAAGAGGCGGTAACTAAACGCGACCCGAAAAGGCGTCACGAAAGACGGCGGGGTAGCGCGGGTGTCGGAAGAGCTATTTTGAGAGAGGTGTGTATACACCCCGTTCTCTCCGGGGCCCACGTCGACGTGCTCTACGCCGCCGACGTCGCCCGCGTGATCCGGTTATCGACGAGAAGTCGTTTTCGTACCGACGGATGCGGCCGAGAAACGTTTCTCGTCAACGAGATTTTGCGCTAGCGCTCGCGAGAAGAGATCAATCTCCAAATTTATCGACTAAGAGCTATCGTAGATTGACTGATCGTGATGTGAAAACATTTTATGCTATCCTTAAAAGGCGGTCCTTGATAATAAAGAAAAAAAGAGTGACATTTAATTTTGTGAATAATGGGATATTCTCATTACATGATTGTTAGCGTTTAAAAAGTATTTGTCAATGTTGCCAGAGCTTGTCCGCGCATTGTATGATATTTTCACCGAGGGACAAAGTCAGACGATCTCCGCGTTATTACCGCATTTCGAAACAGCACCGTCGGAGAAGTGACGTAAATGGCTTCCTTTAACGCTATACGTACGCGCGCATTACAAAAAGCCTTTCGCAGATTGCATGTCGCGGACAGATTCCCGCTTCCGCTTCCACATTCTGACGGACAGCAAATTAGAAAAGAAATAACCACCCACCTCGGTTAGGGCCTTCTTATCAGCGACTTTGGCACTTTGTAGAAGACGTATCACGTTCTTGGCACCTTCTACGACAGCTGCCTCTATCCGTAATCGATGCCGCAACTCTTCCACCCTCTCTTCCAACGCGAGCTCCAAGCTGGGCTCATACCTATCTATAAGCATTATTACATTTATTATTTACGCCACAGCAGAGAATCGGCAGAGAATCACACTCGTAACGCTAATCGTTACTCATACACGGCCACCATCTATCAACAGCGCGCAATCATCCTCTTACGTAACGCGCATCCACCCACACTTGACATCGCGAAAAAAGTAAACCATTACACGCGTAGCGAATGCATCCTTCCACGAACAAAGCGTCTCCTTCCAAGAAACGCCATTTACCACACTGGACAGACGTACTACGCAACATTGTACGTCTATACGTGAATACGCGACACAAATTCTCAGGTGAGATACGAACGCACACTCTGCTCTGGAATAGTTTCCCTGCGTCGGTAAATGTCAGCTTACTGTCTCTTTATTCCGCACAAACTTCAACGTTAACAATGAAATGTATACGGCTTAGCTATAGTCGTTTAAACAATCAGAATGAGCGATACGATATGTTCGAGAAAATTTTCCAGACCTTCTGATATGCACTCTTGAGTATCGACATGTAAATAGATGCAACATTTTAAAATACGCATATTTAATCTTTACATGCAAATAGTATTGCAAATTTATGCTAATATAATTCGAAAAAATTTATATTGTTTTTAAAAAACATATTTAAACACATATATTCTGACATATATCTTCATTCTATCAAACATGCATTCAGTTTTTGCAAAGATCTGAGGATATAAAAGTTTTTGTTAATAACAACCAATATGTACCTTTGTTACTAGTTGCTTCGCCGTTTGGCGGTGCATCGCCTCGTTGTTGCTGCTGCCGTGCCTGACGCACTTTGTTAATTCGCATACGTAAAACCGCGATTTTAGCGCGGGAGTCGTCTAGCATTTGTTGAGCCTCCTGTAGCAATTTTTTGTCGCAATGGCCACTTGTTAAACTCTGTATCATATTTTCAGCACCCTGCTTGACCTATTACAAATATAAAGCAAGTAGAAAAAGAATGTTATATATGTATGCAATCTTTGCCGCAGTATTAAAATCAGTATTTTTCGATTTAATGCATCCAATGCACGCAAAGCATCGACCAATTTATTAAAAAGAAGGAAAAGAGAAGTATAATTACAGATAATTAATGCTTCCGCATTAACACTTGATAATTGGAAAGAGTTCAACGCGTTACTCTAATTATTTCAAATCTCTGCGTGATGTAACGAGATTATTTTTAGTAGGAGAAAAACTGCGAGCGACTCACTGCGCTGACTCACGCAAGGCTGATACAAGAAAAGTGAAAGAGAGTTATCGAAGTTCTGCATAATCGCGCGGAAAGCGTTGAAGGTTTACGGCGAGAATAACCACGAATATATTCTCGAGAAACAATTGGCTTTAAAGGAGCGTGCATTGTCACGTTATCGTCATTGCTCGATGTTGCACCGACCACTTTTAAAAATCTTGATAACAGTTTGATATCGTGCGCTATCGTCGACACTCACGAAGCGTGCGAAAATTATCTGCCAATTTCGAAACACACAGCATTGAACGGTGTCTTTTTAACAAGCGGCATCTACCTTTAGTTCAATATTGAGCTGCTTCTCCAAGGACACAAGCCGAAGATCCGTGAATAGACCTTCCTGACTCGGCGACGAAGGCCCCATCGGTGATAGAGGCGTGTCTGTAACAAAAATAGACGTTCGCAAAAATGAAAGAATCCGATATCGTCTAATGTATCGGCGACGCCGACGCTAAACGGCAAATATTTCGCGGCGGAACCCACGCCGCGCGACAAAAGTGCGTACCGAAAATGCGTTGTTGTAAAATTAGTGTTCTAAGTATCTCGCGTGCCATTCCTCCCGCACCCACTTTCCTTGCGCCTACGAATACTTTTCCTCGCCTGAATTTTCCGCATTAGCATAAGCAACTACTGCCCTACGCGTGCCGCGTCTCCTATCCGACGATCTTCGTGGCATGATAGCGAGATTCTATGTACCGCGCTATAATCCTACTTTCCATAAACCCAGCACTGACATGCTGAAGACGTTCTCCCACGTACTCGGAGCCGGGTATTCGAGAAGTGTGGAAAAAAAAATAAAACTCTGCTTTGTTTCATGAACGCACCGTTATGTATTTCCCATTGCTTCCTTTTCACTACGCTCTTTCCGCCTGTCTATCATAAACGTCTTCGGCATGTAAACGCAAGAATGCCTGACAATCGCGGAATGCTCTCTCTCTCTCTCTTGCAAAACACTGTAGAGAATTGTTGTACATGCAGATAAACTTGCGGCCGCAATTTGTATGAGTAGTACGGTAATATATACGTAATGCAATGTTACAATAAAATGCTGTGTACAAATAAGGCACTTAACTCGCACCGGAACAGTGTGTGGGAAACACAAGTCATAATTACGAGCGTTATTTCCGCGGTCGCGGCCGGAACTCGCAGCAATTACATTAATCAATGTGCCCTTGCGTAATCATATCGCGCATTATCTTTTATTATATGCATATATTTTAATAACGCGGACGCGCTCTAGTGCCTTCTTAAATCAAATCTTCCCACAAGGATATTTGCGTAATGCCGCGTCATTACTCATGTTTCAGAGAATGTTTAAATGTTGCATCCCCTTCGACTGCAAGTTGAAAATTTAATGATCTTTTGATGAGTCTTATGAAAAAATTAATGGCCTTTTGATGAACTTGGCGAAAAAAATATTTGTTTCAATTAAGTGTTCTGTTCGTCCTACTACGTTGTCCCACGAGATAACACATCGCTATTTCAGAGCTAATTGCACACTTTTCGAGGAGGCAATTTACGGCGGTCGTTTTTCGTCCACGCGTACACCGTTGTATGTGACCGGCGCACGAATTTAGCTCGTTAGAGAACCGATGTGGGGCACTTTTTCCTCCATTGAAATATGCCCATTATACCGCTTGTACCTGGCCGCGCGGGAAGCCACCGTAAACACATGTACCACGGTTCCACGATTTTCTCGGCACACACACACGCACACGCACACGTGCACGCATGCCGCGATAAACGACGCGTAGTATCTGTTCGACGCCAATGGACAGAACGGACGAACACGCTCGCACACCGTCTATGCACGAGCACGTCGAGATGTCCGAATAAGGCGATGCGAGGGAGCGAGCGAGGAGTAGGTACTCGATTTTTCACGCAATACTTCAAATGCCGCGCCACCGAAAATGTATGCTAATTGTTGCCTTAGAGCTTAGGAATCGCATGAATGCCTAACTAGCCGATGCAAACGACATGCGTCCAATATTCATGACGTTATTTATGTTCGTTTGGCGCGAAAGATATAATTAAATACATCGGAAAATATCCTGAAACATGCACGATCAGATAGAACTAGATCCTTATCTTTGCAAAAAAAAATATTATCTCGAATATAATGCTTTTTTAGCCCTTTATATGTTAGGAGCAGACTCTTTTTTTACGATATACTACTTCTCAGAAATAATCTAGTTAGCAAAGATCTAATAATAGCGCAAGTTTAATTAACGTCTTCTTCATAAATAAATTTCATCGATTCTCGTTATCGCCGACAGTTCTCTCTCGAACAATCGCGCAACGCCTATTATTCCGCGGATCGCGCATAACGAGATATAACGAGAAAATCGAGAGAAACACGAGGCCACGCGAATGCCAGCAGGCTCACAATGCGGCGAAAATGACGCAGTGGTGGAGGCGGTATGAAAGAGTTTGCAGGGACAATGCGGTACATCGAGAGCTCCGCGAAACGGTGTCATTAGTGCGGCTCGGCCGAACACGTGCCCCATTATATTCCGCGTTTCTGCCCTTGCTCGCTGCCGCGCGCGGAAGCCGGCGACAAAGGCTTTCCTTGTTTCGCGCTGCCACCACAGTGCACGCGCCCTTCCGTTCCTGCCCCTTGCTCTTCTTTCTTCCTCCCCCTCGCTCGGTATCCCTTCGACGCGAAACGAGCCAGGATGTATTCGTTGCACGCGTTTGTGGAAAAAAAAAAGACGGAAGGGTTGTCGCGCTGAGCGCACAAGGTGGCTGCGCGGCTATTCGTCGTCACTTTCGCCGGTTCAATGACTTGAGCGAGCCGTGGCGCACGCAACCCTTTCGAAGGGAGAGAGTGTGTTTGCTCTCGAAGAGAGGGATAATTGCTCTCTGCTTCTTGCTCACAGCGAAAAGAGAAAAGAACAACGCGGCGGCTGCTTGCGCGCGAAGTGGCGATAGTTATGCAAAACGCATCGGGCAATAGGCGACCGGATGCGTTGTTAGTCTTGTACGCTTAGATGAAAGGAACGTTTAATGTTCCTCGATTCGAGTCTGGAAAGAAAAAAACGCATGTCGAACAAAAGAGCGTAAAATTCATTTAAACTCCGACGTTAGCATGAAAGGCCGCGGATCAAAAATTTATGCGATAAACGCCGATAATAGCCGGAAATTATACGGCAATCCCTCAGTAGTCAAACACGTAATCGCAATATGCATTGCACTATCGCTGCGCGATGTGCACGCCGGACTCTTCTTCTCTCCGTCCCATTCATAACTTCGCTCGCATCAAAGCTGTTTCATCCACACGAGCGTGAGTTAGCGATACGTTCATAAAGCATGAAGGGGGAGACGAGTTCTTGTGCAGTTCGTTAATACATGTAAGAAGCGATTGTTCGTGTGTGATGGTTGCCTGCAATATCCTTATTACGGCATTGATTAAAATAATTACCGTAACTCCGCGCGAGAGGCGAGTGCGAACCTCGGGCGTTTTATTTATACAGCTAAGCCAGCTTCGACATCGGACTACGCGCACGTGTGCGTATGTTGCTGGCATCTCGTCATGTAACAGACGCTTGCGTCAACGCGTGACCTCGCAACGTGATTTCTGTGAAAAGTTATCATTTTCAGAATTTTTAGAATTTCGAAGTAATTGATACAGCTCTGGCTCATCCTCAAAGCACTCTAGAACGATACGCAGCTTTGAAGACGGTTCTAGCGATTAAATGTAAAAAATAGAGAGAGATCTTTCGCTTCTTTGACTACAACTTCGGAGAAATCGCCGTCTCTGGCAAAAAACGATATTATTCATCATTCAGAATTGTTTCTTGAAGTACAAGAGGCTAATTACATAGTATTTATGAGGTAGATGACACAATCTTTTTTTTGTTCTAAATAACGATCCAACTGAGTTATGATACTCGCGGTCGCGCAATCGTATTTCAAAATGATGCACGACGTAGCGAGAACGCAAGATTTAACACCTCGTAATGTCTTTAAAAGGAGACCAGCCTCGGTGCTCCGATAATATTCGGTACAGCGGCGCACAGTTTTTTATCGCGCATCGGACAAATTTTTAACCATAAACACGCTCGGGGCGACCGATTTGCATAAACGGCAAAAGCGTACCGAGAAATTAGCATACGCCGCGGAAAAAAAAAACCTATGGCGGATAACCCCGGGCGCTCGACAAAGTAGCAGTTAAGTTATTAGCATAGAGCCACCGGTGGATGTCGATGATCGAGAAAATCGCGAGACCGGTCCGACGGAAAGTGCAGCGTTAAAAAAGCCGTAATGTAGCGGCCGTTACGCCAACGAAAATCACTTAAAATCGAGTTCGAGGAATATCTATCACCGCGCGATAATGCGCGCGCGATGAACAATTTCCCGATACGGATGTGAATTTATAAATCATGGATAATTATTTTTTAGAAGAATGAGACAGCGGAGAGAGATTTCTGCTCGTTGCAGTGTTTCGTATCGCGAACGCTTGATATGGGACGACTCCACCGGAACCTATCGGTTGTATGCAATCATTGAATGATCGTAGGCGTCAATTGTCATCCGTGGCGGGCGTGTAGCGCGCGAGCGCAGCCGAGAGAGGAAGATATGTATGGACAGCACTGATATGTTACAGAACGGAGTCAAGATGTTTGTGGCTCAATAAGGCTTATCGGTCTAACCGAGTCGCCCGTAATCTCGAGCACCAGCTTCCTCGGCACATTTATCACCTGACTTATCGCGTCGATATCTGCGTCCGTCTAAGCACGCGAGTAAAAAGAAATAGAATTCTAAGATTTTTAGACCTCGTGAGATAATTGCAACGTTCTAAGGTCAATATACCCCTGATATGATGCGATCAAACGTAATCTATCGCAGATCTTCGCGGAGTGAACGATGACACGGCGTCGATGAGAACAAACATCGAAATCGTAAAACGACGTCTGCTTGCGATAAAGATCGCGCAAGTGGTGCGCCGGCGAAAAAAAAAGAGAGCACCGGTCTCCGGCTCGATTAAGGAGTTTTATGAGCGTTGATGAGATCTGATAACGAACTCGATATGTTCGTCGCTCCAGTTATACGGAAGCGCGATGCGCTGTGCTGTGCACGAACGCGGTACGGTATTACGTACATCCGGAGGGGCAGACCTTATGGAACGCATGGAATTATATCAGGTTCGCTATATTAGGTTGCTGTACACGGAACGTCCGATTTTAACGGTACGAGTATGCTATGTGCGTGTGTATGTGGAGCATTCCTATAAATTAAACATGTTCCGGCGATCGACCTCTGCGTTATTATTACGTCACTGACGAATAACTTAAGAATGTATTATAGATGCTCTACAACAAAAAAATATAAGTCGACTTGCGTCTACTTCTGAGGCGATTTTCGAAATTTCATTTTGTATTCATAATTGTTGAATACGGTCTTCAATTTATAATCACAGATTAAAGCACAGATTTGCCTATTCGATTATTATAAATCTACGTAGCACTTTCAAACCGTATTCAAAATGATTTTGAATACAATCGGATTATTGTCCTAGAAAGCGACTTGTGTGTTTCTCGCTGGAAAACCATCCCCGTCTCTCTCGCAAACCGCAAATACTTTATTCACGAATGCAAAAAATTTAATTTTGTACGACTGGCGATGAATTTTAAACGGCAATCTGAGTAATTTATTTAGGTTTGAACTATGCAGCCGCTTAAAAATTATTAGCTCGTAAATAAATTCAATCTTTCTACCGTTACTATGTTCCGAACGCGCGTGATCGATAAAGTGCACTTCATAAATTCGTGCGGTATCGTGCGGTCAATAAGCTCATAATCGATTCGGCTTCATAAAATCTAGCGGAATTTCCACGGCCGAACGGCGCCAGTGTATTTGCTGGATCGTGATTCATCGAGGATTTCCTCACGAGAAGATGTACGATAATTAGACCAGTTGATTATAATGCTACAAAAAATATAATTATATTTTTTTGGTAACTCATCAATTGCCATACCTTCGACATAAATTCATTTTTTTTTAAATATTCCAAATCGCAGCCTCTTTCTAAATCGCTTTAATAATTTCTCCACGAAATTTCAGTTTTATGTCTCTAGCGCGCACGAACGCGATTTCGGTTGTCGGGGGACTTAAATCGGGCCCGAGGAGAGGGTCCGGACAGGTAGTCCATAAAGATCGGGCCGGGCAGGCAGGCAGGCAGGCGGGCAGGCAGGCAGGCAGGCGGGCAGGCGAGCAGGCAGGCAGGCAGGCAGGCAGGCAGGCAAGCAGGCGGGCAGGCAGACAGGATCGGAGAAGGCTTCCCCCGAGAGCGCCGACGATGGAATGCGAAAGCGTGGGTTCGGTTCGACCGTAACGCGATCTCGATATACAGCGAAGAGCGCAAGAGGTGGCCGGCAGAGCTTCGGAGCCTAAGTACGCACGCATAACGGTACTCTGAGCGATCGCCCGATCCAATCGCCTCTCTCGTAACGCGCGCTCTCGATCGTCTCGCGCCGTCGTTTGCATGTGTGCGTGCATTTTCGCCGTCGCGAGAGCTCGGGCAGCAGCGTCTCGCGTCTCGCAACTGGAAAGTGAACGAACATCGTCGTCGGCGGCGTCTGCGTTGAACCATCGTCATCCTCGCGAGACGAGAGGAGAGAGGAGAGCGCGGACTTTCTCTCGATCGCGAAACTATACCGCCGCGCACAGTTGAATCATCAATCAAAGTTCGAAGATCAATCGTTAAGCTCAAAGATGGATTTTATAGGCATTTACTTCGCGATGAGGAGGCAGGTTTTCCCCTCATTGTTTACCGTAATCATTGAATTTTTAACGCTACCGGAGGAAACGATTGCGTTCAATGCGGTACGGTGATTTCAGGGCCGCACACTGAATGGCGCGTTTCATTGTACTAAGGAAAAGTGAATGAGGCACCCCCGAGGCAGGCTCGTAGTCTCGAGACTGAGTACGATGATGACTGACTTAACTGGAGTGGATAGAGCGTCGGGGTCCACGGTATAAATAGCCGCTACCACTTACCGTCAATTCAAAGCGAGTGCAAGACTGTAGTTCCTCTGTACAACGCATCACGTAGCGCATAACGAAGTGGCCACTCGTAACGCGGGGAAAAACGCTTTTCAAGAGCCGAGCGATGTTTTGCTGCGTACTACCGTGTCAGATTAGCCTATTAATTATGTACCCGATCGTGTAAAACCTCGCCGTACCAGCGACTTAATGCGATGTGCAGATAAATAACGTTTTTCGTTCCATCACTATTTATATCTAGAAATACCCGAGCGATACGTTAAGCGCCGAGCCAAAAACACGAATGTTAAATAAAATAAAGCGTCGATTACATTTGTATTATCAGCTCAGCTAACGCGAGGAGCGCGTAACGCGATACCGAGAGGACCACGACCTCCGATTACAAAGAACTCTGTTAATCGTTCCTAATTTACGTCCCGCGGTGCGAGCGGAGAGGGATTTCGAGCCAAGGGAGCAGTCGATGCACGCAGATGCGGACGCATAATTGCCGCCCCTTTGTCGTTCGTGAAAACTGGTAGCAGCTCCGGGCTGCGTGGAATTGAATGCCGCTTTAAGCGTCGCGTGCGTACACAAGTTAGATCGAATCGCGCGCAGCACGAAGCTACGTATGAGCAGTGCATAGATCCGACATGACAGAAGAGTGACAGTGTTATTTTAATATTGACGCATTAATAGCACGCCATTTTGGCACGTACGCTGCCTCCGTCGATCAATCAACAATAAAGATAAATATATATTCTTCGCTATATTTATCCCATTGAACGTTATCCTTTTAAATGAGATATTGAATCCGTTATTTATATATCTATCGTTATATTTATCTCACAGATCGCCTCCTTAATCCGTGGTTTATTTAAGTTCCCGTCTAATGCACACACATTGATATATCGATCGATGAGTCAGAAAAGTCACTGCGTCGAAGCGATACGCTCGATTTGTCAATGCTAATAGCAGCTAGCGGCCGACCTAGCATGCTCGGCCGAGTTTTATAAACCCGAAGACGTCGTCTCGACGCCTCGTTAGCGGGTGGAGTTATTAAGTGCCCCCTCGTTAACGACACAGAACGGTCGTTAGCGCGGCAGGGAGCCGCGTGCCGGAACATTAACTATTTACTATAATGTATCGATACGTGAATCTATAAACAAGCGCCGGAGCGATAATTACCGCGCGCAAATGGACGTAAAATTATCCGATTAATGGAAATGCTTTCGCAAAATTGCAGAAAGTTTCTCAAACATAATGTCCGATGCCTATCGCCACTTATAAATACGTATCTCGAAGCGCGTTTTAATTGCTTGTAACTTTTTTTTTTTAATCTTTCGCTGATTCATGCGATTATCGATGCTCGTTAAACTTTCGCGAAACGAACGCAAGAAACGCCGATTTCTCGCTATTTACGTCAATCTACTTCCCACAATTGTCGCGATATCAAGATCGGAGACAGCGGTTGATCGCTGTGTCTAACGCGCCCCGTTCATTACATAAAACCCGTTTTAAAAGCGCGTAAGCAGACCGTTTTATTCTCGCTCGGTCAATGCTACGCGGGAAGAAGCTAATGCGAAGATGATATCTCAAGCGCGGCTTCGGTTTACCAACCTTGACCGTTGGAGTGATTCTGTTGCGGCGATTGAGGCTGGCCCTGCGTCAGTATAATTTGACTCTCGAGCTGCTGGAGCTCCGCCTGGAGTTCGCTCAGCTTGCTGTTCGCATTCTTCACGATCGCCGCGACGTCGGAGAGCGACTTGCGATCGGTCGCGACCTCCCTCAGCTTCTCCGCGCCGGCCTTTATCTTCAGCTCCTGCGAAAGAACGAAGAATTTGTAATTATGCGCGAGACCGTGCATCAAAATTGACATTTCGCGAAAGCGGGAATCTTGTTTCGCGGAATCTGTACGCACTTATTACGATCGGCCTGTCGCTCGCTTAAAGCGCATCCGATCGTGCCGCTCCTTCGTATAGCAAATGAGACGTAAAATTACACACGTGCCCAATAATACCCTTCAGTATATCCTTTGGCATATTCTATTACCAGGCATTACACAGCTGCCGCGAATTCTCGCGATGAGTCATCCGATAAGACTTTTATTTTCTAATCTAGAACACGTTAGCACATAACATGCGATTTGCAATACTCAACACAAGTAATTGTTTAGAAAAAAGATATTTATTCAACATAAAAAAGTATTTATTAATGTAAAAAGATATTTATTCAAGAGAAAAAAAGATAATTTTAAAAAAGAAATAAAATTTAAACTGTACGTGTATCCATTATGCATGTTTTACGGAGCTGCAGTTGACTCACCGTTTCCAGCAAATGCTCCGGTAATAAGCATTTATGGAAATGTGCTGTGTTAAGAAATCTATCGTATTATATATTATTACATTTACATGCGGCTTTATTTCGCAGTGGATCTATTAACGATAGGCACCGGTTAGACGGCATACGAGTGTCTCGTAAAGACGTTTGGTAAGTACCGAGAGTTGGAACAAGAGGAAAGAGTGAGAGAAGAAAAAAGAGAAAGAAAGAGGTAGAGGAAGACGGCGGGAAAGAGAATCGTACTGTATACCGTACAGCGGACGCGAAACTTGTTTCTACGCAAGTCGCAGAAACGTTCGGACCACCCTCAAGTTTCCATTCGCGGCGTGATTTAGAACGCGCGTCCGGCGCATCCGGAAACCATTGATCATCGATCGCTTGTTATCGAGACGTACTTACGCCTGATATTGAAACACATAAGTGCACGCGAAGAGCTTAAGGCCTGATTTGCAATGTGCTTCTTGCGTATTGTTTCTTGCTCTCTGCCTTTCGTATTTCTGCTTTTTATGTGTTTATCGCACAGAGTCAAGAAACACCGTGATTTACAATTTCTCCTTTCTAAATTTCCAAGAAAAATATGTCATTATATAAAGGCAAAAAAAGCAGAAAACAAAAATCAAAAAGCACATTGTAGATTGGACTTAATTGTGCACAGTCAGCAAAATTTCCCACAGTGCTTTAATCTTCTGACTGTCAGAAACATAATGTTATCGCAAAATCTATTTTTGTCGATTGTGGAATCCGACTCAATTATAATATCTTATAAGCATATTTGAACCTTCTATTGTGATGGATATCTACGTCCATTATCGGTTATCTTAAGTCAAGGTAAAAAAAAAAAAAATAAAAAAAACAGGTAAGAAAAACGAGTCTTAAAAGAAAGATTAGTTCTATGGAAAATGGAAAAAACACATTAAACTGATTATTACTTGAGGGAGGATTGGACGAAAAAAAAAAGGGAGATAAAGAAGAGAGACGCAGAGCTGCTGACCAGCCACCGTGTGTACACGGACAAAGAAAAAGAAAGCTTCCCAGAAGCTGTAGCCAACGATGGATAAGCGAAACTCGACATACCTTGCGTATTTCTCGGCGTATGTGCTCCCGCAGCACGTCGAGACGAGTCGCCAAGGGCAGCTGGTCACTGCCAGCCATTCCATACTTGCTCGACAGTTCGTAAAGAACTGGGTGCCTGATGTAATCACCCTGAAACAGATTCCAAGTTTGACCCTGAGTTATTGACGGCTGACACAGCGCGCGATCGCGGTTTCGGCAAAACAACGAGCGATAAGATCGAGTCGCGCGCGCGCGCGCGCGCGCGCGCGCGAACGGCTCGTCGGACGGTTAATCATTCTTTAATTAAAGAAATTTTCTTCCACTCTAGAATAATTTTCGTTTCTTTACAGGCGACACGAATAAAGCGTGAAATCTGTATTTAATCGATTTCTCATCTTTGTGCCAAATAAGATTCGTATCAATTAATAATCAACGATATACTGCAATATATAACTCGTTTCTGTACACTAAACGTATCTTTCGGTATTACGTGCAAGCCCGCGTTAATCTTTTCATTCCAAAGAATAATAATAATCGCAATAATTGTGCGTTAGCGTGTTATAAATTAATATACAATTAATATAAACGCCAGAGCGGAAATTAGATCGTAAATATCTACGTTCAGAGGTATCGCGACGAGCCCAGCGCCGAGAAAATATCTTTCAACCGGAAATCGTCTGGCACGTACGCGGCGGATATACACCGTTGTGGCCTACTCCATGAGATATGGATATAGACTCTAAGCAAACAACGCACGAGGGGAAAGTATCGATCTCCCGCGGTCTCGCGGCATTGGCACGAAGCATCGTCTATTGTGCGAATGTACGTCAATAGGTGTCAATCCGCGTAGCGATTCAATTAGTTCGTCTATTGAAATACTCAAGGGTATTCGATTAGCTTTCATAATGGACGCGTTAGTGATCTACTTCAAATGTGCAGGGTGAATCGCGCGAGTCGCGATGACTCTGCACAGCGCGAATTCAAGGCCGCATCAATATTCGATTTTGCCGAAAAGATGGATTTTAATCCTTCACGATCCAAAATAATTGCGGCGAATATAAACCAGTATTAAATATTTCGACCTTATACGGTTATGAAGCTGGCACCCCAAAATACGAATTTTTATAAAACATGCGGCATTTGATTGTCCACAATTTTACCATGTTTGTCCGTACATAATCTTTTGTTGTCCACTTTGCAAAAAAAATTACAAACAAAAAATTTCAGAGTGCCAGCTTTACAGACCTCATCCTTATTTTAATGTTACCAGATTAAGATAAATGTAACAATTAATTATAATTATATAAAAAGTGAAAAGTAGGAGAACATAATTCGCTAATCGCTACTGCCATCGTGCGTTGCTTCAATTATTTAGAAAACTATGCGCAGGGGATTGTCGCAAAACACCATATCGACTCCACCTTATAAAACCGCAAAGAATCAAATTAATTTAAAGTCAAAATAACTTGGGAACCTACCGCACAAGGCACGATGCAAGTACGCAAGTACTTAGAACTGGCCACAGTCAGTGGAATGCAACTGAATGAATGCGATTTCTTCTTTGTTTTACCCACACTGATAAACGACATTGTAATTCGTCGAAATGCTACTGTACATCGATACGTCGAAAATACTTTTATTCCTTAGCGCACCACACCGATTGAAACGTGAGACTACATTGTACACTATCCCTTCAACAATACGTTATTAAAATTCACATCGAGCAACAAACAACCTTCCGTCGCGATTAATCAGTAAGTGAATCACTGTCACTGAAGCGATAATCTCAGCGCTGTAACCACGCCGGCAACTAAACTGTCAACCACCTGTTGCAAGCGAAATATCTACAATATCACGTCCGCACCTCCGTATTTCTGCGATTGTGCACACTATCGTTATCACACTGGACTGTAACTGTAAAACCTGTTTAGTTTCCGAGAGCACGACACGTTCCTCGAATTTGAGAATTGGAAATGACTAAGAAGACGATCGCGAGAACGCCATTATCTCTTATCAGAGATAACACTGATACTCAAAGCCGCACTTATCGCTTCCTTACAATCACTTATATAAAAGTATTAAAAAGAAAAACAACCAATCGTTACCTTAGCCGTAATGTACAGTTTAATGCAATCAAATCGTAACTCATGCTGTGTATATTACAAGATTTTTATTGCAATTTAACGTCTAAATAAATAATCAAATGTGTATCACATATTAATCACCACTGTAACTTTTTAGTTTTTTGTAAATGTAATGACTTTGTAAATTCAAATATTCAATATACTTGAAGAAATATCTATGAAATTATATTGTGATTACATTAAATTATATATAATAAATAGCATAACATAAATATCAAAAGTTACTTCATAAAATATCAGCATCGTGTTTATGATTCGATTGTATAAATTATATAAATTCTATTCGTGTTAATACGTCATAAAAAATAATGTAAACTCCGGCTGTTCGAGGAGAATGAAAGTATGTACATCTGGACATTAATTTAGAGCGCCGAGGGACACAAGAAAAAATGTGTACACGGTGTGCACGACTGACACACTGACGCACCATCTATTTTCATACGTTCCACAATATTTGTGCCATGTACAATAATCCCGGGAGGTCAACAGACATTGCGACGTCACGGGAACCCTTTTCGCATGAACAAATGTTTCGCGGCAAGATTAAGAAATATAAACGAGCGATGTCTGACTCATGCAAGTGTGAGCTCTGCTCCGAGACGGAGAATTGTTTTTACTGATGCAAGCCTCCCGGGCAAACCATTACGTAGAAGCCACAATGTCAAATTTAGAGTCTTGAAAACGTCTGTAACAGCATCGCATTATAAATCCATTATTAATCCATTACAAAATTACGATAAAAACAATTTAATATAAGTATAAATTTTTACGAAATTTGAGCAAAATCGATACATATTTTTCGTTTTACTGTAATAACTAAAGGTGAGGAAAGCAATTAAATTCATTATAAAATAAGTTGGAATAAATCACCCACGACATTCTCACAGCTGTCAAATCGCCACTCCACTCGTTATGAAATCCGAAAAAAAATTGTCAACGAGTGATCTAATATGAAAGCTGATGGCCTTACGAAACGTATAATCCATGAACCCTTTACCGAAAATGGAACTCGCAGTTATACGTGAAAGTTCGAAACGAGAATCGGTGTTTCTCTTGTTGCGTCGATTCCACGATCTCCCGATGACGTATCAAGTGGACTCTAACCTGCAATAGTTACAATGTTACACTCGTAACTATGTCCGATATTGCATAGGTTTCAGCAATTCACTTATGTCGCAACCGAATGTGCTCCGCGGACGTTCCATCCCCGGATATTTTCGGTCTCGTCGGTAAACTCGCAAGAGCAGGTGTTACCGGGGACCGACCGGTGTGAAAAGTCATCCGGGGACCGGTTACACCGAAGCACCGATTAACGCCAACTGACTTTACCTTCTTCGTCTGGTAAAACCCTACCTATACGTCAGGTACGACGATAACAACCTCTACGTGAAACCGGTATCATTTCGAGTTAAATTTCGGCGCTCGAACGCGCAAAAGTGTAAGATTTATCTTTTCCACAGTTTCGAGAAAAGCGAATTCGACGACGTCACAGCGATGTGTAAAATTAAATAACTTCGTAAATCTGTGCAATTCACTGGTGATTAGGCGTGTCTAGATTAACCGCGATTTATCTCCTGTCATCTACATTGTAAATATAAGTATAATCTAACATCTGGGAGACAGAGCTAACCGCTAAGCAGAGTAAATTAAGCTAAACAGTCGTTGCGACTAGGTGCTGGTTGCATCAACGTCGGTTAACCCTCGTTAACTGAATTTTCTTTCTGTGTCTACGTTGCGAGTGTAATCTAGAAGGGAACAGTGAGTCGTTGAGCAGAGTCAATTAAACCAGACGATGTAGAAGCGGAGCAAAACGCGAGTAAGAAATTGGATAGATATCAGGTGTGCGCACGGTTCGTCACGCCTGGTTTGCCGCGACCGAGAACTCGCTCGTCGCGATCCACGAAAACAGCATTGATCCCCGTCGTCGGTGTGGAAAAGCCTACTTCGGGGGACAAGTGCATGTGCGTTGCGGACGAAAGAGCGAGGCCGACAAAAAGGTGGAAACGCGTTCGCGTACGAATGTCTACGTATCGCGGATCCAGAAAGAGGTATTCGACTATGGCGTCCGGCACACGGGATAAATGTACGTCGGGCACGCGCGCCAGTTCGCAAAGAGAGCGTGGATGGAGAGCCGCGGCGAAGACTCACCTGATAATAGCTCGATTCCGCCATCTTGCTCCCGCACCTATACGCTCTCTTCCACTCACTCACTCACTACTGCCGCTTTCTATCCGTCCTTTGTGCGCGTCGTAAAGCCGACGAGAGGTGGTCCATGGTGCGTATGATCGCGCGCCGGAATTATATTTTACTGCGTGCGTCGCGTCGGCGCCGTGCTCGTCGCTGTACAGCGCCGCATTTCACGTCCCGCGAGGATATAACACGCGCATCGAATTCCGTCCCGCGCGAACCGATCAGCCGACGGGATCGTTGCTGACGACTGCTCCTGATATCGATAAAGCCGCCGTGCACCGTGAGTCGCGGCACTACCACAACCACAGAGATGGCTGAATGAAAGACGCGCGACGCTCACGAACAAAATGCAGACACGACCGCATTCCACCGCACCGGACTGGCAACTGACGGAAAACGCCGGGCCAATCGCCACACAAGGCGCATGCGCTGATCCTTCGTTATTGCAAATGACGCGAGTTTACGAAACCAATCAATGTTCGTTCATTAAATATGATTACTTTATCGAAGTTTGAAATAAAAAATTCTTAAAATAAATTTTCTGTTAAATAAAAATAATCATATTGCACGTTAAAAATACAATATAAAGATTTCATGGTATTTTATGTTTATAACATGCTTGATACGATTCATTATCATTTAATTATGTACATATATTCATATTCTAATAACAAAAGCAGTAAATTGATGCTGCAAATTGTTATATAAAAACAAATATATATTTATGTATAATATATGATGCTTTTGGAAGTCTGTAAATATATTATTACTGAGAAATTAATGTCTCAAGAAGCTCTTCGGGTGTCCTAGAAAAAAGATTGGTGGGACTTTGGTATAAATTTTTCGGGTCATGGCAGGCATCGTATAACTGCTTATATATAGCTCCGATGACTTCAAATGATCGTTTCTGAGTAATTGTACGATGATTGTTGCTTTGCAATAAACTTATTTGTGGCAATAGCAAGACATCTGGCATCACTAGAAATGCCTCGAGTTTATTCTGTAACGGATTAGTATATTAACGTTTGCAAGCAATTATATATTATTTAATGCCAATAAGTTCAGTCACTTACAGTGAACTCCTTTATACTGAGAGCATCCATACCAGGAATGGATGAAAGTGGCCCTTGCTCACGTCCTTGTAGAATGGTGTAAATCGAGCCAAGATTTAAATGTGCTACTAAAGAACTAGCTTGTTCCGATGTAAGTGTATCGATTTGCGCATCTGATTGTGCCTATATTATAATAGTTTATTACAACGTGTATAATAATCAAGACTTAAGAATCAAATAAAACAATGAATGTAATTCTAATAATTAAAATAGATCGCGCCCGATTCTAGTGTAAGTTTAGATAAAAACTAACCAATCACCTGTAACCTTTCTAATCTTTGATCCATGTACTCATACAATGCTAATGTCGATTGTATTTGATGCATACAATTTAGAAGATATACAGCCATATCCACGGTTGGCAATCTGGACGCTGTTTCATTGACTTCTTGGAGCAATGGATCAATGATGCATGACACAATCTGCCAATCATAAAATAATATATCTTAATTTGATAAAACTGGATTAAGTTTAAAACATAAGAAACTATTTTTGTTAAAAATACCTGCAGCATATCTCTTTCTCTGTCTTCAGCTATACTGGCGACAGACAATATTTCATTCAAAAGTGATAACAGTCTTGAAACAGATGGAGCAGGGATCAAATCATTGCCCGGAGGCTCTGCGCGTTCCCCGAGAGCGATTCTCGTTTCTCTCTGCAATCTGCTCAAAAAACTTTTTTCGCTTAAAGCTAATAAATCTGACAATGTTTGATCCAGAATGCTATCAGGTATGACTTGCTCAGTAATAGCACGATAAAATCTGATTAAAGTTGTGACTGAATATAATACTGTTGCTGGTGCTTCTGTGGATATAACATGCTCTATTCGCGATTTTAAAGGATGACATAATCCTTCTGTGATGTTACTTAATGCTTGTTTCACTTGATCTGACACATCTGTAAAATTTTTTTGCACATTTAATTTTAAGCAACATTTAATTTGAAAAAAAATTTCTTACCTGTTTTATCACAGCTTTTCACTAAAGTAAGAATGTTCTCTTTCTCTACAGGAATTATTTGATGCAACCAAGCAAGCATATCGCCAATATATCGCTTAGGATCATTGGCATGCATCTCTATAGGATTAGGTGTTCCACCAAAACCTTCTCCTAATGTTAATGCATCTATAAAAGATCCTACCAAAGCAGTTCTTCTAGCTGCACAATATTCATCTACAATGTATCTAGAAATATTTAGAGAAATATTTGTTTACAATAAGTACATAGTAATTTAAAAGATTTGTGTCTAAATATTGATCTTACTTAAATAACACTGGCCTATCTTGCAATTTACTCATAGCCTTAATAAGTAATGGTGCTAAACGTTCGTTTTCTATATTTTTACATTGAGTTTGTGTCCATCGATATAATCTTTCAAGCGCTGCTTCTTGCAATAGTGTCATTCTTTGCATTATATCCAGAGCTAATGCTTGATAACCAGATTGCATCAACACTCTGCATTTACCATGAATATCCTGAATTCAGAACAGGATTATAAGCAATCAATATAATTATCATTACTAAAGATAAATAACTTTTAATACATCACCTGTACTTTATTAACTACAGAGAAGAAATCTTCTGTTATAGGCGATTCTCTAGTTGATCCATGCAGAACAGTTAGTTCTGATGAAGTCAATTGGAAATTTTTGATAAATGCACTCGCAACTTCTTGTTGCATGGATAATACTTGACTGAAAAAATATATGAACAATATGTTTCTTTAATGTTGCAATTATATATCTTTGTACAATCATATATACATTATATTTTTACCTTTCATTCTGAAGCTTAGAAGTCTGTTCTATGAGTTGTGACGTTTGAGCTTTTGTAACTTGTAAACGATTAGTCATAGACTGCACAGCTGTATTCATTGCTAAAACATCTTGATAAACATCATCCAAGGAAGCTTTTACTTCTTTAAAGGCAGCCAGAAATTCTTCATTTATCGCTAGACTTCTTCTCTCTATTTTGCTACGCAAATTTCTGCGAGAATTTAATGTATTTTCAGTAAAGAATGTCGATAACTCCTTTAAAGCTTCCAACGTGTCCTAAAATATATTGCACAATCTTTGATACTGTCACAATCAATTGATATTAAAAATGAACACTTAGTTTTTGATTGATGGCAAAATAATATTTGTACATTGATTTATTTGTTATAAATTGTACCTTATCATGTTCTACTCTAGATTCCAATAATTTATTGACTCTCCGCACTAAAGCGGAATTAATATTTTTTTCGCTCATCGCAAAATTTCGATTTTGAAGTTTTCGAACAACGTATAACCTACATCATATGTAAATGTCAACGTAGCCATACCAGCGAGGCAAACGTACACGTCACACAGATGACATTTGCAATCATGTGACGAGTGCGTTCAGAAAGCGCAACAGTAAAGACATTTTAGAAACCGAATCTGATTGGTAAATTTAGAAATGTCCACCAATCAAAAACAATTATTCTTTACATCTACAATAGTTATATACTGTGACTATACTTTCTGAACGCAGTCTTAAATTTTTGCATATCATCTTACATATTATTTTTTAAACATAAACAATTTTTTTTATTTTGATGCAGAATATGAAAAATAAAAAAAATTGCTTTTTATCCACGAACATGATTTGCAGTTCAAATGTAAATATTTGAAAAACTAGTAATCGAAGCATGCAAGAATGCTGTCAGATTAAAACTTATTTTTTATTTTTAATAAATGACAAAAATTTATTTCAACGTACCAAATAAAAAGCAAACATCAATTATATTTCACAGCATCCGCTTGTTATATAAAAACGAAAAGAAAAATTTGAAAGCTTATGTACAGTATCGATACTCGACTCGATAGATTGCCATGAAAGAAAGACGGAGAAAGAGAGAGAGAGAGAAACAGAATACGCTAAGTTGATAGATACCATGCAGTAGTAGTTCGATACGCTTAGTTGTGCGTGAGCGTGTAGAATACATTTTCTTCAATGAATTAGAATAAATATGCACTGGCTAATACGTCCGTGTATTCTTGCTATTTTGCTGGTGCACAGCATAGAAGCAAATAGCGATGAGGTGCCATTAACCAAGCTCGGCGCGAAGACGGGGCCGACTTTAAGATTCTTTTATTGGTAAGATTAACGATCCGCCTGATGATTTTTACGTATAAACGTAGCGACTGCAACTAGAAGCATTCATCCTATAAGATAATAGATATGTAACGATCGGCTATAGATAAATTACATAGTTTAACAAGATACTTGTTAGACAGCTTGTGTGCATCATTTTTATTAAATTGTTTAAATTTTATCATTCTAAAGAAAGATCTATCGTTCTGTTATAGTTACTCATGTGGCTACAAAAAAGCCTTTGAGCAGTATGTGACTCTTCTTAAGCAGAAATATCCAGAGCTTCATATCGAAGGAGAGAACTTTAATCCATCAGGTTATAATATGTTTATAGCAAAAGGATTGGTAATTATATTTATTGCTTAATATTTTTTCACATAATCTATATCAATTTACACTTTATAGTTTTATATAATTTTGTGTTTAGGGACTATTCAAAATATTAGTTATTATCGCAATTGTAAGTGGAGCTGATTTTCGTTTACTCCAATCGTCAGTGTGGCAGTGGTGTATAAACAATCGTTTTTATTCATGTGTACTAATTTTCCTGACGTGCAATGCCATAGAAGGTCAACTAATTTCGTCAGGTGCATTTGAAATACACTTTAATGGTAATTATAATTATTTTTGATATCTCACATTGTTAACATAATCATGAAATTATATATTTCATTTACTATAATGTATTTTAGATGTTCCTGTTTGGTCAAAACTTGAAACCGGCAGGATACCACAACCACTTGAATTATTTCAAATAATTGATTTCCATTTGGATATGCAATTTTCAGAGATGGACGTAGGAAAGATTAAGTTTCAATAAGCAAAACAATTCCATTATATATATATTCAAAAATTAATAAATTTAATTATGTACTATGCCAGGAAGTTTGCTAACGATGTGTAATGTGATGAAAATGTGTACAATATACTTGCTAAGTAAAGTCTTTAATGTACATTTTATCATAGAACAATTCCAATAAGATAATGAACATATAAATGTAATTGAAATAAATATGTTACCAAAATGTTTTCTTATTACAGGATTTTGATTAGAACAAGTAACTGTATAAATTTGTTGTACAAATTTTCATAATAAGATATAATATGTTATCTCGTAACTTTTATTTCCAATATCCATTGCTTTTCATTTTAAACCAAACTCAAAAATATATTTTAATTAAAATATTATTTAACCGCTCTACTTATTTCATTGAAATCTTTTGGATGATCGCTACTTAGAGGACGTGCTTCATATGTACAGATGGTCACACCATGCCTATGAGGTGGAGTCCACTCTCCTCTGAGACCGATATAATAAATTCTAATTTGTTCCATGTTTCTATGACCACTGAAGTAAAGACTTAAATGTTGTACTGATGAAAACTTGACTGTTCTGTAATAAAATACATAGTTTTTAAATTTTATATGTAATTTTAATATCTCATATAAGCAATTTATAACTAAAGTTACAATAGAATTTTTTAAATTTTATAAACATAATAAAATAAATATATACCTCACAGCATACTCATGAGATCCATAGATATCATTGATCAGTTCAAATTCCTGCTCTGGGGTAGTATTTACATTATCAAATATCATATGTGGCCGATTTTTGTATCTATTAATAAATAAAGCATTCTTTGTTTCTTGAATATCAATATATATTTCTTGAAACAAGAAAAAAGTATTAATTATACTCACAATTTTACTGTTTTGGGTGAAAAATCTTCATCACCAATTACAATAAGACCTTTCAACTTTATATCTCCTGTAAAACTGTAAAGGAGAATATAAAATACCATGTAGATCATTTTCAATGTAAAAATTGCAGCGAACTACTTACGGTATATTGAATAACAGCTCAGCATCTACATCACTTTCGACATACTGAAATAAAATAGAATAAAAATATTTAATTTTATGAAAATTTTGCAAAAAATTTGGTATACTTAAGATTTATGAAAAGTAAATTTCATTAAGATTACCTCTGATCTATCTAATCTCTCTTCCCATGTTTTAAAAACTTTTATACCACTACCTTCTTCACTTTCATTTAGACATTCCACTCTGTCTTTATCTATTTTTTCGTATAAATTATAATTGACACCAAGTTCTGCCGTATTATGTGTACTACCGCAATTACAATGATAAGCCATGAGCAAATGAATTATTAAGATTAATAACGAAATGGAAAAATATGAATGTAATACAAATGACCTTCTTCTTTGTCACCTCAGCGAAAATTTAATTAAATTCAAACTAAAATGAATACATAGCTATCGTAAACACTATCTCATATAGGCTGATATAGGCATAATATCAAAATATTACGACCGCTGAACTATACTAATACTAGAACGCGTTCTAGTGTTCAAAAAGTGCACTAAAAGAGATAGTTTTCATGTATAATTCTGTCTCTTTTGTTACATTCTTATCAAAAAGTTTATTTTATATCTTACAGTTATCTAATGTGCAAAATATTTTTTTATTTATTTAATACCTGATTTGTAGTTAGGCACAGTGTCTTCAACCGATGTAACATAGGTTTTTTAACACCATATAATCACCCTCTCACTTCAAGAAAACCCGGCATAATTTGGCTACACTGCTCTGAACTAGAGACACTACACACCTACAAAATGCTTACAAATAATAGCGAATTCGGCCATACTACATTGCACTGGTACACAGTTTGTCACTTTTGCAAGTAATCTAGTAAACTACTAAAAATACACCATACAGCATTTAGCATTTCTAGTAATTTACTAGATTGCTTGCTAGTACCATAATAAGTTGCATAGTCTGATGAAGGCTTTACTGATTCAACGCTGCACGGCGTTGCGTCTCATCGTTTTCTCGGAGTTTCTTCTCTATGTCTTTTCGGCTGCCATGATGATTATATGCAATTCGAATGCGTAGCGCAAATATCTTGTGATAAATTTTATTCGCCGCAAACAATCCTAAAAGTGCATTACGAATACGACTTTTCATCAGGAGTATCTAGTAAAAAAGCAGGTAATTCTTGTTTTCCGCGAATGCACGCAACTGATGCCGCTTCAACGATCGTAATGTGTGTCCAAAGTGGCGGGCTTGTAAATTCAAATTGGTATATTTTCAATAAGTACAGATTTCGTGTCACGGACACACGAAAATGAGCTCTATGTATAAAGAAATCATAGCACTATCAGTGCACGGAATAATTTTCGTTAGTATATTGGATATTTATTCCGTCAGAATTAAATCGGGTGGAACAAATATTGTTATATACATATTCGTACAAAACGCCAAGGCAGTCGTTGTTCTTGCTCACTCTGAATATACGTATTGAATGGACTGCCAAATATATAAGATTATAATATATGAATATAATTACGCATGAATGCGTTGCGGCCATTTTGTTTTAAATTTACATTTTATCCATTTCTACGAATTCGTAACACAAATATGTGATTTTCACCTAAGTGAAATGCATGAATTATTTTTTGTTCGCTAAAATACATAATAAAATGTGTTTTCAGTATTCATATATTTTTTGATGCAGTTGATGCGGAGGAAAATCTATGGTGGAATCTGCAGCAGGTAGAACAAACCTTAAGCTTGTAAATTTAATTATTCGTTCATTATTTCAATATATGCACACTATTATAAAATATGCACACATAATTACTTTTATATTTTAGTAGATATATATTAATATACTTGATATTTTTTTATTTTTATTAAAATATATATTGAATATTTATTTAAAAACTTTGTAAATAATTAAATAACATAATAATCAAAATACATAAAATAAATAATCTATAGTAACTTTATTTATTTTTACAGGCACATCTAATGGCATAGCTAAGATACAACGGCTGGTGAGTGAATTCATTGATTTATTTATCTAATTATATAAAATATCATATAATGCCTCTCTTTTTATTTATTAATCTTTTTAATATAATTACTAATAATTGTGCTTTGACAATCACAGTTTTATCTGTGATTTGCAATTTTATGAATAAATAGTAAAATAATAATGAAAATATAATTAAAATAGTAACAAAATACACGTTAAGAATAAATAAAAAAAATAATAAGATACAAAATTAAGAAACAAACTTTTTTATCTTAAAAATAAAGAATTCTAATTTTTGTACATATAAGCAGAGAGAAGTTTAATGAGCTTTTATAGCAATTAATATAATAAGCTTGCTTTTATGGCGCACATTTTATTAAATATAGTTCTGTTTTTATTGAAATGATAAAATTTAAAGATTTTTTTTATAATATAATTGAAATCTCATTATATTATATTTTTCTCACTGCACTTCTGTTATAATTTTTATAATTATCCAAATAATTTTTTAGCCTTAACTGTAATTAATAATTAAAAAAATGTCTTTATTAAAAAGAACATTAATATGAAAAATTTATCAGAAAAATAGAATGGAAAAAAATGGTGGAAAATGGAGGTTGCACAGGTTAAATGTATGGAAGTAAAATTCCTAAATTTAAAAACAGGTGATATTCATTTATAAATTCTACAATATATGTACATTTGTTACTTTGCATATAGTGAATGAAATACACAAGTAGAGTGCAACACAACATATAAATAAAACAATCTTTGTATGATTTGTGTGTGGAATGCTTGCATTGTTTTCACCTATTTGTGTATTTCGGCAGCCTCATCAATAATTTTATTTAGTTTCTGATTTTGCCAATCAAGGGCAATATTATCGAGATGGTTATCAAAATCGATCAAATTCTTATGCTCCTCTGTCTTCAGCAATGAATACATTGCATCTGTGTGTGCAATACCTCCTTCATAAATAATACTGCAATAAAATGAATGATATTTAACACTAGAGTAAGATTCTATATATACATCAAAATAATTTTCTAAAAATATAAATTTTTAAATTTGAATTACTTTGCTATGTCTTTTGGCCTCCATTTTCCATCTATAGATTGTGAAATTCGTAATGGACTAGATCCCATACCCAGAGTCACCTCTCGATTATCCATCTAATAACAGTAAAAGTTATGAAATACAGAAATAGATACGTAACATTTTCGTGTAGTGATTGATAAACATACCACTACAAGCAACGCACTGTTAAAGTTTTCTGCAATTTTATCTGCTATTCTATGTGCCGGTCTGTCTATACTGTAAGGAAAACATGAAAATAGATTAGTATTAATATAACATAAAGGTTCAAAAAATATTAACGTACCTTAAATCATTTATATTCTCGTTGGCCAAGTAATAACCTGCCAATATAAGGCCTTTACTTGTAGCTAACTGGTCCACCTATAATTTAAACAGTATGTCAACAGTATAACGGGACATTAATATTATCATTGCTATTATTCCAACATTTTAAAGGGTAAATTTTCAAAGAAAAAAAATGAAATGTAATCACTGAGACAGTTTGCCTTTATAATATAGGTTAGGACATTGAAATGTCCATATTACACTGATTTTTTGCACATATCAAAACGTATACTTTAAGAAACATAATAGTTCATATAATCGTAAAAAATGTTTTACTTCGATAATAAACGTTCATCAAATATTTACCAAAGTAAGTGCTATTTCCGCCATTGGGGAAACATGCAAGCATATATGGAATAAAGGTATTGCGTCCTCGATGTACAGATCCGCCCTGCCATCTTTATTCTTTTGTTTGCCGAGCAACAAACCATTTATTGCACAATGCGGATACTTAGCTGCGTGTAAAATAATTTTACAGTACGCGCGAGGCGAAAAGAAAACATTCGTCATTGTGGAATGAAAACTGTAAACGCAAGCAGACGCGAAAAGACAGTACGAGCCAGTACCGCCAACATTGCGATTGTAAAGTGGCAAACATGAAATTCTATTTCCCTATACTTAGCTTGTGGACACACTGCACATAGAAAAATTTAGTTAGCAGTTTTTTTCATGAATAACTTTATTCAATAGGCTTTAGAACAAGAAAAATAACATGATACTTCAAAACATTATTTATTACAACTCAAATTAATCGTAAAATTGTAAAATTATTTGGAAAATACGCTTTACATCGTTCTTTTGTAAACTTTAGAAATCAGAACAGTATTTTGGATCCCGAGAATTTATTACAACTGCGGTATCTTTTTTTTCTCCGAAAGGTAAGCTCAATTGTGCAAAACAGAGTCAAATGAAAGAACAGGTTTGCGAGAAAGCGTTAACACCAGCAATTAACGTTACTTGGCGTAATGCGATTATTCTTCGCGTGGGAAGCGGTTTTGATAAAGATTACGAATATGTCGTCGTCATTCTCGTGATCATCCTCACGGTCGGTTATCGCCGCGCGACGCAGCTACGGCGGCTCCGCGTTCATTGTGATTTTAATAAGCCTTATGCAAATTACAAATGAAATTGTCAGAGGCAGGCCTGCGGTCCATTCTTCGTCGCTGATGGGGACAATTAGAGGAGCTTTGTCCGGCAACCGCGCGTTGTCCGGCCGTGCCGGCCGGCCGGTTGGCCGACAACTCGAGTTCCAACGAGAGAGGAGAGGACCACCCGCCAACCCCTAATGTTTGTATCCGCTCCCCGGAACGTTCACTTCCGACTCTCGGAATCGCGCGTCGTCGTGCTCTATTGTGTTTGCTTCCCGTTGCCACCTCTCTGATACTCTCGAATCGTCGATACAATTAATACTTTGTTCGTTGTACGAGAGACGATTGCTCTTAATCGCTTATATCACTCTTAGCTTATGAAAAGACATTGTAATACGTGTCATTGGTTGCAAAGACATTAGAATAATAATTATAAACAAAATAATGTTAGAAAAATTTGTTCTACTTCTTTTAAATTATACTCATAAAAAAAGCTATTTTTTTAAAACAGTTATGATAGATGCTATACGGCGTAGCGCAATTGGAATCGAAAATTACAATATCAAAGCACAATTTAAAGGTACTCGTGGCAGAGAAAATGGGAAGGAGATGCTCGTTCTTAGCCGCGGAGAGCGAATTCGCTACGCGACGGTTGGTTTGATTCCGTAAGAAGGAAGACGTCAGATTCGCGGCGGAATTGTTCTGCCGTAACCTGAAGAGAAAGAGAAAGAGAGAGAGGAATACGCGTCTTCTGGAACGCCGCGGTCCAGGGTCGAGAATGCGCCAACGGCGGGGGAGGAAGGACGGGGGCAAGGTGCTGGAGGTTGGAAATCGAACGGAATCACGGAGACCGGAGGTCGGTGGTTCGGGGGCGGAGATAAGTTTTTACGGTAGGGTTACTAACTTACGGACTCGGCATTGTCGAGTTCCCGCCGACGGGAGGACAATGCGCCTTCGGAACACAATGCTTCACTCTGGAAATCTGAAGGCAGTCTTGACTACCAACCTGCAACCACTCATACCTCTATGTGCCCCCCCTCGATTCCTCCCCATCTGCGTCTACCAATACTCATTCGTTCGACACATACCACCCCGCGATTGCCGACCGCATCACCCTGCCACCCCCGGTCCCCATCGTTACTTTCTCATTCTTTTGCCTTTACCTTCCCCTTCAATGCTCTTTCGTTGCAGTTTACTCGGCCTTGCGCCGTGAGAGTGACGATCTTCAAGTTCACGTCGATAAATTTACGAACTTGGCAGAATTTTTAAGTAACGCTCGGAAATTTCAGATGGTCGAGGAATTCAGACAGGTCGAATCTTGAGATTGAATGTCAAATAGTTCGGACCTTTTGAATTGAAAGGATGTTCAAACAGTTCGAACTATTCAAGCTAACTTCATATTCAAAGATTCGGAAATTGTTATAGGTCAAAAAATATAGGTCATAAAATTTATCAAAATGTGTAATAATGTATAGACATATATATATGAACCAAACACACAGTGATTAACCAAACACAGAGAGATTAATTTAAATACAATAAATTAAATTATTAGAAAAGATTTCTAAGACCGTAGCTAGATGTATTTGCTATAATTTTATTTTATTTTATTTTAGCATTACATTAACAAACATTTCGGTCTCAATTTTCGACTATCTTCAATGTTTAATTGCCGCTAACATACTTATATATTTTAAACTTAATTCCTAATCTTCGTATTTTTACAATTAATATTGTATTTACTTGAATTTCCTTACATATCATAGATCTATGTGTCTCTCGCTGAGACAAAGTCGCTTGAGACAAAGTCAGGACAGCGATAAATAATTGCAGAGTAATAACACACGCACGTTTGGCAAATGTCTTACCATTCTAAAAAATCAGACAATTTTTTTAAAAACTGACTTTTACAAGTGGACTACAATCTTTACTCTTTTATGGAAAGAAAAAAAAACAATATAAGGAGGCACACAGGTCTGTGACATATAAGGGAATTCAAGTAAATGCAAACATATAAAACATATGGGCATATAAAATGTTCGAATCTTTTGCCTGAGAGAAAAGAGCTGAAATTTTTAAAGTTTCGTTTTTCAAGAATTGCATTTTTTTTCTCAATTGGAATCTTTATAGTAGCACATTTATTTTTATATAAATTTATGTACACGCACACACAAATGCACCACATATATTGTAATACATGATATAAAAATATATAGTGTAAAAAGTGCGGATGCAATGGTGGCGAGATCCAAAAGAGGCATGAATAAAGCGAAAGGAGAAGAACGGACACAACACGAGCGTATTCCAATCGCTCTTAGCTTTTCTCTTTGGACGGACTCTGCCGTTT
The DNA here is from genome assembly GCF_040581485.1 of Linepithema humile. Taxonomy (NCBI): domain Eukaryota; kingdom Metazoa; phylum Arthropoda; class Insecta; order Hymenoptera; family Formicidae; genus Linepithema; species Linepithema humile. The sequence continues at coordinate 35,060,491 of NC_090128.1, forward strand.
CTTTGTCCCACAAAAGCCACATTGTTTCGCTCAACGTTCTCGCACGGGATGTAAACTGAAATGCTTCTCTTTTCGTGAACGCTAGACGACAAATACTGCTAGCAATCAGACATGAAATGTACACGCATCTGATGCATACGTAGATGCACTTGTCAATACGCAAGTTCTTTCTTCGAATTTCGTTTCTTATCATTTATTCGGCATTTGTTGTTATTATTTATAATTCTGTAAATATGTTGCAACAATTTGATAAATTTAATATATATAAGAATTTTATATAAGTTGTATTTTTGTAATATTGTTGTAATATAATGTATTTGTGTTTTACAGATAAGCTTTTGTGCTACGTGTCCAAAAAAGCGTTCGTCATATCGTTAGATTTGTTCGGAAGTATTAATGTCGGGAGTGTCGTGATAGTTTTGCGCGAATTCGAAATGCCGAATTTTAGCGAATTAATTAAACGCGGTCGTTTGAAACGCGGACGAGATTCGCGCGTAACGTCGTATTTTAGACAATTCGGTTCGATTTGGTTACGACGTCGGGAGTGCCGTTTAAAGTGAGTTACGCGATTTTTATATTTAGGTACGCTCGCGAGCAATGCGAACGTTTTCGCGAACGCGTGTGAGTGCCATGAAGGAGTAGCACCACTAAGAGAAGGAGCAAGTGGAAGGAGCATCGAATGACACCAGAGCAACATTGCGGTAAGTAATTTATTGCAAAAGATACGAACTTTTTCGGCAATGGTGGTGGAGCTTTATATGAACAAAATGCGACTTTCTACAAGTTACACTTTTTTATTTTTATCAAAATTATATGTATAATAGCAGATTCCTGTCATTTAAAGAGAGATGAAAATTTTTGTATCAAAATGTCAAGGCTACAATAGTTTTTAAATGGAAAGTATTTAAAGTTGACCAATAGATTGTCAAAAATTTATGCGCTCAAGCACATCGTATATTAATTTTTATATTCTTATCATATGAAAAACTTCAAAAATCTGCTATTAATGGGTGATACGGTTAGTCTGAGACATCTTGTATATTTTACATTATTTTCAAATCTATTTTCTTAATGATATTAATAAAATAAAAATTAGATTGACTTACTGGTACGATGCACAGCATCGTATTTGTATTGTGCGCGAGAACTGACATGTATTTTACATATATTTTATATGCATATGTTTATGAAATATAAAATAAATGTATTTTTAGACAAAATATTTTTATTTTGTCTGAAAATTTGCATAAAATTAAAATCAGAGGTAACCAATTCACAGAGAATTTTTTTTCAAGATTTTTTAGGATTTTTTCGTGTACAAGAGTACAATTTTGCTTATAATTTTTAATAATTTTAATAATTAATAATAACAAAATAAATATATTTTTTAATAATATTTCGTTTCTTCTGATATAAATACAGTATTTAAAAATATTAAAGATGCTATTGCGTAGGCTTTTATTTGTTTATGTTGAGAAATAGAAGAACAGACTAACTGATCGCTTTTTCACAACAAATATGTCATTTTGTAAGACATCGCACTTTTCGTGAGAAAACAATTGTATGGTTTCCGCGTCTGGTTGTACTCGTGAGGAAATTCGCGTCGCAGAAAACATTAAGGAAATCGCCGCTCGTTTCATTTGTCGAGCAGAGCATTGTACTTCCAAAGCTTTTCAATAACACTCAGAGAAATTTTCACTCTGGCCTACTCACCTATTTTCCCCATTCGTTTGTAACAAATTTTGTTTCACATTTGTTCAATTTTTAGCCACTTTAGCATTAAAATTAGTTAATGGAAACAAATTTAAGAGAATTAATATATTTTCCGATTTTTTACATTTAACACTTCAAAAATCCAAATAATCTAACACCTTCAATCCATTTATTTTAGTTTTTTATAGCTCTATGTCTATGATATATACCGATGTTTTTTCTTTAATTTTTAATTTAGATAGAATTTTTTAAAAATTATGTAGTTATATTCATATATTATTTAAATATGAATGTATAAATAATATTACTTTTCATAAATAGTAAAAATTAATCTACTTCTAATAGTTTTCTATGCTTAACATTATAATAAATAATAGTTTTTCTCGATAGTAGCTTATAAGAATATATTGCTAATTTATAAGACATTTTAATTTTTTCCGATGTCTATCTCGACACTTGTATTAGATCTCCCACAGAAATGCTCATCACTTTCCCTCAAAAGGTTTTCTTCTCACAGAGAGCGTATCTCTTTTTCTTCCATCTCTCTCCGTCGCCCTTCTCGCTCTCTTTCTGCTTTTCTTTCTATCTGTCCCTCCTTTTTTGCAATGCCGCTCGCTCCCTCTCTTTCTTAACTCTTTCATCCCCCTCGTCCGCCACCATCCTTCTCGCGACAACATTCTTTTCAGTATTCACTGTGCAGTTTCTTGTACCGATACTTCCTTCTTTCATCGTCGCGTTATTCAAGCTTTTGATGCCGCGGCGACAAAGCTCTTTACTTCTTTCCGCGAACGAATGAAAGCAAGGAACGTTGGCGATATATATATATATATACATATCCATATACTATATATAAAACTCTCGAATATGTGTGTGAGTACGCCGCTCGCGCGCTCGTTCGCGTTCGCAATAATGCAACACGTAGACATGCACGAACATAAAATCGGCCTTTCGAAATTTCACGTACTTTAAATATTCGTCTGCTTGAAGAGGAAGAATGATTACCGTTTTAGCGATTGGATTCCTCTAGCGTTAATTACGAATGTCGCGCGAAAAAAAAGGATAGAAGACCGGCAGGGCAGCGCAGAATAGTTGCATCCTATCGGTCCGCAACGATGTGATCTGAGAATTTAGGTGCAAGTATGTGCGCATATGTCGTGTAAATAAAATGCGATCACTTGTAGCGATTAATAATCCTTCCGGCAATTTTCAATCATTGATTCATCCACATTCGTTGAAATCCGTCGAAACTGCAATGTTAATTAAATTTTGTACTATTTATAAGATCCGAAAAATTAAAAAGATCCGAATGATGAACGCGATAAATTTCTTCCGCTCGCCAAAGGTCACGAATTACCCTTCGTTGAAAGGGTCAGATCCTTCCTGAGGGAGAAACGACATTAAAAGAAGTCTTCAGACCGAGTATGATAAACTGTTTCATTATGGCGAGTGGCTATATATTAGATTCGATAAAAATATTACAAAATTTTTTATTTTTGTAACAATGCTACACCCCTCTCATATCTCCAATTTTTTTTTAACATAACAATCTAAAAAGTTTAAAGCCAGTGACCGGCAAGATACAATGCAATGTCTGTTTTAATGAATTAAAAATATTGAGAAAATTATATGCATTTATACATCCTATTGAGGGAACGTTTCCATTTAAAGGGTTAATGAACGATAGTGACTAATTCGCGAGCGAAGATGCCGCGGCAAGGGCAACGTCACGACGCCGTACGCGATATCGGAATACCGGAGTTCGAGAATGACGGATAATGCGGAGGTCGCGGAAGAGAGGAAGTGGCGAAGGAGCGATGGAGATGAGGGGCGGATTGGTGGCAAAGGGTGAAGCGGAGAATACAGTGGTGTCCCTGTCCACGAGCAACTCGCTCTATTCGCTCGTTCGCTCGCTCGCTCGCTCGCCAGCAGCATCATCATAAGACCTCTTTGTCCTCCGGCAATTTCAGCGGCATTGTCACCGTCAACAATGTCCACTTGACATTCTCCTTCTCGCTTCCACACATTGTTAACCCGCCCCACCGCTCTCTCTTTCAATCATAAAGCTCATCGTAGACGGACTCGTTCACGTGGTAGCACCGCTTTGCCCATCGTCGTGGATGCACCTTAACCGCGTCTCCCTTTTTGTTATCCAGATGCGCGATGATTAAAAGCGCCCAGAGGTTCGAGGTCGTCGGATCTCTCGACTCGATTTGCTTCCAACATAAGGTGTCGATATCGCCACCTTTCGCATTTTTCGATGCGAAACGATCTATTTAGTTAAGAAAATATCATATACGATGGTATGAGAAAAATAATTTTAATCATATCAGGAAGATTTCTCGATTTCCCGAATCTTCTGTCTTGTTCTGTCTTGCGTTTGCACCTTTCTTGTTCTCCTTCTTTGTTTCTCTTCGTATCCATCTATCTATTGTCCACATTGTTACGCGATAGCGTCTCTTTCTTTCCCGCATTGTTCTCGCGCATTGCTTGACGATAGCTCGCACGTTGAATTCTTTTTGTTCGTCGACAAATCATAGTTATCTCATTGCTAAGTGCCGACTTGCGAAAACTCTAGAAGATTTAAATGTAACATTTTTGTATTAAAATGATATGATATATATATAATTTAAATTGGAAAAAAGTTGTAAAAATTAAGATTTCTATTTAAAAATTATTATAAGGTACATGTAAAAATATCTATGTCTTTTATTTTTTGCATTATTATACAATATTATTGAAGTTTGTCAGAATCTGAAAAGAATCATTGCAAAAATCCTTGCGAGATAACAATGTCTAAGAATTTGTCGCAAGTACGCACATGTTCTAAAGCTTCAGGCTGCAGTCGATAGCACAATGTACACCTACACGCGCGTCCGCGTGTATTTCGTGAAAGTGGACGCGTTTTACTTATGGCACGCATTGTTCTATTGTGCCTGAGAGATGAGCGCATTACTGTCCGTTGTCCCCTTTCCGAGCAACCCTGGGACAATGTCGCGCCGCGCGCCGTCGTTAATCAGGCATCGTTCCTGAACAGCCACGTAGTAATTCGCAGGGTTTATGGTCGCTTGGACGCGTTTATATTCGTAACTTTTGCCGCAATCGGATAATATGTCGACTGTTCTAGAGCATTACTGCTTCTTCAAATTTCATAAAAATAGAGAGAGATTAAAATATTTTTATTTTTTTAATTTATGATAATTTTTTTTTAAACAAACAAATCGACAAATTATTTACAAAATCCACGAGTATATTGATAAAAGAAATGATTACAACTCTTCAAAAAAAGGAAAGAAAAATTCGGCGCGGAAGGATGAACTTGCCACGAGCAAGTAAAAAATTATTGTACCGATCGTAGCGAGTAGTCGATATCTGTGATATAAGAAACGCCTCTTTTCTGCGCGGTAATGGGCAAAGCAGCGAAGCCGCGAGATACCTACTAGACTAGAAGCTGGAGAGAGAAGGAGAGAATAATAGGTGAGGAAACTGTGAAAGAAAGAGAAGAGGAGAAAAGAGAAGAAGAAGACGAAGAAATGGGAGAAAAGGGGATCTCGTGCGTGTAAAGCAAGCTAGTGCGTATGTATTTGTGAACGGTCCAGGAGTAGGAGGTAAAGTGTTCGCGACGAATCTACGGAATGGGGTGGAAGCACAATGCTCCAACAATGACGCTATTGTGGAAACGAATAACACATACTCTTGCGCTTTACCCTGTGCTTCGTCGAGTGTAAGCCGTATAGCTGAATCAAATGAATAAGAGAATACCATCGCTAAGACACAGTTCCGACTGCTGACGTCGAAAGAAGTAGTCTACGAAAGAGATGAGAATTATCCGACTGATACAGATAACGGCATTCACTTCTACAATAATATGCATATATTTCTTCAAGCTTTTTCTCATCTCTCGTCACATTGTTATTAATTTTTATCTATTTTGCAATGATCAATATTTTTCTACGGTCCGATAAAAATTTTTTAAATTTTGAAATTTTATTTATATCCAATGCACATGCATAATGCACGTTAACACCCAACGCAATTACAAAAAGTTATATGCATTCCGAGAATATAAAATAGGCTCTGCAGGATTAATTTGCAAACGATGGGGGTGACGGGCTCGATACGACAAGAATAAAAATGAATCGAGGCGAAAGTGAGAGCACCTACTTTAACGTGCGCGCATAAATAGCATGCTTCGAAATTGTCGGAACGACTTCGGCCGAGAATCCGCGCTGTGTAGGATGCAAGTAGTAGGGAGTCGGTAGGGAGAATATATACGTAGGCAGATTTAATTAGCATGGACCGGCGGAAGCCCCCGGGGGTAGCCGGGGACGGAGCTGGGCAGTTGGAGCGTTAAAGTTAAATGACGGTTGGCGGTTGCTTATTCTTCCCGGCAACTGATGCTTGATAATCTGCGAAATCTCCTTGCCGACTCTCAATTCTGCTCGATAGTTCGCTGCCTGTGCAGGCCAATTCCCTCAATGGAACGAGTCAGCCAGCCACGGGCTGACTGGCTTAATTGTAGTCGCTGCATCTCCTCTCGAGCGTTTCTTTTTCTTTTTTTTTTTTTTTTTCGTCTTTTTTAATCGCCGCTCTATCATGTTAGAGACGTTTCCCTTCTCTCTCGAAAATTTCGGGAATTTCAGGATTTTCTTGCCCTCACGAAAGATTATTCTGAATGCTTCTGCTCATGCACACTTTCGCAAAAATATTTAATGGACTAATATAATAAACTTTGGACTAATTTTTTTTCCCTTACGTGTAAACCTTTTAATTAAAAAAAGTATTGTCATAATATGTTATAGAAACATGCAGGTCTGTAAAGCTCCCTTTTCATGCGCTATTGAAATTTTCTGACATGTTATTTTTCCCAGTACATGTCGTAATTTTTTTAAATTTATGACACCCTATATTTATGCGACCTCGTTTGCGAGAGTGACTTGTATACTCGTGCGTGGATTTCACGGAACATTCGGTGAAAATAATCGTCAAGTAATCGCGCGAGATCCTACATTAACCCATTCCATTCTGTCGCTCTCTCTTTCTCTTTCCTTTTCCTCCCCATCCTCCCGTTTACTCCCACTCTTTTCAACCCTCCGACACTCGTCCCGAATGCCACGAAGCCCCGCACCTCGTCTTTTCCCCGCAATTTTTCCGCCACATTTGCTTTTGTCTCGCGACAACAATGCATCGCCTCTACCGCTATGACATAAAAATATGTGCACCGATGTATCTCCTTCTCTCTTTCTTTCTCCGTCTCCCTTCGTTACTTTCTGCGCCGTTTTCTCTCGTCCTATTGCTCATCTCCCTATTTCCCGTTTGCCGACACATCACAACGGAGATTCCGCCTTTCGTCCGCTTCGTACGTAACGCAAAAAAACATTTCTCTATTAAAAATAGCACTATCTTTTTTTTTTTTTTTTTTTGAAAAACTGGAAACCTTAATATAGCAAACTGCAAATGCACAATTTTTAAATCGACTATCAAAATATCTGCATATTACAATTTCATGTGACAAGATTTTTTTTTTATATTTCTTGCACAGAAACGTGATCGCATGATTAGATCCAACTCTATGATTAGATCACCGAAACTCAATAGTACAAATCTAATCTTTATAGTCATCGTATACACTTCTTTATGACAATCGCGTATCCCCGCGTGAAGAGGGTTGAAGAAAATTGGTTTGGGCAGTTCGCGACTACAGGAATATTGTTCGTTGCATCCGCGTAGTTGCCGGCGGAATTTTCGTCGGATGGCCGAACAATGAGCATGCAAATGATCGGCCGAAGATCGATATCGGTGCGATCAGAATTTTCCTGCGGCTCGCGGTGCTGAAGACGCCGGCTGTGCCCTCCCTCGTTCCCTTGCCCCTTCGTAGACAAAAGAGAGCCAGTGCCGGTTGACAATAGCTCAATGGCATTACGTATGCAGGCGCAGGGCTCCGCTCTTTTCGAATTCGTTGCATTCTGCCTTTGCCTTTCCTCCGTAACCCTCCTCTTTCGCGTCCTCTTCTAGTTACGTACCGTTCTCTCGGTTCGCCTCTTCGGTCTGGAAGCCTCGCGGATGCGGTCCGCAATTTGCAATCACCAATTCGGCGGCCTGTCCTCACCTCCGGCCTCTTTTACTTCTTTTTTTATTGCCCACGCGAGCTCCCGTGTACTAACATTGCACATGAGCATTATTGCGAGCATTCACTGTCGTGATGTAAGTCGTGTAGATCGAACGATAAAACTTTTGATAAGATTCTATTGTCTGTTTTGATTTTGCATTTTATCTCTTAATAAATAATTGTATGACAAATTTGTATGTCTAATTTAAATTTAACTGCAAATTATGGAAATTTTAATACATTAAACAATTTAAACGGTACAAAAATATCACCGGGTTGATTTAAAAAATAATTTTTTTTGCAAGTTTAAAAAAAGAGTACCTATACTTGATTTGAAATATCATCAGAGTATATGAGTATGCGTATTATGCAGAACTTTCTTTTGTCAAAGCTCGGTTTACGACGTCGCGAACGATAAAATGATATAAAGCGCATCGCTCTCTTGTCCACTTGATGCGCGATTCTTTGTCGGCAGCCGCGAAACGCCTCCTTCGGAAAATGCAACGTCAATGGAGGATATCCGAGAGCGTTTCGCTCGTAAAGCAGTGTGTGACGTAAAGGCGGGTATATAATAAACTGTAAAGTGCTGGCTAGTCCGGGTAAAAAGCGGAGCAGCGCCGTGTGCAAGATGATTCAGAAGTTTACGTTGTAACGAAGGGGGTGAAAGGAAGAGACTAAAAGTGGAGATGATGAGGGAGAGTGCAAAATTGATAGAATTCAAAGTGTTGCGATAGATGATTCAGTTAGAATTATGTAATATAATGGAAAAGTAAACAAAAAGAAAAATTACGAACAGTGATGTTTAGCACGCTATCGTACTGCATTTGAAATTTTCATTTGTCATTGTTTTCCCCGGTCTTCTTTATTATGATTGGCAAATCGAAACTGCGCTAATTTATGCAAAATGTGCCAATTAACTCCGACGCATATTCTGTTCGCCGGTATTGATGCCTTTTGTACTCGTAACGGAATACACGACTTCTCATTACATGTTCTCCGCGTACATACGTCGAATGAGGGTTGCGGTGGGTTGGGCGGAGGGGGGGAGAGGGGTTAAAGGGGTTGGTTAGCTCCTTCGCCTCCGACACGGCATAGGTTTAGTATCGTGGAGTGTGGCCCCGGGGCTGTTACGAACTTAATGAAGCTATTTTCCGTTTAATTAGAATCCTACCGTGATCCTTCCATTCTTAGGTGGGTCTCGTGGTTAATCCTTCCGGCCGCGATATTAAGACGCCGAGCGTTCCTTACAAAGCGCGCCCGCTACCACAATATCGTCAACTATATTGACTCGGCCTTTATGCACTCGGCAACCTCGGCGCGAAAAGCATACGTACAATGTGCGCATTATTTATAAGCTTGATTTTTGCTTGCTTCGAAGTGTTCAGAAAGTGTACGATTTTTCAATGCGAATAATCCACAGGATTTTTCAAGTTATACAAATTTAATTGGAAGGCAAATGGTTTGAGTTAACTTTTTAATGCTTGTATATGCGATTGAAATAATGTGCAGTCTTGTTCTCTCTGGCGGGCAATGTGACTCGTTCAATTTGCTCAATCAATTAAGTGCCCTCGGCAAAGTATCGAGTTACCATTCTTAGTAAATCGTCTGTATTAAACCCTTATTAGACGTAGTTCTTCCTGTGATTTATTAATAATTTTGTTTCTTCTGTGTATCACATTTCTCTCGTATCTATTTTCATATGTACATAAATTAATTTCGATTTACTCGCATTTTATGTTTATATATAAATAAAATTTAATTATAACTTTTGAATACGCGTATATTGTTTAGCTGGTAGTATTTGGAACAAAGCGTTCCTGCATTGTTGTTTAAATAAAGGAGTATCAGTCTCACAGCATAATTACGTAGATTCTGCGAACAAAATTGAAAAATATAATAGAAATATGGACTTTTTAAAATTTATTAGAGATTGTATTAATTCAAAATCTAGAGAATTGTATTTTCAAAGCATGTTTGATCTATTATTATATAAGAATTTTATTAATTATAGAATTGTGAAAAGAGGTATTTTTGAAATATTTAATTTGTCACATTTTTTATGTATCTGTCTAATTTTTGCACTGACAGTGAGTATTATTCTTCTTTATAGGACACATTCCTTTGAAAAGGAAACATATCTTTCTTTATTCTTTTATTTCTATCTTCAGAAATATACTGAATACTTTTTTTACATTGTTCTTGAAGTTGCAGTCATGTGATTTGGAGAATAATGTGCAGTAATATGCTTATTTCAGTCTGTTTGCTGTTTTCGCAGTAGTTCGGTTGCAAGTTACAGCAGCTCCGAGTTTCACGCGATTTTTACTCGCCGGATCTAAAATGAGTGTTGAGTGTGTCGTATTACGTATTGTGAGTGTCGAATTGTGTATCTGGAATATAAAATGTTCTATGTCGAGATTGTTAAAGCGCCAAGGTGTCGAAGGACCATTGCAGGATTATGTTTGAAAATTTTTTGTGTCTTTAGAACTTCAGTATAATCTCAAAGTTTAATCATATAACGAGTTCAAGTCAGATAAAATATTTTCAGGGATGACTTTATTGTTCTTTTTTCTACCGGGTCATAAATATACGTGCGAAGTCGTAGATATGTACGAATGGAAAATCGGAGCGCAGCTTTTTGGCTCATATTCGATGAATATAGTCGTATTACGTGGCGCTTGGTGCGCCGCGCGCCGTAGTGGGGTGATCACGTGGGGTGGTGGGGATCGCGAGTCGCGAGAAGCAGCATGAAGCTGCGATCAGTTCCATGCTGCGCGCAATGCAAGGTGGATGTTTTTGTACAGTTGTGTTTTTTACTCCGTCATTCGGTCGTTTCGCTCCGCTCCGAATTGTCCGCGATCGTTTGTACGCGAACAAGTGACATCGTATGTGCGGAAAATCGAAAATGCCGTCGAAAATTGAAAGTGCCGTCATCGATCATCGTATTATTTCTGCGATTTTGCATTGCTGTTTTCGTTTTCGTTGCTCCGTGCAACCATAGTTTTGTTGCGTTCATGGTTTTGCCATCCGATGAAACATCAGTACTGTAAGCAAGTGCTACAATTTGGTTTCAGTAATTTATAAAATATTACTGCGGCAGATTCCAGTAATTAAACTTGTAGGTATTTAAAATTTTTTGGTTTATTGTATGGAACGGTCTTTGCGACCATGCAATCGCAATTTTTTTATCGCGTCTGTGGTTTCGTACAATTGGCATTGATATTATACGCTAGTTCTTTTTATTTGATTCCTGTGATTTTAATAAAACGTTATCGCGACAGATTCCGATAATTATATCTGTACATAACTTCTTTTTAATTTTCCGTTTATTGAATCAAACGGTCTAAAATTTGCTTTTCTAAGCTTTGAAGTATCAGCGTGATTGCAAATTGAGCATAAAGGAATGCCTTCCTTTTAATATTTAAAGCGTGTTAACTTTTGGCTTTTTGTATACGTAAACAATTTTATCAAGCGCAATAAGCAATCAATATTAATGAACGTAATTATTAATCCATAAGTTTTCACATTATGAATATTGCATTTGTTTTTTTACATCAGAAATTAATTTTTCTTATTTTTCCGGATACTTAAAAACTGCATTTATTTATTATTTTTTGATATAAAACTATTCAACTTTAATTTTTACTTTGCTATTTTAATTTTAAAGGGTAGCACTCGTTAATGTTTAACGGTCGAGATGCAACGTATCGCAAATTAAACGCATTCAAGTGCTATCGTGAGCAGCAAAGACTCGTGATTTCGAACGTAATGAGAATGTAAGGAGCCGCGTTTCCAAGAAGACGGCCGGCTGCTCATTTCCCGCGCGCGTGTTTTCGCTCCTTCGGTGCGCGCCGGGTGTATGTCTCGCTTCGGTCGCCGCGAGTGCCGGGACGAAGCCGATGATTTAGAGAATCTCGCGTGTGAGTGACGCGGTGACGCGCGGACAATGCGCGGAATTTCGGTTTTGAATTTTGCGCGACGATCGTGACAGCGCGTCACGCGCCGAGGCCGTTGCTGGATGTAGTGCCGCGGGTTGCAATGACGTTTGGCTTTGACCGAGTGGTCGTTAGAGTGGTCGGTATCTCTATCACCTCCCCGGGATTGGGATCTGATTTATGTTGCGCCAGGCGCCACCGCCGAATTTCTCCGTCGCCGACCTGGATTCGTCGCTGGTGGTAAGTGTACACTCTTTTCGATTCTTTCAGACGCGCGCATCCCGCATGTGATCCTGGAGCATTGCTCTATTCTTAACGCCGTGCTGATATTTCGTGTAATTTTTTGAAAGCTTAACCGAAAAATACATATTTATTAATATAGTAAATTGATGCAATTTTTGGCAATATTTTTAGCTTGTTTTATTGGGGTAATTTCGCAAGTAATTTCGTTAATAAATCTTATATATAATATTCATTTAGTTATGTCTTTATATCTAATATTTTGATATCGATATTCAATACATGCTAAAAATAAACCGAGTCTACCGAGTTTTGCAATCACAGCAATTTCCATACGTCACAGTCTCCTTTTAGTAATAAAGTATAATAATCGCTTAGAATAAAATAATTTTTAATTTTATATCTTCATCGATTTAATTAAAATTTAATTAAGATATATATATATATATATATATATATATATATATATATTAAGGTATATATAAATATACATACACATACATACACACACACAACATTACAATTAACGAATCTCACGTAATGGAATTTTAATAGTAGTCACTTTTTACTGTAGTGTTCTTTCTCGCGCCATTGATTAATTTTAGAGTTAATATTATGCATATGACCCGTTATTGAGTCTATCGCCGGTCTATTTCGCATTTAAGAGCAACCAATATGTAGGGGAGCGCGAAGGGGAACGGCGCCATGGATCAAGCTTCGACGATAGAGAGAGGGTGCGTCAAGGGTACAGGAGGATCAGGGAAAGGGGGAAGTGGTGAACGCCAGGAGTTGGTAACATAAAAGGCCAGCAACCTCTATTCCACGCAGGCTTCGTTTGTTTCGGACAAGCAGCGTTCATTTGTTTTTCTTTGCCTGCGTTTTGCCCCACTCTTTTATCTTCGGTCACAATTCTTTTCCGCGAATCCTCTCTCACGCGCTCGGTTTGTTTACGCGTTCTCGAGCTGCTTAGCTGCCGCTGACGCTTCATTTTTTGTTTACGTATACTATATCGAACACAAATCGCTTAGCTTGGCTATTTCTATATTCTATCATAAATAATACACATGCTATCACGCTAGTACGCAACTAATATTAATGTACATCGTAAAATGAAACATTTGTATAAAAATTTGTATATTTATAAGATTCCAAAATTTTCTCTATACTCAGTACGATAGTAATCAATTTTAGTTAATATATTATTTTTAATGAGGCATTCAAAGTTATTTTAAATAATATATTATTAAAAACTGTAGAAATATTATATATAGTGTAAAAAAACAAATTGAAAACATCAAAGTGCAACTTTCTTTTGGTATTAAAAAATTTTTTTTTATAAAAAAATTATATAACAAAAGAATTAAATGGTAATCTATAGTGTAATTTACAATATAGCGTATGCAGTAGATAACGGTCGTTTGCGAGGAAGCATTCTTCGTGTTATGTCTACGTCGCGACGGCCACCTGTGCACGTGCATTTATATATGGAAGCCGGTGTTAGCACGTGGCAAATCTCGCAGCCGTTACCGGCGCTTTAGCTACTTCGAGCTACAATAGCAAGTTTTGTGAAAGAATGTTATCGTTAATTCTGATGTTACGTCGATGTTGGCATAGAATTTTCTTGTAACACGTGTTGCGGAACTGATAATTCGTGTGGGACAATGTAATAGACCAAAACTCAAAGTGATCGTTCTAATAAATCGACAGGAATGACGCACACCGGTCGGTTGTGTTATTAATTAAACGATGCCATCTGCAACCGTGAAATTTCGAGCGGTTTTGATCGTAACGCCAACAGCTGACAGACACGAAACGATACGCTCCAATTTCCTCATCCGTGAGTAGGTAATGTGGCAACATGACGCGGACGATTGCCGATTAATAAGCCCATATGAATATTATGAATATTTTATTCTTACACTTTTCTGAATAATTTTTCTATAATTAATAATTTTTTAAAATTTTTTAAATTGTGTTCTACATTTTTTGAAGACAACAATACAATTGTACTTTATTTTGGGATAGAATTTGTCGAATTCGTAGATTCTTTGTAATTATGATCGGTTTCGAGATTATCTCCGATGATCGGATCTTAGTATTCTCGGACGCACGAATCGTTATTTATCCAATAGTAACATCGCGAGTCTCCTTGGCGACGTGTACGATCGTTGCGGCGATTACTATCGGCAGCGCGGTGCTGGCCCGAGATATTCGCGCACAATAGCCGCCGTAGTTACCGGGCATCCACATGCAGATGTAATTCAGCAAGTAGATCGAGCAGCGACTCATTAGCCGCGATTCAGATTCTTGCCGCGCGGCGCGAGCTCCTTTTCCCGAGCGCCTTCGAGTTCGGGCCTCCGTAGCGCACCTCTCTCCCTCGATCGATTCCTCGACGCTCTGAATCGACGGCGCGTGCGACGCACGGGGATGGTATCCTCTTCTCCCGCTCGCTCCCTCCTCTTTCCCTCTTTCTCTTTCTCTCAAGCGAGTGCCGGCGAGCGAGCGCGGGCATATGCGGAATAAATCGTGGCTTCGTTACACGCGACTCGAAGGCGGCAAACAAATAGGGTTAATTCCACGTGCGCCCGGTAGCCTGAATACGTCGTTTCCGAATGGAGGTAATTCCGGTGACAATGTGGCCTTTGATTTCATAGAACCGCACGGTCGAACGACCACCTCCTTCCTCCGCGCGTTTCCAACTCCCTCTTTGCGATACCCACTCCCCCGCCCGTTCGCCACCTCTTTCTCCTTCTCGTTCTCACCCCTTTTCACCCTTCGACTGCTCTCCGCGAAAACCCTGTTTCATCCTGTGCGCTCTGCAGCGAATATACATATAATAAAGTAAAGCCAGCCACCACCGCCGGCTCCGGCCAACCCGGGCGAAAAGACTTTATTCAGTAACTAGCGATTCATACGAAATCGCGAATCCATTTCTGCTTGGCTTCACTCTCCGCGCTCTTCTCCGCCGGCCCTCCCCTTCCCATCCCACCGCCGGCGACGCTCTCGTTCGCCTTGGTCGCGGTCGGAAGTCGCGAATAGCGAACTTCGAATGGTCTACACTTTTGCCGGCTATCACGACTCGAAATATAGATAACGATCGAGGATATCAGCTCGATGCTCCATTAGGACCGTCGCGATACGCGATTTTTGGGAAAGAGAAAGAAGAAACATTTTATTAAATGCTCGTCAACGTCAAGATGATAAAATTGGGTAAGTTTGCGTCACGCCTTTCGAGAGTCGTCGTGAAGACTTGTTTACATCGAATGCGGGAAGTCGGAGTTCTCGGAAATGGATCACGCACGGCCGGAGGGCTCGAAACAAATTGTCTCGCGGCGTAAACGGGCGAACGCTTTCTCCTTAATGCGGGTGAAATTGTATCGCGCTCGGTGGCAAATCTATGTATTATGCGGAATAATGTAAACGTGGCATGGCATAGGGGTGGGTCTCGATCCTTGTTAATGCGAGCTATCAATCAGTAAGATGAGAATATTTTTGTGCAATAAGATGAGAGTGCCTCGATATTTCACCTCGCACATTTATGTTTCAGAGTAACGTTTTAAGAATCTATAAAGTTTTCGTGATTCTTTTTTCAGTCGCATATCTTACTTTTCGTTCGTCGGAAGATATAATCAAGACTCACTATGATAATTTTTTTGAATATTCATACGTGATAATCACATGCGCGTCTTAATCACGGCATCGTTTATTAACACTTCACACACAGTCGGTTTTTCTCGGCGGCGGAGCATCTTGAGGAAATTTCAAAAGGCTTTCCTAGGCATTCGCGTTACCTGAGTATGTAGACGATAAAGAGGGTGACGGTAAGAGCTGGAGGGGGGGGGGGAAGGGAGCAAACGTTGTGCTAAAGCGGGAAGAACGTGAAGTCAAGGGAAGAGTTTTCGCCGCATTCGGTACTCCTCCAGAGCTTGGAAATATTTCCGAGGATTCAGCGAGTTTATTAAGGCTATTCAGAGCGCTTCTGCCTCTGAGACAGCATTGTGGATACAATTTAGTCTTATTCATCCCTTCGCGGATGTCTAAATATTTTCAACCCTCGCCCGCCCTCCCGTTTCCTTTTACCCTCCCCCACCTTTCTCTCTTTCTCTTTCTGTGCAATTTTAAGTTCTACAGAGCTCACCCTAGTTTGTAACGTTTTATCTCGTACTAATGCGACGTATTCGTGCCATGACAACCTGCAATTTCACGTACTCGAATCGGTTGGTCCAACTGCAATTAAACGATTGCAATTTCCTTGTCATTGATCATATTCAGAAAATATTCAGTCATAAGTATCGTAAGCATATATTTCAAAAATTAAAAATGTTACGAAAGTATTATGAATCTTCTAGAGAAGTATCTCAAATCAATTTTTTTCTCAGCCACCGTCAGATATATGATTCAGTAGAAGACAATGTCGTGAGCAGTACGCTTCTCCTGCCTGAGGATGAAATTAATTTTCACCCCTCTTTCTTTCGCCTTAGACAATTTCTTCGACATTAAACGATTCTTTCTGAAGGCAGTCATGGCTGTCGGCGGTCCATTGTTGCGGAGGATAACGTGTTATGTAAAGCGGGCTCTGTCGCATTATTCTGCGTTATAGTAATCTTGTCCTTTACTTCTTTAGTCTTGTGTTGAATAGTTTCGTGTAGTATGGGATGACAATCGAAGAAAATGAATTAGCTATATCATCTCTCTCGGACAATTCATACCTTTGCATGGTCTGATTTAGATATCAAATATTTCGAGCGGTAGTACATTTATAACTAACAAATTTCGTCTTTGTTGCAAAAATTCATTGATAATATAATTTAAAAAATTCTAAAATACAAAAAGGTACTGTTTCATTTATCAGCATAAAATGATTTTTTTTCCTCATTTTTTTACGCTTTTTCGCTTTTGTATTATTCTAACAAACTTTTTGTATTTCAGGAATTTTACTATCCATATTAAATATTTTATTTTTGGGAGATTCTATTTATTATAACCGATTATATTATAATTTTTGTGAAAGTTTGCACAATATTAACGAAAAAAATAATGATTTTTGCCATTTATATTAAATTTCCTAAATTTACTATACATTCATGTTATTATAAAATGAGGCGCATGGAAATATCTGAGGACGACGGCGCTTGGGACGACTTCTCTCTGTCCTCTCTTGTCTCATTTGAGGAGGAGTTCTGACGATCTCGCCGCTCTTTGAGTCACTCTCGCTTTGCGCATTGTTTACAGAGTGATGAGTCTTCACACTGGCGCGAGCGCGCCTCTGCCTTCTTCCTTTCTATCAGTCTCCCTTGGTCCCATTTCATTCCATTCTTCCGCGTTCCCGCCATTGTTCCGTCTTTCCTTTTATACGGAATAAAGTATCAAGCGGCCGGGCACAATGTACCCCTGTCTTTCTGGGTTCTCTTTATCTCTTTCTTTCTTCGTCGCACTCCGCCTACGCGCTTTTTGCGAAATCTTTGCAACCTATCGTTGGTACTTCTCGCACCGCCGACGCAAGGTCGTTTGTTGGCGTCAGCGATCGCTTTATATCTATCAAACGCTAGATTAAAAATATTATTTCGATTGATCCGATGCGGAAGAAATATTGTTTTCAATTGAATCAAGTTTACGTGCTCTTAATTAACTAAATTTATTAACGAAATAATTCTAATATTTCTCAATTTTTATATTATATATTTGATTTTATAATTAATTTATTTTTACATTATTATTTATATGTTAATTTTATCTCTGAAATTGTTTGTATTTTGTTTACTTTAACAAATGTAAATTGATTTGATATGCATAGAAGGGTGGAGTCAATTCTGTCTTTTTAACCGACACGCAAAGTTGCCAATATAATCATGCCTATCATCTTGTTTAATAGCTCTGCTGAGTAAGGCTCTATGGCGTAGTGTAAAAAGGTAAAACGAACTGCATTTTCGACTCATCCCAAGGGATGATTTGAACGAATTCGTAGCTGTACAGGGGTGCCTCGGGACGGAGGGTTCGCGCGGCCACCCAAGTAATAAAAGTCAAAATTGATCGATGTAAACGAAAACAATATTTCGAAGTTGATTATTCTTTTGATATTCTTATTAAAATTTAAATTAACCCAATTAACATTTTAGGACAAATATAGGAACATTATAATTAAATTTTGGCAAAATATTGGTAAATATTACTGAATATATTAGTACACCGATATGGAATTAATTTAATTAACTTAATATATAAATATATCTATTGAGAATATACAAAATGTGTTGTTAGCTTTTGAATTGGTCTTTAAAGATAAAAACAGTTTAGGAACTTAACCTTTTTTTTCCTCGTTTGCTGAATCTCTTGATTCAGAATCTGTTGCATTTTTGGCATCCAGCGATGATTGCTTTGATTATCGTGATAACTCACCGACACAAAGCCTGATGCCTTGTCAGCCTTTTTTCACGCTACCGTCAATGACTTCCCTCAGCATTATCGGCACCGCCGTCGCCGCCGTTGACCTGCGGGTGGACGAGGGTGGGCCCCATGAATAACCAAGTAAAGAATCGCGGAAAGGAGAAGGCATGAGGTGGCCGTGGCGGCGGGAGAAAGGTGGCGGCCGGGCACCGCGAAGAAGGAGAGAGAGAGGAAGAAAGACGAAGTCTAAAGAGACCGACGCACACGATGCCGGTGCGCCCGTACCGGTACATTCACGTACACGACGCCGCGTGACGTCACCGCATTGTTAAACGAGCAAGCATTGTAGTCACTATTGTGAGTCTCCGCCATTATTCTAAGACAATCGTCCAACACAATGAGACCTACGGGAGGATGAGTAGAGAATCCTCTCCCCCTCTCTCTCACTCTCTCTCTCACTCTCTCGCTCTTTCTTCATCATCCCTCGCCCTTTCTGACTCCTTCTCTTTCTTCATATGTTTTTCCCGCTTGTGAATAAAGTTTTGTGGTGTCATGGCGGGTGAGCACTGGGACACATGTGTTTTTGTATGACATTAGCGAGTGCCAAAAGAAACAATCGACACAATACAAACTCATGGAAAAATTATCTAGCGTAGGATGCATATTTTCAAACTTTTATTAGGATATAATTTTACGGAGTTTTAATTGAAATATCTTTATTATTCTTTATTATTCATTTTATTTATATTGAATAAAAATATCCAACTGTTATCCAACGGAAACAATTGAAGCGAGGAGTTGACATAGTAATAAATAAGTCTCAGGCCTCATAGACTTAGAGGTATATATTAGCGAGTGGCGTCTGTTTTTATCCCGGCGTGTACTTTCTATTGCGGGTAAAGTCAATGTGACAAAAGTTCCGACCGTTAACTTGGCGAACATCGCCTTCCTTCCCTTCCCGATTCACCGCGCACCGGCAAAGAAGAGAGGGAGGGGTGCCTTTCGAAGCCGGTTTTATCGTCGAACGATCGTTCTTCCAAATAATCGCGAACGTGCCTAACGATCGTGGACGGGGTTCGCGCACACGAGGCACGCCACCTTGCGATCGGTCACAAAACAGCGACACAATAACCGGGCCGCAACAATGCCGGGCGACAATGCAGCACCACCAACACAGCCGCGAACCGAATCCATTGTCTGTACTTCTCTTGTTCTCCTTTCATCCCCTGCACTTCCACGACGAGGCGCACGGGGCACCGGCAGTGAAGAACCTGAAGGGGTGGTGGATAACGGGGGTGGACGGCGAATCCGCGATGTGGCGACCTCGTAGACGACTTTGCTTAAGCTGCATAAGGGTAGTTCGGGATGCTCTGATTGCAGAAATCGGCTGCTGCGAAACAATTTCTTATGTGCGATTTTTCATTAATTGACTTCAGTGACATTTTTGGAAAGTAACCATCCCGTACGACACCTAAAATTTTTTATAGCTATATATTTAATTTATTAATGATATGAAATAAGAATAATAATAATAAATGACATATTTTTGGCGATTTAAAAATGCATTTGAATAGAAAAAAATACAAAAAGAGGCGAGAGGAGAAAATGAAGAAACTAAAAACATTAATTTATTAAATTGCTATTACTCAATTTATTGTTTATTGTATTAAATTATTTTTACTAAATTTTTTAAGAAAAAGTATTTTCTTACTAAATTTTGTTTGTTTTTAAATTTAATCATTTAGTCGGATTAAATTTGTAATGTGTTTTAGCACCAAATATTTTATTCATTGAATAGAATTTAGCGTTTGTCGTAAACACGGCAAAAGACTTGTGATGTCTAAGATAATTCTGCAAAGACTAAAAACTAAGATGCTTTGCTTTACACCAAATACATTGCGCGGGACGATGGCGCAGTATCTGTCGCGAGCGTCGCGAAGAAGAAGGCCATTGTGAGGACCTTGCGCGGCATTCATTGAAATGAATGCACCCCGTCGGAACGACAGGGTCTCGGATGTAAGACACAAGAGGTATAAAAGAGTCACCGGTATGCGAAGCTTAAATAACAGTCGCGTGTACAGGACTTTTGCGTGCGTGTACCAGAAGACGATGACGGGTGTGCACGTTGCGCGCGCGGCAGCGAGATGGTTGCATTCTGTAGCCGCGAATTTCTATGGACCGTTTGTGACGCTCTCGTCTACACGGCCACTCTTCTGTCCTCGACGCCATGGCTTTTCCCTCTTCGCAAGTTCTTCTTGCTTCGTATTGCGAATTTTCTTCATCTCTTTTTCTTTCGATTTTTTACGGCATTTCGCTCGCCTTTTGCTCGCAAAGTCGCGCTCGTCGGTGCGCGCGTTCTCGAGACACATTTTCCATGGAAAAGAATCGTTAACATGTGAAAACTTTGACTCTCTTCGTGGCTTTTTTGGTCACGCTTTTTCTCATTTTCTTTCGTTCGCGATGCATCAGTACGTCCGGCTTTCAATTGTCGAAGGCATTACGATGAGGATTGAAGTACTTTCAAAAGAAAATTTATAAAAGAAGAACAAAGTAGAATGTGAAAAGATTTTTATCAAGTTTTATGTTTTTAGTGAGATTAGAATAAAATCGTAGTGACTACTTTTTGTATATGCTATATTAAAATGCTTTTGGATTTTGTAAAAATGTTTTTTTTTTAACATAACTTTTTTAAGTTTCCTAAATTTATAGAATTAGCTGACAATTTTTAAATCGGTAAATTTATTTTTAACTATTTAAACATTACATATATTATAGACACCCAAAGTAGCCGAAGACAGGTGCATAATGAGATCGTGTCTTAGCTTTGCGCTTTTCACTTTCAAACTTTTGACTTGTAACTCTGCAAGAACGCGAACTTGCTTCAGGTATGAGCCTCCGACATACCTGGATGTGTTTCGTACATTATTCCTGTTTTCTTCATTGTAGTTCCTTGCATAATTGTTCATACCGCAAAGCGTTTAATGGATATTTATTTCTCTTCTATTTACTTTTGCTTTCTTCACAGTTCTATTTTGTTCTTTGTCAACAAATTTTTATAAGAATGCGCGTAGAAGCGTGAATAAAAAACACTTTTTATTTTTTTTATAATATATTTTACATAAAAAGATTCTAAAAATTACTTAGGTTACATAATGTTTTTTCTCTCATAAAGTAGTTTTTCTCTCGTAAAATTCATCTTTATATTTATCAAAGAAGCTATAATTATCCTATATATTTTAAAACATCGAGGATACAAGTAGATAGAAAACTATTTATGTAACAATATTTTTTGCGCACAATCGCAATTGTGTAAAAGGAAAATCCGAGAGCGCCGCTGATAGATCACTCACGGCGCTATCACTCATATCGGGAGATTTATCTAAATTTTCCATATTCCCGGCTACAATCGACTGAAAAATATGCGCGCGTCTTTTTTGCGTCCTTGCTTTGTGCGTGCATAGCGCGTGCACGGCGCGGACGAGGCGACGGTGTAACGTGGGTGCTGGATCGGGTAGGTGAGCGCGCCCTTATTCGACTCTTTTGTCTAGGCGTCCATTCTCCGGCACATTATCAGGCCTATTGTCCCTCACATTGTTACCCCTACTCCGACGTCTCATTGTTTTGCAATTTCCCCCACTTAACCGATACGACTGCCTCACCATCAACCCCTATCCCTACCCCATTTTCCTTCCTATCCTGAGCCTTTGCGCCTCGCTTTTCCCTCGATCTGCTCGTATTTCTGTTTTTCACTATCGCTTTTCGACCTGTTCTTACAAACGATACCAAAAAATGATACGAGTTTCTTTTGATGTATCACATGGATAATCAAGTTTTTTCGCAAAACGTGCAAAATTGTTTATGTATATATATAAATTTAAAAAAATATTAATTCTTAACATATTGAAATACGATCATTGTTATTAATAATATTAATATTCTTTATATTATTTTCTATTGATTAAATAATTTTAAAATATTTAAAATATAACAATGATGTATCGGGTGAAATGAAAGATAAACAATTACGCACTAATGGGAAATTTCTTCTATTAGGCATCAATGAGTTGAGTACTATGATGTAAAATCGGTTGTTAAATTTCTTTTTATTTGTTTTTGTGATACTCGCATCGGCTTATCCGTTCGATTTCGCAAATCTCTTTCGTATATTGTTTTGAGAAATATGTCTTATCGCGAATGGGCAGGAAGAATATGTGTAAAAGAGCTCAAGAATTCGGAATTCTTTCCGCGGCACGATTACTCGCTGCGTACGCTCGCTCGCTCGTTCGTTCGCTTATTCGTTTGTTCGCGAGTGAGCGACGGGAAAACTTTTACAACGGGAATTTCAGTCACCGCGGCAACCAGGCGGAGGACGGATGTCTGGAAAACAATAATTAGGAACGCCCGGTGCGCGAATCCGTACAACGTTCAGTTGAGAATATATTTCCGAGCTTTCGGCTCTTCCTCTTCCCCGCCGCTCCGCCGCCCGTCCGCCCGTCCCTCAATGGAAGCCCTTGGAACTCCGTAAAATAGACAAAAGCCCTGCTGCCGAACAATTCGTCTATTCTGCTGCGCGGTTACGAGCGAACGAGCTTGAGCGTATAACATATTCGTATGGTCTCGCGTTGTCCTCGTTCCTCCTGAAATTCCGGCCGTCGATGATCCTTCTCTCTACCCTGTACGCATCCCTACTCCCCCTCAAACGTTGACGAGGACGGTGCAGCTTCCGTTACCCTCCACGCGTGCGTACATGTCTATTATATCCTTTCATCGCGCGGCGCCCTATTCTGTCACGGGAGTTAGCAACTTTTAACAGGTTCCTCTGTGCCGAGAGACGATTATTTGTCTCGCGATAGCTCAATACCCGTCGACTTTTGGAAAAAATCGCGCTCGCTTCTTGACGCGCAGGCGCGCTGAATTTTCTCAAAACCGCAGCTTTGCTCTTGCCATTCAACACGACTCTACTAGCAAATTAGCTTTTGAATTCTCAAGTGTCCTTTTGAATCTTGAGTGACTTGCGTCATTTTATATGGCGGACTTCTGGCTTTCTCTCTATTTTTTTAACGCGTGATTGGTTCATTAGAGGAACATTCGTATCTCATACGTTTGTTATAACGTGTCATTGAAGTAAAAATGAAATACGAATTAAATTATTAGAAGTTGCATAATAGAACTGCCGATAATTCGTTCGTTCGAGGAATCCATCGGATGTCGATATATTGGACGTCGGTCCTTTATTAATGTTCGCACGTGTGACGCGTGCACGCGCGCTTCTATACGGCATTATAACATCACGGGTAATGCTTTCGCGAGCATCTCCCGAGGACTGATTCGCGTTATTGCATTATGTGCTACTCGCACGTACATACGACATAATCGTCGCTTCTATTGCGCGTGTAGAGAGAGAGTGAGAGAGAGAGAGAATGGAAGTCGTTGTATTCGTACGTGAATCGTGCTTGAATTTGCGTGTATCCCGCGCGACAAGGGACGTTGCTGCGTACGCGAAAACGAACCTGAATGATGCCGATGCTATAGCTGCAAATCAGGAATACATTGCAGGAAGTGGATATCGCCATATAGCACAATAACAGCAATTGGCATGAAAATAGCAAGAACTGGCATGAAAATTTCAACTTTTTCTGACTTCTGAGAAAGAATAATTTATTTCAAAAATTTACCATATGACGAATAAAATATTAATTTGCCACTTGAATAATTATTGCAAAACGTGATGTGTTCGAAAATATTTAAGAAAATAATTGAGAAATAATTTATAAATTGAGAATAAATCATCACGATTATGTCAACGAGATCTTTTAGTCGCGTAGAAATATATAGACAAATTTTCTCCATGCGTACGACTGTTGGCGTATCATAATGCCAGAGGCGATCGCGATGACAAAGCGTTATCGCTCTATTCTACGTGTAAGGATAAAGAGCACAAAGGAAGTGCACGTATGGTTTATAGTTGCAATGCGTATAATATATAGGAAGTTCGTTTGGCAAAGCCAATGATGAACATCCGTGACAAATGTCTAGGAACTTCGTGGGGAGAAGCGTAGAGTCGTAACGCAGGAGGTTGAAAGGCGCGCTCGAACGGAGCCTCTCTAGTGTAGTCGGTTAATCAGTTATGCTGAGAAGTTAATTAATTATATCATCATGCATATATTATGTCAGTTATGCATACCGTTTAATTCACGTATGTATTAGATGTTATATCCGACCTAATTACAGCACGAATAATTTATGGAAGGATTATTAAACCATTGTAATCTAGAGGTAAACCGTCAAAATTGTATACACCAATACTTGTTAATGTTCAAGCTCTTCAAATCTGATGAAAAACAATAAATTTTTATGGGACAAATTGAGATGCAATACGAAACTGATGTCTCATTTATAACAATCATTTTTTTTTGTTTTTTTTTTTGGAACTGTTTGAATTATTAAGAATAAAACGAAAATTCTCAATAGTTTGTAAATTTCTACAAAAAGATAATTGAAAGATAACCAGTTTTACATACACGATTTTTTTATTTGATTTATTTTTTATTTATTTATTTTAATTATTTGCATAAATTTGACAAACTTTTTTGTGAATTTAACTTGATAATAGATCTAAAATTTGATAAGGGATTGGAATATATGTATAATGCTATTCACCCACGTGTGCTCGTTCTCCATAACGCCCCGAATGACTAAGATCTTCAAAGACAGCGTGCGAGCGATCGACTCGTTATTATTCGCGGTTTGACGAGGGTGGCGAAAGAGGTTTGACTTTTAGCCGGCGAGCCGAGGGGTTTGGGGCGGGCGGTTTCGCGGTTTTGGTAGTGGCGCGGTAACAATGGGTCGAGGATGGCGTGGCGCGGTCGCCACAATGCCAACTTGCCAGACTTCTTTGCGTGTCAAATGACTGAACCGCCGCGGAGAGTGTGCGGGCGAAATCCACGGGTGGGGACCGCGGCGCGCGGACTGGGGCGCGGGCACGGGGGTTGCAGAGCGAAGGGAGGAGAGGGTGGTATGAAAAGCGTGCTTTGTTTGGAAACAATGCCGATACTCGGCTACATCCTCATCTCCATTCTTCGCCTTGACGCAGCGCCGTACCGAAAAGGGTTGCCTTTATTCATCCCTGATTAAAGTTATAGGTTATTTTCGCTCCGTTTCGCGGCGGCGAAATTCGTGCCGACGGATTTTCTAGCCGGCGCCAGTCCACGTTGTCGTGTTTGTTAATTGTTAACTCGATGGTGATGCGGGTCAGAATTTAATCGAATCTTCTTTGGACATGCAGACACGCGAGAATTACCTCGTTGAAAAATTATAATTTTAAAAAATTATTCCAAGTATCGTTGACGTGATTGATCAATATTACACTTATATTATGTAGTCTTAAGATTATTTTTTTTTACGCGAAGAGAATTTTTCGGAGGTATCTCGCGCAAATGGTCGAGCGATCTATCGACGCATCCTCTAATAAAGCGACATGTCCCAGCGCCAGGCAGGGGTTTTCTTGCGTCGAAGGAAAGCCGAAGGAGAAAACGAGGGAGGTTATTACGGGGATGGGGGCGCGTCATCGTAGGAAAGCTCGTAACAAACTATTGAAAAGCCCAGGAATGAAAAATCAATGGCGGGTGACGTTGGGCACGAGTCGGGCCGGACTACGGACGACGAGTATATATATCGGCGGCCGGGGGTGTGCGCGGGGGCGAACGCGGCGAGAGGGGGTGGGAGGGGGTGATTCGGTGAATGGAATATTATTGGGGCATCCTTTCACGCGGACTCGACGGAAGCTAGAAGACCTCATCTGGCGGGCTGTATGGATAGCGTTCGCCCTGGCAATGCCGCCTATTGAACCGTCGGTTATATACGTACACAGACACACGTATTACGCGCATCTCTATACATAGCGAATATGAGCGTTGGCGCGTCGGTGTGTATCCGCGCGCGCCCGTACGCGTGTACGTACGTATACGCTGTGTATACGAAGGAACAGTTTACACGAAAACGCAGTTCATTCGTTCGTTCACTCGCTCGCTCGCTTCCGCGCGTGTATATTCGCGCACACAGAGAGAACGTACGGCTACGTAGGTATACACGCTATACACATTCGCGTGTAAGTCGCGTTTATGTGTGTGCTTCAGCACGTACGTATGGGTTCTTACATTTCATGATTTATCGCGCAGCTTTCAGCGGGCCTCAAAGCGTCCTGAAAGCGCGCAGATTGATAAAAGAAATAATAGAGGACGCGAAATAGAGGGACTCGATCTGATACGGGGAGAGAGCGCGAGATAGGGCGCGAAGGGTGAGGATGCCGCGCGGCGGGGACCGCCGACGACGAGAACGGAAAGATGGGAGGGAGTGGGCGGTGAGGTTTACGAACGCGTCGGACATCGTCCTTGCGAAATAGGAGAGCAGTGGATTCTTTCGATATGCTTTAGTCCGCGCGCGTGTTCCACCCTCTTCTCAGTCCCGCGTCCCACTCGATCGCGTGTCTCCGCACTCGACCGGCACGCGAGCTTTCCACCCACTCCCTGTCCCGCTTTTGCCGCACGTGTATGTATTTCCTACTCTCTTGCGAGGTTAAAGATTCATTACAGCGTTAAATATCTCGACAACTAAATCTTAAATCGAAATTCCGTCAATATAAGAATTGCTTGAAATTAAATGTAAGCGATGGATAAAATTTAGTTCTTTTTAATTACAATTATCTAAATAATTTATATTTTTTCACACTGTTAGAAATATCGCTTGACAACAATTTAAGAATACAAGTATAAAAGTGGCATTTTTGGAGAGAGGTATGAAGGTTTTTAATTGCCAGATAAAAAACACCCATTGATGTAAATTATTTGATAAATCCTGCTGTAATCTTGATAATTATTTTTGAGGAAAAAAAATGTGAGGCTGTAAAATTTGACAACTATATATATTTAAAGGGACGATTAAATATGAAAATAAAAAAAAAAATACAACATGTACAACATATAATCGTGATATACTTTACGATGAAGTATTGTTACATGAGTTTTGCGCGTAGTGTTTCGATTCACGCGTTTGACGATGATAATCGCGAGGATTTGCTTCAAGGTATGCGCCCGCTGGCAATGCAACGGCAGGCGCATAGACGAGATAAAGAGACTCGCGGCGTGGATAGGAAGGTAGAAAGAGGGCAGGGGAAAGACGAGGGAGGCCGGAAAGTTGCAAATGGTATGAAAAGGGGCGAGAGCGCGTGCGAGAGACCGAGAGTAAAGAGGGGAAAGACAAAAGGGTGGTAGAGAACTGTGAATCTCGTGGCAGCATTGTCACTCCATTCGCCGGGTCTGCAAAGCCGGGGCGGTTCCGACGCCACCACCACTGTCACTATAACCACCACCTCCGCCAACGACCACCGCACCGCCACCGTACTGCTATACAACTGTGCTGCTATACCGTCATCCGCTGGCTGCCGTCGCCGGCGCCAATCCCACGAGGTTACCTTGTTTTACTGCCGTCTTCCGGATTATCTATCGAATCGACCGATGTGGTTAATTACTCGTTAATGCGCCGCTGACGTTAATTCCACGATTTTGGCTTTGAACTGGCGGCACTGGCTGATAAATAAAGGGCGGCCCGGCTTCAGAAGCTCGCAACTTGCGTTAATCGCGGGCCGAATCGAAAATTTAAATGGGAGATATGTAAATTCTTCTAAAGTTGCAATAATAAAACTTTCAGCCATTTTATATTCCTAAAACATTATAATTCCTTACACGATGATAGTATTGCCTTCAATGAGTATTAACTGTAAAAAAAGATATCTGATTTTGAAGTAGTTATCGACATATTTTCTCCGCCCGCATCTAACTCGATAAGATTTTTAGCTCTTTAAACAGCGAGTTGTTTGAGTTCATTTTATGCCTGTAGCAGGGGGTGTACGCCTCCACGACCCTTTCAACGAGTTATAATGCGGCCTGTGTGTAGAAAGGGTCCGTTTGAACGAACGATTTATCATTATCCCGATAACCCGACGATACGACGATACGACGCTCAATGTTCCGAACGATCTCTATTTACGCTGGGTTGTATGATTTACTATTTCCTCGGCGCATCTGCTCGCTTAATTAACGTTTCTCCGATACGCCGTTTCGAAGATACGATCGGTGTCGCGGTACCGGAAAACAGGCGCGAGATGTAACATGGAAATCTGTCTGTCGATATCAACCAGCGCAATTATAGAGGATGTCCTGTGTCGCACATACTCCTGCTTATTAAACGTAATATACTCTAATTTGGATAAAATAAAAATATTGATAATAAAAAAATATCACTAAAAGATTAGTTGCTTTCTATTCTTATGTTATTGATATTTTAGTTTAATTATATGTACATATTTTTAAAAATTCAAAAAATTAGTAATATTGTTTTAATATACTTATTTTTTTACAAGAAAATCTAGATTTGTAATTCTGATTATAATTATTTCATTTTTTGTTTAATGCGCTTTGGAATTTGGCGTGAAAAGAATCGTGGCACTCGCAAGGATTTGGCCAAAAGAAAATCTTTGGTCACAATTTATTTTGAATCAGATTACACGCATCCTCCTGTGTGATATTGTATGCGTTTAAAGTGAAAAGTTCTCGAAATAATGGGCGCTCGACTGCGTTTTTCAATGGCCCGTGCATCACGCGCTTTCTGTCTCCCTCTCTTTCTCTCTGTGGCGGCACGTGGTTTAGAGTAATTACACGGCGGCGGAGAGGGCGAGCATATTGTTCGGCCGCAAAGGGTGGTTCGAGCAACCCGCGGTAGGTCGAGTAGAGTGGGAGTATATACACGAGGGCGTGGAGTCGATCCGATGATGCGTGCGGCAATCCACCCTTCGAAATCGAGCCTCGATGAGAGGATTGCTCGTGTCGAAAGAAAGTTTATAAGATGATTTTTGGTTTACTAGTCCAAAGTTATTAATTGGTTTACAAGTCTAAAGTTATTAATTATTCGTATTAAATAAATTCTTCGATTAAAATAAGTGGCCAATGGTCTCTCAACGATGCTGCGATGCTTATGAAATAGATATTAGATTTGAACGATTACACGAAGATTATTAAATTGTATCGTTGGAAAATTCCGCATTCAATCCACTGCCACAATTGCTTCGATTGATTCCATACGATTGATTCCGTCTGATAACGACTAAAAGCGAATTTCTTTGAATGACAAAGCTCTCTTTTTTTTTCTCTCCTTCTTTTCTGAAGAGAAGTTTTTCGTGAATGGTAAACCCGTGACGGCATGTCTGTCGACGTATAATCCGCTTGGTGAGAAAGTCAGAAGAGAGAGAAAGGGAGAGAGTAGAGCACACAATACCGATGCCTCGTATCTTCGGTATCTCTTTGCGCGGAGCTCTCATTGTGACCGCGGGGCGGCATAGTCAGCTATTATGTTTATTAAGTTGGCGGGGATGTGCTGATTCCAAGAGAGGAGAGAAGTCGACGCGGTGTGGTAGGTGGGTGAGGGCCGGATAGTCTAGAAGCAGGGGGTGTATTGTCCCGCGCATTTCTGCCCCATTGTGTGACATCACGGCCCGATAACTGCCGATAAGGCCTCGGCAATGCTCAAACTGGGGGTGTATGCGCGACCGTGCCCGCCGTGCGCTCTCTCTCCCACTCCCCCTCTTTCGCGCGCGTGCACGCGCGCGCACAAGCGAGAAGAATATAAAAAGAAAGATATAATGCACACAGATGTGTAGCGCGTGGAAAGAATACCGATGTCGCGATAAGAAAAGGGCGAAAAGGGAACGACTCGATTTCCTCCACATTTCTGGAGCTCTGCTTCTGTGTAAACAAATGTGCAGGACTGCATCAGATATCACGCAGAAATTGAAAATCTAAACAATTCACAACCTGAAATAAGAAACATATTTTGGCGCTTATATTGTGGATGTAACAATATATCTTGGATATGGAATATTTATTGCATTTACGGGTTGCTAAAGTTATTTGAATCATTTTTAAGTAACGTTTAATTCTCATTCTTATTAAGATATGATTTCTGTTTCAGATGCTTCAAATGTTTTTGCAACGATGCGGTTTGGTAAGTGATATTTCTATTTTTTCTAAATCTGTGTAGCGCGTGGACGAGCACACGCTATATCTGCATGCATTACATGTAGTGCTATTAGATGAGAAAAAAGAGCATTATTGATAAAAAAGTAAATTATATTTATAGCGTTGGCAGAAACGGGCTAACGAGAGAACAATTATGTTATAAATAAAATAAAAGATAAATGTATCCGATTTTGCATTATTACTGCTGAATCAAGCAGGGCACAAAGCGTGTGCTGAAAAGGACGTTAAAGTATATAATATTTACATTGTGATAATAATGCAAAATAACATAATAGTAATATCGCATTTTTAGTGTGCAAATAACGAAAATTACGACGACCAAAATGTCAGTGTTATATTTTTCGCCCCTACACTTGCACCCTACGTTGTGCTGACGTTATTGACTAGACAAACGTGTTGGCACGAGTGCCGGACGTGGCTACCGACCATATATGAATAACAATCAGAAACTATAATCCTCCCGCGACACATAATGCTCATAATATATGGATGTATATGATGGCCTTTTACGAGCCGCCGCATTTTTATGTTAATCGCGCAATCCTAGACAGGCGGGACTGGCATCCCTCTCTTTGTTATCTTATAACGCAAATAGTGATCGCCGTCCGAATTTGTTCCGCGCGAACGCCGTAAATAGAAAAGGTCATCTCGCGGAGGGAGGGATTATGAGGGTGCGTGCGCGGGGGCATTTTTTTGGCCGAACTACGTCAAACACGAAGGGCGATACGGCCGCGACATTCCTTTTTTTTTTCCTCGACGGATAAGTGCGGACAGATTCGGGGCTACTTGGAAATTGACTGGCTATTTGATCGGTGACGTGGACGCTTAGGGGATTTTATTGGTACGTCCGCGTATTTATTCACCGCCAAATAGTCGTCGTAATA
Organism: Linepithema humile; assembly: GCF_040581485.1. Taxonomy (NCBI): domain Eukaryota; kingdom Metazoa; phylum Arthropoda; class Insecta; order Hymenoptera; family Formicidae; genus Linepithema; species Linepithema humile. Next base: position 35,091,839 of record NC_090128.1, read on the forward strand.
TATTCATGAAGAATTTTATCAGATTATTAAATTATCAGAATAATACATTGCGCCGAGCGTTGATAAGTCGCAACGAGCACACACGTGTTACATTATCTTTTATTTAAAATTTTTTCCGATCTTGGCGTTGTTGCATACGTATATCGCTAAATATAGCCGGAGTTTTGTTTGCTTCGTGTGAAAATCGTATTCAACATGAGATGAAAATCTGACAAACACGTTTTATCGCTAAATGCGCGTTGGAAGCGCGGACCAGATACTTCGTTCGACGACTTAGCATCCTTCTGTGGGTATCTCGTCGGCGCGACGCGCGCTTCAGCGCTTCGCCGATTCACGGCTTCTCTTGAGAACGTTGTAGAAACGAAGGCGACGTGTATACGAGGAGTTATAGAAGGAGAAAAGGGAAAGACGGAAGTAGATAAGGAGCGTCACGGGGAGAGAAAGAAAGAGCGAGAGAGACGGAGAGACGCGGAGCCGTGGCGGCGGCTGGACGTTTTATGCGCGCCGCGCAAAAGATGCCTTTGAATCCTTAATTCCCTTTGAAACTCTTATTCTAGAAGCAAAATGGCGAGAACGAGGCGTATTCTTCGGCTGAATGACATATTGAGCGAGTTTTGTATGCCGTTGCGTCCGCGGACGGCTCATCCAGGGCCCTATGGCCGTTCATATGTTATACGTATTACGTTCTCTCTCTTCTCTTTCCGCATCACGCACGACCGTCACGAGAAACGTCCGCGCGAGTTCGCAGTAAGTCCTTTTCTCTTTCTTGGAATACTCGCTTCGTTTATCACTTTTCGGCAATATGACTTGACGATAAAGAATGTTGTTCGTTTTCTTATTTGGGTTTCTCTTTTTATCGTAGGTTGATAGCGAATTATGTCTGTATCTTAAAAGCTTTCGTCTAATACAGCGCTCGGAATTAGTTGCACATTTCGGGCCGATTCTGGAGACGACGCCTCCTGTCCCTCCACTACCGCCCGGCCGCTGGCGGCCGAGCCGCCGATAGCTCTGGTTCAGGAGCGTTTTATATTAGAAATAGGCTGGATTGTTTAGGCATCTCTCAGGAAATCGTAACATTTTCTTCACTACATAAATAATGTTTATTTTTATTAATACATAATATATATATTTAATTATTAATGAAAATAAACATTATTTATGTAGCAAAGAAAATATTACTATTTTTTGAGAGGTGCCTCAACAACCGAGCCTATTTCTTATATAAAACGCTCCTGCGTCAGAGTTATCGGCGGCTCGACCGCCAGCGGCCGGGCGGTAGTGGGGGGACAGGAGGCGTCGTCTCTTGAATTGGCCCGAAATGTGCAACTAATTCCGAGCGCTGGTCTAATATAAAATTAATTAACTTTTTTTTCTTATTCTTTTACTAGGACAATGAAATTTTTTTAATATCAATAATAATAGTACCAAAATTAATTAAAAAGTTTTTTCAAGCAATTTTAAGTAATAAAATTTTTTTACTTTGCTAAAATTAATACATGAAAAGACGATAAAAATAATTTTTCTAAGATTAGAATCTGCAATAAGTAAATTGTAGGTGCTCGGAAACCGCAGCGGGATAAATGAGATAAAGTTTTGGTAGCGACAAGGGTAACATTTGATCCTTGCTCTCAAGCTCTCATTCGCATAATCTTAGCTTCGCTTTATCGCTTGTGACGGCCATCGCCGCACCGTGGTAATTCCCCGTTGGAATTGCCGACGAATATCGCGTGCATCCCAGAATTCCGGATGGGATCCGCGGGAGCATCGATCGTTTCCCGCGGAAACTCGCGCGCCCGTCTAACGAGGCAGCCGGCGGCGGGATTCGACGACCACCGTCGTCGCCGTCGTCGCCGTCGTCGCCGTCGCCGTCGCCGTCGCCGCCGCCGCTGCCGCCGCCGCCGCCGCCGCCGCCGCCGCCAAGACGGTGGGATCCCGCGACGTGTACGCTTCAAGAACTCTGCATTATCGGTCGGGGGTTTTCTCGCGGATACAATTTCCCGACGCAATTTTCTTTTCAGTCGGCCCCGGCGAATCCAGGCGCGCGCTCGCGCGGGGTTGGACCGTGGGTGGCAAATGGCAAAGAGAGAGAAAGAGGTACGGCCACAAGGGGGTGCGCGGAAGGGTGCAGAAGGTGGAACGGGGGGGTGGCGGAAGGGGGGCGGAGGTGCGGCGCAGCCCATATTCGTGCATTGTGGCACGTTCCATCGCGTTCTCAACTGAACTGAACTCGACTCAACAGTGGAGGACACAATGGGCGGTATGAATAAGTATAACAGACAGACACCGGTACAGACAGACACAGGTAGCTCAGGCCGCAGTATGTGAATGAGGAACCCATTTGATAACACGCCTCCACAGCCACCCAGGTCCATTGTGTCGCTTCCTATTCAGCTGCTCTATGCCCTCTTCTCCTCCTATCCCCTCTTTACCGTCTATCTCTATCTCTCTCTCCCTCTCCCTCTTTCATTCCTCCTCCCGTCCTCCGCTTTCCGCCGCCACCTCTTCTCTTCTGCCGGATTCGCCTTGCATTGCCGGTGGTGTTACCCCTCTCGCTCGCTCGGTCTTGTTCCAATATCAGCGCGGAGATCTTGTCCTATCTGTCCTGCACCTGTATTATGCACAGTGGAAAAAGACAGACACGGATTGGCTGTGTGGATCTTTCTTCTCCTTTATTTCGATCGCGTCGTCGACTGTGTAAGATCACTAGGCGGGTGAATTAGGGAAGAGATGTAGAGATACTGTGCGAGAATCGTTCCAAATCCGACGAATAACTTATAAATAACTTAATCTTTTTTTTAATATCTGTGTCTCAAAGGACAACGAGTAAAATTATTTGGTGTTTGTCAGGACAATAATTCTGCTATTTTTTTTTTTACTTTGAAAAAGGAAGAAAATTTATGGAATTACTAACATTAGATCATTACTTTGAAATTTCGGTATTATTTTATAAGAAAGAAAAAAAAATGAAATATGGATTTATGACACAAAGTAAAAATATCAATTTTTTATCTTTTTTTTTATCTTTTATTTTTATTTGCTTTTGCGATTGCACCTTTCAACGGCACCGTGTGCGCGTCTTTAGCGGCGAAAGGGTTAAACCGACCCTGTTCGCGGAACCGGCATAACTAGCGAATGGTCCTGGTCGCGTGGATGGACTAGCCATGGAAGCCGGCACAGCAGCCGCGGCTCGCGTACGTGTAGGTTATACATAGAGATAGAGATAGAGAGAGAGAGAGAGAGAGAGAGAGAGAGAGAGAGAGAGAGAGAGAGAGAGAGAGAGGGGAGAGAGAGTGCGAATGAGAGGGAGGGAAGAGAGTACAGACCAACAACAATGAGGCAGAGACAAAGCCCAGGTACAATGCTGATGTTGAACTCGACTGATTTCGACGATTTTTGGCCTTTGCATGTGCATCGCGCGTTACTCGACAATGATTCCCGCATACGTAATCATCGCTATAGCCGCGGAACTCTGGTACCCTCGCTCGCGGCAGTGGCTCTCACCCGCGGTCTCTTTTTCTCCGGCGACCGGACCTCTTTTTTGGATCGTCTTTGATGCGCTAACCTATGGTGTATCATCGTGATGTGGCTGTCCGTTTATCGGCTCTGACTATCTGATTCATTGAATGGTAGTAGTAGTTGCGAGCGGCTCTTAGCGACTCTCAATTGTTACGGGCCAACAGAAAAAAATAAAATAGATTATCACTCAGAATCTTTAGAATGCTTGACTTGTAGGCAATATATTATGTGTTTGAATTTTAATGTACAAGTTAAATCTACAATCTCTTGTGAAGCTATAATAAAAAGAAGTTTTTATGTATGAAAAATAAAGCAAAGTATAGTAACAAAAAATTCAACAAGATGAAGATTACTCGATGTTGATACAATGATTTAGACATGCGCATTTCGACTCTAGATGCCGAAATTATTGATTGCCAATCGGGATTTATTTTATTATTTGATATTTAAAGTGATCTGGAAAATCGGGTTCTTATAGTAATTAGTCAATTATACATACCATTATATCTTATACAATGGAACCGATTTATACTTAAGTGAATAATTATTAAGTATTTAAAAATAAAATATTTTATTAAAAATAATTATTACAAAAACAATAAATGTACTAAAAATATACATTGCAATTCATAAAAAACATAATTTAATTATGTCATTGCCGTTGTCGAGTCAATAAATTAATTATCTTACATGCAGTTTATATTATTTATTAATACTTATTTTTCTTTTTAAAATATATCAAATATTATATTTATACCATTGTATTGTGTAAAATAAAAATTATCAGAATCTCTTTCATTGTATATTTAGAAGTATAGATATGAAAATAAGAACCTTATTTTTGTATATATATTATAGATTAAGTAGATTCAGTTAAAAGTGGCATTTTGTTCGAAAATCTCCGCGGCGCATAAATTGACGATGGTCTTCATCGGTCCCGTGTAACTTTTTCGAGACTCGCAAAGGGTAGATCCTGATCGATTGAGCACCGCTGACCGCACCTGAATAGATACATTGTGCCGAGGCGGCCTATTGACGGGCGATTGTTCCCTCAACAATAACAACAATATCTGAATAGTCGTCCTGCGCATCTCTCGCGCGTTGCACGCACCCACGCATCCGCGCGGACGGGGCGCTTCCACGCGCGCGCGTGCACCGGTATATATGCACGCGTGCATCCTGAAAGGGTCCCGCACACCCCGCGGAATACGCGCAAGCGATATAAACGCACACGGCAGTGGTGGATTTACCAAATGTCGAGACCCAAACGCGAAAAATCATCAGACAAGCAACATCGCTCTTAATTTCGATTATTAAACGCGAAACAATTGGGTTAATATATTAACCCAATATTAATATATTAATATCTTATTTGTAATTATTATTATAAATAATGAATACATAAGATAATAATTATATATATTGCAGGATAATATAGAACTTAAAAAAAAAAAAAATATAGGGATATTTTTGTAATTTTTTTATTATAAATGTGTCTTTATAATTAATTATTTGTCTCTTCTTTTAAATGTGCGTAATGAAGAGATTGAGAAATCTGTCAATGAGTACCGCGTGCGTGAGAATCGGGGAACGCAGCCGTGCGATGCGGCCTGATGCAAGATTCGCGAGTGTGGGCTCTCGTCAGAGTGTGGGTCGCACGGGCGGGATTGTGGATCGAATCGGCCGCAGCGCCACGCCGGGTGTTACGCTCGAGCTGAAACAATGCAGAAGCACGAGGGTCCGAGCGATCAATCCCCTTGTGCGGCTCGTGAAACGGCACTAATGCCTTTCGCGCGAATTTACGTGCTAATTCGCCGAACGTGCTCATCTTCGGCTTAAGTATAGCTAGCTGCTAGGAGATCCGTTGATGTTGATAATGCATTGCGATGCAGATCCTTTTTTTATATTAGTTAAAGAGTTGTAGATAATTCTCTCTCTCTCTCTCTCTCTCTCTCTCTCTCTCTCTCTCTCTCTCTCTCTCTCTCTTTCTCATTCTTTATAAAAGTAAAATTTATAAAATACAGGATAGATAAAATAATTTGCAACAAAACAAATATTTTTTTGTGCTAATTTATTTCGTATAATCGTGATGTAAGACAAATGGTTGAACATTAAGTCATTGTCATCGATATAAGTCGATGCGAGTGCAAATTTTAATAGTAGCTTTTGTTTCATACTTGAACGGTTTTACATAAGGAACTGATATTGTTACGTACACTATTGTCATTTGTGCGTAATATCATATATATGCGTATTATCTAAAGCTACTTTTATAGCATCTTATCTAATTTATCAACTCTATATTTTGTAAATTTCTTAAACTTGATATAAAAGATGATTAATGTGAATGTTTATCAATTTTCTAGGTTTTTTGCATAGAGTTGATAAGTTTGGATTATGAGAGATTTATATAAATAAAGAGTATCGCAAGATGGGGATATGATTGCGCCAGTAGAGATTATTTTATCATATTAAAAAAGTTTTTAGAAGAATTGTAGTATCTAATATTAGAAAAACAAGTTTAAATAAAGCATCAAATAACCTTAAGTTATTTTTACCGTGCTGCAAAATTTATGCTGCTGGCATAATTTTGCCACATCTTACGACATCAAATTGTAGGAAAATTGATGATCACTGCAGTCCGTAATCAGTGGAAAAAATATATATCTCTTAAAATCTTGAATCTAATTTAACACGATACCTCTTTCAAATATACGTATGACAAACAATATCGTCAATATCACTTGTGCACTTGAAAAAGATTCTGTGTTAAATGAGATTCGAATCAATATGCGCGTTTTATATCGCGAATACGCGATACGCGTCGTGTCTTTTGAATATTACAATTATCATATTTTTGTATAATGTTCAATTGACATTTTTGTTCAGCTACTGCTTATCCGATCTATTATCGGTTTAATTGTCCATAACGTTAACGATGACTGTTAATCGTTTTGTTCTTTTTTTTTGTAGTTAACAGGTGAGCATTTTATTTGTAGAAAATTTGCAGTCTGCGTATATACAAAGTGGCTGTAAAACATAATTTCAATTATTAGAGTTTGATTTGTTATATAATCTAATTTAACTTAATTCAACTTTATGTGTTTGAGCTTTACTTATTTTACGTGATTTTTTTACTCATTTGTGAATTAAAAAAAATATGATTATGAGTTATAATTGCAAAAATTATCAAGAAAGAGATATAATATATAAAACGTGTTATAAAATAAACTATATATAAGTATAAGTAAAAAACCAAATATAAATAAATAAGAAATATTAAATATTTTATTTTAACACGTTCTCTGCAAAAATTTTCGATGATTTCTGCGGCAATTTTTACGCCACATGACGCACATGTGTATGCCATATGTGACAATGTGTTACTAATTGACTAATGCCCACCAATGTAGATTAATTTTAATATTTTAATTTTCGGTTGAATTTACTTTTTATCTTTTTTTAATTCTAAGAATTAGAATAAGTTGAACCGAGATTAAAGTTAATCTACGTTGGTGGCACTGGGCATAACAGTATTGCTTGTAACATATACCTTTATATTTATAAGATTATTCTTAAAGAAATTATTCTTAAAAAATATATATATAACATTTAAAATGTGCTATAAAACAAAACAAAAATTACGTGTGTGAAGTTAGCACATCATATTTTGACATTGCATGAAAAAACGACAGTTCTGCTCGCATACACTATAGTTCTACAGTTCTAGATAGTTTTTAACAATAGTTCTATCGAATTACGCCAAAAAAATAAAAAAATAAAATTTTAAGAAATGAGATGCTAACTTCTCGTCTCACCTTCCAGCATCTCACCGAATTTCGAACGTATGAGCCATAAAGTACGAGTATTCAAAGAGTTCTACCGTTTCAACCCATCATATCAATAGTTCTGGTCATAAGAACAATAAAAAAAAATTCTAGTCATTATTAAAAGCATTTCACGCGCTGAAATGTAATATGCTAGCGTCATTAGCAATAATTCTGGATTTGTACGAGCATAGAATCATAGTTCCCAGTCCCTAGTATTATTTACATTACAGTTCTATCCAGAAACAATCATTTAACTATTTATTTATAATTATTATTTCCGCCAAAAGTGCCTAAATATGATATGCTAGCGTCACTAGCGATAGTTCTGGGTTTGTACGAGCATAGAATCATAGTTCCCAGTCCCTAGTATTATTTACATTACAGTTCTATCCAGAAACAATCATTTAACTATTTATTTATAATTATTATTTCCGCCAAAAGTGCCTAAATATGATATGCTAGCGTTACTAGCGATAGTTCTGGGTTTGTACGAGCATAGAATCATAGTTCCCAGTCCCTAGTATCATTTACATTACAGTTCTATTTAGAAACAATTATTTAACTATTTATTTATAATTATTATTTCCGCCAAAAGTGCCTAAATATGATATGCTAGCGTTACTAGCGATAGTTCTGGGTTTGTACGAGCATAGAATCATAGTTCCCAGTCCCTAGTATCATTTACATTATTGCTAGTGACACTAGCATATTACATTTCAGTGCGTGAAATGCTTTTAATAATGACTAGAATTTTTTTTTATTGTTCTTATGACCAGAACTATTGATATGATGGGTTGAAACGGTAGAACTCTTTGAATACTTGTACTTTATGGCTCATACGTTTGAAATCCGGTGAGATGCTGGAAGGTGAGACGGGAAGTTAGCATTTCATTTCTTGAAATTTTATTTTTTTGTTTTTTTAGCGTAATTCGATAGAACTATTGTTAAAAACTATCTAGAACTGTAGAACTATAGTGTATGCGAGCAGAACTGTCGTTTTTTCATGCGATGTCAAAATATGATATGCTAACTTCACACACGTACAAAAATTGTTGTTTTAACAAATTATCATATTCAACTTTAAGGACATGGAAATCACGTGGCATTAAATTGGAATGGAAATTTTCCACAGCATTTCTTACTGGTGATTTATGCGTTACGAATTTAGTGATAACTTATTTAAATATTTAATCTTATCTATATTTTGTCGATATCTTTCAATTAAAACTTATATTTGTTAGTTTGAATTATCAACAAACTTCTATAATGGTAGCCAATATTTATTTGAAGAACAAAAGCTTTCGTTTAAAAAATTATCATGTACATACCGTTTCTTTAACATTCTTTTCTTCCTTATTATTACGTTGACGCAATATAAACGATTGTGCAACATTAGCGCGGGCTGTCGGAAGGGGTTGCCAGAGCGTTGCAGGACGGATATTTCCGCCTAAATTCAATATATCTCTGTTTTCATACAAGATCCGGATATTTTCCTGAAAAGAAACAGTTTTTTTTCTTGTTTACAAACATGAATATTTATGTTCGATAAAACCGATGTAAAACTATATTCTCGTAATTATTTTTTTATTAGAAGAGTTCTCTTTGTTGATAATAATGTTATTTTAAGAGAAGCTGTTTGTGCTTATCTTTTGATAATTGATGACTATTAAGCAAATATTCTTTTGGGAAAATATTAAGAAACCATTTAATAAATCTCACAAACTTTCTTCCTTATCTTAATGACTATTAAGCAAATGTTTTTTTGTGATAATATTAAGATACTATTCAAAAAATCTCAAACTTTCTCTCTTATCTAATAGTTTCTTCGAAAATTTTTATATATAATGTAACTTTCTTATAATCGCTTTTTATGTTAAGATCTAGATCATCATGCTATCGTTTGCGAAACTTACCATTTTTTGTTCCTTTTCCTGGTTACCTTTTTTATCTTGGATATTTATGTTATTTATTTTTTCTTCGCTTTTTTTCTGATCAATTAATCGAATTGGTGTAATTGGTCTCGATGAATTTGGTGTTATTTCGACGGATGAAGTATTGTATGTCATGCAGCTACTGACGCCACTCGAGTCACTGGCTGTGCTTGGAGATTCTCTTCCGGCAGTGGGCAAATTCCGTTCGTTTGCAAGCTTAAAAAGCTTTGCATTTAACGTTGAAAAATTATCCGGATTTAAACCGGATAAGGGAAGCGCTACTGTTAGTGCCATTTTATGCGCAGGTCGTCTATTGGTGTACGCACAGTATTGGTTAAGATTTATCCTTATTTAAATGGACCTTAAAAATTGATATATAATTTTAAAAATATAACACAATAAAATTTTTACAAAATATATAACATTTGCAGTACTAATTGTTTATTTGAGTTCCGTAATTAAAATGATTTTTAATTATTGATACTTTGTAAATTTTTTGCTCAATTTCTATTTGCATCTACATTTTTCGTTAAACTTTATTTATAAAGATTTAAATCTTCTATTAAAAATTAATACTTGAATATTAACATTACAAAATTCATCAATTTATGATATAATACTCTTCTTCCATGATTTCCCACACAGCACACAAAAGCATTCAAAAGATATTCCGACGATAGCATATCTTAAAGATATTTTCCGGATGTCGTCTGAACATCCCGCTGTAGTATGCCTGCTGTGTGGGTTTATTATAATAATTGTAATTTTTATTACTTTAATAATTTCCTTTATTATATATACTTTAATAAATAACAAATATATTGATTGTTTCTTACTTGAAGGACATACCGTCGAATTAATTTGAATGATTTCAAATTATTTATTTAAATATTTATTTAAATTTATATTGCTATTTCATCAATTAAAATTTTATCTTACAGATGAAATACATAACAATAAATTAACAATTAAATTAGTTGGACATCAATGATACAAATATTCTGACTTTATTAATTTAAATTTTGATTTATTTATAATTCTTATTCAATCTTTAAATTAAAATGAATTTCGATTATTAGACAACGTATTATTTCTTTTAATTTTCTAATTTAAATATATATATACATACAGGGTGTCCGACAATTGCTGAATCACCTCTCGGGTGTAGGTAGAACGGGTTAAACCGAGTAGAAAAGTCCTTTACCGTTTTGCGATTTTCGCAATAATTAATGAGAAATTAATTAAAGAAGATCGGCCAATTTCCGCGAGTCTAAGCGCGCAGCGAGAAGAGACAGCCCACTGTTACGTAGTCGCTAGGACGCAAGGATCTAGCGTTCAGCACCGTTCGTATGTTGCCATTTTCATTGTAGAGCGCTCCTCCCAACGCTTCATCGCGTGCTTAGTAACCAAATAACAGTGGACTGTACCGCCACGGGTCTCTTCTCGCTGCGCACTTAAACTCGCGCGAATTGGCCGATTTTCTTGAATTAATTTCTCATTAGTTATTGCGAAAATCGCAAAACAGTAGAGAACTTTTCTACTCGGTTTAACCCGCTCTACTTATACCCGAGAGGTGATTCAGCAATTGTTGGACACCCTGTATATATATATATATATATATATATATATATATATATATATATATATGTATATATATATATATAAAATTCGAACACGTGGGTTAAACATAATTTACACTCGGTCACAGGAATGTCTTAACACACGAACATGCACGGATGTCAAGGCATATCGAGTCGGCGTGTTCCGACTCTACATATTTTTACATTATGACTGTGATCATGAACACAGCGGCAACGCTGTTTTGGCTGTTTTAACGTGTTTGAATTATATATATATATGATTTAATCGTCCTGGAATTGTGAATTTATTTGTCTAATAATGGAATTTTTGAAGCATGAATTACATGGATATAGTTAAAATTCAAATTACATAATTCAAACACGTAAAATTCGACATGACTTAGACGTGACTGTAAATATTTTTTTTATTTTAAACATTCATAAATTTTTTTCGAATATGTGGATTAAACAAGTGAAAAGTACAAATGCAAGTAGAAATTAAGCAAAAAGTTTACAAAGTATCGATAATACGAAATTATTTATGGAAATAAAATGGGAATAATTAAAAATCAATTATGGAAATAAAATAACCAATCAATACCTGCAAATATTATATATTTTAGACACGTGGGTAATCCACGTGTCTCATATATATGATTGATTTAATCGTCCTAGAATTGTGATTTCATTTGTTTAATGATGGAACTTTTGAAGCATGAATTACATAGATATAGTTAAAATTTAAATTGGAATATTTAAACACGTAAAAGTGTTGGTTCTCTAACAATTCCGAACACGTGGATAATCCATGTGGGTAACTCACATTGTCTCATATATATGATTGATTTAATCGTCCTGGAATTGTGATTTTATTTGTTTAATGATGGAACTTTTGAAGCATGAATTACATGGATATAGTTAAAATTTAAACTGGAATATTTAAACACGTAAAATTCGAACACATCGGTTACCCACGTGGTAACCCATGTGTTTAAATTTTACGTGTCTGAATTTTTCAATTTGAATTTTCACTATATATTTTATATATTATATATAATTATATATATATATATATATATATATATATATATATATACAGGATGTTCATTTGAAAACTTTCCAGCTGATTATCTCGAAAAGTATGAAAGATACAAAAAAAAGCTAAAACACGTGTTCCATGATTTCGAGGGGGAAAGAGAACGGCATTATCAATTTTTTATTTGGAAGGCGTTTTCAACGTAATTTGAAGGTCAAATTTGTTTTTTTAAATGGAAACCTATATTTTTTATTGCAGAATTTTATTCTACACAAAAAAACAAGTAATTTCTATAGGAAACATTTTTTTATTCAATAGATATAGTGGTAGGAAGATCTCAAGCCCAAGTAGATCGTATTTTTTGATAAATATTGATAAAAAATTGATAATGCCGTTCTCTTTCCCCCCCGAAATCATGGAACACGTGTTTTAGCTTTTTTTTGTATCTTTCATACTTTTCGAGATAATCAGCTGGAAAGTTTTCAAATGAACATCCTGTATATATATATATATATATATATATATATATATATATATATATATATAATTATATATAATATATAAAATATATAGTAAAAATTCAAATTGAAAAATTCAGCCACGTAAAATTTAAACACATGGGTTATCCACGTGGGCAACCGATGTGTTCGAATTTTACGTGTTTAAATATTCCAGTTTAAATTTTAACTATATCCATGTAATTCATGCTTCAAAAGTTCCATCATTAAACAAATAAAATCACAATTCCAGGACGATTAAATCAATCATATATATGAGACACGTGGATTACCCACGTGTCTAAAATATATAATATTTGCAGGTATTGATTGGTTATTTTATTTCCATAATTGATTTTTAATTATTCCCATTTTATTTCCATAAATGATTTCGATTTATCGATACTTTGTAAACTTTTTGCTTAATTTCTACTTGTATTTGTACTTTTCACTTGTTTAATCCACATTCGAAAAAAATTTATAAATGTTTAAAGTCAAAAAAATGTTTAAAGTCACGTCTAAGTTTTAAATGAAAAAAAGAATAAGTTTATAATAAAATTACACAATTTTTGATTGGTACATATCACAAACATACAGGATTTTTTACTTATATAACGTAAATAAGCGCATAATATGTTATAAATCATAATCATCATCACAAATAACGTACATTAGTACATTAGTAAAAATACGATAGTAGACTAAATATTCGAAGAAAATTATTTTGTTTCGGACACTGTCACAATTATTACCGGTCATATAATTTGTTATTTATTTTATCACATATTACTATTTTTTACACTAAAATTTTACTTTTGTTTTAACATTACCTGATAATTTAGTAGAATCGTTGTATAGAAGATTTACAAGATTTAGTTGTCCGAAAACAGTGCTTTGTGGTTAACGGCTGAGACACAACTGCCGAAACATAACATTTACTATTGAATATGAACGTCCTTAGTCGTTGGAAAGTGGAGGGGGGATTGGTTTGGAAATGATAACGGAAAAAGCTAAAAAAACTATGCAAAGTGGAAAAAATACATTTAGTTTAACTAACACTTGCCATTCTATTATGTTAATAAAACTTTATGTTAATAAAATCTTTTTCTTAGTAAATGAGAAAAAATTTATATATTGCGTGGTTCTTAGTACTACACGTATTACAACCTTCCACGTACAATCAAGTTTGAAACTTTTGACTGTTGTTTGGATATAATAGGTACAATACCTACGAAGTATAATATCTATCGTAGGTACAATACCTACGAAATATAATACCTATCGAGTATTTTTACGAGACGATTTATCTTTTAAAGCCATTACATGTAAAAAAGTTTTAATCGTAATTGTAAGACCACTAACCATTGAGCCACTAATGCGATATCGCCCACTGCGGTCCCGGCTCCGCTGCCTCACACAACCGTGTGTCACACGGATACGTGACGTACGCTTCCGTGAGGTTGTGTGAGGCAGCGGAGCTGGGACCGCGGTAGGCGATATTGCATCACTGCATTGAGCTCTATAACTGTTATAGTATAACATATTGTAGTGGGCTGTTTGAAGCAGTGAGGATGGACCACTGTAGAAAGATAGTTTTTGATATTACCGGGAGAATATCTGTCTCATTTTTACCAATACACGGTAAATATGAAAGAAATGCAGGCACCTCCCCGGCAGCTCTCCGGCTACTCTCTTTGATTCGAACACATCTTATGGGGAAGCTCTCTCCAGTCTGTTACGATCAATCAGGTTTTATTCTTTTCAGCTGAGACGCAAATAGGATAGTACAGGATAGATAGATAATCTGGCCGAAAAAGAACAAACTCCGAGATTTACTACTACCTGGATTTCGAAAAAATAAAGAAAAGTTAAAAGAAAACCAATAAAATTTTAAGTCATATTCCTTTTTAAATAAAAATATGTTTGTAATCTAATATAATTTGTTAAAACAAAAAGCTTTTATTTTATTTTGTACGCATTTTTAACGTTATACATTTTTTTATGATAATGATTGTTTTATAAATATTATAAGGCATATGTTACAAGCAAAACTCATCATACGATTAATGTATGCCAATACTGTTCAATCTTTTGTATGCGAGCTATGTACTTTTTCTTAATAGAGCGATTTTGTGATCTTATTCATGTATGAAGGAATTTATAACATTTGAAGTTCTGTCCTCTTGCATTTCTGTCGCTATTGCAGTCTGGTTTCCTCTTTCCAAAACCTGTTTTTTCGCATTCATTCTGTTAGCTCACACCCCTGGCTTAGATTCATCTAGTAGTTGTTCTCATTTTGTTGTGTTCATCTAATACGAGAGTAAGTCAGTTAGATGCAATTTTAAATGATCCACTCAAATATTTCAGAAATATCGCATTAAGTCAAAAAGTTCATTTTTCAATTATCTTATCTCAGTACTTTTATATACAAAATAATGAGAGGAATCAATTGGTGTAAAAAAAAACACATAGTTGTCTTTAAGAAAAAATATGTAGCAGATATGATATTATATCATAAAAAATGAAGATGATTCAAATCTCCAAAGCGCCTTCACTCAAGATCATAAATATCCCTATCTTTTTCCCCTTCTCCAAACCTTACAACTTTTATTTGAAACATTTTTTTATTTAATGTGGCGTTTTTGACATATTTGAGTGGATCATTTAAAATGGGACACCTTGTATAATGGGTAATTTTGAGATCAATTATTATAGGTGTAAATTTCCACGCGCTTATTAAATTAATTTCTTGTATTGTAATTAAACAGATTGCAAAAGTAAATTTAAAATAGAATGTAAAATGTAAAATTATAAAAATAGTGATGTAATAATACTTTTTGTAATTGTATTATTAAACATTTGGGTCTTAATTTAATTGTAAATTTATTATATTAATATAAAAATGTTACTATAATTTACTGAATATTACCGTTTGTACTGCTTAATGTTATAAAAATTTGGGTACTATTACATAAGATTTTTACAAAATTTTTGTAAAATTACATAATTTTTTATATATACAGTATTATTAATTATGTAAGTTTTATATTTATTATTTGTTTAAATTTGCTAGATTTTTTTACAGTGTATTGCTTTCTCATTAATCCTGCATCTTCATAGGTAATTTTTTCTTTTTATACTTTCATCTGATCACTCTTTCGTCTCTCTCTCTCTCTTTCTCTTCTTCATCCTTCCATCTCTCCCTTTAACATAAATTTTACAATAGAATCAAATAAAGTAAAAATCAGAACGTGAATCGGTTTCACTGATTCATGCTGTAGGAGACATATGTGTACTGACATTTTAAAATCTTTAAAATTTTTAAATTCTTTAAAATTATAAAACCATAAAAATGACAATCATAAAAGTTACAGCTAGAACTGATAAAATTTCTTCGAAAAAATTTTCTTTTTTTGCAAGAAATTTGTTTGATATTCTGTATAAGATATCGAGAACGATATGCTGATAAAAATTAATCAAAGATTTTAGTCATTCAATTTTTATCAGCGATTTAATTTTTGTATGCAACATTTTTAAACAATAAGACAAATTTTTATAAACTTATATTCGATTTGATCTTCATTCTGAATTACAATTTTTTAAAGTTTATATTTTAATAAAATATGAAGTATCTGATAAAATATTTATTTTCTAATGTTCTAATGTAATGAATATTTTTATATATACATAGAATTAAGAAAATAATTGATTAATAATTTTATTTTTTTTTTATTAAAGCATTTGCATTTTCTAAATGTAAAATTAAAAAAATAAAATTATTAATCCATTGTTTTTGAGTAATTTTGGATTTATATATAAACCTATTAAAGTAAGAACATTGAAAAATGGATCTTTTACAAAATATTTTATATTTTATTTCAAAATGTATAAAACTTTAAAATTATATTATTCGGAAATAGACGAAATGGGACATATACTTTAGAAATTTATATAATTCTTTTTAGTTGTCGAATTCTTGGTGTTTTTTATATGTAAGATACATATTTCTTAAATATGTAACTCTATATAAATATATAGAGCCGACTCGCATATATATTTTATCAGTCGATACTTAGTTATTAGAAATGATTAAATATTGAAAAATAAAAAATTAGCACGATAAATACGTTTCTTGTGCAAGAAATAAATTGTAAATTAGTAAAAAAAAAAAAAAAAAAAAAAAAAAACTGATAGATAAAAATTATAGAAATGGAATTTTAAATTACAAGAAATATATCGGTAGAGTAGAAAAGTTTCTTTTATATAAAACTGCAATAGTACAAAAAGCCCAATAGAAACCTAATAATTAATTTTTTTATTGACTTTATTCATGAAATTTTAGATCTTATTACTTCTCTAATTGTGATTAGATTAGGATTAATCGTCACCTTTTATCTGGGAAATCTCCTTTACCGACGAGGTTGGTAAGGCGATTTCCGGTTGGTACTAGTTGGTACTTGCTCTGCTTGTGGTACATACCACGTTTAGCAAGGATACAGGAACCTTCCTACTCATGAAGTCTGCTTTGCCGACTGCAATCTGCATTTTTTACACTATTATTGTTTTACATTTAACTAAATAATATTAATATTTAGAATGAGCTTACATATTTCTGACAATAACAATTGCTTTTATAATGTTAAAAATTTTTTTATTGTAATTGCTATCTTTTACCATGGTACGATATTGCTAGAGAGTGCTTAGGGTAACTACGAATCTTTAATCTTCATTTGGAAAACGTTCGATATTTGTACTCTATTATTTTCTAAAATTATGTCTGTATTTTTCTATACCTTTTTTTTACACTTTTCTATTATTATAAATATTATTAATATGATTATAAAATATATCTAATATATATTACTGTTCAGTATATAGATGTAGCTACGATACAAAGTGGCATATTTATACGAGGATTACTGCTAATTTCTTTTCGAATAAATTTGTTTGCTCGAAACACCGCTAGGGCATCATGACTTTGAATTTTTATGATTCAAGTTTATAATTTTTATCATTTATTATTGTCGTGATACATGATTTGCTTTCCAACTTTTCTTTGATGTTACTTGTATCTTATTAAACACAAAAGGTAAAGATTTATAAAGATTTGTTTAATAGAATAGAGTGTATCTTAAATAAATTTGACCGCATTTTCTCGTGAATGCTTATTCAAGCACTTTATCCTTTATATAGCATATTTGAACACGTACTAGTAGGTGGTCCGATGTTACTCAGTGATCATCATTGGCAAGAAGTCGTGCTTCTCAACTTCCGGATGAGGCCTTCTCTTGCTTTGCAGGTGGCAAAGCTCGTTCACTGTTCTTTCGATTAGCTCTCTTATTCATTGGGTTCCGTGGAGGATATATGTGACTGAGATGAATCTCTGATCATTGAAGCTCATTCGCCATCGAGACATCGATATGTTACAATAAGATCCGTATGTAACATGGAATTATATTCGATCTTGTGGATTCCTGGATTTGGCCTTTGGTGACAAAAGAAGATTGTTTCCCGAGAGTGTGATTATTTGTAAAAATAATTCACACAATCCACATAGATCATAGAAAGTGAGGACTTTTGATTCGTAAAGTACAAATTAATGATCGGATTGCACGACGATGCACGCCAAGGCGTTTATGAAAAGGAAAGGGTTGAAGAAAAGGAAAATTGAACTCTGAGGTTTTCTCAAAGGCCCAAGAAGAGTGTGTGGAATGCTGTGATGGTCGGTGATGAATTCGTGCATGTTATCACACTTGCTACTTCTCTATTGCTCTATCTAGAAGATGAGGATGAGAATCAAGACTTTGATGCGACCTACGTGTTCATGGGGATGGAATAAAAATTTGCGAAAGGGGAAGAAATTCTTTCAAGATAAGATGCTCTCTCTTGAATACTCTCTCGATAAAGACATTTGGCCTTCCCCAATTCTCTCTTTCTCCCCCAAAAGAGTTTCTTGGAGTAAAGTAGGCCAGAACTTACAAGGATACTCCCATTACTGCAAGGTGGACCTCAACGGTGCAGAATTTCACATAAGAGAAAGTGTGAACAGTACGGCTCAGATAGCTCGCCGGTTGAGTGACCACATCTTCACTGGGTCAAAATAATTTGTGTATGTAACAGACATAGCATTTAAAGACTCTACGATGTGTGATAGAGCGTGTCTTTCGCGACGTCTACGAACTTGGAGATTTAGTCAAAAGGCAGAGAACGAGCTGCTTGGAATTAGTTAGGATTCCTCGCGTACTGTAGTAGCGACGTAGACCACTATTTTGCACTAAAATACACAAAGAAATTGTTTTATTTTAATTTTAATCCGCTTTTTTATGCATAATTACAATATTTTTCAGAGTATTTTTGTTCAAAGATAGTTATAAATTATAAAAAGTCATGTAATAAAAAAAAATATACTTTTAACACATACATATATTAATATTTTGTGTGAAAAATTAATAAGTTATATATATTTTATCATATAAATTATTAAATTTAAATAAATATATGATTCTTTTTACCTCATTACTTATAATTCAACAATTCATATAAGAGAATAAATACTAGATAAATACATATTTATTTTTATAAACTTATGCTTATTTATTTATTGCAATTGCAATATTATTATAAAATTTTGTATATTCTCCATAGAATAGATTTTACGTTCTGTGTATCAGAGTTTTCTATGATACCAACGTGTGAGTTTGGGTTTCGAGTTTCGTGGTGCGCCGACAGAGAGCAATCCTTGATACATTGTATTCTTCCGAGAGAATTTTTGGAATTAATTTTTATAAAAGAAGTAAAGGCACACATATTAAAACTTTATTAATATGTATATAGTAAATATTTAAATTATATTTATGTTATATAAAGAGACTCTGAACTAACAGTCTTTTATGATATTAATATAACTACTTTGTTGACGATAGTTGAAATAGTTTATACACTTATCAACATTTTTATATATGTCCTTTTTTTAAAAATTTATATAATATTTCAAGATCGTGGTTTTATAAATTTGTGTGGAAAAATTATAATGTTGTTAATTACGTTCCTACTGACAAAAATATTAAAGCAAAATGAAGGGAGCATATTTTTAAAATTCTATTTAATTATTCTTTTATTAAAAAAATATATTTTAAGGTTTGTAAAGGTAATGTAATATATACTTTTATATATATATATATATATTTATATTCATTATATAATCAGCTATAATGCAAATTACACGGTATGCATGCTTTCTAGCTGCATTGTCAGGTATTTCTGGTATATCTGGTATACCGGGCGGACGTTACGCGCGGCATCACATCACATCGCACCACATCGCATCACATCGCGTCGCATCGCATCGTGCGACCCATCCGGTGGCCCTAGCAACGCACATGCGCCCTTCTTGGACTCTCGCCTCTCTGGTTTCTCTCTCCGGATGGTTGGGGATTGGCCCGGAGTAACACCCCCTTATAATGGGTTCACCCGTCCGCGTCGAGTGCTAGAGAGAGAGAGGAAGAGAAAGAGAAAGAGAAAGATAGAGAGCGAGAGAGAAAGAGGGATAGAGAGAAAGGGAAGGCAGAACAGAGATGGATGAAGCGAGGGAGGAACGAGAAAATCGGACGAGAGCGAGAGACGGCGGCTGCGAGGGCCGCGCGTAAGAGGGAAGAGGCCAACGGAAGCCATATTGATTTCCCTATGTTTCCCCGTGTTGTTACTATAGCGCCGGGCGAGGGTGCGAGGAGTAGGCAGGTACTACCCTCCTCAACAGCCACCCAGTTCTTCTAACTGTCGGTTGTCCGGTGAGAGAGACTGTACTGTACCACGGCGCGGCTTGGCGCGCGTATATTCTGCCCCCGATCCTCTCTTCTTCATCGTCTCTTTTCCTATTCCGCCGTTTTTTCCTTGCGACCTTCTGTCTCGCGCGTCAAGTATTGCCCATTATTTTCACACCATCATCTGTTATTGTATCGTGCAGACCGACCGATTTCGACCAGGATGTTTTTGAAAGAGAAAGTTATTACCGTTACTATGCGGTGTTACTGAAAAGTATCTTCATTTTTTTTGTTTTAATATATTAATATATGTATATTTTATATTATATATGTGTTTATAGCGTATTTCATCTCAAAAGGTTTTAAGTTTTGCGATTTAAAAAAATTTTAAATAAAGGGGAAGGAATATAATAGTGAGAGAAAGACATTTATCTTAAGAAAGATTTATTTGATTATATATGATATCGTGGACATCTCAAAATATTTTTATTATCCGCGAGTTATCGTATTGTTTCATGATCTGTGAAAGTTACAAATCGACGCTTTATCCAGCCTTTTCGGCTACAAGTCCCCGAAACACGAAACGCCGCTGCGAGACGCGATTCGCTCATTAACGATAGCGCTCGTTCATCATCCGTGCCATAACATCGTTCGTGGTCATGCGTGAATCGGACGTAGCGTTTTCCCCTAACACCGCGAAACGTCCTGCAGGCAGAAGGTATCCAGGGCATAACCTGGGTGGTCCGATATCAGCTGCGCAGCTTCCCAAACGCGTCGCGCGTTTTCCTGCGCTTTCCTACGCGGTGTCCTAGTGCTCTTTCCCGGGATCACGAAACGGAGGGAAAGAGAGGGGAAAGAGATGGCTGTGCTCGCCGTTGAAACGAGGGAGACGACGAATCGTGCGGTTGTTACCTAGTGATGCATGGCTCGGTAATAGCTACAATACAACCAGCTTACAAGAGGGGTTCCGCTACCATGCCGCTCTCGGCGACTTGAGATTTATTGCCTCCGGGCGGATCGCGGATTCCCAGATTCCCCGGTTTGCTCTTATAAATGACTCCTATTAATTGACCGCGCGATGGTAGACAAGGAAAAAGGGCCGCGCTCGGCGTACAAGGGCACCTGATCCATTTTCACGTAGATGATTCTGCGGCACAGGTGATAAATTATTTGCATTCACATCTAGAAATATTAGAGAAACGTTGAAAATATTTATAGATTTATTCGTATTTCCACCCTGGACGGATATATTGCTGTTAAAAAGTTAAGATTTTTATAATTTGCAGCATGTTAACTTTAACAAAATATAACAAATTTAGAAATTTTTCAATGTTGATTTAAACAGCGGAATGAAAAAAAGAAAAGCCATATACTCGCAAGCTCAAGACAGACGCAAGTCACGCAGTAGCCACTTTCAAATTCGTCGCGGTAATCCTCTGTTCGCGTATTTGTACCGACGCGTACGTTCGTCTAAGAAGAAAAAAAAATACAATATACTCCTCGGTGTCAGACAGAATTTTCCGCGGCTGAAATTATCGCTTTCATCGGAGCCGCGGTCAATTTAGCCTGCAAACTTCTCGACACACGGGAGTTCGCAGGAGCGACATTCGAGTCGAGCTGAATGGCGGACCTCCGCGCCGTGGGTGTTCCCCGTCGTTTCTTTTTTACCTCCCTCCCTTCGCGCGCGACGCACGATCGTGCGGATTTTAAAGTGCCAATCAGAGGGGACTGAAAAAGTAGAGAAAGCGAGGAAGAATATGCGATATCACCGGACTCGTGCCGCGGCCACGTGTCTGACGCGCGGGAACAATAAGAACCAGACATACTGAGCTAAGCACGGGCGCAGCACCCCCGACGCAAGCGGCCACCTATAACGAGAGATCTCGGCACTATTAAACGTGTCCTAATGCATTTAATGGTGAGTTCTCGTGCGAGGCGTGTGATCGAGGGGTAACGTGGGTGGGCTGCGTGTCAAAACACACGCGTCCAAATCGCACGCGATCCCGTTTAATTCGAGATTGAGATAGCTTGGAATCTTTCGATCCAATTACGAACGTTTATCTTTGCGAAAGAACTCAACGTTTTATCGAAAATTTTCTTTGTATACGTTATAATAAATATGTACACGTGTTTGGCACCTTTAAAGATAATTAGAACGAAATACTATTTCATAGTAGACTATTTCATAGGTAATAAATATATCCGCATTAGTTACACAAACGTTACATTTACTTTACGGTATTCTGATTGTACGGAACAGCGGCGTATTTGTAGCTTTTCGAGGAAATCGCGATTATTCGCGCGGGAGGGGGGGGGAGTGTTTCGACTCGTGAAATTTATGTAAAATCATGCGGGTCTTTCTTCTCGCCGGTGGGATATGTGGACTACTGGCGGTGTGTAATAATGTAAGACCGCCGAAGGTCGCAGGTAACAGACCGCCTCTCTCGCATCCTCATAACATGTAAAACACCGGGATTACGGGATAATAACGAGGGAGCGCTGGTGTTTGTAAACTTACAGTTTGCCGATGTACCGTACATATCCAGTCTTGTCGGGTAGTTAGAGTGGTCCGGAATATGCGGGTGAAAATTCTACATTCGCAGAGATTACGTCGCGATAATGTAGTGCTGTGGCGGACCGCATAGACCGGAAGTGGTAAATCTCTCGGGCGTTTCTAATTTAGGTAATTGCATCAAGTCGATAGTTTTTTTTTGTAACTAGGTAAGTTATATTTAATAATTTTTTATGTAAATCTTAACAATTGTTAACATATGACGGCATATGGTATTTTTTTAACATTTATGTTATACAAACATATCAACATTATTATTTTGTATTAAATATTGAACACAATATAGATTTTTAATATTTATTATATGTAAAAACATGAAACAGTTATGTTATATAACTGTTAAATAAAAAATGTTAGGAACATATAATAAATTAGTGTATAAAACATAATGTAATTTATTAAAAGTTAATAGGGAAAGTTGCATACAATGCTCTACAATAAAAATCCAATTTTTATCGAGACATAGTAAAGAATCATACTCTTTTAAATGTAAAAGAAAATAGCGTTATAAAATTAATGTTTTAAAAAACATGGAGTTAATAATTGAGCTCGCGAGCTTGTCGCAAAAACGTGCTGACATAGCGGTGCGCTAATGAAACGCTATGGTGGATCACGGGGTGGCGGCTTTCGCACGTAATTCCCGCTGGCCGAAGACCGCGCCGGAGTGGACACGAGGGATTCTGCCGTAGGGTCTACCACCCGTGGCTTTAATATCGCTTTATTAACCCACTTTGGACGCAGGCCCGATTTCTCGTCAGGATCCTATCCCCCCCTCGACATGAAACCTTATGTAACGTCGAATTGTTGAGTCAAGGAGACGAATATCTGGCGAAGTATAATAAATGACGCATAATTGGTTCGATTAATTCGCTAAGAATAGAAGTATATTAATTTTTATCAATAATATCTTTTGAGATGTATTATAAGCTTCATAGATTTTATATTAAAGTGTGCTACACATTAGACGAGAATAGCCTCGAAAACAAAAGAAATTCTCCGTTAACAATTTTAGATTTATTCACTCGCTCAATTGGCGCGGCGTGCAGCTCATTTACTTTATAATATTAAATAATTTTCTAACAAATAACGCACTTGTAGACATTTAGATAACAATTATATTTTTTTAATGTTATCATCATTGTTTACTAGTGTGGAATATTTTATAACTTGTAGTGCAATTGCGAAAATTCGCCGGCAATCCCCTAAAACAAGGTTCTCGAATCTTTTCATGCCTGACTTACGCGGGAGCCGGCTTAACAACCAAGCCGGCTTCCTTCACAGTGACGAAGCCGGCAGATGTCGATCCAAATATTTTAGACCTCTCGCAATTATTCCAATCTGCTGTAAAGCAGCGACGTAAACATCGTTTATGAGCATATTAAATTTCGAGAAATGCGTTGGTACGATCGTTGATGTTCGTGGTGATTTTTCACGAAACCTATCATTACTCAATGTGCGAAATATACTTCACGCGATTCTCGCGAATGAATTTCTCGACGATGCGTCGTAATCGCGAATGTCGAGAGAGCTTAGTGAGAGGAACAGAGAGAAAGAGAGAGAGAGGAAAAATGTAGATCTTGCTGGAACCCTGGGTGGAAGGCACCCTTTTAATCCGCGCTCAGCGACTCCCTCCCGATAGACGAGAGATTATCACGGGGGTATCATACGGGGCCTCTCGAGAGCGCGAGCGTCGGTAAGGGCGAGCGAGGGGGGGAGGAAGGAGAGAGAAACGCAGAGAGGAAGAGAGAGAGGACCCCATGGTTATACCGGTGGCCAGAAGTGGGGCTCCCGTGGCGCGGAGAACCGCCAAATCCACCGCAAATGCCATCGAGTACTTCTTGGGTCGTACGTGAGCGCAAGGGCGGCTACGAAGAGCACGTGGTACTTGAACCAGTTGGGGACCACTGAGAGTGGCCGACCGAATGTCGGCTGCGTGCACGTGATAGAGTCGAATGAAATAGCTCGCGAAAAAAAATGAATACGTGCTATGCGCTCATACGGCAAACACGGGCTCCATATATCGATAAGCGTTGATGCTCGGATTCTTATCCTGCGAACGCGAATGCTGCGCTGGTGCTGGAAATTATATGCTTTTTATGTGGCTGGTATGAAATATTATGCTGTAAATGTATCTATTTTCATTCTCTATTTAAAGTATCTTGATCTTTAAGAAAATTTTGCTATTTTTTCTGCAATTTTTTTATTTAGGTATGGCTTATGTTCGATTTGTGAGCCTTTACTGTTATGTATTTCAATTATTTGAGTTAAAATAACGGGTATTGAGATATCTAACTTATAATAGAAATAAAGAGTAACTATTCTTCTCTAGTTGATTGTATCTTTTAAAAATAATACGCGCATTATAAGAATAGTAGAAAAAATATACTCTTTTTATGATTTTTAGTGCGATATTAATTTAATTATAAATTACATTTTGATTTCTTTTTGCTTTTGTATAATGTAATTGGAATCTAAGATTGTAATCTAAAATAAAATGTAAATGAAAGTTAGTTAATTCCGATTATTGCCGACAAAGAATGCGGATGGTTCGCGCGAGTGTTTTTGATATTATCGCGATCTCTCGGTTTACAATTTTCAGGTCAGTACGCTACCACTTTTATTGACGACTCAATCGTAAGGGCGGCAGGGCGCGTTGTTGTCGCGTGTGTTCGGAATTTCGAGTCGTCCAGTGGATGATGACGACGCCGGCGAAATATGTATAAACAATATACGTTTATATATCAACGTGCATATATACACGCATCGGCACGTATCGCTCCAACGGACTTTGCGAGGGTCGGCGAGGGTGACGTCGGGAGGCCGGAGCGGGTGGGATGGAGCCGGTTTGTAACAAAATCAATAGAGGGGTGGCGCGCGAGAGGACACACGGGAGGGAAGGGGCAGAAGGGTGAACGGGCCGGCGCAGGAAGAGGGTGGCTCGCGCGGGGGTGGTTCGGCGAGCGCAAGCGCACTCGGTAAATGTGGAGGAGGGCGCGCGGCGGAGAGGATGAAGGAAGACAAAACCACCCCGCCGCCGGCTACTCCCACCCTCTGGTCGAGGCGACGGACTGCGATGGAGTGCCTCCATCCCCCATCTCTTCTTCCTCTTCCTCCTCCTCCTTCTCTTCCTCCTGCTCCTGCTCTTCCGCCGTCGTCGTTTCCCTTCACCCTCCCCGTTCCCTACCTTCGCTACCTACTTCGAGTCTATAGAACAGCTCTTGCTAACCTGAAACTCGGGGGGTGATGCGCCTCCCGGAATGGTACGTGCTGCCATCCTCGCTGCCACGGCGATCCTCGGAAGTGCGAATCTCGGGCATTTTGTTTCAACAGCAACGTCGGTCCAGAGATATTCCGTTGTAAATTCCGCGATTAATTTCGACCAATAATCCGAAAAAAAGATGACGATACGTTACGTCGCCCCGTGATCTTGCGAGAAATAAATTTTCTTTTATATTCTCAAATTCTTTACGCTTTAACGTTAATTTTATATTGTTGTTAATAAATCTAGTTTGTTAGGGATGTACCGAGAATCGGTTTAGGAATTTGCCAATACATCGGAAATCCGATTAGCGAGGCGTGCGTTCCACTAATCGGCAGGTCCGCGTGCATACAGTACCATTTTTAACACGTTGTGCGGAATGGCGGGCAATCCTCTGCGAGAATTTCGATTCTCTATGAATAGTAGGATCTAAACGTTCGCTAATATCGAATTTCCAAATCCACAAGATCATCAGATCACGTATCAATCTTTCACAAGTTATTGTTCCCCGGGCAACAGCTTCGCACGGGTATCGATTCTTTAAAACAAGAAATATCAACCCGTCAAACAAGCGCCAAAAATCAATAAACTATCAAATAATTAGAATATTTGAGATATAAACAAAGGTATTTATTGTTCCATCACATAGATTGTTTCACTATGATGTGACTCAATTAACGAAAAATGTAAAAATAACTTTTTTATTTTATCTTTTTTGTTTGATAATTATCTAACTGCTTGTTGAATAAATTTTTTAATGCGATGCACTACATACGATACGATGCATTAAATCGTGCAATACGTTGCACAAAAGTAAATACAATATTTATCTACATACACATTAAACATACTATCGTCATAACGTACGATGTTTTATGTGGTTTGTACTTGTCGCAAATCTTTACCACATCTGTATTCTACGTGCGGGATGGTAGCCTTTTTTGCGCGAATGCCGCTATTTTAAGGAAACGAAACGACGTTGTCTTGGCCTGATAAATCATCGAAGACGGGGAACGTCGCGCGCCGGCGGAACGTCGTTTGCAAACACTAATAAAGTGCCATTCTTCCGCCACTCGGTTCGTATCTCACCCTCCGGTGACGCGCCTGCTCGCGCGTATTGTCGCGCGTAAGAGCGCGCTACGCGCTTTACGCCACGCGTGCACGCATTATTTCACGCGGGGGCGTCGAAAACGTATTTACCGTTCCCGGCGGGACAAGCGCCTTGATTTGTCGCCGAAAATCAGGCGAGGGTGGAATCAAGGGTCGCGATAAAAGCATTAGCTGCCCGCTTAAGTGTTTTTCCAACTTGTTCAACTCTGTTGTCTCTCTTCTCTCTTTCTCTCTTGCTCTCTCTTATCGCCTCTTCATCCCCTTCTTCTCTGTCATCGGATGTTGTTGTACGAGGGACGTCGCCGTTCTGATATCGACAGGTCTGGCGTGTCTTCACGTCCTTAGCATTCCCGCTTTTCTCTTCTTCCGCGAGACCGCCGAGCGGAAGCGTCGCGAGGAAACTGACCGGAGCTTTCGATATTTCATCCGTTTGATTATCGACGAGTTTCATTAAGAACGTGAACTTTGGCTTAATTAACCGTTGTACCGATTGCATTAAAATGCGAGCGAGGCCAGTGATATTAAGAGGTCAGTAGTGAACTCCGTTTTAAAGGTCGCCTTCCCCGAAGACCAACAGCGAAAGGTCAGCCGGGTCTAACGATGCCGAATCGATTTATGTATTGTGCCGGATATTTATATGATAAATAAAACTTTTTAATATTTAGCTCTTGGAATATGGAAATGAGAATAATATTTTTATTTATATCATTTAACTGAATTCTCTGTTAATTATGTCAATGTATTTAACGTATTATATATTTTATTGTATATTCTAATGACGTGCAAAGCTGTCTGCTTCCGCAATTTATTCTACCGGTTTCTAACGATTATTCTCGCAATAACAGGTCAATGGGAGCAATGTATGGACGACGCAAATGATGGCCGGCAGACAGTGAAAGCGACGGTGTAATAATCCGAACAGTGGCAAACAGACATAGATAAAAGTAAGTGAAAGAGAAAGGGGGAAGAGATAAAAGTCTGAAGGGAAAGAGAACGGTGGGCAGACGGAGATAGGGATACCGTCTGACAAAGGACGACAGAAACTCTTTGTTCTCGTGGCTCAACGGCTTCATTCCGTGGCCGCGATGTTTTTGTCAAGGTCACTCTCATTCACTCCCCATGCCAGTAGCCCGTTTCCATTCTTTCTTTAGATTCGATGTAGTCATTTATACTTTTTTTTTTACTTTTTAATTTCGACATATTGATCTGTGCCATGCGATTTTCTGGTATGGTTAATAAATTTTTTTTTGTAATTGAATGTTCTTATACAATTGTGATATAAAATGGTATTTCTAAACATTTATTATTGATAAACATATCGATTTTTATGTATTATTTGTTTTGTTATATTTTTAAATAGTGAAAGTATTAAGTTTTTCTTATGCAAATTTAATAATGCAAGGTGTCTTTGTATTGTGCGTGTGTTTTCTATGACGAATTCTTAGGTAATAATATGTTGTAAATATTACAGGTGGATATATTATTCTATTTTAAAGAGCGATCAAGGGACAGACCTTGACTTATTCTTTTGTAAAATATAATCTAGCTCATTGCTCCCTCATGGTTATTCGTAGTAGACTCGTTTCACTGGATTGTTGCTCCTGAATGGCGATTTTGGCCTGCGGTGTATGAATGGCATTTTCTGATGCGCTCTCGAAGGAGTCCCTTTCATTTTCTTTTGTTGCCTTCTCGCTTTTCTCCCTTTTTCTTTCTCTCTTTCAAAGTCAAATCTTACACAGAAATTCTCCGACAGGTAAAATAGTGGATTACCAATTTGAAGAAACAATTAACATTGTACAGTAAATATTATGATTATCTAAATTCATATTTTATTCTTTTAAATTCGATGAGTTAATATAGCATACCTTGTATGCATTCCTTCGTTATATATGTGTATGTGTTTCACGCTGCGTTATATTTCCTTCATTATTAGTTTCTTCATTGTTATCAGTTTCACTTTTCATCGTTTTCTTTTTTATATTGTTCTGTTTATTGCTCTTATTGTTAGGAAAAGTTTCCCAAAGCATAACAAACTTCTCTCTTCTCTCTCTCTCTCTCTCTCTCTCTCTCTCGTCTCTCTCCGTTGCTTCACATTTCTCGTCTCCACACTAGATTTCTTTACGCGGTGAACCAACGATCCATTGTCAGCTCGGGCTCAGTGGGTAGAAGTTGGGTAGGAGAGGAAGAATTGTTGCACTGTAGAATCGAATCCCCTACCGACAACTCGAAAGGAAATGAGGTGCCCCCGACAGGACCTATCCCAACCAAAAAGAAGCCACCGGACCGTGCGAAGGAGGAAAATCTTTCCTTACGCGAATCACGCGCGCGTCGTTGATGTCGACAACGCCTTGACCGCGTTTCTTCCTTTAGATGGAGTATCATATCATGAGATTAAGATATATAAAGTAATCTTCTGCGATGATACACTATTTTCTTAGCGTTATTTCATCGCACGAGTACCTCGCTTATATCGTGATAAAACTGCAGCATCAAAGATCTACAAATCTGTTAAATATACAAGTATTTTTATTGTTTTTATTTATTATTATTATTTTGTTAATTTGTAATAATAATTATTATTATATCTTTCTTTATCGGTGATACAAATGTGATTACGTCGTCTTTGTATGTACGCGCCGCGTCGATAGGAGGGATTAGATCCGCTTTAATCTTTTTTTTTTGTTGTATTTTGGGCGCGTGGCTCGACAAAGGCACGAGAGGTCTCGTGTAAGAACGAAAGCTGAACGAGAACTCACTTCGAGAGGTGTTTTGGATTTGCCAGGTGCAAAGAAACACGCGCGTAGCCGAGAATAGTATTACAGTAGTATTCTTACTACTGAGTGTTTCTCGCTGGTCAGGACGGGGTTGAGAGAAGAAAGATCCCTTCGGAGGATCACAAGTTGGCCATTCAATTTTCACGCTACCTACGAATTCGATGATAGAAAGCCGCACTCGGATCTAATAAAGTGGAATATTATCAACCTTACAAGAGGAGAGTTATTTTAAAGAGAAAAATAAATGTTGATTATTCAAAACCGAGCATGCGGTTTTAATTTAATTTTTAAGCTTAATTAACGTTTATATACTTAAATAATTTCGATAAACATCGCGTCAACTGCATTTAATCGGATATAAATTTATGAATTAGTCACATGTACATATATTAGACTCTTCTTTGCGTGCAATATGTAGGTTTTTTATGAGGTGAGAAAGAATCAGCTCTATTTTCTCCTATCGGCGAGATAACGAGGCATGGACCCGTAGTGACACCTGAGGTGTCGAGGCCATGACACGTTACGAGGGTTGCCGTGCCAGACATCCATCACTTCTTTGTATAGCTGCCCCGTGACACCTGGTTCTGCGTCCCCCATCTCCACTGTAAACCCCTACGATTTCTTTTTAACCTTTCTTCTACGGTCATGGTGGTCGTATCCATCTCCGAAAATTGTTCGAACTATGATATAGTTGGAGTCATAAACAAACGAACGTTTGTAGAAGTTCTAATAATTAATTATACTCTTATACGTGCAATTATATTCTTTGAATTTTATATGAGAGAAGGAATATCGTTGAAAGTTGATAAAATATCACAAATAATTTTCTAGAGCGACTTGAACTCGATTGACATTGATTAAACTAAGTATTAATTGATTAAATTATAAGAGAATTATTGATTAAATTATAATGACTGTATTTTCTTAATATATCTAAATCTTTAAAATTACCAACAATACGATTAAATTTGAAGTGTTTAAATTTTTGAAGTAATCAACATTATCGATGTATGAACCTGTATTTGCTGCAGCTAACCCCATGCAGCTAACCCCATGCAGCTAAACCCATGCAGCTAAACCCATGTTAAAAACAAACGGAGGTTTATTCAACCTTAGGAAATATTTGAAGAATAAAGCCTGATTTTTGGCGAAAGTCACTGGGAGTCCCTCGATTACTTGCTTCAGTGGTTTTGAAAAAAAAGGCAGAAGCAACCAGTCGATCTTTTACTCAGAGGTCGAGGGACCCCTCATTGAGAACGTTCGCTAAATCCAGGTGTCCTGCGATGTCCTCGAACCTCCATATTTCACTCATCTCATCAATGGTGGGGAGGAAGTTATGTGCAGGTGTGCAGAATAAGCAGAATAATGCAGACCTCGGGCAATAAAGAGGATGCACGGAACGAAAGAGAAACGAAGTGTGGGCGGCGAAACGAATTTTCAAACGTTGATCTCATACCGTTTTTCTTAAAATCGTTGGTAAAGCTTCCGAAAGCTAAGACCGATTAGGTGCACCTACTGTGAAAGGGCTGACACGCGACTGACAGCGAAATACGCAGAAACTTATTGTCGTTTTCGTGATGATGTCGGCGTATTTTGCCGTATTGTGTGCAACGAAAAATTCGAATCCTTAATTTTTTTTATTTATTTAATAATCGCAAAATTTTTGCAACACATTTTACATTTTATCATTGAGATTGCATTAAGTATAAAAAATAAATAAGAATACTTTAAAATTTATTTTGTAACACAACAGCATATTCGAAGCTATAGACACCAGGATTAAAAAATTAGTATGTAATGCTTTATAAATTTAATTGCTATTATCATCGAGTTGGCCGAAACATTTCAGGAAGGTATCTTACGGGGGAATATCGATCGATCGACACCTCTGGTGACTCGACCCGTCGACATATAAGCGCGGCATTGCTTCGGGGATGGTCGGAGAGAACTCGTCGATAGCCACCGACAGAAGGAGGCGGAACCTCTCATTAATAACCGGTGACTCGGCGTTTATATAAATAATCCTACGCGGTCGCAGGCACTCACCTGCGATTCGGTCGATCGCTCACTATCTTGACGTGAAAGAAGCTTCTCCCCCTACGGTTACGACCGATCCATTCGCCGTCTCCGTCGTACTCTTCACGCTCGCTCGCGTGTCTACTCTCTCCTTTTCTGTTCCTGCTTCATTTTCCCTCTTCGGATCGCCACCGCCTCCTTTTTTTTCTCTCTCGTTCGTAGCTTCTTTTTCTTGCGGATTCTTCAATCGGCATTCCGAAAACCACTAGAGCAGGGTATTTTTCTTGTTACTGTTGAGTTTATGAATGCCTGCCTACGACGTCCGGTCATTTCTTTCGGCAGCTACGTTTTGACTCTAGAATACTTACACTAATGCTTTAACTAGTTTAACTGACACTCCAAAATCGAGGCACGCAACTTTTTCACCAGCTTCTTAAACGAATATAATTTTTAAAAATAATTTTTTTATAGTAAAATTGTTTTTTATTTTATGAATAGGAAGTAAGAATGGGGCATTTTTTCTAAATAATTAGTCTATAATTTGATGTTGAATCTCTATATTTTTTTATTATTTCAGAATTTTATATGAAAAGTTAGCAAATATATTTTTAATGATTACTTGGATTCACAGCGTGTTGAGTTATCGAAAAGGATAACTACTATATCTTGTAAGTTATGGGATCGAGAGATGGAATGTTACGGAATTCCGAGAGTGCGAAAAGAAACATTAAAATTATTTTCCGTGGTGTGATGTGCGTCTTCGTAACGGCGTAATAAAAGTTTCCATTCTTGCAAATGGATAAACTTTATTCGCGAAAGTTTCTGTCGCGAACAGGAGAAGCGACGTCCCTTTCCGCTCCCTGCTTCGGTATATTGTCCCCATTTGGTCCATCCGCGCATATACTTTGGGTGGCGCAATTATTACTTGTCCGCTTTATGATGCGAGTAACACTGACCGGCGAATGAAGGAAGAAACTTGAAATACAGAGAGCCGCAAAAGTTCGTCACAAAAGATTACGGCAGCGGAATTGGACGCAAAAATTTTATGAAAACTTTAAAATTTGATTTTCTGCATAAAATTGTTTTACAAATTTTTATTCTTATTAAATCAAATTAAAAAAGAAATAAATTTTTATGCTATTACAATCGATTATTTTTGCTTGACATTTATGTCAATATTTGTGATATTTGTTGCAAATAAAAAATTGTTTATATACTGGATCATAACATATCACAAATGTTAAGAGAGATATTGTACGTACCAGATTGCAATTAATTTTTAATGATATATCTTTATATTATCGTTGATTGTTTAGGATTGTTATGTGTGCGCATCTTTGTATACAATTTCACTTTCATTCACGCCGTCATTTCCTGGTGCGTCGGAGGAGGTGCGCGCGGGTCGATCGTATCGTAAAATATTTAACGAGGCAGTTTGGCGAGACGTCTTTGTAAACGGTATGAATATCGCAATAAAATATATATGTATATGTTTATATATTGGTATAGCGACGAAATATAAATTCAACGAGCTTCCGTCCCGAGATGTCGGCTCGTTTCTTGCCCTTTCGCCGCCTTGCCTTCGCTCGTTGTGGTTGCCTGTGAAATTCCATAAAAGATACGATCGAGGCATAACGCAGATAATTTCTCTTCATGCTCGGCATAATGCTTAATTTTAGTTCCTGCTGTCTCTCACACGCCCAATGCAACCCCTTTTCCTGTCTTCGTATCCATTCTTGTCAGATTGTAATATTGTACATGTGTAACATTTCAAGGATTGTTATCTTTATACGTATTTCTCTTTATTGTTTCAGACGGATCCCGACTGTTGCAAATCATTGACGAAGGATGATCAACGATTGGTGAGTCTTATGACATAAATTTTCTTTCTATTTTACATTTTTGCGATTTTCGTGTTGTTCTTTGTGTTTAAGGGGTAATTATTGTAATATTATACTGATGCATAAATTTAAAAAATTTGACTAAGATTTCGTTTTATGAACTTTTATTTTAATTTATGTTTAGCATATTTGGAATAAAATTTTTGATATAAAATTATTAGAGTTTATCAGATGCCGCGGTAGTGGTAGTGGCATACTAATAAAAATGTGAAATTGATCTTGATTTAAAATGATTTATCCCTTTTTCACGTTTATTGCATTGTTCATATACAGATACAGAAATTTGCATGCATGAATGATCTCGAATGCTCATATCTTCTCCATCCACGAATATCGCATATAGAAGCGTGCATGAAAGTATTTGCGAGGCTGCCAAGGAAATTAAATAAGAGATCACCAATTGTGCAGCCATAAACTCAAAAAGACGTGCGATTTTGCATATCCATTCAGAACCTATTAATTCTTTAGTTTTCATCTTATTAATATTATTACAAAGTAAAAATACAGTTTAAGGCTCCTGGGTAGTCACCGCAGCCATATTAGATTCGTGACGTCAGAAGCGAGAAATGACACGCCGAGAATTCTTGCGTGCCATTTCTAAATAAAATAATAATTTAACAAAGTAACACTCTAGATCGCTTTAAGACACCTGTAAAATTGTCCGAAAACTATGCTTTTTCCTTGACAGGTTATAAACAATCGTTAAATCAACCGTGAAGCGAAGCCTAATTATGCGAGAAAACACACGGTTGACAGCTGTCTGTATGAGTAGAAAATACTGCTTCTACGTTGGGCTTTCTCTGCTAATCTTAGTTTTCGCGGATAATTTTACAGGTTTCATGAACACGTCACATATCACAGCACTAACATTTAACGAATATTAACGAAATGGCACGCAAGAATAAATTGGGTAGTCAACATGTCATTTTTTCACGTCTAATAGTTCATCGATTCTCCACCTAAGACGCTGCATGAGAATTTCTGTCATATGGACATGTCGGTAACGGTACTAAGCTATATATATTCTGTATTTATCGCGTTTATTTTTTTGTAAACAAATTTTTGAATTATAAATTAGCATTTTGTATGTTATTCAGTAATTTACTTTTATCGTATCAATTGATTAGGTCAAACTGTTACACTATTTACTTATACAATAAATCGACTAGGTAAATTCGACTAGGTTTTTATTCCTACCACAATTATGTCGCCACTGTCAACGCGGAGTTCACGGCTACGGGACCAGGAGCCTCTTATTACATTATTGGACTAGATATAACAAAAAAATATTCAAATCTTTTTTATTCTAACGTACAACTCTAATTTAGAAAATAAATTACGGGAGGAAAAGAGTAACGTGCAATATAATTAAATTTTTATGCGCGTTTGTCTTTTTTTTCTCAATGATACATCAATTTTCGAAATCTTCGTCTACCGCGTCGATTTGCAGTGCATAAAGAGCAAGAAAAAGAATAAAGAGGTAGAAAGAGATTGCTAGGCTGGGGGCTGGTAGGAAGGCGGTAGAGGGAGGTTGGTCGAGGCATACTCCGAGGGTGGAAGAGCATCCCTCTTGATGGCGTCACCTCGAGGGCCCAATTAGCGCCAGCACGAGTGTCATTTCGTCGCGGTTTCCGCATACTGGCTGTCGTTGACTGGCGTTTTCTGCCAGTGGTTTCGTTTCTTTCACGTAGGCAGTTATACGTATAGCGTGCGTGATGAGGCGGCTGCATTTCCCGGCACGCTGGGCCCCCGTAGGCTCCTTGTATCCGATCGTCCCCTGCCCCTCGGCTCCGCACGCCCTCGGGGATCTTTTTCCTCTTTTATTCGCCGCGTTCCACCTTTCGGTCCCGCCGAGCGCATTATCCAATTTTCTACCAGATATTTCATGATATGATAATTGGACATTCAACGCGAAGCGCCACCCCTCCCGTCTCGGCCGCTTCTCGTTCGGTTTTCAGAACGAAGGACGGTTGAATTATATCTCTCGGGGTAGATAGCGCGAGAAACTAGGCGGAGAGGAGGACAAGCTGCAACGATATGCCCCGCGAAATGGTGCCGGTTATCAATAGAAACATTTCCCATCGGCGCGAAACTCGTAGATAGTGCGTGTTTTATCCTTTCTTTCTCATTTCTCTTTTTTCTCCTCTCCTTTTTTTTCTTCTTCTTTTTCTTCTTCTTCTTCTGCTTCTCTCTCTCTCTCTCTCTCTCTCTCTCTATTCATCTTTATCTCCATCTTCATCTTTTTTCGTTACTTGTCGCGGAGCACGTTTTCTTCCCTTTCATTCGCGTTCTGCTCAACTCCTCGGTTATTTCCATAACGACACTTTATGCAACGTTAATTATTGTCGGCGTAATGAGCTCGAGGAAGTCTTCCAAGATGCAGTTTCGCCGCACTTCCTCCTCCCATCTCTTCCTCGCTACGTCGATACCTTTCTCTTTTCCACTAGTTAGCAGCACCGGAGTGTCAAAGGGCTCCTCTCTCGTCATTCTTGGAACGGATACCTCGTGAATTTCCGCATCGCCGCGCACTTCCACGGAGCTGATCTCGTTAAGAGACTCGTTTGCTCACGCCCCGCCCGCTCGCGCCTTGTTAGCGTGTCTCGAGGAGTTCGCCTTCATTTTTCCTCGCCGAGATTGGTGACCCTAGATTACTGAAAATGCTATTTAACACGTTAATGTTCCTCGTCGCGATGTGCCATTTGCACGGTCGAAACGGATAATTTTAACGTAATACAAAAATACGCGCAAGCGATATAATTTGCAATTCTTAATTGACTTTTTATACAACTTTTTGCTTATTTATATCGATCTTGTCCGGAACACGGCAATTTCAGTTAACAAGTTTATAAATTACGGCAGATTGCTGTGCGTTTAATTAAATTATTAATTATTTCATCAAAATTTTTACCGCGTCCGAAAATTTACGAGAGCGCGAAATAATCTGGCGTGGACGGTGAGTTTACGTTTGTTCCGCTGCACCCGAGGATAAACGCAAAAACCGTGTAAAAACAGGACGAAGTAGTCGAAAGGGGAATCGTACAATACCGTCGTTAGGCCCAGTACAGCGAACGACAACTCTTTCCCGCTATACCGTGTATCGAGTGTCATTCAATTGCGCATCCCAATTAAATAACAGGCAAAAGGGCGACATAGCGTCGTGAAGCGTCTCGGCGCCCCCTAATTGCGAGTTTGAAGGAGGTTAAAGCATTCACAGAGGAAAATGAGAAAGAGGACGATGTACAACAATCGGTTGAGAGGGGCATTTGATTTCACGATGAGTTGTTTCGCAAGCAACAAATGACACCTTGTCGATATTTCTAAAATCTTTTTTTTTTTTAATAATTATTTGACATAACTTTTTTCTTTTAATTTTTAATGTATATTTATACATAATATAATATATAATTATACATATCGTGAAAGTATAAATGGCGCAAAATAAAACTCGATGCAATTAGAAATTTATAACAAAGCTGTTTTTGTCGAAAAAGTTTTGTCAAGTTTTTGCACAACAATGTATATGTTTTAGGCAATATAAACTCGCTGAACAGAAAGAGAGCTCGATACTTAGTATTTTAATTATTCTGTCTTTTGTAAAGAACACTTGCCTAAGTTCGGGCATAACAAGTTGCTTAGGCGCGTTTGTGCGTGTTTCCAATGTTTCCGCGTGCACGCATCGAGATGTTTCGAGATCTGCCGAGTTTTTCTCTCGCCCATATTCTTGACAGTGCGAACTTTTAACGGTAGGGTTGTTGCGTGCGCATAAAGGGCGAAATCGTGACTCGTAAGGGGTGGCACGATTTTGCGCTCTCGTCGCTTTCGACTGTTTCGGAAAAAAAAGATTCGCCAGTTTCAGCGAAAACCGACGTGGGTTAGGTCTTTCAGCTTGCGACTTGTAGCACGCTTGCGCGCATCTGTACGCGGAGATGCTGCAGGGTGTCTCTTGTGCGCTATTAAAAGGTAACGTAATTAGCACAGGCAAACGAACTAATTACCAGAATGCGAACGGCAAGCGGAAGGCACAAAAGGACGCCCCTCGCCGCTCCCCCCGCTTTTCCAGTCTCTGCGGATTCGTCTGTCTCTTCTCTTTTCTTCGTTGTCCGTTTGTTGCTCATGTTGTAGACGCATCTGTTCCGTGTCGATGCGATCGTGTGACGACGATAACGATGTTGTTGACGATATTGATATTTGTTTCACGACTGACGAGTGATATGAACACAACCACGAGAATCGAAATGTTAATTAAAAGCTGTACTGTATGGAAATCGAAAAAGAGAGCAATGCGAGCGGGAATTTCCGAGATAAAATTTATAGTTTAATTACAGATTAATAATGACTTTATGAATATTGAGAGATGTGATTAACTCTGCTTAATCTTCTATTAAATGCTAACGAATCAACATAAAATCTCGAGAGAATGAACGACCGCAATTGGCTCCCAGTCGCAAGACTGCTTTCTATCGAGCTTTTGTTAAGCTATTCTAGCAATTCTGCGTCCATAGCGAAATGTTTCTCGGAGAGCGCTTAGTCGTCCTTCGTACCGCGAAAGGGTTAAGGTGTAGTAGCGTCGTGCGCGAATGATCGTCGTAGCGAGACGACAGCGAGCGGGGTCGCGCGGAGACAGGCGTGTAAAATGGAAACGTCGTAATTAGTATGCGCGTCCGCACATTATGCACGCAACGGCACTCACTTCGCAACCACTTTCTGCAGCAGCGGCAGTTCGCGGCAGCGAGCGCGCGGGAGAGAAGAAGAAGCGTCGCGACGCGTAAGCGGGCGTTGGAAACGCGGTGTCGCGGTTCGCACTTATGTTCACCGAGTACACCTCTGGGTCGGAAACAGAGACTGGGGCGCGTCCCTTAATGCGCGCGTATGAACACCGGAGGAGGACGACGGCATGGTTCCGTTGCATACACGCTTCTGTGCGTGTTCGTGCGCGATGTTGTCCCGAGTACCGCGCTGCGCGGTCACATGACACGCATCGTGAACACGACACATCGTGCCTCGCGACGCGAAAATATTCGCGTACTCTTCGTACTCACACTGTCACTGTACATCCGCGAATTTTCATCAAATTTCATCTAATTTCACAGTGTGCAAATTATTTCTCAACATTTTCCTAATCTGGATAATACTTTCAGTTACTTTCTGTGATTCTGTAAAATAGCAACGATAAAGCATTAGGTTCATCTTTGTCTAAAATCATGCTTTTTAATATTAAATTTTTTTATTGTCATAGTTCATAATTATATTGTTATCGTGAAGATTGCTAAATAATAGATTTTTGATTTTAAGCAAACAATCTTCTGTATCTAGAGTTTATCCTACGATGAGACGTGTTTTACAAGCTCCTTTCTGTTGGTGATTTACTTCTCCCGTTACCCTTTCGTTCATGCGAGAGGGACCGATGTGAGGTCCGGCGTGAATTAAACGCTATAATTCACGCGCGAGTTTTCATACTTAATGAGAGAACGCCGCGTCATCATCCCGCGCCATGTGCGCGTCTTCGCAGGCAGCCTCGACTCGCGCGCGTGCACGGGTCCATAGAAGCGATAAAAATCGCTTTGTAACGCGACTCTATCTATCATACGATTCCGTCGACTGACGTTCTCCGCATGACGAAAAATCTTGTTTTCGTAGTAAGGAAAATCGCAGCGTAAGCGGACGTCGATTTGTACGTTGTGGATGCTCCTGCGCGTAATAAAATGTTTTTTTAAAGAAAATATTATGAAAGAAAGTACGAAAATGATTAGATAAAACATCAGCGATAACATTTTTATCTGACAATCACTATAAGCGTTGCTAATTTTATTGCTGACAATATTTTAATGATTAGTTGATCGATCAAAGGATTTTTCTAAGCACGCTGCAACCGTCCGTATCCAATTTCTTTGTAAAATCCTTCCTTGTCTCTAGTAATTGCGGGATGGGACGGATGGCGCGCTAAAGATACGCTGCAGCGACGCGAAGGGAAGAGAAAAGGGAGGCAGCAGACGACTTTGCGAAGACAACGCTCTCGACGAATACCTTCGGTACTCCCGGTTGTTAATCGTTGGTTGCACCCTTTCAACCCTGCACTCCTTCCTTATAGAGCGTTTTCTCGCGCCCACGCCCTATACTCGTCCATTAGCCTCGTCCCGTCGACGAGGACGTATCCGCCGCATCGTCCTCGTTCCCGGTTTCGCCCTCTGTTTCGTCGTCGCATGCGTGTGCGTTCGTGTGTGCCTGGAAAAGTTAGGATAACGAGCGCGGGTAGGCGTGAAGAGCAAGCGAGCGACAACCGGCGCGTTGTTTCGCATCTTTCGCGAGTACGGGAGCGAAACTTCCGTCTTGTACCCGACGATTCTTCGACATTTCGCGCACGGTCGGCCCATATTCACTCGCAGGGCTTATTAGGTACGAGTCGATGAACGGAGGAGGGTGAGCGAAGTGTTGAAACAAAAAGTGCCTAGCGAAGGTCGCGCGGATATGAGAACCTCTTTGAATTTCTTACAATGAAAGCACCGAGTCGCGATATTATTCATTCATGACACGAGGAAGCGTTAAATATAATGATTATTCGTTATGTTGTCGTATATTGCGTTCCGATAAGTCAAAACTTGAAAATTCAAGCGTTGTCAGAGCGTTAGAGATTTACAACTTGATGCGTTAATTTTTGCGTTTATTGCGCATTGTGCATTACGGAAATTTCAGCAGTCCTTTTGCGCTCACTGCTTCTCCCGTTATTCCTCTTCGTCGCGCGCGACTTTACTTCCCCTGACTTCTTCGGTTTCTTCAGCCGGTACCGCCCCTTTCTACGGCCAGCGACACTTGACTCGACTCAATCCGACTGGCAGCAGCCCGGTGCTTTCTGGGACATTCGGCAGGAACGTTGGCAGACCGAGGGCGATTCTCAGGAAAGGAATGCGAGACGACAGAGGTCTATAGCGTTCGAGCTCAGGCAAAGAGCAGGTCGTCGTAAATGCGAAACCGGCGTGTAGGATGTACGTGTATGTACCTTGTGTTCGCGTGGCCGTGTGGGCGTACGTACACATATATAATGTCGCCTTGCTCGAGCCAAGCCCGAGGGGTTTACGAACACAATAGTTTGAAATATTCGAGCGCCCTGGCAAGAAGTTGCCCTCGCGCCGGTAATTAACGAGTTAAAGTTCGGCGTCGCGACGCTACCTCGCTCTCTCTTGCTTTCTCTCGCCCGTGTCTCGCATCCCGGCGTCCTCGTCGTGGCTGTAAGACTCCCGGCACCCATTAGCCGAGTGCCACGCTACGGAGAACTCTCCTTTTGGCCGCCAAGAAAACCGAGCGTCACCCCTTTCGCCCCGTCGCGTCCTGGAAAATTATATCGCTGTCCCTTGGCTGAGCTTTGGCAGTTGTTCGCGTTTGCTTTTATTTTTGCCGTCGCGCTGCTAATGCCTTGCACAAGCGTTTCTCTATGGTCTATTCGTTTGTCGTTTTATGTCACATATTTTTCGTGCTATTAATTATTTCTTTAGATTCTGGAAACATTGCTTTAACTATTAGGACAAAAAAATATCCTAATTTTATACATCTTTCTTATGACACTTATTAAAATATTAAATATATAAATACTTTTGCCAAGAAATCTGTTTCTTTTATCTTACAGATATTAATGGTTTGTAAGAACGAACGATTATAGTTCGTAAGAACGAGTATAGAAACATATGGAATATACGAACTGTTTGTTTACACACAATTTATGTAGACATCGTGTAATCTATGTAGATAACGCTAACAGAGGCTGTGATATCCCCTTTGTTTCCGAACTAAGGCTT
Organism: Linepithema humile; assembly: GCF_040581485.1. Lineage (NCBI taxonomy): Eukaryota > Metazoa > Arthropoda > Insecta > Hymenoptera > Formicidae > Linepithema > Linepithema humile. Next base: position 35,133,408 of record NC_090128.1, read on the forward strand.
TTGTTCAAACAGATTAGACTTAAATCAGAATTGTTCCCTCGCGCAAATTTAACTACAAAAATAATTACATGTTTATTAACATGTGTAAATGAAATGTAAGTTGCAATTCCACCTTCTTGTTGCATATATTGGGAAAAAATTTTAGAACAAAGGAAGGAGAATAGAATAAAACTTGTAATTTCTCGCCTATGGCGAATTATGCTGGAAATATCACCTTATCGCGAAGACTGCGTGCTATATATGTACGTATATAACTGACTCTCGAGATAAATCGACGAAGTTGGCTGGTATTAGACAAAGTAACTTGCCAATGGGACACGGGTTTTGAACTAAGCGGGGGTTGAGAGGATAGAACGGAGGGAATTCGAGTTGCCCGGCGACAACTCGAGTCCCCTTGGAAACTGTTCCTCCATGGCGTGGACATTCGTCGAGAATCCCGGAACTTTCTCTCTCTCTCTCTCTCTCTCTCTCTCTCCTTATACATATGTTCTTAGGTATGGCGTTTGAGCGACTCGCTACTTTAATAAATACTATTTCCGGAGGCAGACGTTTTCACGGATGTTTTATAATAATTAATTATAATACACATTTAAAATATAATATTAAAATTTAATTTGAGATAAAAAAGAATATCTAAAATAGTAGCAGATATAAATTTTATTATGATTTAATTTATTTTTAAAATTTACGTCCGACGAACGAGAGTAAGCTACACCAGTTAAGCAGCTCCCTTTTTGCGCGTAGGGCAGAGGTCGTGGACCAACTTACTAATAGAAATAATAGTGTACCCGACCCTGGATTAAAACATCACGCCATCTCGCCCGCCCCCCATCTTAAATGTATGCAGATCGCATACCCTCGCTGTATACACACGCGCGCGTCCACCAGGAACTCGAGTATTTATGTATTCAAATCCCCGCGCTCATCGAGTGGGACGTTTGTTGGCTTTTCTAATAGAACCGTTTATTCTTGCATTAGCATATGCACATACCGCTCGGCATCGCATATGCGATACGTCGAGATTCGTCCAAGAGCGTGCGTACACACACGCTGGTATATCGATTATCATTGTCTCGCTTCTATATTCCCCCTGCGATCTGCATTCTACCCTCGCGATCGTATGCTGGGTTGATGGAATAAGCGGTAAGAAGTTTTGATAGAATGTTTAAATATGGAACGCACAAATTAGTATTTGAAGTATTTAATTAAGAATTAGTTATAATTCGTCGTTGAAATTCGAGAAATCTGAAATCTATTATTTTTATCATGTTTATACTTTAAATTTCTCAATATGTATTATGCCATATGTGCGCGTGAATTATAAAAAAAAAAAACTGTAATCGAATTTCGTTAAATAGTTTCAATTATAAATTTTTACAACATTTTTAATCGAGAGTAACCGTATGTAACTCGCGTTGTGTGTGTGTTTCTTAATTTTATTGAATCAACGATTATCTTGTGTAATCAGCGAAGTATAGTCAATTACATAAGCGATATAAAATTAGTCATCTTGTTTTTATTTTTGAACGAAGGCAGCTCGGGCAAATATCCGTAGATATCAATCGTCCGAAAGAGTGCGAGCGTCGGAGAGGAGAGAGATCTTGAGAGAGAAAGAGAGATAGAGAGAAGGGGCGAGAGACACTCGGGCGGTAAACAAACTGTCTGAAACACTCCGGGACGCTCCATTCCATTCGAGAACCCTGCGAGCCCCGTAGGTCCTCTCGACGGGCATTATCTCTACATATTTAAGTGCATGACATGAAGACTGCTGCCCCCCTTTCTCTCCTGGCCGTCCTCGTGGCCTCTACTGCCCCCTCGGCCCACTCCTCACCCTTGCCTCCCCCTGTCCGCTCCCACCGTCGGTGTCCTCCGCAAAAGCCATCCCCGCCGTCCGCCGCGACGGCTCGAGCTCTCCTAGAAGTCCTCGTTTCCCGGCCGCCAACGCCGTCGCCACCGCCGCGCTGCCGCCGCCGCCGCCGCCGCCGCCGCTGCTGCTGCTGTTGCTGTCATATGCAGCCCTGGGCGGGTCATCAGATACTACAGCTTGGATAGCAGTGAACGGAACACGCAAGCGGCGCATGTGCGCTGCACAATCGCGTACACCCGTAGATAGAGCGACTTGCATACGTCATCAGCTAGCCGCGTGTCGGAAGACGTAAGAAGAAGAGGGGCAGTGTGTCGGTATGTAGGGCGATGCGGCGAGATGTGAATCGCAGTAGCCTTGTACGAGCAGCGAATCCAGATTCTCACTTCCTGTCACGTATAATCGCATAGTTAGAGATGTTCAGATAGTTTATTCATCAGTCATCATATTTGTTGTTATTTTGCAATTGAACGATATTACGCCGCACCAGAGTTATGCATATATGCGCTGTTATGTTTGACAACTATAATAGCAGTTTTGATAATCATATAAAGAGTTATAGCGCCGTGTTTGCGTATTTTTCAATCACTCTTTATTCGGGGTTCCATTTTCCCCCAATTTTCGGCGCGCTTTTGATACATATCAAAGTGCGATTTTTATCGCCAGGCAAATTCGTACGAAATGCCGGTCAGGATCAGCGAACCGTCGAGAGTGGTCGGTTATATAGACGACGATCGTTGGAAGGAAAGTACAGGCAAGAGCGCGAAAGGGCGAGAAAACTCGCGAAAGAGAGAGAAAGAGGTCTCAATACCGATTGAACGATTCCAGGTCGTTTAGCATTCCATCGACAATCCGAACCATCGACTACCGACAGGAAAGTGAGAGTCCTTCCTCCAGCCTCTCCGTCGCTCTTCTCTCCCCCTCCGTCGCCCTCTCGGAGCTATTATGCCCGTTCCTCGTCAGCTGACTGTTGATCGGTTCTATCGCTCTTTCCGTCATTCGCGACCGCGTGGCTTCTCGTCTTTTTCTACGCCTCGTCGAACGATCTCCTCCTCCTATCCGGATTCTAAGTCCCTCGTCCTCTCGTCGCGCGCCGCCGCCGACACTGCGAGCATCGAGAGTGACGTCGAGGGCGCATTGTCCGGATCTTCTGGGAGACTGGAATATCCCGCAGCCACCTCCTGTCCTCCACTTCCTCGGGAAACTCCCCGAGATGACACCGACGAGAGGCAGTCTGTCGAACGTCGATACCAAAGTTTCGGGTCCCAGCGATTTTTCTGTCTTCGAATCGATTCGGAATGTCTGATACGTTTCTAGATTCTCCCAATCTCAGACATTTCGCGAATTTCGGAGACCGCAATCTCACAATCTTAGTACTTTACAGATTCATGTGTTTAAAAACGTAAAATATCTAAATTTATATAGCGTCGATATTCATTGTTTTTATTCTCGTTTATGAAAGCTCAACGTGTACAGCAGTTACAACTGTATTTCGCGGTCGGCGACATACACCGAGCATTCGGATATTAACGCGCGGCTTGATAGACTCTCATTACAAGCAGCGGTGCGCTTCGGTTTGATTTTCTGACGAGCAATAATTACCGCGCGCTGAAATTACGATTAAACGTGCCGCGGAGCTGAAAAAATCGCCGCGATTTCGGCACGACCGCGCCGCGCGTCAACGTCGACGTGACCGTTGGGCATTATGCGCGGAATGAAATTGCGATTACATGTGGCCCGGCGTATTGTGCGGTTGGTATTTCGTGACGCGAATCGTTAAAAACGTATCGGCATTGTGTTATAGGCGAGACTGGAAAAAAAGGGAGGGAGAGAGAGAGAGAAAACTGGCGCTGCTGGCGTCCCGTATTTTATATCGCGTGCCGATGTCGCGGCGGTGTTTTGCATCAACGAGCGTAACGAGCCCGCGTTGGTTTATTAAACGTTCCGGCCCGTAACTTATTGCGCATACGACTAATTATTTTTGTGAAAAGCTATCGTGCTGGCCAAAACCACCGGCGACATTTCGACGTTTAATTAATGCCGGCGCGGAGCGCGTTGATACGAATCCGTGAACGGCGCGACGAAACGAAATTCCTGATGTATCGGTCATGGTTTTTAATGAATTTTCCTGGCAGAATAACAATTTATTCGACAAAGTATAACATAAACTTTCGCAACTTTTATTATTTTTTGTTAATTTTATCTTTTTTTACATTACTTTTTCAATTTTTTCACTTTTTTAATTTTTTAAATTTAATAAGAGAGTATTATAATTTTAATGTTTTGTTTGGAATTAACTGAATAAGCTTTTATTATCCTGTTTACCCATCTAATTAGATCGCAAATCATGCAGAAGCTTCTAATCAATATCGTCGCGGATATCCTTAATCGGCGGTTTACATTCATTGTCCGACGTATATTTCGCATAAAATTTATATCGCTCCCCTTTCTTTACGAAGCGATCCTCGCGACGTCGCCGAAAATGTCTTCCCACCTATTTTCACACAGCTCGCGGTTAACGCGCGCTATGCGCATCGGTAGGACGAGGATGAGAGGGGAAGGGGTGGCCCCAGAGTCATTTAATTTTGTTTATGCGAGCACTTTGGAAGACGTAAACACGGTATCTCAATTCACCGGCGTAATTTTGCCCCACCCGGCCGGGCCAGCTGGCTGTGTTACGATTATGGCGTAATCATATCGGATTGTTATTATGGCTGATGGCCCGGCTGTGGGGTTGCTGCCGCGGTGGGGTGGGCAGGCTTATCTTTGAAATACGCTGATAGGCCATCCTCTCTCGAACTCGGCGCACTCTTCTTCTCTCGCGGGAGAAGACGCTCGGCGCTCCTTCTTTCCCGGCTTCCTTGTCGCCCTTCTTCCTTCGCGCCGTATCCTCGATGGTCGCGCGCGCGCCATGGCTACGCTTTATCGCGGCAGGGGCGCGAGAAATTGCCTAAGGATCCGGCCTCCTTCCCTCGATTTTTCCTTGCATTCGTTTTATCTCGGCCGAATTTTCAATTCGCGCCACGAATTCCCGATTTTCGTGCCGACGCACGTCGTCGTCGTCGTCGTCGTCGTCGTCGTCGGAAAGAACACTTTCCTTGATTGACTGATAAGAATTTCGGTGATCGGTGCTTTTGGAATTGTGCGAAATATTTGACAGAGTTTGTTTTATGTATATTAAAAGATGTGGTTGATGCTACCACGATTGTTAGGTCTGTTGACAAAGAAGTAATTTTATATTTGTTTTCTCTGTTATTTTATTCATATATATATTGACAACGACAGATTCAATTTAATATTGTGATTAAATGTGCGAGCGCGGGAGACGTGAAGTGCCAGTAATTGCTCTGTAAAGACGTTAGCGCGTAAAAGTAATGTTAGGAGTCGCGGCAAACACAACGCAAGGACCCGCCTCCTCGGCCGCAAATCCGGACTCTTCGGGGGTCGCATTGTTCCCGATCCTGCCGCCGTCGACATCATCAACGTCCTCGTCACGGTGACGTCCGTATTAGACATTAGACTACCAAATAAGTGGGTACGTTCTGCAGGGGGGGTCGACCGGAGCGATCACCCCCATGTGGCACCCGCATGCCGCCCCCTGGGGGATGCAATCAGAACGTTTCAATCAACGGTCGCTCCGTGAGCACGGGACGTCGAGGAAATCGGTTGGGTGGTGGTAGTAGTAGTGGTAGGAGGCGGGGAGGAGATGGGGTGAGCCTCGTGATTACTCTGATAACCAGCGTGCATTAAATCTTGGACCGAAGAGGGCGGAAACCCCTTCCGTCCTTTGTCGCCGAGTGGTTTTAAGGCGGTGAGTCACGGGGCGCGTTTTAAAGTGGTTGCGAGGGTTGCGATCTTATCGCGATATCTTGTAACGACGCATGAGATTTTTACAGTAATTGGTCGGTCCGCTCGCTGATTTTACACAAGCTTCACTTTTCTGCGCGATTATTTCAGAATATAGATTGCAGAAATATATATCAAATATTGAAAATTGCGTTTCTACAGATTAATCGCGCACTGGAACAATTTAAAGTTAAGTAGAACAATCAATAATTACGACGATTGCGAAAATTGCGTGAAAATTGTGCGAATTAGTTTTAACGTGAAGGAAGCTACGTCTCAGTCTTTAACCTGGATTGACCGGCGCGCAATACGAGTTAAAAACTGAACGATAACTTACAGAATTTTATCGCGTTATAGATCGCGTGACAGGGTTCGGACGGTCTCGCAAAGAACCGCTCGCAAAATAGCCGACGAGTCGATCGGTCGTTCGGTCTGCTGATCCGCGATTTCGCCGGCCCTCGCATACGCGCGCCCATACGCGTGGGCGCGCTCGTAATCCGTGTGGACGCGAATGAATGGCGAATGAATGGGGCGCGGAGCGAATGACGAAAAGTTAATCACGGCTCACCATATCGTTGCGCGCCGGGTTTTCGGGGGTGTATCGGGTGGTCGGGGAGGCGGGCGGGCGGGGTGTCCCCTTAATTCTCTTGATTACATGGGCGTATCTCGATCGCGGGCTCCGCGCACGGAGTGAACCCTAGGCACGGTACTGCGTCTCTTTAGAGTCATACACTACCGATGAGCTCTTTCTCTCTCTCTCTTTCTCTCTCTCTCTCTCTGTCTGTCTCTCTTGTTTCCTTTCTCCCTGGTATCCTTTTTTTCCGTTTTCTGTCCCGCTCTCTTTCAATGGCAGTCCATATGGCGAAGTTTGTTTTGTGTGCGCTCGTAGTGCACCGTTACGAGACAATTACGGTGCACCGTTATGGCGAGTCATCTCGTCACGAATGGTCGCTTTGAAATGATTAGTCGGTGACTAAATCGAGAGCAAAGCGAGAACATCATAATCACGCTCATTGAAATATTGCTGTGATTTAAAGTCGCACATTTGCGATAAGAATTAAACAAATGAATTCTCCGTACGTATATAAATTGCACGAATAAGTGCACTGCGTGTAGTTTTTATGTAGTAATTTTTAATCGTTTCCAGCCATAATTATTTGTATAAAAAAATGTGATTTTTACATGTAGCAATTAATTGTCAATACACATGACGCTGGAAATGTGCTAGTAATTGTTACGCGTAACAATTGGAGTGCGACGATGACTAGATTAACTTACGTGATTCTTTCATCAAACGACATATCGAGACGCATTTCGAAGCACGGATCGGCAGGTGCTATCCAAAACTCCTGGCGCGAGGACGAGGGCGGCGAAGGGCTTGAAAACTTTCGAGGGGGTAACTCGATTTCAGAGATTGTTCTATTGGTAGTGAGTGCCAACCGGCAAAGTGAATTGTAAAGTAATTGCATAAGATTAGTAGCGCCGGGCGCGGAAGGCACTCTGTCGGTTACTTCCAGTTCAATGAGTCTCAACGACTTTACTTTGATTCGTTCCTTCTCTCTCTCTTTCTCACTCTTTCTCTACTCTTTCTCTTTTCCTTTCGCTCTTTTCTGCCTTCGATACTGCCCTCTACCCCCAGCTTCCCCCTTCTCTCAACTGTCGTTTCTATCCTATCTTCCCGTAGTCTTTTCTCTCCTCTGCGCTCACTTTGTGTTCCATTTGCGTTTCATCGGGCTAATTTGTTGAGATACCGCTTGCCAATATTTCAGTCCTTTTTACCTCATTGGCCTGAATAAAGGGGAGCGTTTGAACCGCGATCTCGAAGCGGATAATTGCTTTCCGGCTGCTTGTGGCGATACAGCGAGAGCGTCGAATAGCTCGCGCGAGCGCGCTTTATTCTTTTTGCTGTGTAGGTTTTATAGAAACGTTATGTGGGATATTTGATAAAAGGGAATATTCAGCTTTTTTTCATTAGCAATCGCGTTATAGATAATCGATTCAACGATGATAGCATTCGTGAAAAAAATATCGATGCACGAATTTACGTTCATTTTATTTTCGTCCGATATTTCGTGTTCCGTAGAGATTTCGATTTGATGATTGAAAAATAATTTATGCATATCTATAATTATGTAAATATTAAAGTTAAAATTTTGATTGTGAATCTAACTTATTCAATCGTAAAACATCCAACTGCCAAAAATTTTTTACTAGAAAGATAATAATAATAATAATCCGTTTCGATTTTTTGAAATAACTTGAAAATGCAGAAATTGCTTTTATAGGTACTTATGCGTCTCGATGTTTCCTAATTATAGAAAAAAATTCGGTAAGAAGTGCTTTCTAGTGCTGCGCTTTCATTCTCCGCGCGAATAATCCCGTCGAATCCTCTTCGGAGGACCCTCGAGCACAAATTAGGTACAATCCATTAAGAAGCGCTTCGCGAATCTTCTCCGCGGCTCCATTTTCGAGTCGGTCGTAGGACTGAGCGGCGGGAGGGTGGCAGGCAAGCGGGCGACGAGCGGCGACGGCGGAGGGCGGAAAAAAAGCCCGAGGTAAGAGAGGTAAGAATCTACGTAGAAATTCGCGCGATTGGAACGCAGCCCTCGTCCCTATTCCGGGGACGTGTACGAGTGGAAATTCGCCGACTGCGAAATGGATTTGCGACAAGGTGACGGCGACGCGAACGAGGAATTCTGATAAGGAGCCGCCTCTTTCTCCGTCCTTCGCCGCCGCTCGTCTGAGAGGGAACGGTACGTTCGAAAAGACAGCAGTGTAGAGGCGCGAGGGAGAAGGATGGAGCGAGATCACACAGAGAGGTGAAAGAAATAGAGAGTGTGGGTGGAGGAGGAGCGAGAAAGATAGACTTGCGAAAGAGACTCGAGCGGACAATGTCCGAGTAATGGTTGCCTCGGGCTACTTTTATATCCCAGGCGCCCCGTTGAAAGCTAATGTCCGTGATAACGTCTCGTTCCCCTGTACTGACTCTGTACTACCCTGTACTGTGCTGCACCATCGCTTGACCCCCGTGCGCTTTCTCGTAGCCCCCGGCTTGTCTCGCATTCGTTCACGTATCTTGCACCTTCCCGGAGAATGCGCTTCCGCGAGAGAGAATTCTGATGGCGAAGGCAAACGTATTCGGACCACGCCATCCGCCGAGCGCGCGTATTATGGCGGAGAATTTGCGGAACAGAGAAACAGATACGCGTTCGCCAAATATTCATGAGTTGACATGGTGAAAGAGGAAATTCATGAATCTTCTTAAATCCATATATTATTTACATATCGCGTAAATAGTTTATTTTTTATTTTATATAACAGATAAGAGCGAGAAATTATTTTTACACGTCTATCTTATTTATTATTATGTTACTCGATTATTATGAGCGTATATAGAATTTTATCGCTACGCATTTGGCTGATAATTTTAAATACGGAGCTATCGAGGCGTGATACACTGGTTGCAGGCGAGAGCGCGATATATTTGTCGTGTCAACAATTTAGCGAAAAGTGGGGTGCCAGGGCACTCGACTTAATGCGGCGAATTCGAACAGCGAAACGACGGTGCCTTCCGAGATCCATCCACGAACGGTCTACCCTTGGCCCACCGTTTCTGAACTTTCTGGGGTCGTGCGTGGGGTCGGTGTGCTTCGGGGGACAGCTAATGAAATATCCGTGCCGGTTTAACCGAGTTACAAGCCCTGCGAGCCACCCTAAAGGCGAAAACGCCGACCCTACGGTACCATCTCTGTCCTCTCGCTACAACAACAAGAAAACATATTGTCCGCGAATTTGCTCAGGGCTCTTTAGCTTGTCGACGCGGCCCTAAAGTCGCAGAAACGAATGAGAGATTTTCTGTCATTCAATTTTTCAAACAATTATACATATTTATAGCAATTAAAAACAAAACATTTTTTAATTAAATTTCAAAGGAAAATTAAACGTGAATAAATAATAAGTCAATACAGGGTGAAATATTTGATTTCTTTTACCGTGCGCGACGGGGAGAGTCATTGACCGATCGAACGATTTAATATTCGATCGATAGTTCAATTCCGCGGTATATACACTTGCGACGCCCACTGCGGCTTCTCCCACGATCACTTTCACCCTGCACCTAGCTTAGGATCATCACTAAGGCCTAATGTCCGCGCGCGTACTGTGTAAACCCGCGGCACGCTACATTAACTCGATCCATCATGCAGCAGGAATCGACTTAACTCCCGTACGCGGCGAACGTTACTGCTTGTGCGCGCTCGCTCGCTCGCCCACTTGGATTAAGGTGTAATAAGCGATTACGCGCCTCGACATAGAATATTATCGTTTCTCTACCCGGAAGAAATATATATTGATTCACGTCGAATTAACTTAATATGTTATTGTAACGTTACAAGAGTGGCTGAATGAAGATACATGATAAACCGGATTTGTGAATAATTAAATATCAGAACAATTCTAATTAGAGTAGTTAACAAACTAATTTGCGAGAGCTTTTTAAAATCTGATTTTTTATTCCGCATTTTACGGAAAATAGAGAAAGTTGGATATTATCTGGGAATCTCACAGCCGAAGTTGATTTTATGTGTTAATTTTATCAGGTAGAAATGACCGCTAAATCAACGTCTCATGCTTCGCGTTAGATATATATTTACGCTGTTCGTAAATTAGCAGTAAAGTAGCAAGAGCGGCAGTCGTTTATCATCATCAGCGGGCAGCGCGACATATACGCGTGTACTTACCCGTACATAGTTGCTTATCAAAACTGTCTAATACACCCCCGCGCCCGGGCGCCAAGTGGACTGTATTAAATTTAAATAAAAATACCGACAACCGTGTTCACAAGCCGAGCCTATAAATCAGGGCGACAGCCAGCCGACCGACCAGCTCCAGGAGAATAATACCCCCATATTTATGTTCTTCTCCATAAAAACCCCGTCCACCCGACATCCTTCCTCACCCTCGCGGCGCTGTCCGCGCGAAGCGCTTTACATCGGACAACGAGTCTGTGCGCGGGGCGAGAAAATTCGTTAGTCTCTTTTTTAACGAAAAAATTTTATCAATCTTCTTCGAAAATATAAGAGAAAAAAAAGCGACAGGCGAGCGAGAATTATGGATTTCCTTCTATCCGTTGCTGAAAAATGGAAAATATTCCGTGAATGCTCGTCTCTTCTTTCTCTCTTTCTCGCTCGACGCTTCTCGCTGTCTCTAAGTAGCGTTCGTTTGATACCGCGTGAATTTCGCTAACGGGAGTCCGAGAAGCGTGATGCACCGTGACGCGATATATACATATATTTCTCCCGGTTCTGCACGGCGCTTAATTTACGTCGCAGTGGACTTGCAGGATGCACCTACGTCGGTATGGACGTACCTTAATCTATCGCTCGGAGCGGTTCAGGGTGTGGCACACCAGGTTGGATTATGTGACCGGGAGCCATAATGAGGACGGCGACAGGATAAATCACTCCTTTCCTACGCCAAGGATAATCATAATCCCGCGCGATCCCGTTCCCGGGAGTCCTGCACGCTTGTTCAGCTTTCTCTCCCTATCTCTGTCTCTCTCTACCGTAGGGACACCGAATTCATTTTTCCTGGCTCCTTCTGTCTCCCGAGAAATTTCTCTGCTATTCCTTTTCTCTCTCTCTTTCAATCTCTCTCTTCTACTTTTTCGCCTTTTTTTCTTTGCATCCGCCTGTCTCTCGTTTGTTGTACACAGCGGCTTCGTTCTCGCTCTAGTATGTTTCGAGAAGATCTCGGCAAGCTCTGTGAAAAAAAAAAAGTAGACCGAAACGGTAGCGACGTATTTTAAATGCAGTCAACGATAACGCGTTGTCGCTACCATTAATAAATGATAACGAATGGCCCGTATTTTGCAAAGAATATATTTAAACAAATAAATTTCAAGTAATTCGAATATTGGAGATTTGACATTCTCACGGAAATGGAGCGATGATTGAGAAATAAAATTTCATGAATTTTTTGCACAAACACGTCAATGGTTCTTATATAGTGTTGAAATTCATGGTTGCATCGTCGCGACATGGTATAAACGCGAATTACGAGGATAATAACTTCCTTTAAGCCCGCGATACAGCAAGATGGGGGGGGGGGGAGGGGGTGAACAAACTTAAACGAAAAATAACGTCTTTCCGCGTCATTTCCAGGTCTCTTTACGGCGACGTTAACGACATATTTTTGCCAGGCGTAACTCGACTTTATTAGACAATTAAGGTTTGCCCCGCATCCCGCGGCGCCGGATTCCCTCTCCCATTACGTTTTCTATATTTTCGTCGCACCCACGATAAGACTTTTTTTAAATCCTAGGTCACGACGACACACCGCTCGGAATAATGAGGGTGATATTTTTGGAATAATGAACAGTGGCAGTTCAACGGGGTGAAGTATATTTATAAGATACCGCCCGCCTCGCGAATCTCTCTCACTCATATTGAATTTCTCGCGAAACTGCACGATGTGAGTTACCTAGGAATATAGATATTTTGTTCGGAATACACGAAAATGTGTGCGCGCTAGTGATGGGTTTAATGCAACAGGCATCGATATACGGTTCTAAAAAAAAAAGATGAAAAAATTATAAAGTATTTAAACGTGAACGTTATTTAGTCCGCAATATATTAATTTATTATTGTATTGTAATATTGATTATTCATATTTCACCATATTATTCTCCCGCTTCTCATTGCGCTCCGTTATGTTAGGCAGACACAAGCGCGCACCGCGAAGATCGAAAGGGAAGGCTTACTCGCTTCGCGAATAAACATTCCTCGGCACTGCGCGCATCTTTTGCGAGCTCCTCTCAAAGGAATTTAATGGTTCAGTCGACGACAAGTTTGTCATCCGGCGTATTCAGGTCCAATGGGAATACGCGGTTGCTCTTTTTTCACGTACATCATCCACCCTCGCGCGTGTTCACTATACGCGGTTACATTTCTGCCTTTCTTCTGGCTCCCTAAACTTATCCGCAATGCGAATTCACTTTGTAACTTATTCCTTCGATTTTTTGACATATTTTTTTTATCTACATTACACGCTCGTAACGATATTCGTGTTTTTTGTCTTCAAATTCTATGCAAGAACCTGTTTCTTCATTCGTTTTTTAAAACTGCCGGCGCTGCGTACAGCATAATAGATAGAAGGCTTTCTCGTTATCTACTGCTTACTTCTTGCATTTCTCTTCATTTTTTAGCTTCTTATGTTTTCTCGCTTTCTATTCAATACTTATGCCTAATTAGGAGTACGTGCGTGCAGGATTCTCAGATGCATAATATTTCTTTGTTAGAAAAATAGAACTGATATTTATATAGTCAAATTATCTTATTTGTGAATTTTATTAAAACATTAAGTAATTGTTTCTGGAATTAAATCTAATTTAGAATAATCATATGATATATAACCGAGATCTTTACGATTGAGTTATTTTGTTCGACGTTACTTAGCCTTTTCGAATTTAATGCATTTTCCATGTACAACTATTCGGTGGGTGTTCTCGTATCGGAGACGCCATTTTGGGTTCTCTGTCAATGAGAAGTACACCCTTTCGTCGGCCTTAAGAAGCCCTCGAGTTCCGTCGGGCCACTCGAAACTATTTTCGTATCGTGGTGAAAAGAAATCGATAAAGCTTCCGAAGGGCGACTCGATTGAATAGACAAGAAGGGTGCTTCTATGGGCGAGTATGATTTTTTTCTAAACTTCCGCCGTCCATACTCGCGCTTCCATTAGATCTATCGTGTCACCGTGTTACTTTACACTCGCCCGCAATTTGATGATCAGTCTTATTGAACTTAATCGAATCATAGTGTTGTCACAACTTAAGAGAAACAACGCTCAAATTGCTTTTTAATTAAATTAAATTGATACCGTTGACAATGCGCTAATGTTATTATATATATTTTCTTCCAAATATAATCTGTGTTAAGATTTATTGATTACTTTTATATACTTTATCATGGTTGCTCGATTTAACTAGTGAATAACCGTGCGAAAACGAACACGCGGCGTTCGATCCTTTTTAATTCAACATACACGCGAGAGGCAAGGATCACCCTACACAGGACCATTTTAAAGGTATCAGCGCGGCGCGCGAGAGAAGAACTTTTAGCAGACCAAACATTTCGTGTTTCGAGTTACCGACGGCGCGTTCGTTCCACTGTCGGGTTCTTCGATATGCGGGCTCTTGGGTACATATTGTTTTTAATCCAAACATTTTGTATTTACGCAAAGGTTTCCCCGTGGAATGATGACGAATTACGGAAGGGGTGAGGGGAACGACGGAAATACTAAACAAACTTTCGCATAAAACCTTGTGACACATAAAACAAATGTGACGTAATAATATAAGAGGAATAATATTTTGTACATATTTTGTTGTCTATATTTTTTCACAATATTATATTTACATCTATTTATTTCCGCCGTCTTCTCTTTTTTATATGGAGCATCGTCTGTCGTTCCTTTCCGAATGCAGTAATTCCCTCCCGCAGCGCCATTATTTTTCGCGCGGAGAGCCGATTCTTTCTCTCTTTCCCTTCCTTTTTTTTTACTGGACCGAGAGAAAGAATCGCACGGAGAGTGCGAGGTCGTGAGGGTCGATCGTACCGAAATACACAGGGGTAGTCGTCGGGGCGACGATTTACCGCGAAATCGGAGCACGTGTTCCTGGCACCAGAAGCCAATGCTGACAACCTCCAATAACTCAAGCAAGCCTTCGGCCCTCTCGCCCGCCTCTCTAAATCGCAAAGACTCGGTATACCGCATTGACAGATGTACACACGCCTCCCTCGTGTCGCCCAATATATTAAATATGTGCTCGCTTCCGACGCTCCGGCTATTCGTGCCTCTTTGACTCCCAGAAAATTAAGAGAGGAAAATGAGAGGGAATAATTCCTAACCGACGGCGGCGAGACCGGCGTGGAGTCGAACGGCATCCAATGACACGGCATCAGTATTTCAGAATATTTTGCATTTCTCGCGGAATTTCCTTCGTCGCGGTTGGAGCTGGTTTGCAACGCTTTAGAATTTTGTATTCGAAAAATGTCGTTGTCGAAATATCACTAATGATGGATGACATGAAAGCAAATCATGATGCAAAATAATGTATTTTTAATTAAATTATTTAAATAAAAACTTAATATATTAAACTTGAGCAAATTTGAAAGGTATTTTTTATATAAATTTTACGATTGGCTATGTCAGATGTAATTCAATTAATAAATTTTTAAATCTAAAATTTAACTCAATATTAATAGTTTAGCCATAGTTTAATGTGAAAGTAAATGACTCTGTGGCAGTTGCTCTGCGTACGATATTATACGATAAAACATTGCGATACGCAGCACAAGACGCGCACAACAGCGTGATTTTTCGCGACAAGCATACGATGGTTAATTGCACGGCGTCAACCGATCAAGAAGGGTGCGATCAATTATCCAGCGGTATAACCTCCAACTAATCTGCCTAATCCCGCCGTGTGCAGGGAGAGCGACCAGCGAAGCGCAGCATAATCGCTCGTCGATCGCAATTACCGGGCTGTGGTTAATAAGGAGATCATCGAGGGGCGGTTTCCTGGAACGGCCGAGGGAACGGGGGGAGGAGGAGGCGGTTTCGTGGGATATACGCGGGGGCTGGAGGAGGAGGTTATGCGCGGAGTTGGACCGGGCCAGACGCGGGCCGGCGAGCACATTCATTCGGCCCCGGTAATCGGCTTACGGATTGCCAATCATCGGTCAAAGAGCTGACGAGGAAGAGAGAGAGAGAGAGAGAGAGAGAGAGAGAGAGAGAGAGAGAGAGAGAGAGAGAGAGAGAGAGAGAGAGAGAGAGAGAAAGAGACGTGAGCGAGGGCGAGCTTTTCCTGGCTTCGAAGCTCCTTTCTTCCGCTCCGCTTCTTTTCGATCTTTCTTTTTTTCCTTCTTTTGCTTCTCGAGGCGAAGCCTTCTCTCCGCGGTAAACTGTTCGAAGATGGTGAAGGAAGAGGGAAGTGGTAGGTTTCTGTGTAATACGCTTCGATCTCGATACAGCGTACTTTTTAGAATATAAGCTTATCTGAAAGTTTAATTGTGAAAATATGTAATGTTAATGACGGGGAAGTTATTTTCTACAGTGTCTATTAAAGAAATAAATTTACTTTATATTTGCTAAGAAATTCACTATTAGGATAAAATAATTTAATTTTATATACTGTATATATGTATAATTACTCGTGGAAATAATGAATAAGCAGGAAATGGAAGCGATATCCACAAGTTATGACTGACATTTCTCGAATAATGTGATACTCGTTATCTGTCACTTGGGCCAATTTATCAATACACGCAGAGATGCGTCGTATCTACGGTGAGAGGATCTCTAATTAATTAACACCTAGCCGCGGAGTTTGGCTGCACTAATTAGTCGAAGCGCGCCGTAATTAGTGCTCACCCGCCATTTCGGCGATCGAATTCGTGTGAATCAATTATAAAATGTCGACCAGTCATCACATAGACAGCGCTCATTTATTTAGATGAGTTTTATTCCTTTGTTTTCGTCGTTTTTTACAATGTTCAATATCTTTCGTTTGTATTTCTATTGATCTGACAAAATAATGTTAAAATTTTACTAAAATTTTTGTTATTCTATTATTTTATTAACTTATATTATTACTAATTCATATTCGATAAAAATGTTAATTTAAGCGATTTTTATAACTAATTTAGCGACAAAACTGAATTGAATTTTTTTTATCCCTCCAAAATCCAGAGAGATACAAATGCAAGTTGCAACGCCCATGACTATCCTCTCGTTTTTTCGGCTAGCTGGCTCAGCTTGACCTGCATCGTCGGGACGGCAATTTCCGGGCCGGTTGAAATAGAATTCGTCGTTGAAGGAAAAGCCGTGACCGAAAAAGGCAGGCGCACTGATAATTATTGTCGTCCAATTAAGAGCCGCTTGGTCGCCGTGCCGGCAATGCGGCTCGATTTTTACGAGAAATCAGCGATTTTCGCCGTTCGTTCGTTTTTCTAGGTTTCTATCGCTTGCTTCTCACGCTTGTTCCTCAATTTTCTTTTTCTCTCTTATTTCGTTCTCTCTCTCTCTCTCTCTCCCTCCCTTTCTCTCTCTCTCGATTTCGTTCTTGATTTGTCTTTGTTTTTCCTTCAACCGCTCGAGAGACCTCAAATCAAAACTCGTCATTCTGTTCACATAGAAAGGTGTAACACACAGTAAACACTTGTAGATTTGGTGCACGTTGCTAACGAATAGTGGATTTCGTGAATCGTGGTTTTCACACTAAAGCTCGTTTTTTGAAAGGGTACATTTGATATTTTTCAATAACTATCATATATTTGTGATAAAATAATTTAATTTAGAACTTACAAAACGGGATTAATAATTAAGTCACTTACAATAGCCAATTTATCGGCGGGAATAATACTCCTCATTCCACAGCGAGAGATTCCCTCACTTTTTCGTTTGTTTTTACATTTGTTTCTGCAAAATAAGTGACAATCACTAATTACGGCGTTGATTATATCCAATTGACGGGCTCAGGACTCAAAAATTGCCGGGAGATTTCATTCTCTGTCCGTAACATTTTGTACACCGTATACGTTTAACCCTGTCTGTCGCGCTGCACGTGGTTGCGATTGAATGTTGGCATGATTGGCGCCTCGTACGACAGGTTGGACGCGCGCGGAATTTCTGATTATTTTACAGTGGTACGCTGCCAACTCGGTTTATTATTTCAGAATTTGCGATACGCTCTTTGTCCGACATTACGACTCGTCCCGTTGACGATACCGATACTATCGACACGTGTCCCGCGCGGCGAGTCTTCGGGCGAATAATAAAAACGAAAAATCGCACGCTGCGAGTAAATCGACGCCGCGCGCGACGAGTAAATGTAATTATGACAAAAATTATTTTTCGCGCGCGTCAGCTCCCGGGGGCTGATTTAAATGCGCGCGTGTCTGAAATTTGCGCGGCGATGAAGCGAAAATCCCGGATGTGTAAATAGCGTTAGGCCACTTTAAAATTCAAATAGCTGATCGATGGCGGCGAATTCCATCCCATGTCGCGTTTAGAGACCCCGAATGGCGTTTCGAAAAATAGGATTCTCAATTTTGTCGCGATCCGATCTCGCGCTATTACGAAGTGGGTCAATTCTCGCGATAGCGCGTCCCGACGCCTATCAATAACCGAGAGGAATACTTTAAACTAAGTCTGAAACATCGCTCTCGAGGGGACGTATCTCGGATGGAGAGTTCTAAAGAGCCCGCGATAAAATCTATTCGAGTCATTTCATCGTGGTTTACGACTCGGCGAACATCTTTTTAAATCTGCTGATAGGGAGACGCGGTCCGAGCGACTGTGTTAAAAGAATAATCGAAGGTAAGATACGTTTGTCGACGTTGACCATGAAAAAGTGATATCCTTACCTTCCCCATAGTAGTCTTATTAAATGTAATGTTTAATAAGTAGCCATTAGAATTTCAATACTCATAAATATGGAAATTTCAAAAATATATTACGAATCAGAAAATTATTATTGAATTATAAAACTGCATATTTTTTATTACTTATTAATTTGTCGGAATTTATGAAACAGATTCAAAATATTCTAAATCACTATATAGTATAATTAGATTTTTAAAATTTAAGAATCATCTTACAGATTGAAAAAAATGTGAGAAAGGAAAAAAAACGTTTGAACGAGTCGCGTATAATCGAACTAATAAACTGCAAGCGCGCAAAGTCGATAAGCCAGCAACGTTCGTGGCACTTTAGCCGTCATCGTTACGAGACAGTCGCGTTGTCACTGCGCAGTAACTTTAGACAGGTCGACGGGAGCTTTTTTGTCCGCGGAACGCACGATTGTTCGCGCGAGGCGAGTACGGCGGCGACGTCGTAAAATAGGGTCGTACGACATTTTGAAGGACAGTTTGGGGTACTATCGTGAAACGTCGGTGAGATCTTTTGTGTCGTCATTTCTGCAGCTTTGACCCGCAAATATTTTTATGTTATACATAAATAAATTTTTATCGCTACATTTCAAGTTATTAGGGTTTATATCGAGACAGGTATATTTGCAGGAATTTATCGACATAGCGATAGCTATAAAATAATAATAATTATGTCATTACTTTATGCAAATCTCCGATGTATTATCTGAATTTTTAGATGGTATCATCATTGAATAATCGTATATCACGTTTCTTTCTTGTGGCTTTGTACGTGCTTCGTGGAGAATCGACATAGTCGCGCGTACTCTTTCGGTTTGGCGATATCTACGGTATCTTTTTGTGTCGGCAGGAATCGAATGTCGGCGACCAAGTCGTCTGGTTATCATCGGTATATTCCGCACGTACGAAACGTCATGCGTTGTCAAGGCGGTTGACACGTCGTGTGCCCTCTCTCGGGAACTATTATTTAGCCAACATCGGCGCACGGAGCGGCGAGAAACGCCGGGGGTAGATAGACTCTCTCTCCTTGGGGGTGTGTTTCGGAGCCTGGTAGACGTCACATGCTAGTCGAGCTAGTAGACGTGGGGAAGGGACGCCCCGGAGCGCGATTCTCGTAAATATATGCGCGGTGTGTGATTGACGCTTACACGAACGACAGAACCCTGTCGCCCCTTGACTCCTACGACTCGCGGGTGTTTAAATAACCCGTATCGCCCCGCGGGAGGGCATCGCGTTGTCGTTAAAAGCGCATTCCCACGTCCTCTTTTGCGCAGCGTTTCGTCTGTTATGCCATAAAAATAAGCAAGCTTATTGACAGTATCGGTATTGGTATTGGTTATCTCTTCTTATTTGTTAATTTTTTTCCGATGACATGCTCAACTTTGTGGTATTATGCATAAAAGAGACATAACGATTTAAGGTTCAATTTGCGGATGATCACCGGTCAAGGAACAGCTCGAAAATTGAAAGGGACTTCGCGATTACACAATAGCCATATATGACAATGTACACGCACACGGTGGGGCGTGAATCGGTGACAGGGGGGTGTGTCCCTTCTTCTCGAGTTTAGGGTCGGGTAAGCCACGTGGTGACGCAAAGTACGTTTCGTGCGAGAACGAGAGAGAAGAGAAGGAGAATAAATAGTTTGTGTAGAAAGAGCAAGAAGGAGAGAGAAAGAGAGACAGAGAGAGAATCTCTTTTTCCGTGTTAACTGGTGCTAAGTGAATCTGCGGCTGTGCTTTGGGGTAGCGGCGTGTAGAGGGTTAGTATCGTTGCTGAAACGTCATTGAATGGCTCGTAGGACCACTTTTCCGTGCGATGATCCGCGCGACAACCGGTCAGGATATAATTTAATAATCACACGATTATCGTCACAGTGTCTTTTCATTCGCGAATATACGGGTGCGAGATGTACTTGATAATTTAACCAAGCAGTTAAAGCTTTGAATATAAAATGATATTAAACCATGTTGGTTAAGAGAGTTTCCACGTTGCTGTAAAAAATGTTAACACTGTTTAGATTTTCATGAAATAATAGAAAATTTTTAATTGCTTTCCGGCATATTAACCGGCATTAAAATAAAAAAAATGTAAATGCAAAGAGAAACTCTTTTCTAGCGTGAAATTAGAAGAAATCTGCTTTTCGTCGGTCTTTCTCAAATTTACGGTACATTATCTAAGCATTCCATATTATATCACCGTTATCTGCCAGTCGCAGGGAGCAAATACGTCGCGCGAAACAAGTCCGTTAATTCGCGGCGACCCTCTTGCGATGGGTCTGGACTTAATCCACCCTTGCGCCGGCGTCGCCGATATCGGCGCCGGGCGATAAAATCTCGATACTCGCACACGCGGCGCGTACATGATAAATCGGATTAGCCGTGCGTAGGGACGAGTCGAGCATATGCTACGGACAGAGCGTGGCATATTGCCGTCTCGACCACGGGGGCGAGACGGAGATGGCGAAGCCGGCGGGCGAGCCTCACCCTCGCGAGGATGATCCTTGGGGGGTGGTCGCGCGCGCGTTACGGTGCTCTAATGCCTCGCCTCTGTGGGATAGTTAGAACATCATCCCCGACTGCAAGAGTGCACAATTTTCGAGCGCGGAGGGAGGAAGGAGAGGCAACTATCGACCCTCGGCGCGATACGGACGATTCGCCGCGTATACAGCGTCCCGACGCGGGAATATTCATGACGTATCCGTGACGAAATTTTATTCTCCGCCGATGGATCGCGGGGATGTATAGTGTAAATAATTTGATTATGCCGCGCGGCGTCGTTGGACACGAGTGGCATAGCGAAACGCTGCGAGGCGAGTTACAGGGGATGATAATGGTAAAACAGTCAGATGAATTTCAGAAATAAATTTCAGATGTGTACTTTTGCGTATGCACGTTTAATAGAATTTATTGGATTACTATTTCTTTTACTGATTATTTTAATCTTAATTATCTTGTGCAATTTTATTAAAGAATGATTTCAATTAGATTTATTTGCAATTATCAGCACAAATTGCCTTTAATATATTAATATATTATAATAGCTATATTTAATATATTAATATATTATAATATATTAATTATAACAATATTATATCTTATGATTTAATATAATTACTGTTAAGTATCATTGTTTTAGAGACAATTTTTAACGAGTATCTTTTTCGAAATAAAATTAGCAGATAACTACGGCGTGCATTTACGCAATGGCTCTTAATATAAGAGCAAATCCGGGAAAATCGGCGTCCACGCGTTTGCGTTACATGAATGCTGCAAGGCAAACACATTGACAAGGAGGGTGGTGGGTTGCGATAAATCTTTTTGGACGATTCGGTCGATATGGAGGCACTCGTTAGTATATTAGAACCCTCTTGGTTGAAGGGAAGTAGCTCCAATCAGGGGCTACTAATAATTTTCCCCCTAACCGACCTATGCCGCAGCAATAATCATTCCCACCTCCCCCTTCTGCGCCCGCGTACCACGCATCGTCGCTAGCACGAGCGACGCTGCCCGCCCCCTCTGGAACCCCTCCGCAAGGACTAATCGCTCGCCCCGCTAATGATTTATAAGCGATGCACGTGTGCTCGTATGTGTGCGTGCCATCCGTGTGTGAACTAGAGAATCCTGTTGCGGACTCCCGCCGCGTTTACGCCGTGAGATTGGAACGGGCGTTTCTGTGCATCGCGTATTCGGAGTTTGCTAGTATTCGAGTACCCCTGTAGTGGTCGCGACATCGACTTCCGGTCGAGCGTGATTCCGTGTGAGAACTCCCTGCAGTCGCCTCCCACCAGGATTGATTAAAAACAATGAGCTCTGTCTCGGTCCCTTCCCTTCTTTTTCTCTCCCTGTGCGTTTTGTCTCACCCGATGATTCCTCAGATTTCGCACACGCGTTCTGTTAAGAAAATAAATTCGTATTCCAGTTGTTTGTAAACATGGTATATTTACAAAACATTGAAGTATGATATAAGTGTTGATACGATTCAATAGTAATAATATATCTCGATTAAAATATATTAATTTAAATTGATCAAAGAATTTTGAAATAAAAATATGGCAATAATTTTTATATTTTAATATCTTAAGTAAGAATGCAAGTTTTAAGATTGTTTATATCCGTCAAACTTTTTTCGGTTTGCGGAGTTAGATTCATTCGGATCAATTGATAGAGTCGTAACGAGGACCAAGCCGAAAAGTGGATGCAGTCTATTCCAGACTAGACGCATCGCGGTCACGTCCCAGGCTCGTAAATCTCCCTAATTCGCTCGTTGAGAGTCCAGAAGCGTCACGGATGCCGTATCGTCCTGACGAATGGTCGCGCGTTTAATGAAGCTATATGGGTCACTATTGTAGCGGATCTCACTCAACGCGAAGGTCATATTTGAGAAATCGCGACGAAATGTGAAAGAAAGCAGTGTTAATTCTGTATTTACAGCCAAAGATTAACATTCAGACTGAAATTTTTATGTATATAACAAAGTAATATTAATATATAGATTTTGAAACGTCTCAATCTTAATGAAACAGTACAAATTGATAATTAAATTATGAAGAACTAAATATATTACGTTATTTTGCGAGTTACGCAACACGAAAATCGCGACAAGCCCGTCGAAGAAATATTCGCGCGTTCTCATATTTCAATGCGGAGTACTGGATTTCGGTGTGAAAGTTTCCTTAAAAATGGTACCTCACAACAACATAATCTTGACGGACTGTTCTCTGCCGTTCTCTGCTATTTCTGCTTCTTCAGGGTGGCAGACAGGTAACCGCATAAAAATCTCGCATTCAACGAGGGCGGATAGCTTCTCATATTACGCCGGGCACCATAACGGAATTGCTTTATTAGACATCCTCCCTCTTGTAATCTCTCCCTCCCGCCTCTCATCTCGCACGGTTCGCTCGTTCACGTCTGGCTGCTGCTAACGAGACAGCTCGTGAGCAGCGGAGAAGCAACCGGGCGACCAACGTATTCACCCTAAGCCTACCTTCAACGACCAAACGAGACTACCTAAACGCGTCCACCGGACCTACTAAATCAAGATGTACATTGGTCACGGTGTACATGGCGGTCGGTTCTGTTAACTGTGCTTATGAAACATTGATTTCACGCGGCCGGGACGTGACCGGCTGCGCTCTCACGACGTCGTATACGGGGTGCTCTGTTAAATCGAATTTTGCATCTTTGCGAATTTTAGTTGCTTTATGAATAACCGCTGTTTGAAGAGAAGAATGCATAAACTATTTGCGATGAGAATTATCGTAAAGCGAGTGAGAATTTTTTTAATAGTTAATCAATTCCAGCAAGCTTGAGAAGGATAAAATAATTTAATATAATGGTTAAGAGATAAAAAGACATATTTAGATAAAATGTAGATAATTTATATTAAATACAGATTTTCTTTGTCATTAAAACATACAGTGAATATCATATTAACTTTTATGGACTTTAAAACTATAATATCTTTCTGCCAAACACCCAGTAGATCATTATATTTTAAAGTGGCAGCCCCCGTTCGTGTTTGTAAGAGGGCAGTCTATTTCAATACTCGCCAAACCAGTCGACCGGCTCGAGTACCGGATCATCGTGTATGACGCGACTGGTTCTCAGTACCAAATCCTGCGAAACAATCGATCAATTTTCTCTGAATTGCATCCGAGACTCTAGCATCTCTCGCTTTATAAAATTTCATTCCTAAAGACGATAGAAGAGCCTCTTCTTCGGGTCGTCTCGTAAGATTCCCGCGCGCGTGAATTTTTTTCCGTTGAATATCCACGAGAAACACGTTATATTTCGGGATGGAATTTCCGGGTCATCGATACGTCGGACGGACGTTACAAGGCCATAGAGGGCCTGCAGGACACGCAAGAGCGGTGGGTTATCACGCGTGCCACGGATCATTACCCTGACGGGGCTGCAGAACCTCCGGGACGCCGCGTCGTCCTGGCTGCAGCTAAGATTAATCGCTTCGGCTATGTTGCGACGATATCGGCGTGGCGTTGCCTGATGATAACTAGCGACACGTTTCTGAGAGATAAGACACCGTGTGACAGCGTGTCCGCGCACATTTTCGGACATTTCAGCCGGTGATGACCACGGTCCGTGAATCATTAATCGCTATGGTTATCTACACAATTGAATATGCGATCGATTCGCGAATTTATTGCTGGCGCTCAAATATATGTGTATTAATTTCACGCTTTCGCTCAGTTTATTTATTCAGACTTCTAAATTAAATTTTGACATTTGATTTTAAAACACCGAAAACGGTGTATTAATTGTATGAAAAATTCAAGTAACAAATTTTCAGATTACTAATTAGATTCTGGAGGGGGCGCGAATTATTTCCCAGCTTCCCTAAGTTACCTTCTGGCCGCGGGGCAGCAATCCCGGTGGTAACGGAACGTCGGTGCGTGGGGGGCACGACCCACACAATGAGCAGTATTCGCCCCAGGGCTGTACCGATATACACGTTCATCAACAATGTGGCCGGGCACCGGCTCCATCCACGCTATGCTAATATCAAGGACCCGTGTGCGCACACAATGCCGGTTCGTGTAATATTTGGCGACGTCAATAACCCAAAATAAATACCCTTTTGTACCATACTTTGGGTGGCTCCCGGCGCTGCTGTTGCTCCACCTGAAAACCGCGTGCTCTCCCGTTTCGTGGCTAGACGCGTGTCGCTCGCGTCTTCGACCCTGTCAAGAGATTGAAATCAAACGCGGATTAATCCGTTCAATACATACTAGAAACGCGAGGAGATATCTACAAAAGATGCTAGATTTTTTTTACAAGCTACAAATTTTGATACACACAATGTTTTTTCCTTATCAGAAAGATTAATTGTTTTGTACAAAAATGATGTATAGTTTGTTTTTTTCCAGATCGTATCATATTGTTTACGAATGTTGTTTCAGCGAAACGCGCTGTCGCCGTAATTATCGACTTTCGTTGTCGGCAGATCTTTTTACGCACGCACACTCGTAGAAAATGGCAGAAGAAAGAATTCGTCTGGCCGATGGAAAGTCGCCGTCTCGCCGCCGTCGCGCTTCTCGCAAAACAAAGATCGCCGCGACGATCTCTCGACGAGACGGAATCCACAATAAAGAACACCTGGTGCCGCGGGTGGCGGATCCTTCGTGCGAGGGTCGACCTTTCCTGGTAGACGCGTGTCCACGCATCGTCACACCTGCTTACGCAAAGCCTCGTCCGCGTATGCCGCAAGGCTGTATCCTTCCAAGTCTCCGTGCTCGCTCTTCGGCTATCTCACTCTTTAGACGCGTTTCTTCGTGTTCGCCGGTCGCGAGTCGTCTTGTCGCCACGTATATCGTCACGGACCGAATCTCCCGACGCTGTCCCGAGAAGGGAAACTACAAAGGTGTGAGGGCACGCTGAGAGCGCAGCTTAAACATATCACTCAGACACGCTGGATATATGTGGCGACTGCAGGATTTTTATATTTCCTTTGCGTCTATCCGTTCCTTTGGGATTTTTTTATCATTGGTTAACGTTAGGTTTTTCATTGTGGAAATAATTTGATTATGCAAGATATGCGTGCGAATATGTATTGGATTTATTAGAATATACTGTTTTTCATAATAATAGAAAAGTGAAAGAATAGATTTTGTTATTTTATTGGAGAATGTTAACGTTACAGCATATGATCCGGAGATTTCACAGTTTCTATTGTATCCGCATTTTTGCATATTTTCGAGACGAAAGAAGCGATACAAAATACAAACCGATTACAAACGTTGAGATGCAGGTACGCGGAGCAAGTACGAAAGTACTTTATCCAAATTCCGTCTTTCTAATTGATCTTCATCGTCCTTCTAATTGCACGTCGTATTCCTAAGCGCTAAGAGGATCTCGTCTTCCCGGAGATACTCCGGGATTTCGAGTAATAAGATTTTACCTTCGTGAGTCTCGCTCTTCTGGCTCGATCCGTCGCTCACAAGTTTCGTCCCGCCGACCGACTGAAGCGGACTTATCGAGACCGGGATGAAGGATATTGGCTCGCGGCGGGGGTGAATCGTACCGCCCTTCTGCCGGCTACCGTGCCCCCGAATTTCGGTCCCACGCACCTGGGTACCCCGGCAAGAACCGCGACGGGGAACTTTTGTCATGGTAATACCCCGCCGCTACCCTTCCGCACCGCCTCGTCCCGCGCCACCGAGGTCACCTCTCGAACCCCTCCAACCCTCCCTTACCCTCCCCCGATCTATTCCCGTTGTGCTGAACGACCAGGTGTTCGGTCCTTGTGCCTGGAGGAGTTCCTCGAGACCCTCCTGTCATCCGATCAGGGAAGGAGGGATTTCTCCTGACCCACGACTCCGACGGCGAAACGGGAACCTCGACAAATAGGGAGGACCGGCGGAAGAGTTAGCTCGCGCCTATATAGATGGCATATTACCCTTGAAAGTTTGCTCATACGCTTACGTAGCAGCGTGCTCGTCGGCTATCCATTATTAATCGCTTGTGTACTTAATGCAAAACGTGAAATTTTCAGGTTGTTCCCATTAAATATGCTACGAAATTTTGTATTTTTGTTTTTAAAGAAGAAGATAAATGCGATAAGAATTAATGAAAACAAAGTATATATTTCTCAGACATTTCTCTTTTTATCATTTTGAAAATAATATCATAAATACAAGATCCATTAATACGGGATATAAAAGTTGCGATTTTCCGTAATTCGAATAGTTAGAAAAAAAGATTGAATGTCGCTTTTGATATTATGTAAAGATGAATTGTAGCGATGGAAAGATGTCGGAAATGCGAGCATCCGTCGTTATCGTTGCGACACCGTCGAACAGAGAGAAAAATGTACGAGGCGTCGATGTCAAGCGATGCATATCGGCACATATCGGGATCACAAGGTCGATATCGACGTACGCAACATCGACAACGCGTTATCTTGCCGTGAGAAACGCGCAACCTGTTGAGGGGTCGACGAGGACTCGTGTATACGCGTAATCTCGGTGACGAGTAAGGGCGCGCGTGACAAGCTCACGCTGTGTCGCGAAAGATGTTATGTAACGACAGTTTCCCGTGTGCGTCAATCTGTCGATACCTTTTCAACTCTTCGATTGGTAAGCATCGTCGCGAACTGCTTTCCACTATCTGACTGCGTCTCTCCGCCATGTGTCAACGCGCACCTTGATATCGGCACGATCGCTGTCGTCATCGTTTGCGTTACCGTAAACGACACCATTTTCATTGCGGAGAGTTACAGGCATTGAATATAACGACTTATACACCGATCGGTTTTTTACGAGAAACATGTTACATGTATAAGAATTTTTATTAATATGTTTTTTAGATGATAAACAATTTTTTAATGATATAATATATAATACAACAATTTAATTCTTTTCTCTTTCCTTTCCTTGACTTTTTTGAAATCACATAATTCCGAATCGATCATCTTAAAAGCTATGATTTGTTCGCCGACTGAATCACGACAGTCTGATTAAATTGAAGCAGACAACCCTTTCGACCCTTCGACATTTTACTTTGCCCCACGATTTTTCACTTCCGCCTGGTATTTGAATCTTTATCGCACGGTCCGGAACGTGATCTTCGCTTGTTACAATTATTCACCCTTTTCGCCAGAAAGAAGGAGGCCTAACGCGGCGCAATGGGACGAAGATTCGGGGAGGCAGCGATCTCCTTCATCCTCTACGTCCAATTTGTCGGAATAATAGCTTTTACTAGACGAAAATTGGAGGAAGATCGTTGATAGGGGAGTGCGAAAGCTTTTGTGACTCTCGGCGTCATTGTGTCGAGGAAAACTGCCTCGAAAGGAAATTATTAACGCGCAGAGCGAATTAAATTATTATTAAAATCATTATTTTGCGTGATGTACACGGAATAATATACATATTACATAACACATGTACAGTCTACACGATTCAGCAACGGCATTGATGCGCGACCGACGTGACATTCCCTTATCACTTGGCCACCGCTTTGGCCATCTATGACGCGGAACATCGATCTTCGCATTTATACACCCGGTAGCATCTGGGGAACGGGCAGTCTTTAGGTGGAGTTAGCTGTAGGGCAGAGAGAAGGCAGGCGTCGCGGTAGCAGCGAAGTTGGCTCCTACTGGCTCCTAATTGGGAGACCGGCAACTAACTCTCTTAATTACCGCCTCCACTTCCTCGCCTCTCCTCTGCCGGCCTCCACTTCCCATGGCACCACCTCGTTCTCGTCCGCCTGTCTCCACCTCCGTCGACCCGCCAGCATCTCCTTTCCGCCCTCCATCCGCTCTTTCTCCGTTCGTCCTCGCGTTCCCTCTTTCGTTTCGTTTCTCGCCCTCTTTTCAAGATTCAGGCCTGAAAGCCCTGAGAAAAGTTCCGTCGACTTAATTACACGGAATAATCCTCCGAGGAGGGGGTGCGCGAAGCCTTGCCCGCCTGAGCCCGAGTTCTACTTGCGCATTAAGAAATTTTTCGAAGCGTCGCGAAAGCTTCTTTTTTTCGGCTCGACTAATTTCACCGTCTTTCTCACGTCGCGCGTCGCATCCTATCCGTGACACTTTTGACGTTGCGCGAAAACATCGGTTCTGATCCTTCCGTGGGTTGCGCAGATTACCTGCGGTTCGCTGTTATTTTCTCCCGAAGATAGATGCGTAACGATAGAAACGTGGGAATGGAATTTTTTTTTCGAAAAAGTACCTTCAGGAAGTTCCTTTTTTATCCGTGAACATCCTTGTATGCATCTGAATCACACGAGACGTGTGAATTCCCTGTCACCAAAAGTCGTAAAGTTCTCGTTAACCGTCATTGTTGCAGAAAGCGAAATGAAGTGCGAGGAACGAACAGGAGCGTTGGCGTTGACGCTGTTGTGATCCCTGGAAATCTCCAGGTGCCGTCGACATCTTCATCGGCGTTTCTAACAGCGGGGCGCCGACTGATTTTGCTTTGATTCCAAATCGCCCGTAGAATCTATGATAGATTCTTGGTGTCGGTAAAAAGCGCAAAGATCGTGTAATATCTTTGTCCAGAATGGAAATTCCACCCAATATTGCTTTCGCTCGAATTTATCAAAGTTGCTATATACATATTATCTCGCATCTGATCGGAAATTATTAATCTGATTTGTGGCATGCATTTTATTTCCGAGCAATAAGAAAACATTAGAAATGAAGTATATGACCAAAATTTTGTACGAAAATAGTGAAAGTACAGTGAAACATTTTTATTGATGATGTACCGTGTGCAATATATAATCGGTACAATATATATATTTCATATATACATATATTCGAAAAGTGTTTCTGCATGTAGGTAAAGTACGGACTATCTTTGGCGCGGTGCTCTCTCGAGTTTTGGTCGATACGAGCAGGAGAGTCTCTTCTATCCTCTCTAGGATCTCTCTCTTTTATCTTGCACCCTCTCTTCCCTCGTTCTCTCAATTTCCCTCTCTATCTCTCTCTCCCAACGCCCGCCAGTCGACAATAGGCTGCAGTAGTTCTCATTTGATTAATAACCCGCCCACAATGAGCACTCCCAGTGGCTCTCAGTTGATTAACGATCTTCAGAGAGCGTCACAATGCCGATAGCCGTTCCGCGATCTATAGCGAATGGCCGACAACCTCGTGATCTAGTCCGCTGGGAATCCGATGCGTTGAAATCGATACTACGCAAGAATTCGTACCCTTCAATTGCTTCAGGGCAATTTGTAAACGTGTCGTAGCACAGAATTGTATGCATGATATTCAAACATTTCTATAACTCAAATATAATCGTTGATAAAGTTAGAGAGAAAAGTGGAAACTGTGATAGATACGGATACTCAAACAATCCCTCCAAAGCGCGGGATTGCTTTTCAATATATTTTATGTGAGATAAAAAGATTTATTATGACCATTTTCCCATAATAATTTGGATATCTCGCGTACGATCAGGTCAGACATGACAGTGCAGCCTTGCAAGAGTCGCGTTAGCTTTTATACGTCCATTATTAGGGGCGTCAGCAGTAAGATCATCTCTCTGGGCCGTAAACGTGTTAGCGAAGAATGCCACTTTCATTTAAGCGGTCTATGTACATAACAAAACCGTGGCAGATGGATAGCAATGGTGCGTGTGCCGGGGCTCGGATTTTAGGCAAACGAGGCAGTTACAGGCGTTTGCATAATTTAATATGCTGCAAACGAGTTCTCGCTACCTGTGTTTATGCAGCAATAAAATCTGAAAGGATCAGGTGCTTTGTCCTGGACCGCGCAGCGTTTTGTGCTTGACGTCGTTGACCCTGTCTTCCTCGCCATTACCAGCCGCGGGCGAAGCGCGCGCAACAAAGAGATCAGCTGTCAGATAAACAGCCAAGAGAAAATTTGTGTTGCCAATAAAGGCGGCGACGCGCATGCCTCGTACCTTGCAAGCAAGCGGCTAAGAACGAGAGTGAGAGAGACGGAAAGGCGGAAAGACGTACATAGATAAGAAGAGAGTTAGACACGAGATAATCCGCGCGAAAGCGCGATATCGTTTAAGAAAGTCAGGGTCTTCAAATTCAAGCTGAATTTATGCGCAACATTGTTTTACACTTTTAGCATTTTTATTCTTGAGACGTATAATATTCTCGATCAAGACACATGACGCGTATGGGCGCAATTAAGGATCTTTAACAAAAATATTTGTCAATTTCTCCGCGCAGCAGGAATCCCCGGTACACTACGAGCACTTGTGGAGTATCGCTGTACAGAGAGACGAATATCTCCCCTCTTCACCGCGACCTAAGATGGCCGAGCATATTCTATGTCGTGGGAACCTTTCTGCCAACTGGAGCACGATTGCCGAGGGCTCGTCGGAATCCGAGCAGGTAGCCTCGCACGCGCAGGGTCGTCTTAGGCTTGTGAGAAAAATCGTTTGGCTCGTCGGGAGATTTGCGATGGCGTCTCGCCCATTCTCGGATTTGCTCCAGGAATACGATCTGCTTCTCGATATTCCTCCTCGTACTTCTCGATAATACGCGTCGAAAAATATCTTGTAGCATCGAAATGAAATCCGTAGTCAGTCAATGTTTTTTTTAACACTCTCATTCTATTTTATTTTGCATTTTATCTTACGTCTATCTTGTCTTTATTGTGATTTATAAATGCGTCTTAAATTACGATAAAAGATAATAAAAAGCAAGAATAGCTTTTCTAAAAATAAGAAAAAATATTTAAAAATGATAAAATGTTTCTTTTAATCAAATTTTTTATGCACGAAGCAATTTCGACTTTACGACAGTTCTTAGACGGGACGTTTATTTCAAAGAGCCAAGCGCAAAATGAACAAAATAAAAAAAAAATACGTTTCCGTGTAAGTCGCAATGCGTTGAATGATGCGTACTTGGAGTCTCGCAGGACGAACGTGACGAGCATTTAATACAGATTCCTCATTAATGCCACGGTAGAAAAAAAAAGAACAATAAGAATCGGAGTATCGGGAGGCTGGTCCGCGATAATCCTCCGATAGATATAACGTGTTTGCCATTGCTGAATTTTCGAGGGAATATTGCCGGCAATTCCGCACGAGCTAGACAATAAATTGGTTTCGCGCGTCGGGACAATCGTTACGACAATTAGCAGCGCCGTCACTAATTTCGACTAATTAACGCGAGTGGAGAAAAGTCCCGAAACACTGGCACCGCGCGAATATCGATGCACCGCTGATGACATTGCTCGTTAAAACGTCGACGTGGATGACTGAGTTCATTTAATGGCTTCTAATTAATGGACGCATCGTTTATTTGGGAAGACTTCGGTTTTCCGACTCGGATTTGATTTCATTTTTTCCTTACGCGCGACTATTTACTCGCGCGATTTATTATTTCTTCCTATTTATTATTTACATATTTCTTCATCGTATCACATGCGAACATTATACGATGTAAATAACAGAAAAATTAGTCACGACGAAGGAGGTGGAGAGAAATACCTTAATTGATATTCAGAGATAATAGAACGGCAGAATGACGCGTTGAAATATTCGATGGAAATTGAATATTGCCGACGAGGAATTATGCGATATACGGGGATGACCGGAGGAATCGGTTTTGCGTACACAATCACGTTAATAAATACCACAGAGGCCGTCCCAGCGCTAATTAATGCAGATGCGCACATGATTATGTAGAATTTGCGTTATGCGACGCTGATGGCAATACTAATGCGGCTCGTTTCTATATTTCGGCGGTTTAATGAAAGAAAACGGCTAATATCGTGGCAATGGACTCGTTTATAATTGACTGTGTTATGTTCTGGTTGTCTTTGTTTAATAATTGAATTGCGTAGCAGAGAACCGTATTGTAAATTACTCCGATCCGTAAAATAATCTGTAAAATGATGATAATATAGAATACTTTATTTAAAGCGAATTGATCGTATATTAAAAAAAAATATAATTGCTTTCATAATTTTTGACCATTCTGAAACGTTCATTCAAGAAATTGGAAAAAATCGTTCTAAAGATTAAATGAGAAGACTCTTTACGCGCACCAGCATCGAAACTAAATGAGCGACAATCGGCCGATCTGGCGATTGTACATGCCAGCCGGAGGTCGGAAATCAGTGGCGACGTCGAGAATTTCCGGCGCAGGGATGAAAGAGGAGAAGGAGGATGAGGGCGGCGAAATAACAGACAGAAGAAGAGGTAGAGAACGAGGAAAGGAATAGACGAAATGCAAATGTACCGCGCGATGGGTGCGCGCGAGGGTGGCGGCATCGGTTGCGGCGTGGGCGGTGTAGGGGGGGGAGGGGGGGGGATGCTTAAATTTCCGATATTTTAACCGCGCGGCTTACTCGTGCAACAAGTCCTTTCTCCTCGGTTGCCTCTGAAAGCGCGCGCCTAAGTAATTTCGGTTACGCCATCATCCGGCCCGCGGCTTCCACGCGCACGCCATCGCAGTCGGTTCTTCGGTTCCTCGCGTATTTGCAATTCTTTTTTTTTTTTTTTTTTTTTGTATATCCTTAACTCCGCGCGCGCTTCCGCTGATTTGTTAACTATCCTACAATTACAGGCGCATCTTTGTACGTCTGCGAGTACGCTTCGCATTTCTTTGCATCGCAGTTAGCGTACATGCTTGAAAATTCGCTCTATCTAGCAAGCTAGCAAATTGCGTACTGCATACTTGAAAAATTAATAATAATATTTTAACACTTTATATGTCAAAATATTATTTATCATATACTGATATTTTTTGCGAATATTCTTTATTCCATCAAGTTGTTTAAACAATTCATTTTTTTTAAATCTGAGATGTGCAAAATATAAGGAAAATTATTTAAGTAAAATTTTATGCAACAATAATAAGTAATATCTCATGTAAATAATAGGTATTTGCTAACTTAAATTAATTTTAGATATTAAAAATCAGCGACAGAATTAACTCATAAATTTTATCTAGCTTTAGTACACAACTCATTGACACAACATTATACTTTGCGTATTTTGCATACCTGCAGAACTTCAAGGTTGTACAAGACGTTTTCGTAATTTGCTATAATCATAAGGCTGGAGAACCGTGCTCGACGAGAAGGCCGCACAGTTGTGAGGCGTGAACTCGGTGCATTCTACCGAGTAGGAACGCCGCGGATTTCGTTTTTTTTCCGCGTCGAGCACCTTCTTTCTTCCCCGCCAACTCTCGCGCGCTGTAAACTCGTGCACTTCGTCGGATGGATTCGTCGCGGCTGCATTAGCGAAATAACTTGCCGCGCTGCGTCGCGCCGCGACGCGCCGGACACGTATTCACTTCGCGATTCTCTCGAACAATCTTTTCTTCGCCTGGACGTGACTGGTCCTGCGAGTTTCGACACGCGCCTTCCTCACGGACAAATTTGGAGTAGGATACGTTTTAACTCTTCGACGTATGCGACAGGTTGAATATTCGAATGTAATTAGAGAGGTTTGCGCGTAGAAGTAATTATATTAAAATATATTAAAGTAGCAAAATGCGCTATTGAATAATAAAGTAATTAAATTAGGAAAGTTGAGAAAAATATAATTTTGCCGAGATTAAATCATAAATAGCTCTCCGTCCACTGTAAAAAGTCTCGTTATTTCTTCAAAGTGGCATTATCATCTCAAAAAATAATTTTTTAAATTAAAGTAAAATTTTTAAATTTTATCTTCCTTTAAAATAAGATGAATTTCTACATTTGCGCATAGCTTATGCAGTAACTTAATAAGCTTCGGCATGCTTGATGTGGCGCGAAGTATAGTGCAAAGTTGGATTTTGCCCTCACGATTCTACGATACGTTCTACAAGAACACATCTATGTACGATCGTAGAGTTTGCGTATGGCAAAGTCTTTAGTAGTGACTCTCTCTTCTATCACGAGCCACCCGAGAAGTTTCAAGTAGTTCGGCGGAACGCACGACGTGGCGCAGGAAGATATGGCCTCTCGACCGATCGCAATTATCCTTAAATACCGCGCCGCAATTGCATCTGTTCCCTTTTACGGACCCTTGTGGTCGCACCGGTGGACGCGCACACATAAGATTGGAGATTCTCGAGGGAGAAGGAAAGAGTGAGTGTGAGAGAGAGAAAGCGATGCGGTCGAGAACTTTGCCAAGAATCCGTGAAACTATCGCATGGAATTTGGGTTTTCGACGGTTAATCTGAATCTTCTGAGCGCAAGTTGATAATCGAGGATGGATACGCGAAGAGAAATGCGAAAATTCTCTTCGCTTCCACTCGTATTCGATCAAAAATCTTATGAAATAACTATGTATCGCAATCAAACAGTATTTTATTGTAAATTTTTTTAAGTAGAATCAAATATGATAATGTTTTTGAAAAATTTTTGTTTTAGTTCCCGATAGTACAACTTTTTCTCGCTGTAGACGAATATAATAAAGAATTGATTGATGAAAAAACATTTTCTAAAAGAATTATGTCTATTCCTTCTTGCCTAATTTTCAAAATAATGTGTAATTAACATTGTGAATTATGTTTCAGATTGACGATCGATTTCTCTTCAACGCGAACCAATGGTACACTGATCGATGTCGAGCAATCTTTGAGACGAGCGGGCGCCGTTGGTAAAGTGATCAGGTATGCTGACCAAAATCTGCAACAGCGATAGCAAACGTTTGCCGTTGCCAATCAAGCTCACATAATACCGTACCTCGGTATGGCCAAACAGCCTATGGGGGATTTCATGGTACGCCGGTACCAATACGCGCGCACGCGTGTATTTAAGTGTACGTACGCGATACAAATCCACACAGAACGCTCGCGCGCACCCATCGTCGTCCGGCGGCCGGTGCCGATACGTATACGCGTACGTATATACGTAGGTCCAATATTTTGCCAGGGTCCGGCCACGTTTGGCGTTCGCTCGATATACCGCGGCGCAGATTGGATTTGAAGTTTATAGGGCGGAAATTCTTCGGGGACCGGCCTACCCCGGGGACGAAGCTGCGCAAACTTTGCGCGCGGGGCGGTCGGTGGAAATGACTGCGTGGAAACGAAATTACGAGCCGTCAATCGTGTCGTTTGTTTTAAAAGTGCCGTAAGTTAGTTTTGGAGGATTTTATTAAAATAGATACACGCCATTATTTTTTGTGTTTGGAGCTCGATCCGTGAAATTCAGAAATTGGGTTTAAAATTTAATAAATTAATTACACCGACATCTATTATGATATTATAACAATATTTAATTTCGAAGTGTGTCATAATTAATGAACGGGTATTTTGGTATTTCAATATTTTCAAGATGTAAAACGCTTTCTAAAATGTTACGAAAAATTTAGCTTTCGTCTCTGAATGCTTGTGCTATTTTTATATCAGTTTCAATTTTGTAACGTCGCCGTGCTTCACATGGTATTTCTTCCTGACAGTTTGATCGACCAACTTTAACCCGGTGTCATCATAATGTTCGCATGGTTTCGTTACGATCTCGAGCGACGCGACCGAGTAGTCGGCGAGCAGCGGTCTTTTTAGTAACGCGACGACGTTAGAGGCCGCTAATATTTCACCCAATTATTCGACGCTTAGGCCAGGAATCCCGTCTTCGGCACGTCAAGGACTCCGAAGCGGGCGGTCGTAAGAAAAAGCCGGAGGAGAAACATAACAAAAAAGAAAGAAAAAAAAAGAAAAAAAAAGAGAAACAGAAACGCGCGATGACGACGAACCGCCACTTCTCGGCGAGAGGCGGGGGCGACGAATTAGAGATGCAGAGCCACGTTCGCGGTCATCGGGGATATTAAGCCGAATCCCTTAGCTTGATGGATGAAACGGGAGTTACGTTAGTATCCAGTATCCGGCGGTGTCCGTGCCCGTGCATCATCAATAACTCTCCTGACTCTTTCACCTTGGCCTCTCTTCTCGCCCCGTCTCGTCTCGCCTTGCCTCACTTCGCCTGGCCTCGCGCGCATGTTCCTCTCGCGGCGGAGAGCCGTGACTTCGTTCTCCGTCTTCCGCCGATGGAACACCGTCGACCTGCCGAATGCAAACGCACTCCGTGGAATTCGAGGTATACAGATACGAAAGACAGTTTTGGATACTCTTTGACTTTGTTCCAAATTATTTATACGTTTCATCGATTTTCTTCTTTTACACGAAGTGCCATCAATTAGCTGTGTGCGTCGTCTTGTTCGCGTGGAGCTTTTTTTTACGAGCTCATAAATCACGGCGAAACGAACGAAATTTACGAAATTGAAAACGTGCGAAAATAGTCGGAAAATTGGCAAAAACAAAGCAGCGCGCGCAGCGCGGAAAGGCGCGAACGAACGGCCTCTCGTTCCCGGGTGTTCTCCCGAATGATTTCGAGAACGGGCGTATGCATATGGCACAGCGGTATAATTACGGATCGTATGTATCAGACACGCAATCAAGAATGAATTATCGCGGAACCACGCCTCCTGCCAGCGCTCAACCGGGCACAACAATGCCGGCGCATCACGAGCAGCGACCCGACTGTCGATGATGTGTGCTAATAGTCCCCCGTGGCTTTCGCTCACAGTATCCAAGTCTCGTGACACAATTTTTTTTTTCTCTTCTCTTCACGTCGATTTACATCTCTTGGTGTTGCCGGGAATTCTCGCAAATCCCGTCGTATCGTCGACGAAAATCGACGCGAGCCGCGTTTCGCGTTCAATGGAAACTTGGCGCGGGTCGCTCTTTGTGAAAGTTTTAAGGTACTTAACAACGATAATAACAACAATAATTATTATAATCATATTGTTATTAACTCTCTTGCATACTTTATGACGACGATATTAATTCGTTGCTTGATTAAATTTGCACGACTGCGACATAATGTGCTTTTATTTAGTATTAGCCCGTTTTAATATCCATAATTTAATTTATTAACGTATCATGATTTAATAAAGCCACTTCATAATGTACTAAATGCCTTGAATTTTGCATTTTGAGTGCGTGCTGCGAATTGACGTAACGCATTGACGTAACGCACGAAACGAACGCTTACACACGTCGCGAAATGTAATCTCATTTAGCGCTCAGTTGTCATAATGTAGAACGATGAACTTTCTCTACTCTGTGTGCAATTATTCAGAAAGCATGCAGTCATACATTATATCATAAATAATTAATGTTTTTTGACTACAAATTATGCTAAGATTTCACAAAATATCCATAATTTCATTTATTAATGTATTATGATTTTATAAAGTGGCTTTATTACGTATTAAATATTATTGAAAAGGGGAATATTATATTCATCAATTAATTCCACACTGTGAATCAAAGCGATGCTATTTTACACGTACAAAAATTACGATATT
This sequence comes from Linepithema humile, assembly GCF_040581485.1. Lineage (NCBI taxonomy): Eukaryota > Metazoa > Arthropoda > Insecta > Hymenoptera > Formicidae > Linepithema > Linepithema humile. The sequence goes on from NC_090128.1 coordinate 35,171,311, forward strand.
TTTATATAATTCTAAAAATAACTCTATTAAAAGGTCGTTTCTCGCTTTAAATTATAGACGATAGCTCGACGGTTGTAAATTTTCACGATAGGTAGAGTGCCTCGAATCTTTCACCTGCCGTTATCGCGGGATATTTTTACAATAGTTGGAAAGGAATGATATGGATTTCGCGGTAGCCAACAAAGCTCGAATAATCAATTTCGTTCGTCCTCGCTCGCTACATCCCACCATCCGCCGTTGTCGCAGCTTTTTTCCCCATCATCTGGAACGTTGCCGGATGACCCATGGCGGATCTCGACCCATAAAAGCCGAAATAACTCTCGGACCGGGCCCCCTTCGACTCAGCGACGGACAATATCGAAGAAGAGGAAGGCGATCGGGAGGGGAGAGGTCAGGGGGTGGCCGGGAGTGTGCCGACAACGTAGAGAAACCGGAGGGGGTGGGCAGAGGGCTCCTGTAATAAATTCGCAATTTCCTTATTACGGGTAATGCTCCGGTCGGTGGGTGCGCTCGCATAAATATCCCGAGTTCCGGTGATCCCGTGACTTCCGGTCAGCCGCAATGACTTACGCCGGGTCGCGACGAACGAAGTAGGGTGAGGGAGAAGATACGGGAGGGCGGAAGAGAGAAGCGGAGAACGGTTCGGTCGCCGGCCAACGAGCCAACCATTCACCCCCGACCAACCCCCGCGCCGGCTAACGTTCCGTGTGCTCGTTCGCGAAAGAGGGCGACGCTCGCGATGGAATTTGTCCCCGGCCTCGGTTCCGCCCTCGGATGACCACTGATAAATTTAGTAGACTTCTCTCTTTCCGACCCGCCGTGGTGTCTCCTCTGTCGCGCTCGCTCGCATCCGGTTGTGTGCGCGCGCTCCTCACCCCCGTTCTTCACCTTTCTCTCTTTCCCGTTCCGTTCTCGCCATTTTGTCGAAACAGTGTGGATTCTCGACGGATTTGTTGGATTTGAATGTTATCGGTGAGCATCTTAAAGCTATGTTATTTCGAAAGTTTTTCGTCTTCTAACGATTTCTTTCGATCGAATATTGCGAATTTAACAAAGAGTCTTCTATTCAAGGAAAAGAAGTCACGTTTGCTAGTATTGGAGCACATAAATCTAATAATAATTATACGTAATTGTACAAAGGACAAAATAATGCATCTGGGCAGCCGTGTCGATTATAAATGCGCGAGCCGACGCGGCTGCCGAATACGACAGGGCTATTAAATTATTCCGAGCGGCTCGATGAGCGCGGTGTTTTCCATAAAACGCGAATATATTCGTATATAGCGTCTCTCCCTCGAGGTACCGACGATGCCGAGCTCTCGCCGCAATCTGTTTCGTTTATCGCGGGTCGTCCGCCCGGTCGCGAGATCGGGGACCGTTTCGCCCTCGAGAGACACGGGTGCTTTCCGCTTCTAAGTATCCGGCGAAATGATTTTTTTCTCTCCGCGACATCCCGGCCGTTAAGCCGCGTCAGAGACGGCGTTGGAGGAAGTGAGTCTCACGCTCCAATAAAACAAGCAATATCGCGGTGTCCCGAGCGCCCGGAGGGAGGTCCTGCCAAGGTTATCCTGTCGCCTGGGGTTCAGTGGGGACGACGATTCGCGCGCGCGAGAGAGAAAGAGAGAGACAGCAACGTATATTGCTCTCGGATCATCGCGTCTGCATCGCATTAACGGGGATGATATCACCCTTTTGCACACCCACGTGGACTCGCGCTTGCGCGCGTATTCTTCTTTGTACAATACGAACTGAGAAGCGCGGCCGATGACGTACGAAACGGGAACGTGTTACGCGGCAGACTTCCGTTCAATGGGTTTCCTTTGTGCCGCCGTCGAAATGCGGACTTAGAAAGGCCTGCATTCCCGAAAGGTGAAATAAGTCGGGATGTCCGGATGTGCGGATTCATACCGCGGCGCGATTATTAGCATTCGGAGTCCGGATGCGAGCGTCACTCCGTTATTTACCCGTAATTGCGAGAAGCAGTTGACGCAAGAGTCTATCGAGAGTGTTTCGTAATAGCGTACTGTAGAGAATATTAAAAGAGAGACATGTGTATTCTAATTTCTACAGAAAGAGAGTTGAAATTGAAGCGAATATGTCAGCGAATTTTTCACGTAGAATTTGATTCTCGTAATGCTGCGGCCCAAAACCTAAAAATCAAAGTTAAGGATAAAGTTTTTGAAAATGTAACTGAACGAGTCAATTTGAAGATTTTCGCCGTAAAAGGCGAAGAAATCGAAGGCTTCGAGGTGAAGTTAAAAATCTGCTAAAGTCGATCGTTGAGCGATTGTGATTTTGCGCGAAGTTATTATCGGTCACGAGTTGAGTGAAACAGTCGGGAACGCGTTGTTACGATGCGTCTCATTAAAGTACCCTGTCGTGCAATCGATCTATGCGCGTTCCGCGAAGCGATAAATGCCCCCGACACACAAGGACAATCGCGTTGACGTACCACGAGCATTGATACCTTCGGGTTGGTTGCCAGGAAGGAAGGAAGGCGGGCTAGAGAGCGACGTGGCGGCGGGCGCAGCGATAAAGGCCCGATCACGCGTGTAACGCGCGGATTATTAATCGCGGAATAATTTGACGCCCCGGCGACAGAGCCGGCGACGCGTCCTACGCGCGTCCCTCCCTCCGCTCCGCACCGCCTCCTTCGTCGCCCCGTCCTTCTTCGCCGACCTTCTGCATCGGCGGGTGCTGTTGCGTCGAGCTATCGGCTTCGCAGATTTGCGCTAATGTGTCTTCCGATAGTTCATAATGTCGGAATAGTGCAGAGAGAGAGAAAGAGAGAGAGAGAGAGAGAGAGAGAGAGAGAGAGAGAGAAACATAGATACTCCTGTTCTCATCATCTTTGTCGATTCACAATACTGTAAACTCGTAAAGTCATCCTCCAGCATTTCGAGGCTTCGAGGACTACCCACCAGCGAAATATCCCGTTGTTCGCAACATTTGACATCTTTTTCTGACAACAGATAATAATCTGATGAATATTTTGCTAAATATATTTTTTTATTTTTTAAAAATTTGATTTGATTGTTGATTTGTCTCTATTTTTCAACTTTTTGATAAATCGTCGAATGTGACAAAAGTCAATTATTAAATTAAACTTCCGTACAGCGATGTTTGGCGTGATTATTATTAACATTCGCTGAAGTTTTCAATCGTATCAATTGCATGGAAGCGTACAGCTCTCAAGGTACTCCTGTAGGTTTATCTGCACAAAGCGGGTTACGTTGCGGATATGACCGTGGTATAATCGCGTCTTTGAAAAACGCGAACTTTGGTCGCTCGGTCCATCCGTCGAATGCTGAAGCGCGCTAAAGCTTGAAAAAGGGAAAAAGATCCGAAGATCGGATGGAGTGGAAAACCGAGGAATCCTGTAGCGCGAACGCGAGCGAGAGCGAGCAAGTAAGCGGACGAGCGGGAGTAGCTTATGTTTAATGGAAGCTTTATCTCATCGTCTTTCCGCGTCTTCTTCCCGCTCCTCTCTTGCATTCCCGCGAGGCGTTGTTGGTGGCAACGACGTTGACGCGAGATGGTGGTGGTAGTGGTGGTGTAGCGGTGGACACGTCATTTATCTTTCACCCTACTACCCACCGTGTGCCCGCGTGTCCGCGTTCTCTACCTCCTCTCTTCGCCTCCTGCAGCAGCCTCGCCGCGTGGCGCCATCTTGGGCACTCCCACTCCCTCCTCCTCCTCATCCTTCTCCTTCTCCTCCTTTACCTCCTCCTCCTCTTCCTCCTCCTCTTCCTCTTCGTCCCTCTTTCCTTCTTTCCTTCACGCTCCGTCGCCGTCTCGATCGCGAGAGGAAACCCGGACTCGACTCCCCCTCTTTTCTCATTCCCAGCCGCTGTTTCTCTTTGTTTCTCCTATTTTTCGTCCCCTTCCTCAGCGCTTCTATTCTGCTCGCCCACTCTGTCCGCCCACTTCCCCCCCCTCCCCCTCTATATGTTCTTTTTCTCCTCTATTCCTTCTCTTCCGTCTTAACCGCGTGTCTAGAATATTTTGGCAATTATTTTGCCAGGTTTTATGCCTGTTTTTTTCATCCTAAAGTGTAATGTCTCATATCCTCGTCGTACTTACTCTTCTTTTCGTCTTCGCGGTATCAGCAGATGAGAACTCGATTATGAGAATTTACCGGATGAATATTCATCACGTTGGTTTTATCCTTTAACTTAACAGTATTTGATTGCAGTATCGGCCAATTAAATATACTTATTGAAAAGCGTAGATTGTTGCAATTGCTGATTTAAGAACAGCTAGATATTTAGAGACAATCAAGTTGCAAAGTATAACTTTATTCAATTATTTGTAATTAATATATAATTTGTATCCATATCTAGTTGATTAATAAACAATAATTACTTTGATAACAGCACTGCATGCGAACAACAACTTTCCGAGAAAAGTAAAATTAATGCTTATAATTTCGATACGCATGCAGATATCGAATTTTTGCAGTTTAGAGCTCTTGCGAGGATCGTTAAAAGCGCCATCGACTGGACTCGCTTCAACGTGCAATTATAGGGCGTCCTCCTTTTTTTTTTTTTTTTTTTTTTTAATCGGCTCTGAACACGAGGTTACTGTTAATTACCAGCGTGCAGGCACATAGAGCACTACGAATTTCGAATTACCCATGGATAGGCTTTGTTCTTCGCTTTGCCATTGTGACGCCCTTCCCAATCCACATCGGCACCAACCCTACCGTCACCATCCCGACCACCCCCGATGGTGGCAGCTTCAAAACCATCCGTTGCCGGCAAACGGGACGCAAACGAACTTTCGGTGACCATTGTCGATCGCATGGATGCGACGCGCGGCTTTTTATTCGCGGATGTTACTCGCGTTCGCGGCAGGCATCTACGCGGTAGAATAAAATGACGATCGTTATAATCGGATATCAGAGTGTGCAAATCATCACGGGTGACTCCCAATTATAGCTATAACTCTAAACATGCACACCTCCTTTCTCTTCTTCGCGGTTTTTTTGCGAAATATTTTATCTATGAAATGCGACAAATTTTTGTTAATTTTTTTACTACATTATTTACATATAATCTTTACATTTTCTCGAAAAATATGCTATTTGGATGTAACTTTATCTTTCGCTTTATTTACATAATATTATTCATGAACAAAAATATCACGACGTGCAATTATTAGCAATCTAAGCGTTAGCAAAATAAAACAGTTTTCAATAAAAAAAATCTTTTTTACTAAGAAACTTAGAGTAGTTTGGAAGATCGTATTATATTAATTAAACTTACTGATCACTCGCGGCAAAGACGATGCAAATGCGGCGATAAACCACGACTTCCTCAACTCCGAAAGACGGTTAACTCCAAGTGCTCACCACAAGCGGATGGACTTATCCCGTCTTTCGTATTTACAATATCGCGTTCGGCTTAAGCGTCGATGAGCCTATCGCAGCTCAACAGCGAACGGACGACGCAATTACCCGCGCTTTTGTCCGATCTAACGTAGCAGCAGAATCGACTGCTCGGTATCAGGAGCGAGCCTCTCGCCGGGTCTGCCGTCGAGTTTTCCGAGTCCGAGCACGTAGCTCAGGGCCCTCTCTCGTGGAATATTAGCTGGTAGCGGATTCGAGCCCGCATAGGGTCGAGCTTGCGAACGACAGACGTGCATACCGTATTAAGCCCGCGGGGACTTTGCCGGCTACATTCACGACGCGTACCGAGCGCACGAGGTATACAGGGTGTATCGGAGACAGTCGCGCGCGGTTGTTACGAAGCGCATTCGTCAGAATTCAATCTTAGAAGAATGGCGATTGCCTCGGTGCCGACGAGCAGGTTTAGAGATTCGAGCTAAAGATTAAAATCTTTCGAGTTTCAGCGATTTTGTTGTACGAAGTAACTCTGCGCCGTCGTCACATGAATTATTTAGCCTTTTAGAAAATCTTAAGCAAATGCATATATTTCAGAAACATTAAAATTAAAGTTTATGAATTATTATTGTCAAGAATTGATTGGTTTTAACGGTGTTTTTTTTTTTTTTTTTAATTGTTTTATAAAGTGAATGATTTTTGGTACACTCTGTGTATACCCGCAGCTACGTGCGTTTTGATGGCAAAACGAGGGTACAAGCGCGCGCAAGGGTGCAGAATTGTCCACGCGACGCTTCCGCATATCGGTACGCGCTTGGCAAATACTTCAGTATTCATGAATCCCGGTACTCGCCCACGGGATATGTACGCTTCGTCCACCACGCGGTTCAATCGGTTCCGCGAAAAATTCTAGGACGTGTTTGTTTCTAAAAAAAAAAAAAAAAAAAAAAAAAAAAAAAAAAAAAAAAAAAAAAACGCTTTTTTCTCTGCGTAATATTAACTTGTGGCATTATAAACGGAAAAATCTAAAGCTGCAAGAAGAAACGCGAAAAATCTACACAGTCAAACATTTTACATATGTAAAAAGAAGAAAAGGGAGATGGGATTTTAAACGTCCGTCTTATTACTCCGTGTATTCTCGTCTGATCCGGTCGTGTCTTTTTCCCCTCTCGACCGAGACAATTTCGCGGGAAATATGTAAAGCAAAACGTCGGTGATTTGCTTCGCTCTCTTTCCTCGCGGCGTCTCCGCGACGTTTCCCCGTTTGGGAAGGGGTCCCCGACAGGAGACTTAGGTACATCCACGCTGGATTTACGCGCGATATATTTGTTTTAAAGTCCCGGATTCCCGTGCTCCGTATCCGCCGCTCACCCCACCGGCAGTGTGACTTCGCCGTTTTCGTCTCGGGCTCTGCCAGCGTACCCCTCCTGCTGCCGCCACCCTTTCTCGCTGCTCCTCTTCCTCGCCTCGTCTCGTGTATTTATGAGGGCGGGATGGCAGAAACGGAGGGAACACGCGCGCGGGAGTTATGGCCCGAATAAGTGCTCTCGACCTGGAACAGAGGTTCTCAGTGGAAGACGAATGTAGTATTAGAATCCCGCGGAAAGGAAAAAAAAAGAGATCGAAAGAAATGAGGAACATTTTTGGAACATCGTAGACGGACGATTGGAAGTAGAAATGATAGGCATGATACGAAGATGCATCGTTCCGAAATAACAACTCTCCGTTTTTCTCTTTCGATTTATTTCGAGAAAATAACATATTGGGATGCATTGTGTCCTATTTTTGATTGTAGAAATATAATTGGGTTAATTTTTTTTATCAGAGTGTATAATGTCAATTTCACGTCTGAAAAGATCCAATCGTTCCAAGGATGACATACATGATCTTGATAACTCCGTAGGCCGAACTCGATCATCTCGTTTAATCTCTGAATATTCACGGGATCGCGATAAGACTTCGCGATCGCCTTTGATGTCAATTGTCAGAATACGAAGACCCGCCATTGTCGCGATTGTTGGCGAAGCTCGTGACAACGAATATAGGAGGGTGGAAAAGGCGCCGCTCAGGCATGGGCGAGGCTTCGCGACAGTTTCGGCGTTCATTAAGCGCGAAGAGACACCGGTGCGCGCGTGAGATGGGGGGCGCCATTGAAAACCGACTCACACGAGTCCATGGCTTCGCAATGTCATTATTTCGAGCAACGCGAAACGTTGTGAGCGGAAGAGTCGGGAGATTTATTGCGTTTCGTGCTGCAAGTTCCGCGAAGAATGTGCAGCTACAGAAAGTAGCTAGCGTCTCGCGTTCGCGCGAACGAGCGAAGTAATATCGACGGTTGAATAGCTGTGAGCGGAAACGCCATGATGTCAGAAGCGCGTTTTTTGAGGTGTTCGAAACGGGAAACGCGCGACGATCTCTAAAATTCGTTATATGACGAAACACACGCTTAACAGCATAATTTATGCGATGAAAATGCACGTAAATATATATTATAAAATTTTGATTCTCGATTTAATCAATTGATGAGGTATTTAATGAAAAATTGTAGTAAATAATGATTGTTAATTAAATTCACGGAAAGAGAGAGAGAGAAAAAGACGGCCGCAAATTTCTCGAAAAATATGAAGCTGAAGGAAAGCGCGATAATACTGGAATGCCTTCAGAAATTATACAGATTTCTCGTATAATCGCGTCGAAGATGTGTACCTCAAAGAATATCTTTCTCATTACAAAGTGAAGTCGCAGAGAGAAGAAAAATTAAGTAGAAGCGACGTCGCCGGCCGTATTGTCGACATTGGCCAATTACCTTCCTTTCCGCTGTGCTCTTTCCTTATCATTCGAATTTTCTGTCTAACCGTGGATAGATGAGGAAGGAAAAGACGGTACAAGAGAAGGGAGAGGGGGGGGGGGTGAGAAGATCGCCAAGGGACAGGGAAATGGATGAGGAATAGAGTTCGCTCGCTTCGTCTCCCGTTTACTTGCCAGTACTTATTCGCTTTGCCTGTCGAGCGTCGTCTCCTCATTCAGCCAAAGTCTAATTAAAGTGCAGCTGCAAGTTAAATTAAAACACGATAATGTTGCCGAGAGAGAAAGAGAGAAAGAGACAGAGAGCGAGTTTCTCCGCCGCCGCTCGCGCGCGCACCCTTTCCTTCCTTCTTTCCCCGGTGACCGAACTTAAGCAGTTGCGTTCCAATCGTCCCGCACCATTTGCGAACTCCTCGAAGGAGTTCGGCCGCGAGTTGTTAAACACCCGACCTAACTCTCGCGCGCACCGCTTCGCACGTGCGCCCCGTTTCTCTCGTTCAAGCGAATAATTCCAGTTTCGGAAAAAAAATTAATCTTGTAGTACTCGTGATACTGTGGCAAATAATTATTTTACAGTTGTTTTGCATCACAAGAAAAAAAATTTCCGGGAGCAATTAATGCACAAGAAAATAATTCGTAAATTTTTATTTCATGCGCAACGAAAGTTTGTTGTTAATTGTAAATCGGTTCATCTAATCTTATAAAGCTACAATCTTTAATAGATACGTTTCTAAAAGCGTAATATTGCAACGCTGTCTAATTTAATGGAAAAATTATGTTCAGCGACAAATTCTATTTTTATGACAATTGACAAGAATATTACATAAAATTATAAAATATAATTTCTGAAATTAGATGAACCAGATTTGTCTTCGTCGATAATTTGTGAACTCGCGCGATCGGTTGTAGGGACATCAGACAGCTCGTGTATCACGTCGGGACAAGAAAAATCGTCGAAGGTCGACGAAGCTCCGTTGGCGAGGAGGGAAGTAAATCGCTGGCAAGGTGGCAAGGAACGGGGTGCGTCGGAACTGGTGGCATTGTGGTCGGAGATAGAGATGGCTATCGGACCGCGCCACGCGGTAATTGCCAGGAACTACGGGGGGAAATTAAAGCTGCCCCGGTCTTCCGGCGGCCCATTGTCGGGACCCGCGACACTGTTCCCGGTACCGTTCTATTTATCAGAAACGGCCACCGAATAGAGGGTTTCGGCTGATAGGCTCCGTGTCACTGTGTCACCGGAATCGAAATGCTGCCGGTGTTCCTCCGCTTTTTGTCAACCTCTTTTTCTATATCTATATGTCTTTCCCGCAAATAATTGCACACATATAAAATATCCGGTTAGCTCATTAAACGTGCTTCTAAAAATAGCATGAGAAAATTTGTAATGATCAAAAGGACAGTTAGGAAAGAGGGAATTTCGATTGATAATTCTAATTGATTTTTTACAATCTATTTGTGTCATCAATATGGCGCTTCGTGATATGTATTTGCTGGCATTGTGATTATGAGCAATGAAAGAATGGTATCTTTATGTACTTAGTTTAGATTATCAAATGAGATTATTCTTATCTAAATTTGAAGTGATTAATCATGCAATTGATTAATGGATCAGATTAGCAAAAAATGTCGAAAAAACACAGTTTTTATTTATCAGAGATTTATTAAAATATCTTAGGAAACTAATCTACTCTTACAAATTTAATAATGTAACTTTAATAAGCTCGCAATACATATACATATTTTCTCTTTATACTCGTTGCTGCTTTCAGTTTTAGATTCTCTAAAAAGATTTTTGATTTCTCTAAAAAATCAGTATAGTCATCTACGCTCAATCGTTTTAGTGATTTAAATTCTGGCATTTTTATATATTATATCTTCCGGAATGTATCGTCAACCATTTCAAACAGAATCCTCAAGAATAGTAGGTTTACTTTTCAAATTTGCCATCCATAAAACAATCTGCAATCGTGACACTATCCATTCTTGGGAAATTCGACTTCGGACAGCTATCAAGTTTTCTATTATTCGTTCAACACTTTGCAACCAGCTTTGTCCGGGGTCATGCATCTTTTTTCCGTCGGACTAAAATGAAGACCGCCTCGGCATGTTTCCTGTACCCAGCCCAAATCAATGTGACACTCGTAATACAAAACGCAGTTACAATCATGTTGCTGTCGATCGCCGTCCGGTTGGCACACTGGTGGCGGTGTTGGTGGTCTTCTTGATGTTGTTGTTGTTGTTGATGGTGGTAATGATCCGCAATTCCCACCTTCCCGGTTTTTAACGCAATCCTGGCATGTGCGACTGAAGCACGTACCTGCAGCACAAAGCCTTTCTTCTGGATTACCCCTTACACATACGTAATACTTCCTACAATCGCCGTTTTCGGCAGGTAACTTAGCATCCGGCCATTCGTTATTTATTTTTGGAGGGCAAGCATCGCACCCGGCCTCCCACGGCCAATCGCAGACCTGTTTTTCTCTATTAAAATGCAGTCTTGATACGTCATCGTCCTTATTCATCAAGGGGCATTTTTGCTCGACTCCTTTACCAACGTGGCACTTGTAGAACTTGGTACAATCGATTTCGTGCGCGATATTGGTCGTGGTGTTTTCTGGAAATTCCTCTGACGGGTACGGACATTTCGTGGGCGCGTCTGCGTTGATTACGATCCACAATGCCAGGAAGGCAATGGTGATTCCGTATATTCTGTTTATTCCTGCATCGAAAATTGATTGTGATATTAGTTACGATCGAATCATAATTTAATCGGTTTTTGTTAGAATTCTTACAAGAAATATCAATTAAATCAATTTGGATTGACCAAAGTAGCGGCACGGTGCACAAATATTCCGATTATTTTACTTTAACAGTCTTATAGAAATTTATTAAGCGTTTCATAACACTCACCCTTCATCGTCTATTGTCTATTCTTCCCGAACTTTGAGAGAGGAACGCGTTCTTCTTACACCTCTCTGATCCGTTTAAATACGTGACTGACCGAGTTCGGGTGAGTCGGCTTTTATAAATATGCATCACGTTATCACGGAACGCAAGGACAGATTATATCTATCGGAGATATACTTTCATCATTTAGCCGGAAGGCAAGATTATCAATCTTATTGTTTTGCGAAAGAATTTTTGTGCTAAAGTACGCCAGATTTGGGTCATGCGTGATGGACAATCTACGTGCAGTTAAAGCATCGAATCGATAGTTTACGAACTACAATGCAACAAATTGAAATTATAATTAGACTTTGTACCATCCTGTTCTTATCGTTAAATTTGATTTCACTCAACCATGAATTATACTTCTTATTGATAAAAGATATGTTATAAGTTAATAAAACATCAGTATAACCTTGAATATGATTTTCGGTTAAGATAATCATTGAAACTCGTAAATCGTTTTATCGTTATAAAGCTTTTTTAAGTTGACACTAAAATTGCTGACCATTGGACTTCCTTTTCTAAACTGAAAAGATAAAACGTACGACATTGAAATATTTTCGTCAATTTAACAGAAATTTTATGCTTAGATAATATTTATAAATTTTAGCGTACTTAAGATGTAAGCCAATTTGTCGAATTAAAAATGCATATTTGCATCGAAGATTGAGTTTGGAAAAAATATCGTATCTGCAATTTTAGTATTGAATGTAAAAAAAAAACGATGATTTCCTATCATATTACATTTCGGTATATTGAAATTTGCGCATACATAAATTCTGCAATTTAATATAATTTTTTGTTATCAGTTAAAGCCTTCAAATTTTGCGTAAAAATATCTCAGTGATCTTCGATCATGATGTTATCACGGTGCATAATCTGCATTGATGTGTAATATACATCATATCGATGAAAATAGAAATATTAATTCAGAAAAACGAGCGGTATTGGATCAGTATTTCAAAACTTGCACTGCTCTCAATTTTAAACATTCGACAATTAAGATAAATATTCAATATTTCTGCAGTTTTTTTAACTGTGTAGTGTAAAATGTACTGTGTGGTTAAAAATTTTCTCCTATTAAAGCCAAATTAGTGCAATTAGTTTAATATGGAGTATAATTTAAAATGACAATAATAATAATGATAAACTAATAATGTTGAAACCAAAAATGCTTGCAAAATTAAAAATGTATAACTATAGGTAATCTCTTTTTTTTTTTAAATATAAAAATATGAAATATGTAATAGATTTTATCACAATATTTCAAGAGTGTTATTTGATGTATGTGAACTTAGTCACGAAATAATGAATAAGAGCTCTCATTCCACTCAAATTGCTTATCTATTAAAAGTGTCCTTAATGTGCGTATCTTTCGTATCTCATGATCTATTCGACTAGCCTCGGCACAACGTTCAATTCTCATCTGATAAAATATAATATATATAAGTATGTCGATAATAATCGAGTACTTGGGACCACCATTGAAATCGACGGAAATTTGCAAAACGTCAGTATTTGTTATCAAGGTTTTTTTTTTAGATACAGACGTATCTCTTGCATATGATAAAATGTAAAAAGTCATATGTAAAAAATGTGCAATTTATCAGATCGATTGTGTACAAGACTCAATTAATCGTTGTAGAGATTAAAATTCTTTGCGTATGACAAAATGTCCTCTCGAAAGGAAATATTTTAAAATCTAAAGTTTAAAGTCGTTTTTTTATTATATAAATTATCATTCAGACACTTCTATTATTTTATATAAAATATTTAATTACTGAAATCTATTTGATTCTATCGTCAAGTATTTAAATACAATTCTAATAGATTTTCATCTAATATATATTGCGACTTTTCTCTCGTAAAATTTATGCAATTTATCGCAAAAAAGACTGTAATTTTGATAAATTTTTATTTCATTTGCCATCGTAAATTCTCGCGTACGTTGTATCGTTTCTCTATAACGTTTTGTTGCTACCACATATATGTTGCTCCGTGGCGTAACTAACAAATGACACGCGTGTCCGAGCTATCCGCGTGTAGGTAGGATCGCGGCAGAGGTAGGCGGATGTACGGGTGAAGTACATTAATCAAGCGGTATGATACGCGTCCTTAACCCTTCCCTGCCCTTCCATCCCTTTCGTCATTCTGATGCAAGTTCGTGCTATGGTCGGAATTCATGGCTAGGGCTGCCACGGCTCTGGGGAATCACCTATCGATCTTTCGCTATATTCTTTACTTATGGATAACTTATGAATCCTACATTTTTTTTCATACCCAGTATAATAGCGGGCATGTCAATGCAATACAGCAAAAAAGGCTGTAAAATTTTTTTTAAGTCTTATTGAATTGATTGATAGCGATTTTAAAATTGTGGGGAAAAAATATAAAGCGTTGTGTTGCATTATTAATTGTAAACAGAAATTGTGAAGTAAAGAAACATCCATATCTATATATATATATGTATATTGCACTTTAGAAAATGAACGGGCGTCTGTTAAAAGTTGGTTTCCCGGGTGGTATCAGCGACTGAAATTTCTCGGCACGTCGAACTATGCTGAAAAATAAAGCGATCGATTCGCGGTGGTTTGCCGGTACGGCAGATAACGCGCATGCCGCGTCGCATCGGAGATGCGCGGCGTACATATGTGTCTGTGTATGCTTCTCTCGTCCCGATTCATTATTCCACCTTCATGAATATATCGCGCGCTATCGTCTTCCGCGCTCGCGCGCAGCTCCGTTTTCAATTTTCTCCCCGTGAACCGTCCTACGAGCGTGACGATACATACATACCCGCGCACTCAAGAGGCGTGGTTTTCGTACGTACACGCATATTATGTGTACACGTATATACAGCGCCGCGCATATATATACGCGTCGCACGCTGAGACACGCGTGAGTACCGCGCGCGTAGCTTCGAGAATGCAGTGCCGGTGCACTACGTTAGAAAGCGCGATCGGGGACGCAGGCTGCGCGACGCGCGCGCGCGCGTATTCGTTTGTACATATACGTATATGTATATGTTTATGTATATATAAATATATATATATATATATATATACACATATATGTACATCCAAATGGTACGTACACACGAACGCGGACGAAAGGCACATATGTGCCGCCACCAGGCGGGCAGCTATGTGTGAGCACATGCTCGTACATACATAGCGGAGAGCACAGGCGGGCTGGTTGCGGATAATTCAGGCAATCAGCGTAATGTTGCGGCGGTGAGGACCCTCCAGCCCTCACTACGTATATAATACGGTACCTACCTACCCGCCTCGACCAACCGGCGGCGGGCTTTCCAGATACGTAACTGCGGCCGAGTATATACAGGCGCCTGCTCGCGCGCGCGCAACCCACCGGCTATTCCGTCTATATATGCGTACTGTCTACGCGCGGGTTAGGTAATAGCTACGCGTGCCTATGGAATTCTACCGGGTGATCCCGTGCACGGCGCGGAGATACTGCGACGGATTCCGAGACTCGAGACTCGCGTTCCATTCTGTGAAATCTCAGCACTGGCGAAATCTTTAAAGTTTGGACTTTCTCGGTCGCCGCGCGATGCAAATCGTCATTCTCTGTTCTTATTTCATTATCTCGCGGCAACTCGCGAAATGAGGTTGAGCTGCCGCTATCGCTACGCGAAAATAACGGATAAAGTATCTGCTGATAATGATACGACATGACATTGTATTTACTTGTTGACCGGGTGAGAAAATTGTATGTGCACGTGTGAGGCGGTTGATCGGTTTACTCGTGTATCGATAGGGATACAACATTTGTAACGAACTGTTAACGTTACAACATACGGCGAGGAGATTGTTTTGAATTCGCCGAGGTAGTGGATCAAGGGTAGGCTTCGAGTGACAATGCATCGAGTACTCTCGAAATGTCCCAGTGCAGGATGCACTCTCCCTCTCGCTCTCCGTTTCGCGTTTGCCAATGTCGATCGTTGACGTGGTCCGCGACTCACCCTCCTGTCCATCTCTTACTCTCCTCCTGGTTCCGATTCATTGATTAATGATAATTTGCCATTTTGATTCTAGATATTCATTGTTACTGGAAATACGCAGCCTCTACATTGCTGTGTGATTGCGTTTTTCTTTCACTGTGTAATTTAGAATTTAAGCAGATTTGATTCCGTAATTTACTAATCCAAATAGAAGCGTTTGAACTTCCGATAATTTATACAATTCGAATGAAACTGATGGTTGAACTGTCCTATCGATTCAATTAATTCTTAAAGATTTGATTTAAACAGTTCAGGCATCTCAAGAAAAATTTAAGAAAAAATGATATTTATTGCAGACGGAAATAATCGATTTTTGTATGTTTTTTTCACTTTACATCACATTATTTTATTTTATTTTTATTTTTTCTTCGAAAAATCTGCATAATTCAAGATTTCGGCAGAAAGTTTGAATTATTTGCATTGTTTGACCAGCAAAAAAATTTCAAGTATACGTTTAATATGACTCATAGATAAAAATATAGAAATTAAAATCTATATCGTGTTGATTTTATCAGATTCACGTGTCCATGGTTCAGAAAGATTACAAGTCATCTGTAGCGTATCTTGTTAAATTGAGTTCTGATAAGATTTAGATTAGTTCGGTGCTCTTAATCGTTCGTTATTATTTTGTGATCATATTTAAGATAATAGAAGTAAAATAAGTGAAATAATTATATATTTTATAGAAAAGTTTAAAAATTAAAAGACTCTGAAAATGTTCTCAGATTAATGATTTATCTAATTGTGTAATAAATTATTAGATTTTAGGACAAAATTTGTATATTATTTTACAGTTTAGCTAAAACGATTAAACATATGGTATTATTATCAATGTGGATTTTATTGCGAAACGGGCACTTGTTTGGCGATCGATAATCGCGAATCAGTTAGGTGCTAAGCATTCCTCGCATATCTCACCACTGATTTTTCGATCCCGCTTCCTTAAAGTACGATAAAATTCTTCGCCTCGCGCCCTTCGCTCCGTCATCGCGGAACGGGAGACTCTAGTATTTCATCTTTTCAGCGAGCTTTCCGTGAAATCGGATAGGCTAGACTTACGCAAAGAACATTATGCGAATTACGTTAGTGTCTCGAGTATCGCCTGTGGTAATGTTACTCCGAGGTATCGAAAGACACCGATGTCTTCAATAACAATAAGACGTAATCAATTTTCAAGCTCGATATTAACAAAGAAAATTCTCGCGAAAATGCTACCATAATCGATATCGCGTACAGGTTTTAGATCCTGCAACTTTGCTGCCGTGAATAATGGAGTTGAAAACTAAGATGAATGACGCTTGTTTCAAAGTCGGCACACTTGATAGTTCATCGATAAGCGATAGAAATTTGAAGAATTTAAGCAAACTAAATCCTGAGAGAGTCAACAGATAATAGAATTTTATTCGTCATTTCAATATCAAGTGGTATTTTATCTAACAGATATTTCAAGCACTGCGATATATATTTAATGATTGAGATCGAGATGTGTTACATCATATCGATAAGTATGAAAAAATCTCAGCGTAAGAATACATTTAGGACAGAGATTTCAAAAGAGTTTTAACTTTATTATTCTACTGTTTTTTTTCCATCATTACGGTTGAATTGACGTCGTTTAGGAACCAAGGGCCTCGAATAATCGCCCGCCGTCGCATTTTCGTCGGAGAAAAAAATTTGCGGTTTTGCGATAAGTCTTGAACACTCCGTATAAAGCGGCAGAATCGTCCTCTGGAAATCAAAGCGGGGTTTAAGCGCTCGTAGCGCTTAATTTTTCCTTCTGCCGAGAGTTTATCGTCTTATCGCGGTCGGAAATCTCCCGCTTTCTCTCTCGCCCCTTTTTTCGTCGCTAATTTCCTCGAGCGGAATCGAGAGGAACAAGCGATCCGCGCGCTGATAGTCGGAAACCCGCGAGGGAAAGTTTCGCGTTTCCGTCTTCGCGGTTCTTCTTCTCGAGTACTCCGCGCCTTGCGGGGAGTCGTCGGTTTCGCGGCTCCCCTCTTCTCACCCGTCCCTCCGCGCCTGCGGTTGTGATTTCTTTCGGGACAGCCCGGTCGCGCGGGGGACCAGCTTTTCAAAGGACTCAAAATTACTTTCTGGATAAGCTGGATTAGGGTTTGCTCTCGCACCGCGTCCCAGATTAGACCGACGACGTACTCACGATTCGGCTCCTGCGAGACTTGTTTCCCGCGGCGTGGAGTATTTACCCGGCAGAAATAGTTCGAGCAGCTGAACGGGGGCTGAGAGGGGACATTTTTGTGGTAGCAACTGAAAATGATTCCGAAACTTGTTTACTTGGGATACCATCGCGCTGAGATTAGCAACCTGTTGTAGTTGGTCGAATTTATTTTTATTCACGTCGCGCTGGCTGCATACACACGCACAATTATCGTTAAATGCGCGCGTATAAAGACTTAACCATTTATCTTAATGGCATGTCGTTTCGTGGTGCGCATATGTGTGCGTCTCGTTTTCACTCGTTCCGTGTCTCCGCGGTATCACGGCTTTTCTCTTTTCCGACCTCGAGAGACGCTCCTTTCAGCGAATCTGGCACGCGGAGTCGCGAGATCCGAAGTCGCATTGGTAGGCAGAGCGTAGGGCGAACTTTAAGAGGGTTGCTTTTGTCGAGACGTTCGCTACCCTTTAAACCGCCTCCTATCCTCACTCTCTCTCTTTCTCTCTCTCTCTCTTTCTCTACCTCTCTCTACCTCTCCCTCTTCTATTCTCCGCCCTGCCTCTTCACGTCCCGCGCGTATCTCGTCCCGCCCTCGCGCGACTTTCCTCTCTCCGTCCTGCTCGCTCCTTTGCACCCTTGGAAAACCGGCTCTCACTCGTCCCTCTAGCCGATGGGTGAGTTCTCGCCGCCGTCTTCTCCACCGCCGCGCTTCTCGACGAAACCCGATGGCGAAACCTAGGAGACCAGATTAGAAGGGGCGAAACCCGCGCGTCGACGGCGGGACTTTCGTGATTTCCACTCAAGATTCGTATCTCGCGCGCGTACAACGCACCCTCAACGACCGCTACCACTACGGGGAAACAATGGCGCGGAGGTGAAGGTGGAAAGCGCACCCAGAGCGATGGAAGACTGATCGAACTCGAAATGGCCGGCCACGGGAGTCGAGGGCCGGTCGAGAGCCGGCGTTTACTTTGCCGGGGTGGCGACGTAAAACTTCGCGCTCGGCGAGTTTCAAAGCACAATCGAACAAAAAGAAAGGAGCGGGCGCGAGACGTTAGTTTTTAATGAAATGTGTGTCGAGCGTGGGCGAAAATTGCGGGATCCGTTTAAATTCAATGTAACGACGAAGCTGAAAAATGTATAACGAGTTCGTGGAATTCGCTTCTCCCGAATGCTTCTTCCTCTCTTTTTTTTTTGTGCGCCCGCGTTTTTACAGCGCAACGTGAGTTTTACGTTCAAGTTGCGCGATGAAAAATGCAGGACGGATTTGTTTGCCGGCAGTTTTTTTCCCCGTCGACTCTCCGGTTCTACAGTTCCGGGATCCTCGCGATGATTTTGCACGAAAAACTGTCAAACTTGCGTTCAAAATATTTTTTCCCTCTTTCCCTCTCACTCGCTTTCTTTTTTTTCTTTTTATACATACTATTTGCGTATCTTTACCGAAGTCAAGAAGATCCAAGCGAATTAGCGAGTATTTATTTGATGAAATATTAGTCACGTTAACGCATATTTGTTTACGTGTTCAAAGTGACCACTCCGAGGTCGTATTGTTGCGAGCGATAATTAGCGGCTATTAAACGAGATGCGTTCATGTGTTGGTAAACACAGTAGCGCGATCGAAACTCCTAACGAGAAGCTCGTGTGTGGTTGGCGATGTGAGAGCTCGGTGCTTTTAACGAAATGGCACAATGGAGAGGGTGCCGCGGTCACCACGTTTTTTGACAATATTTTGCGTAATTGAGCAGCGGCAATAAATTTCGGTTGAATTATGCCCGCGCGAGGAAAATAACTGAAAACTGTCCAACTGTTCCCATCCATTATTTACATCGTTTAGCAAATTTTACTGCTCCCGGGTGGTGTTGGGCGCGCCATGCCAGATATTTTCTCTCGCGTCGCTGTGCCTGCGTATGTATGCGCGCGTGTATAATTGTGCATGCGTGTGTGTGTGTGCGCGCACGAAAATACAGTCAGCCATTTATTCGCGCGTACAGCGACCAGGGGAACGAGAGGCACGAACGAACGAATTTACGATTTCATCGAATTCTCTCGTTAATCGCCAGTATACGCGTTTCCGGGCCTTCATGGCCGACCGTATTCTCGCTAATACGCCGATAAAGTTCAACGAGATCGTAGGATTTTCGCATCTTCTCTCCTCTCCCCGCAGTCTGCGTCAGTTTTACGACCGCAGCTTATTTCCCTAAGAAAATAAAACGAGCGCTGGCTCCAAGGGCAGGCGCGCAATAAGGAAAAACGATTAACGCTGCAAGATGTGTCGCGCGCGCGTTGTACGACTGTCGAATAAATTTATAGATCAATCAGAAGCACTTGGCAGCGATTGAACGACGTAAATTAAAACACGGGATCGTTGTGTAACAGACAACGGTTCGTGCAATATTTTCTGGATGTAGCTGACATCCGGATGACATGACATTTAGTGTCATGTTGTATGCGCGACGAAGATTTATTAGCAATCGATTACGAAGGATCAATGATGTGCCAAATTGCATGGAACAAATCTGATAAGTGAGTAGCGAAAAAAACCCATAAATTTCTAATGAAATTTCGTGTTTTTCCTTAACTCTCTTATCCATTCTATAATATTTTCATTTATATTCGTTAAAGATTTGTCAAGAAATATAGGAGCTGCTCTCGAGCTCTTTTTTTTTGGAACTTTCTAAAAGTCTTTACTCGTTACACCAAACTTTTCCCTCCTTTTTCTCGCTAGAACCGTTTCATGGGAATATTCATGAATTCTTGCTGTTTCTGTCGCATTGTCCCGGAAACGAATCTCCGCACTAAACAATATTCATTGTTAGGCTGTGCAAAGTAACACACGCGTGCTGGTATCCTATTAATATCGATGACACAAACAACGGCGCGATTTTTCACAGGGCGGAACCTTCATGGGCTAATAAAGTGACTCGATCGGCGTACAATGAAGAGAGTCGCGCGTAGCTTGTATCTCGCATAGTTATGGGATAGGTATTTATCAAACAATGGCCAGATACCCCCTCGAACTAGCTGCGGGTCGAGCCGTTAACCAACATATGTACTGCAATCAGATTTCGTTGATTGTACCATAGTTAAATTGGGTAGTTTCGATCAGTAATTCAAGTTGTCGAATTGATATTTAACTTAACACTCACATTGTTCCGTTTATTCCGAGAGAGTTTCTTTCATTGAGATTACATTTTACGCGTCTTAAAATGTTATCGTAATTATATCTAATTAATTCGTCAGTTTTGAGCGCAGTAATTCGCACAGACATTAATTACTCTCATCGATTTTTTTACGACAAATTACATTCCGCAAATTATTGGGCAAATCGTTATATTTATAACTTTGATGTCAGCGCTATAATAATTATCATAATGTTTTGCACGTAAAGTAAAATTTATACATGAAACGTGAAAACATATTGATTCTGCGAATAATCTTGCCGGAAATTATGCTCCGTCGTCATGTTGTTTATCGCGCTGGCTTATTTAAAGCTTTCTTATGCACAAAGTAGGCCGTACTGTATCGCGGACACGTGGATTACATTAACGTATCGATTCAGCGGGTGACCTTGCATCCGGATACCGTGCTGTCTCGGCGATATCCGGTAGCCTACCGTGGTCGTCCGCCATTTCATTGTGTCGACATCGTTGCGTCGTTCTATCGGTCGACGTAATCAAGCAGGTAAATATGAAATGTGCCTGGATGGATAACATATTCCATACGTCGTTTATTCGCCATTTTAAAAATAAAAAGCACACTCTTAGTTTAAACAATAATTTAAGAAATAACTGTTGATTGTCGTTCCTAGTTTGTCGTTTAAATCTTTGCCTTAAACGCACAAATAAGAGATTGACGTTCACATTGATATTAAAATCGGCTCGATTGCATAAAATATAATCTAAATTGGTTTAAACTTTTACTATGGAATTGTTTAATTTTATAATTTCGCGTTTTTTATAGCTTTCATTCGTCGAAAAAAATATTCTCAGAAGCTCCAAGCGTGCGTGCTAAAGCCTCCGATATAAACAACAGAACAAAGATTTGTTAATTGCCTTGCATCACACGTTTTACAGAATTATTTACGGGAAGCTTTTTAAATTGGCGATGTGAATATACGCGGCGCGTGATCATTCGATCGGCCGATTGCGACATCGGCAATGTGGCCCCCGCGGTCATCCGCCATTTCATTGTACCGAAATGGCCGCATAGCGTTATCAGCCGACGTAATCAGGCAGGCAGGCAGGTATATACATATTGATGGTGGAGTCGTGCGTGCGTGCGTGCGTGCGTGCCAGCGTGCGCGGGTACGTGCGTGCCTGCGTGCGTGCATGCGTGCGTACGTACGTACGTACGTTCGTACGTACGTATGTATGTACGTACCTGCTTGCCTGCCTGCTGCGTGCGGATCTGTGCGTGTCGAGATAGACGTAGGAAGAAGCGAGTGGGAGGACGAGTGGCAACGTAGATGAATGAGAGGAACAAGGAGAGAGGTGGAGGAAGAGGGCAAGAGAAACAGAGAAAGAGGGAGAGAGAGAGGAGTAGCCCTCCGATTGGTCCACGCTAGGACCCCAACCTCCGGCACGCACGTAACACGGCCAGATCGATACGCACTGCCCAAGTCACCGTCCCTCTCCGTTTCTCTTCTCTCCCTCTGTCTTGTTCTCTCGTTCCCTCTCTAGCTCTCTTTCTCTCATTTTCTCTTTCTCTCGCTGCCGAGTTCTTCTTCGTCGCCGTTCCACGCATTCCCTCGTCGGCTCCCTCCGCCGTGTCTCTCCTTCTAATCCATTTCTTCTCCTCTCTGCGCTCCAGCTGCGATTCTCTCCTTCTCTCTCTCTCTCTCTCTCTCTCTCTCTCTCTCTCTCTCTCTACACGGTCTGTGTAGTCTATATTCATTCCTCTCTCGCGCTCACTCCGAGCACGTTCACGAACAACCACCTACGCATCCTCCGACACTAACTGCCCTCTGTTTCGAACCCCGTTTCCTCGATATCTCGTGCCTCTCAGGATACCGAGAGATTATCAAGTACGATAAGACGCCCATGAAGTGGCAAGACACATGGTAGCCGGTTTCAAAATCTCACATATTTTGATGTATTAATCTCTTTCTGGAGTGTAATTTTATGAATCACAAACGTAACGTAGTATTTCACGGTTTTTTAAATAACTTTTTCAAAGAATTGGACGCGTGGTTTCGATCTCATTCTCAGCGACTTCATCTTTCGAGTGTACCTCGGTCGGACGAATCCGCGTGCGAACACCTCAAAGGAGATCCCATCGAGCGAAGCCGCCGTCGTCTTCGCGTGTAATCCGACAAAACGTGCGGTCTAGTCCGTATCCGCGATTTCTCACGGGGATTTGTAGGTTCTCCTTTCTCGCGCGGTCATTTTTCAACGATCGCGCGCGAAGCGACGCGGGTGCACTCGTCGTGAGCCGTAATCCAATTAAAGAAAAGCCCGGCGCGGCGATTGTGTCGCCTAATCGACGAACAAGGCGCCGCGTTATTACCCGCCCCTTCGCCGCGGGGCACAATACTTCCTGCCGGATCGGCGAACAATAGACGAGCGGCGAATGGATACGTACGCAGCGCATACCAGTAATGAGGGAGCCCGATCAAGGGTAATACCGGGTGTCCGTGCGCAAAAGCGCGGTGACTTCTTGTTTCCGCGACAACAATCTTCCCGCATTCCCGCTCGTGTCGCTCACCGCTCCGCTAGTGCTCCTCGTTTTCCCTTTTATTGTCTTGGGAGATTCATGAATCCGACATTGTTACTCCGATAGACTTTACGCAATGATACACGATTACCAGATCGTTAGATGCGTTCGTCAGCGATTAATCTCTTCCCTCTGTCCTCTTTCCATCCGACGTCATTTCGACAGCCAACCAACCGTAGGACCGCGAACCGCGTGAGAATTTCCTCGTCGGCCGTACGCAGTGCTCTATTAAAAGCGCTATCGCGTCCGATCCCGAGAGGGAAAGAGAGAAACAGATTGCACGATCCTTTGCTCGTGAGAATCGGCGGCCTTGACTTCTGATCCTCGGGAAATTGGAGATTGTATGGGTCTCGTAGGGTGCAGTGGCGCTGTGCAACAGGCATCGGTAATGGCAGGACCCCATCGTGTTTACGGGACGTCGACGAGCTCGACAGGAAATGCGATTAGTCTTTGTTTAGCTTTCGATAATCTGATACCAATTTCTTAGCAATGATAGCGACTTTTCACATTTCGAAAAGTACAACATGTTGATTATTTTATTTTGCAGCAATTATTATAATCTTATAAACAGGAAATATAAATTTATAAAATTGTGCTAAGTGAACTCGATAAAAGATACAATTAGCTATTGCTTCTGACAATCTGACACCATTTCTTAGCAAAAATAATAGCCTTTTCTTTAGCTTAAGAAATGCTAGACGAGATATTGATATAAATATAAAATTTAGATATTTTGTTGCGGTAATTGTGTGTGTGTGTGTGTGTTTTAGTTTTACGAACAGAGAAATATAAAATTTATAAAATTGCGAAGTAGGCGTACACACATTTTTCCACAATGCACTCATATCAGCTTCTATTAGAGAAACGAGTGAAATAATATTCTGTCGAATGCGGTGCCTGTTTATGAAGTAACGCTTGCCTAGCTCGAGCGGGAGCGGTACCCATTGCGGAAATAATTGACGCCACGCCTGACAGTCTTTATCGGATGTGACACGTTAGTTTAAATAGATAGAATTTCGTGTCGAGAGGTCGAACTGTCCTCGGAACAGCTCCGGTGATGAAGAGTGGTACGAGTAAAAAGTAAATATAGGCGACAAAGAGTAGAAACGCTGATAACGAATTACGCTGTGACGAGAAAACACCGAGTAAAATAAAACTGATGTGTTTCCTCCGAATTATTCTATCAATCATAATATTTCAATCAATTAAGTATTCTTGATATTATTCTTGAAATTGAAAGTGACTGTAAAGTAAACTTCTTTTACAATTGTAAATATTAATATAAAATATGCACTTTTATCATATTAATATAATTTTTTGACACATATATGCTTAGTTATGTATGTTGATATCACATATCATGTCCTTAATTACACAGTAAGTTAAATCGATCTTCCTTTCCGCGTAACATTTCAAGAAACAGTAATAAATACAAGGGGCAAATCGTGGACGACAAAGTTGCGACACGGATGAGAGACGATGAGCGAAAAGTACAAAATGGAGGAAAAAAAATGGATAGCCCTCTCCCATCTAACTGGATAAATCGTCGGTTTGTCGCTCGCCCGGGTTCTCAGTTACTTTTTACTCGATGTCGCTACCCTTCGCGTGGCGGTGCGATGATGTATGTGGCGCGTGATTTATATCTCTTCCGCGAGGATATATTAAATGAGAGGAAAGGCGGACGAAGTGACTTTTGCATACGATACTCGTATCTGTGGATCGTTTCGCTCTTGCGCGGATCTATCTCAGGACATTATGCGCGACTAACAGGAATCATTTGTAAAAGCTTGCCACGAAGTTTCGTTCGAGCCATTTGCACTTGTAGTTATGACAGCCCGCGTGATACTGAAAACCAGTATCTTTCCTGAAAATCGAACTATTTTATAAAATATTAGAAATCTTTACACAATTTTTGTTTATTATTGTTTTTAATAATAAATTGCAATTTATGAAAAGTATGTCAAACTTTAACATTATAATTTAAGTCTTTAAAGCAAAATGTAGAGATTATTAAAAAAGATGTAAAAATATACACAAAGAAAATCTATACTAAGGCGCTCATGTGTTTATCTGAGCGTTCAACGTTTCACTTCCCTAAAACGTAAAAGCTTGTAGAACTGCGCCCCTACTTCCGGATCACGCACGATATCGCCGTAGGAAATGTGAATTTTTGTAGGGAACTGATGCATATGATTTTGTAGATGACTTACTAAAAACAGACATGGCTGTATCACTTTCAAGAAGATGGAATATCACGCTGTTCTCTCTTTTGTGTCTCAACTTTTACACGCAATCTTAACATTTGCAAATTAAATTCATATTAAACATTTCTATATGATATTTTGGACACCTCGGCCTTAGCACCGCGTTCAAGTAATTCTACTGCACTTTAGAGAGGAAAAAAAACAAGATATGTATTCTTACTGAAGAGAGTCGGAATACGAAACCCAATGCAAAGAGTCACCGCGTTTTCTCATTTTGACGTATTTTGCAGTGCGTCTCCGGGCGCATAATTAGCATGAGAATAATGGTGCGCCGGCTCTCTTAATCAAACTTTTTAAATAGGATTCTCCTTTTACTCGTTCTTATGGTTGCGGGGAAACTCAACCTGCCGGTTTTTTTAATACGAAATGCTAATCAGCCTCGCATATAGTTGCCTTATCCAGCCCGACATTTTTTTCCGCGCTTGAGAAAGTTCGTGACTGCTACCGAAAACTGCGGATTAATATTAATCTGATGTTAAATTTGAATTTCGATACGAGTAGGGCGTCGATTTCGCTGCCGGGCCAATAATACGCCTTCGATAATTTAAATGCACCTTAAATCAGAAGTTGGTAAAATTGTACAATAATATCACTGCAGTCATTTTATAAAAAACTGGAAAATAGGTATAATTATTCGCTACACTAAACAGTAACCGCTTCAGAATTAGATTATTCTATTATTAGTTTATCGCAGATAATTATTTGATAAAGAAGGAATAAAATGATCGTAAAAGTGAACAGCTTTAGAAAAGAATGACGTTCGTATGCCTCGCGACCAGTGGTTCTAAGTTGGCATTAATGAATATCATATATTCCGACACGCGTCCAAGGAGAGATGACAAATTAGCGTCTTTCGTCACCGATGTTCGTCGCAATTCGCGCCGTCGAGGTCGCGCATACGTATTCCCGAGTGTCCTCCGCGACCACGAAGTTGAAGTTCCTATCTCGCGTTCTCGTTTATTACCGCGATCGAATATTCCGTCAACGATGCGTCTTTTGTCGGCCGCGGTGGAAGAAGAGTGGGCGGGGGAGTGGGACGAGGTAGAGGAGGACAGAGAAGACGGCACGGAGAAGGCGGCGGCAGTGCATGAAGAAGAGGAAGACGAAGAAGTGGATGAGGCAAGAAGCGAGGAAGCAAGAGGGGGAGGACAGGACGCCGACGATGCGTCGTCGTTACGCGACGGAATATCATTATCCGGATAATGGGCCGGCAATTAGCTCGGCGGCGTGCATAAATCTTCGCGTGAAAGGACAGGATACCCGGTATTTAAATAAATAAGTAGCCTCATTGTCCGGCCACGGGCGTCATCGGGTCACGGTGGAAGCGTGAAGAAGGAAAAAAATGCTAATCAGTCCGAAAACTCCGCGCCACAGCGCGGTGTGTGACAGACGTGGCGAGAAGAAGGATGAACCTCGCGTCAGGTGAGAAGGACGAGGAGGAGGAGGGAGGGGAGGCGAGGCCGCTCTTTCAAAATGGACGGAGGTGAGAGAAGGAAAAAAAAAAAAAAAACGGAGAGAAGCTGTGTCCCCGGTAATTTAAGCAGCGCAACTGTCGACAGATAGAGAGAGGCACCGAGAATTTTCTCTGTCACGCCGTCTGGCGATTAACGAGGACGAGTTTTACACCGAGACCCTTCGCACACACATGGTGCAATCTCCACATTCGAGGGAGAGACGCTGCGCTACGAGTTCACCGATTATAGCGCTCGTTTCTCTAAAAAGTATAAAAGTGCAGTAAGTGAAAAAAATATCTTTGTCGGGATTATTCCGCCTCGCACTTGTTTCACACTATTTTCTACGAGCACGTGACGATTGATCGATTTAAATTCTATCTGCGCTTCGGATTCTATAATCTGCGACTCGTAGCAACGATTTCTCGCGGTTCTTCGCATCCCAGAGCTCCCCGCTCTTTTTCCTATCCGACCAGAAAGAGAAAGGGCGGGAAGTTAACCGCAGCGGACGCGTGGCTACGCATCGGCCGTCCACCCTCGTGGTGTCTCCTACCCCGATGGATCACCCCTAGCCGGATCGGGGCGCATCGCGCATCGGGGGCGAACGAGGATGATGTGCAATCTATCGAAAGATATTCATGGGGCTGGCCGTTGGCCCCCGTGCTCACGTCCCCGTCAGCCATAACCGTCGCGTCACGAATGTCTTATTGATTGCACCCCTGCGAACAGAGATGGACGGACGCGGAGGCAGACGGGCAGAGAGAGAGAGAGTGCCCGACTGTGATGAGGGATGACGGAAGCAAGCGAGAGGGAGGAGGAATCGCGGTGAAGGGGGACGGGACGCGGCGGAGGCGAGCTATATCCCGGCTTGAAATAACGCGGGAGGAAGGGGACGCAGCGCCCGGAAGCGGCGAATATGCGTTTTGGATCACCGGCGGATGTCCATGGGGGTTGTCGCGTTGTTTGCCGCACTCGGTTCGTTTCTCTTCGCTCGTCGTTTTCGGACGCGGCGACTTCGGCGTGCAGAACACTCGAGCGTTTGACGTAAAAACGGATCGTTCGGATTTTACGGCATTGCAATCGTATCCGAAATCGGTCACGTTGACGAATGCACGGCAAATATTCAAATTTTCCGTCAGATATTTTCTGCCGCGAGAGATTTTTGCTCGGCGAAGATTAAAAGGTCGCCGCTGCGAGATCTCTCGTCCACTGAGACAGAATTTGCTCGTTATGAGAGCCCATTGTCTTCGGCGTTTCGATGGTGAACTGACCATGCGGCTTGATTTCTCCCTCTACGGCCGGCTCGTACACCGGTAATTGTATACATAGGTGACACAGTCAGATTATTGAATGAACGCTTTTGTGGGCTCACCATGACCACACCATGAGACAGAGTGGCACAAGCGGTAGAACGGTCGGTAGAGAGTCATGGGACCGTGACTGCACGAGAGAGAGAGGCGACCGTGGCATTCGATGTACTCATACCGCGTCTCATTGTGCCCCACTTGACTTTGTTGTCGGGGCCCCCTTTGTGCCCGTTCCGTTCTCTCTATCTGCCTTGCTCTCTTCTCCCTATCGCTCGTTTTACCGCATTTCTGCACCGGCCGCACGCACTTATGCTCGCTCCTCGACGAGCGTGTTTCTACGCCGTGTTAATTATTTGTTTTGTTCGCCGTAATCGCTGCGAGATCTCGTAAACGTGACTCGTCCGTCCGAGAATTGCCGATTCGTCGCGGAGCACGGTTTCATGAAGTTATAAGGTAGCTAACTCGGTGGTTACTCAATGCGCATTATTCAACCATTTGTATTTCTTTCGTGGTTTTATGAAGCAAGAAAGAATCTAAAGATTTAGATCATACGAAAATTAATTATTCGCAAAAATTGATGTACATCACAATAATTTTTTATATTTAACAACTTTCTATTTCACAATTAAAATATCAATAAAAATAATAAATACATACATAAAATTATTATAAGATTTCTGATATAACGGAAAGATATAGAGATAAATGCTTCAACATGTAGCAAGCAATTCGGAAGTAAAAAGTTAATACTATTTCTGCACAAATCATATTGTGTGCAAACAGTTAACAAGTAGGAGTATCGAAGAAGGTTGTCAGAAAACTCAGTCCACGTCGTCGAGCAGAAGTAGCCCTATACGTTCGTCTTGCAGGGGTTGCGAGACGTAACCGCGGCGATCACCCCCCGTCGTAACCGCGTTGCTAATCCGACGCATAGTTTATACGTCATTAAACCTCGCACAAGGGTGGCCGCGCGAGGAGCGGGAGGGTGGCACGCGTGGAATTCGCGGACGTCACGACGTATATTGCCGCCCGCGGCTATGGTGTGCGCGCGTATGTGTGTGGCTTTTCTACGGGGGGGGGGCGGGGGGGGGGTCGGACGCGGCGGTTCGTCGGTGATGCTCGGCCGTGGCAACCCTCGAGGGAGAGCTGTCACGTCGAATCATCCCCCGGAGATATGACAGCGGCCTTCTACGGCTAGAGGGTGATGTCGTTGTCGTCATCGGCGTCGGCGGTCGACCCCGAAATCGAGATTAAATATCTGCCCATCGCGACCGCGTCTCATGCCTTCATCCCCTATAGCTCCGAGACACTCCAAGCGAAGACTTTTAAGGGTGCGAAATGTGGTTTATTAAAAAGAAAAGATTGCAATAGAAAAGCATATTTAATAATGACATAAATCGTGGAAAATATAATAGAAAAAAAAGAACAGATTACATTTTAACGAGTATAACTTTTTATATTATTAATAAAAGAAATGTCCAATTGGGCTTCCTTAATGATAAAATTATAACATTGAAATTAATAGCTACATAAGCCCAGAGCCAGGTATTATTCTCATCAACATCTTTTATTCTTTTTTTATGGGACTATGTGAAAATAGATAAATGGATATCCTCGATGCACAAACTCTGTAAATTGTAAAAACGTTAATCGTCGGAAGTCTAGTACGGAAAATTCTGACAAAAACCAGATGTTAAAAAGGTGAAACAATCTCTGACAGATATGTAGGTCAGAAATCTATCCTTCTCAGAATTTTCCGTACTGAACTTCCGATGATTAATGTTTTTACAATTGACAGAGTTTGTGCATCGAGGGTATGCACCTAACCTAACCTTGCGTTTCTTACGCGTACTTTTATTGCGTCTTTCTAACGTTCCGTTGACTTTGTATCTCTCACTGAGGATGGCCAAAATAAATGGGCGAAAACGTCTGGTACAGCTGATTCTTTTTAATCACACTTGACTGAGCAACTAATACCTGGCTCTGGGCTTATATAGCTATTAATTTTAATGTTATAACTTTTTATGTATCCAAAATCGCGACTTTAAAATTTTTCGAAAATTTCTTGAATTGTTTATGCAACTTAAGGGGATGCTGGAGTTACCGGCCGGACATTATATTTTTTCGAACAAGAATATCTTTTTATTGGTTGCATAGAATTGTAAATCCTTTTGCAGGAGTAAAGTGTACACAAAAACGGAATTCGGGCTGCATGACTTTATTTGGAAAAAAAAGAATTAATAACAAAATTTGTTTCTATTCATTAATTTCTATTCTGCTCTTAGGATAACATATTGTATAGAGCTATCTATTTTCGTTTTTTATAAAAGTTTAACAGTTTTAAGACGCTGAATAAGAGCAGCCCGAATTGCGGACTGCAGAATAGAATGTTATGGAACCATTAAAATTGGGTTGAAAAGTCTAATGTAAAAAATATTCTTGTCCGACTATTTTTACATACGTGTGCGTCCAATATCGGTATAACAGATGAAAAAATAACAGAAGATTAGTTCCAGGATAATATCAGAGAGGCGCTATACAATAATATGCGAATATATACACGCACCACACATACGCATACACAATACATTCATACTTAGATTATGACTTATGCCGATAATATCACTCTAATTTTTAATTCCATCGAAATGATGGCGCTTTCGCGTCGGAGTTCGTCAGGCACTCCAGCATCCTCTTAAAGACTCACGATGTTTTAACAATTCTGTTGAAGAAGGACCGACTGCGGATTAGTCACATTAGAATTTTTCATTCAACTCCGTGATCCGGCGTGAAGAATGGGTCGCGTTGTGTATAACAAGCATAATTTATTATTACGTTATAATACCTCGCGCACCTGATGTTTCCACGTCGTTTCATCGGCGCTAGCAATGGGGAATGGTCTCGGTATTTCGCGAGGGCGGGACGCGAGCGGAGGAAGAACGCTCGTAGACGGAGGGTGGTACGGGAGGACGAGAGACTGAGCGAGGAAGACCGTGCAAAGGGCATCATTCTAATTGCCCCGGACTTCCTTTCATCCCCTTTGTGTGACCCTGGGGCGCGCTTCCTCGTCTACCTCTCCCCCTCGCCCTCCTACCCCCGACGCCCGCGCCCGCCGCCTCATCTTTCCCTCGTGCCGGCAGCTCTAAGTCATTTCTGCGATTAATTTTTCCTTCCAATTTGCACGCGGCAGTAATTAAGGGGTTGGGGCGCGGTACATCATCCGGCGCTTCCACTGATGCCAGGGCTAGGCGGGGTTGGTTTTAGTGCTCGCGGTCCGGACTCCTTCGAAACAATGGCGAGTATCTTGAGTGCCGGGTTCGCGTTCCGAAGCAGGGCTTGTGAAATTTCAGCGAATAAGGCGAGCGCGATACTATTGTCTATTTTCTCCTTGTGCCGTTATTGCGCCGCGATTAAAAAAAAAAAAAAAATAGAAGAAAATGCGCGTTATCCTTTAGCGAGAACGAGAAACGTTTAGCACGTTTTTATCATCTAAAGTGACATTCTATATTTATTTTTAAAGGTGCGAGGAGGAATAATCACGTTTTTCTTCGCGAAAGAAGTACATCTCATTGCATCTAAAACTGACAATTTTGTGAATTTCCGCTAATTCTGTCATTCATTAATTTTTCTCTTTCTCAATCTAAAATATTTAAAAAGCAATTTGCTTTAAAGATCGTTCTATTGCAAGCGAATGTCTACAATACAGGACACGCTGAGTGCAGTGTCAAACGAAACCGGCGCGTTTTAGGTCGCGTTACAACGCTGATTCGGCGAACGGAGGCGAAGACGAAAAGATGGCAGGACTGGCACAGGATGGCAAAAGGATAGTCGGCAGTGCGGCAAGTGCAGGATTGAGTTCCTCTCTCTTTCTCTATGTCTCTCTTTCTTCGTGTGTTTGCCCGTTCGATCGTCGAGTCTATCGGACGGCTGGCTGGCTCCGGCTGAGTTTGCTGCATCGAAACATATATAACTCTAGGAGGAGGGCAATAACAGATCCCACAATGCCACGCGAGCTTTTCAGGGTCTGTCCTGGGTTAGCGCGAGTGGAAGGATGATACCGGGAATGCCTGCCTGCCTGCTGTAACGCGCGGCGAGCGCATCTTTCGCCGGCGGGGGCGGGAAACGAGGTAGCTCATCAACTAATGGCCCGCACCGGAACCGAACCTACATTCTCGTACGAATTCGTCTGCACTCGCGTGGATGCACGTGGAACTGCGCTCTTCTCCGTGCCGTTGCGCCGACCGGGGCGCACAATTCCCGGTGCGTCGTCTGCTGACTCGAATGACATTCGCATTTTTCGAACACTCGTGCATTTTTTTTTTCGAGCAATTTGCTGGACTCTTTATTCAGAAAATAATTGTATATATTTTTTTAATTTAGCCACAACTGTAGACACTAATTCTGTCTAATTTAATGACGTTGTCATTATTTACCAAAAATTGGTGATCCTCCAATTTTAATATCAGATTAATCGATGTGATACACCGCGAAATGCATTCCGCGACTTTCCGCTAACTTAAAGCTAGCGAATCGTAAGAAAAATGGCTCGCGCGCCCAGGCGGAAGGAAGCATTCGCATAAATCCACCCCCCTTTCGACAGCGCCGAAACCACCCCACGATGGGGATTCATGAATATTGATCAGCTCCATTCGCGTACCAAGTTTTGGCTCGCACGCGTCTTGTCTTTCTATTTATTACTATCTAACTGTTGTACTTAGCTTCGAGTAATATGATTACTGCGGATAGTTAGATCTTGATATTGACATATTTTAATAAGCTGGAAAGATTTATTTACTTTTTTTTTACTGACTGTATTTCCGCAATGGATATAAAAATGTCCACAAATATTAGATATTGCAAAAAATAGTTTCTGCATTTTATGAAAAATTTACACTTTGAAATTGAAATTGAATCAAGAATTGAATATTTTCTTCTCTCTATAATTTTCTCTGCTTAGCAATCTCTTGTATATGTTAACTCTCACACCCAGTTGGGATGTTTATGTTTATCTTAATGCAATCCAGTTACATTGGATCTGATCGAGTGCAGTTAATGAATCGCTTTGTGTTACAGTCGTCACGTCACTGCCGGATGCTCGTGATCTCGATCAATAACACTCGAACTTCTAATCAATCTAACTCTTCATCTTTTTTTTCGAATCTTAAAGTCAGATTGATGGCTTTCCTTTCTAAAAAAAGACATCGATGAAAGGAGGAAGCTGAGCGTCAATAAGAACGCGATAAAGTCATTGAAGTATTTTCTATCTTTATGGCCGCTTTTATTTCATCGTTGCGTTTTTAACCAATAATTTATCATCCTTGGATTAATATTAAAATTGTTAACCTTGCGAATTATTGTAGATAGAGCCATTATTGGCCACTGTAGCGTTTTGTATACATACTTTGCAGGGAGCTATTCGTCGTGCAACACGCAAATATTTGCCCAGTTCGGCTCGGGTGGACGACGCGAACCCTTTCCCGTGAAACTTTAAACGGACGATCGGGGTTAGGACCGAGGAGTTTTTAACGCTTCGAGAGTTGCCATGGCAACAATGGCAGGCCGTTATTAATCCCCGTCGGGAGTGCCGAAGAATGGTGGAACGTGGAGTAGAGGAAGAAGAGACGGACGGACAGACGGACGAACCGACTGTCTCTCCCTCTCCTCGTGAGCTTCTGATCCTCTCATTTTCTGTCCCCTCCTCCCGCGTCACTCCGTCTCCCGCTGCCGATGCTCGTCCCGTCTTTCTTTCTCAGTCCCGCGAGAAGATGCGAGAGCGTCTCCTTCCGTTCGTCTCTCTTCCCCTGCGCGAAGATTCGCGGCGAGAAAGAGACGCGGCTTCTCGGGGAATTAGGAGAGGGTTTCGTCATTATACTTCCAGTATACGACTCTCTTTCTCTCCGACTTCCTCACGTTCCTTCCCTCTCTCGCGGATGATGCTGTTTCAGCGTGCCGACGTCGCGAATCTCGTCTCGTCGTCATTCTCTTTTATTATTTTCAACACTTATACGTCATAAAAATTGTCAACACCGAGCGTATAACGAGATGCGGGAATGAAATGCAGCACGCGAGATGTGCTGTTTACGCTACCAATGTCGTCGACACGATCGTACTTAAAAAATGACAACTTTTACTTTTCGACCGCCGTGTTTTTACTTTTTCTCATTGGAGATACATATTTTCGATTAGCGGTCGCACGCAAGCGGAAGAACAGATCCAATGTGTGGAGAAAAAAAGAAAAAAAAAAAAATCAGACGACGTCCATCGCGGCGGAAAACGCGACGTAGGACGCGCGCTCACGGGGTGAGAAGGCGTATCTCCTCAAATATTCATGACGCGTGTACGTCGGACGTATATACGTAGTTCTCACCACCATGGTGTATACACACACACACACACACATAGATATCCGCAGACACAGCGGCAAGTTTCTCTGCCTTTTTTTTTCGTCGTGTATCGCGCCGTTTCCGGTATCGATGCATCGATCTCGTCGCCGAGAGCGGAGGAGCTCTCTCTCGCCAGGCGCGAGCTTTGTTTTCGAAACGTACGAGCCACCCATACGAACGCTCATACATATGTGTGCGTACGTATGTATCGGCGCGCGCGTGCGAGAGAGTTCGTGCGCGCACACATACATCGAGCTGCGATAGCCGATGCGTGTGTGTGGTCCGGACTGACGTGCGCTCGCGAGCCGCGCGCTTGGTTGGAAAAAGAGAAGAATCGAAAGTCGAAGGTTCCGCGCCTCGTTATTCATCGACATTCGGCTCCGCCTGTCAGAAGGCATTATTTACGGTTTCGCGGGAGAACGAACTTTTTAATTCGAGTCGGTGCAGGTGGTAAATGCGCGTTGGCCGCGCGAGCGAGCAGCATGAGCCCTCGTTCTCGCGGATTCCTATCGGCGGAACGACGAGAGTGATTTTTCGGGCTTTGATCGTTCCGGCGAAACGATTGAATCGAGCACCACCATAATTCGTTATTAGGACAGATTGTAACATTCATCTAAACAGAGTTTCGCGAATCAAAATATTATGAAACGAGCGATGCTGCAGAAAATTATAATTTATTTCACAAAATTGCATAGAAATGCCCCAATTTTTGTGAATGATAAATTGCTCTTTCGCGCGCTAATTATTCGCGCTGTCAGTAAATATTAGCTTCATGGAGTATGCATGAAAATGATATTTTTATCAATATTATGTAAAAACGATATTATGTTCCGTAATTTTTATTCTAATTATTGCAGACTATTATAACACGTAGATGTATGGAAGACGCGTTGCATGACCACGAGACATATTCTCATCTCGCGAGTCGATGTAACGTTGATGTAATAACGAGACAAAGTCGGCTGTAGCACACGACGCGAATAGAATTTCATTTCCTCTCTCATAGAAGAAGAGAAGCAACAAAGTCTATCGTATATATGGCTTAACAGATAAACGATGAATGCGCCCCGGTGATCGGAGCGTACGATAATGGACATATAACTGCGAGTTTATCCAAAGTATCGGAAAAATTCTTTTTGAAATAATTATCGCTCGGCACATTCTGCCAACGAGAAATAAAACTGCATCGCCGCGCTTTATTGATCGGCAGTGCATACGTGTAATACGGCGATGTTATTAGACAAACGAATTGTTAATTCCAATTAACTTTGAGCGGGAGATAACGCGTTATGATTTATATTTCAAACTTTATATCACATTACTCATATTTATCGAGATTCTTTACGTACAACAACCAACGATTGATTCGCCGAAAATTTACTTTGTGCGTTATACTTGAGTCGCTGAGACGCATGGGAGCTGGGGATATTTCGTAAATCACAGCGTCGTACCTGCTGGCGTTACTTTTTCGCTGATTGCACGAGGCACGGACGCGATTCGCGTAGGAAGTATCAACGAGGGGAGGCGCGGGGAGGAAGTATCAGCGCTTTCAAACGCGAAAGACGTATTCGACGGCCGCAGAGCACTCTCGAGATGAAGCGCGAAGTAACGCTGATCTAATAACGGGACAAACGTCGCGCGAATCGCGTCCCGGACGGGATTTCATTTCCTCTGCCGTGGGAGAAATGAGGCGGCGCAAGGCGGGAAGGAGAGAGGAAATCGAGGAAGAGAGAGGATCGATCGCGCTGTACGCCGCGCATCCGTCTTTCCGATACCGGTGCCTGCAGCTACTTGTCGAACAAAGCGTTTCGAGTAAGAATTTCAACGGAGATAAACCGCTTCTGTTTCTGGAATGTAGCGTGCAACGGATTTTGCAATTTTTCAGAATGCTCGATTTTGAATTTTACACGCCGAACGTATAATAACGAGATAAACGCTTCTTTTGCGATCCACGATGCATTTTTCAACTTTCTACATTGTATTTAGATCGTAGTGGTCTCTCTTGATTGTAACATTTAGTATTGCAGACTCATTTTCCAAAACGGAATTAATCCTACATCGAGAGCGATGCGAATTGCGCGAATGATTTGATCCTGGATATGATACCGTCGCAATGAATAACTCTTTGGCATTTACTCGTGAGAACAATGCATTAGGATTCTCAATGGTACGGGGGTGCAAGCGAGACAGAACCGGATTTAGCGGACGAACGAGGGCGCCGAGCGTCGCACCGCCGGAAGTGCGTCTAATGCGTCCGTCTGGGGTCACGCGTCATCTCACTTCCTGCACGACCATTACCTTCGGTAAAACATTTCGTTTCGCAGCGGGGTCTCTCGTCTGGGACTTTGTCTTTTTTCATACTTTAAGAATACTTTATTTTACATACTTTACTGGGTGTGAGTTCGGGAATCACGTGGAGTGTAAAATATATACAAACTATTGAAATTAATATCTCATTAAGAAAATATCTAAGTAATTAAATTGATAAGTGGAAGTAAAATTAATTCACCAGGTGTACACGCTAATTTGATATTAGAATATAAAATAGGAAAAAATATTGATTCTACATTTTTTACAACCTTTGCAGAACTATTGTGTGTGATTCTTTTCTGCATCAATGAAACAATATGCACGGGAACGGGAACACTTGCTAATTTTTCAGATCTAACATCACAGCCGGCGATCAATGACCCTCGATTACCAGCGTAACAAAGGCCGTTGTTTGTGCGTATTCTGAGCAAAGGGGAAGAAATTAAAATTCATCGTTCGGCTCGAAAGGCATCGATCTGTTTTTCATTTCCTCGAACAGAACGAAGCGTCGTCGCGTTTTATACCATCATGTTTTTGACGTTAAATAATAAAAAAACACAACGAGACGGGAAATTTAAATAACTTTTATCACATTTTACAGATTTATATTTCGCTACTTTGTTCACCAAGATTGTCTTAAACCGAATAAGACGCAGTTCGATACATTTTAATATTTGTAATTGCAATATTTATTATTGCTACGTTAATTATTGCTTATAATTGATGACTTTATTATGACAAGGATGAAATTGATATAAAGTTTGAAATCATATGGTACTCGAAAGAAGATGGACGAAGTTTATAACGGAGAATAGGCGAGAATGGTGGATGCATCGAAAGAAAGATTAGTGCGAGGGAGAGTGAGCCAATGAAACAGGAGCCCCTTACCATCCAGATTGGTCGACGTATTGTTTTAAGGGAGGCCCGACGCATGCGTGATCCTGTGCGTAGGAGGACCGGCCACGGTTCACGGCCCACGCTCGATAAACTTCTCCTTCCCGCGGTTTTCTGGGATTTACCGATCGCAGATTATTCATCTATTTGAGAAATTCAAGATATCATGTTCATTCATAATCTGCATTGCAAGGCGATTGAAAAGTTAGACACGATTTATCTAAGAAACATTTTAAGTTTTTTTTTTTTTTTTTTTTTTGTGTATTTAGCATGCCGTCAACCATGTATCTTAGTTGGTTTTCTGACACTGATACATTAATTTAAGTCTCCGCAAATTGGGATAATGTTTATTTTAGCTTTTAGGAAGCTAGGATATGACAACTTTTAAACATGCACATTGAGACCGTAATCCTTTTTGACAATTTTTTTTCGGGATTAGATTTTCCTGGAAAGATTAGTTTTCACGGAAAAATCGTGCCTCTTAAAGCTTAGCACTCGCTTATTAGCAAAATCACCCACCGAGAGTCGATCCGGTGACAAAGAAAGCGAAACGAAAACAGCGAACGGATGATGGAAAAGAGATAGTCCTTGAAAAAAGAAGGACATCAAAAAGGCCGCCGATTTGATCTGAACCGTCATTCTTAGCCCTCTATAACAGCACCATGCCGCGAAACAAATATAACCGCCACCCACGTACGAAGCGAAGTGTCGGATGAGATTAGCTCCGCTTAGCTTAGCCATCAGCTTTGGAAACTCGAATCTCGTCTCATGGAGCTTTTTCCTTCTTTATCTCTCTCCTTCCACTCTTCGGGCTTTCAGTCTTTTTCGCAGTCTCACTGTCGCATATTATTTTTTAGCGGATTTAACTAACATCTTTATGTCGGTTCAACACGTTTCCGACACAATTTTCATCAATTCAACAATTCTTTTCAACTCAAATGATCAATTGTGTATAAAAAAACAAGAGTTTAAATTGGTTGCGTTTTTAATTATATGGAATTTTTTTATATAACTTCTGTGACGCAATTTTTATGACGTGACCTTGTTAAGCTCCGTGGCCAGAGATTGTGCATTAAAATTATCCGTGATATTATTATGCGAGCTGGTATAAATAATACAGCGTCGCGTGGCGGGTCACACAATGTGGCGACTGTGCGGCAAGGATTATCCGGCGTTTTCGCAGAGGCGCACTAAGCGAATCGACAAAGATGAAGAAGAAGCCTAGAACGCATGGAGAGAGAGAGAGAGAGAGAGAGAGAGAGAGAGAGAGAGCATGTGAGAGCGAGAGAGAGAGAGACGGAAACGAGAGAGGCAGACGATGGAAAGCGCTGTGAAGAAAGGCGATAGCGGCCGAGCGTTTGCTTAATCTCCGTCGACTTTGTGTTGTTAATGAGCCGGATATGCTTTATGCGTTTGCGCGTGCAC
This sequence comes from Linepithema humile, assembly GCF_040581485.1. NCBI lineage: Eukaryota > Metazoa > Arthropoda > Insecta > Hymenoptera > Formicidae > Linepithema > Linepithema humile. Next base: position 35,210,352 of record NC_090128.1, read on the forward strand.
GCGAAAATTACGAGACGCGAAACAAAATGCAGGCGGAAAGGACAGGTGAAGCAGAATACCCGGTTTTCTCTATCGTCATGAGAAAACTCGCGGTTCCACGACCGGAAAGCAGAGATTACACTTTTTATTTTTGCACGTTATGTACACGCAAAAAATGTAGCTGAATAATTTTCTCAAACTTTCTTGATAAATTATTTGGCCAACTTAGAGATATTATTCGGCGCCTTCCTAGTTTTTCACGTTTAATATACTGGCAATTAAATGCTGAAATTTTTATTTGACAAAATGCATTTGAAATTGAATTATGATCAAAATATTGCGAAATCTTTTGCCTTCGCTGTGAGGCACGGGATTCAGGATCGAATAACAGCATTTTGCAGTGGACAAAACAACGATTCAATCATCCAATTAAAAATGCAGCATATAGAACGCTCCATTCGAAAAATATTAAATGGAATGCGCGAACACGACGGTTGTTTCTCCGCGAAGTGAATGCGGATGGTGCCGGCTCTCGACCAGTTTTAGGGTGCTCTTTCCGAACTCTCGAACCAGTTTCACCCTCGATAAACCGAGTCAGACGCTTGCGCCGTTTCATGACGTTTCCACGGGCTTTTTAATGATATTTCGACAGGATATTCGATGCGACTCGGCGCTAATAAGCGTAATATATCAGGGAGCCTTTTGTCGCGTCTTTCAGCGGTCCGCGTCAGGTCGAATCCTACCGGGATTGGATTTGGATGAAAGAAGAGAGAAGTGCAAGTTTATGTAGGAGGGAAAAGGATCGGAAGGATGGCAGAAGAAAAACAGAAGTGATTTGTAATATATACGATATGCAGGAGGAGAAGAGTCCAGTGGGATTCCAAACCGTCTAGCATCCGGGCACGAGACAAATGTGTTTTACGATATGGAGACAAAACGGCGGCGGCGACGATACGACGGCGGCAGCGGCGACGACGGCGACGTCAGCGTCATTCGTTAAGCCGTTTTCACATTTAAACGTCTACGAACTGGAGACGAGACGGAAGAAGAAAGCGAGAAGGGCCGTGTAGAGCTTCGAAGCCAATGAAACGGCCGATGAAAGGGGCCCTCCTCCGTGCGGCATTCCTGCGCCGAGGCCCGGGCGTCATTACTCAAAGGGAATACTGTCGCCATGGCTCGTCCGACTCGTGGATCTTTCTAAAGGAAACAGCTCGGAGAAGCGAGCGCATCGAGGAACTGTGTGACGCCGCGAAGAAATCTGTCAGCCAATGACGCGCGTCGGCGAGCACGCTCTTCCTCCAGATTTATGAGCGCGACACGTTTCTCCTTTCCCGCGATTTAGCAGCGTAATATTTTCTTGCATGTCATCGAAACAGCCCTTATAATATTTGTGCTTGATTTTGATATATATTTCACGATTATACAAATGCACATAATTGCCGATATCACGTATATTTGATGATATCAAGTATTCAAGTTGTGTTTGGAGTTCACGATTGTGCTTGAAACTGCTGGTGAAAAAATTATTTCTCTCCGCTTCCGCTATCGATTATGTGACGCAAGCGGAATTTATGCTCGCGTTCGTACGCGTCGGCATTTTCGGAACGTAATCTCGCCTTCGATCCTATCAGCGATTCTTCGACGGTAAAGGAACCGCCGGTCGCTCGGTTCGTCATGAAATAACGAGTGTCGGCGAGAGCGCGGGAGGGAGGGGGAGGGGAGAGGGAGGAGAGGGAGGAGTAGGCAGGCCGCCTCTCTCGAATAACGCGAAGCGTAACACGTGGGCGCGGAGTGCCCGGAGAGAAGATAAACGGATTACGGGCGCTTTGTGTCAGTGTAGTCCGCTTCCCTTGCACCCGAGTGCCGAGCCCCGTGCCCGTCATCCGACCTATCTTCAATGCGATATTACGCGCTCCAGTGCTGGTAACACCATTCGGTCTGCAGGACGCGCAGCCGCTTCGGACCGATAACCAATTTTCATTACTCTATATTAATTTCAGCATGCTCGGCGCGCTCAGCCCGGTGCTGGCCGACCGCCGAATCCGGCGTTACGTTCAAATGTCCGGGGGAAAAAATTGCGAAAAATGTAACGTGAAATATGCACTCGCGTAAATTCTGAAAACGGCTTCGAGAAAAGCTAAATTGTTTCGGATTTATTAATAATAATATAATAATTAATAATGTTGAATATCGATTTTATTAATGGGCGATGAACGCAAAAAGTTAAATTCGATTCTTTCACGTTATCACGTTAAACTCCCACCGGCGTTATTATACTCGTCTACTCGCCCGTGATAATCTCTCGCGGTACATTAGTTTATGTTGTTATTTTAAATCCGCGACCCATTTCGCAAACTTGTAATTACTCCGCATGCCAACGAGAGAAACTCTCGCCCTCCCGGAACGTCGTGTCGTACTCCGAGCTAGCCGACTTTATTACGGGATCCACTTGTGACGCGACAAGGTGACCCAGTCATCGCTCGATGACAGAGACGAGACCATTGTGCGATCCAGGATCGGCGGTAATCGGCGTCTAACGCGGTCTCTGTCGCTTGCGCCGGAGATGAGATCGAGGAGAGACACAGGAAGAGACGCAGAACGCGCGCGCACATTCGCAATGGGCGAAGGCGGCGGGGCGAGGGGAGAGGTGTTGAAGGAGAGACGAACGTGGGTGGGAGCCCCCTCATGCGGATCCATCGCAGACGCATTCCCTTCTCCGAGGATATCTCCTCATTGTACTCACCCCTTAATCAACAGCTCCCTGCCGTCCTTCGTGGCCGTTCGATGCTTATTGATATAGCTTCACCCCTCCGCATCCACCCGCTATATATATATATATATATAGATATATATATATATACACACACACATATATATATATATATATACAGTCTGTCAAACAAGAGCGTCGGCTAGATTATTTTAAGAAAAAATTGCTAGAGGGCTTCACTATTATGGTATTCGTTAAGGAAGGGGGAAGACTACTACGCTTTATTATAAAAACGCCAGTATTATTTTCCATTGTGATAAAAATACGTGATTTATAAAATGAGTGCGTCGTATGTTAAACGTTTTGAGGCAGTGTTCTTGTGTACTCACAGTAAAGGACCTAAAATGACTTATAAAGCTGCTGCAAAATATATGCATAAGTCAGAAGACTTTGTACGGAAGTGGGTAATACGATACAAAGAATTAAAAAATGTTGACGATTTGCCCGAGAGAGGAAAAACGCGAGGGACGTCAAAAAAAGAAGATAAAGTCATTTTAGAATTATTTCAGCAAAATCCTCTGTTGACATTGCGACAAGGACAAAAGTTATTGGCCAAAAAGAAAGTAAACATAAGTATAATGACTCTAAAAAACCGATTACATGAGGCGAACATCTCTTGGCGTAGCACGATACTGAAACCTTTCCTCAAACCAGAGCATGTCGAAAAGCGACGTTTATGGGCTACGCAAAATTTAAATCGTGATTGGACCAATATAATTTTTACTGACGAAGCGTCTTTTTACACATGGGTTCCTGCCAAACACGCATGGTCTTTTCCGGGAAAATCGCCTTTACAGCGCACTGTTAAACATCCAATTAAGGTTCACGTTTGGGGATGCTTCAGTTTCTACGGTTTTGGTTCTTTACACTTATTTACTTATAATCTAAATGCTGAAAAGATGCTCGAAATCTATCGGCGAGCATTATTAAAGTCTGCTGAGAAATGGTTTGGATCAGATAATGAATCGTGGATACTACAAGAGGATAATGATCTGAAACATCGCAGTAGGTTGTGTACTGCATGGAAAGCCGAAAATGGTATTCAGACTTTGGATTGGCCTGCGCAGTCGCCTGATGCGAATCCAATTGAAAATGTGTGGGCCATTATTAAGAAAAAGCTTCAAGGAAAGCGTGTGTTCACGTTAAAACAATTGTGTTGCCATATCCGAATTATTTGGCGGTCATTACCCCAACAATATGCAGAAAATCTTACAGAAAGTATGCCAAGACGATGCCAGCGAATTCTCGATAATAATGGAGACTGGACGACTTACTAAGTAAATGCGTAATAGTGTTTTTAGTACACTTTAAATTAATCTATCAATTTTTGAAAAATAATAATTTTTCTTTCAGATATGCAGACGACGCTCTTGTTTGACAGACTGTATATATATATTCTCGACCGTATAAATGCGGCCATACATACGCGTATATGTATGCATCCGCTCTCTCTCTCTCTCTCTCTCTCTCTCTCTCTCTATCTTTCTATATACCTGTGCGTGCGCATATACGCGTCGCGTATGACGTCCCGTAGCCGCTCACCATGGGGTATTTGCATGACAACGTTGGTTGAGCGCGTACGCGCGCGTGCTTCTCTGTCCTTCGCACTCGCTAATTAGCCGGCGCCACATACCGGCGTGGATTAACGAGAATATTGCATTTTTAATAGAGTCCGCCCCCCTGCGGCTCACACGGGACGAGCATGCACCCCTGGATTCTCCCGCGCGGGGCGGGGGTGGCCGCGAGGGAGTAGCTCGGCAGTGATTTCAACGACGACCTCGTCGCATGCCTCGTTGCCCGTTAAGGATCAGCGCGAGGAGGACTTTGATCTCTTTCCCCGCGAGTGAACTTCCGGGCGGATTTATTAAGGGACGCGCAAATCGCAGCGGGCTCTCGTGCGGAAAGCCGATCGCGCGCGTCCTGCTGTCATTCGCGCGGATATGATTCAGAGACGTCGTGTCTTTGCTAAGTTCTGCGAAACGAAGGGTGTGATAAAATGAACAAAGCGAATACCTTCGCCGTGACGCACTGAGAGAAGCACACCAGCTCGTTCCGCTATTAATATTGATTGTATGTAATTTTTTGAGTTTGAATTTGCCGCTGAAGCATCTCTATTGCTTAAAAAAAACACATTCCATTTTTCGATATTCGTTACGCGTTACGAATACCCGAAATTAATAAAATGAGTTTGCGCGAGAAAAATATACCATCCATTTGCGAACCATAAAAAGATTGAAGCTGTTCCATCGATAAGCCGATTTCCCGAATTCAATCTGACACTGTACACGCGCCCGAGACTGCAGCAGTCAGTCGACACCTCCGCTTGGCTCTTTCTCTCTCTCATCGAAAGGGCTGTTCACCGGCGGGCAATTTTTTTTTCCAGAAGGGGGATCAATTTAAACGCTCAAAGAAAATCTGCGCGCATCCCTCGGGTACGCGGTCCTCTGCTCGAGCTCGTTCGCTCGACTAGCTTCGCTGATTGCTGCTGCATCTTTGATGACCTCGTCCAGACGAAGAGAAGAGCCGGGGTCGCCTGTCCCCGATCTGTACAGGCAGGCGGCTCGACTTCCTCGCTCGTCCCCGCGCGGCACCCTGTGCAAAGAGCGAAACGTTGAGATTGATATTTTAACAGACGGATTACGTAAGAAGGGCGGGCGAGCGAGCTCGGTCGTTTCACTTCCGCGAATAGGGCACTGACGACGTCATAATCCTCGACGAAAGCCGTCGTCGTGACGACGCTTAATCGATACCATACTGCTCATTTATTCTCGCTATTTTCACGAACATACGTGTTAAGAAGCAGAAAAGACAGGTACTGATCTTGGATTTTTCTTGTTCTTGCAGGTGCTTCGAATCGCGGCAACTTCGGGAGGACGCCGAAAGAGTGAGTAAAACTGATCTATTTTGCTGGTCTATTTTGGATAAGACGTTTGCCCGTGAACGCCTTTAAGTATCTATTCAGACACATTTCTGTCGATTCTTTTCTAATATTATAATTAAAATTTTATTAATTATTTATTTCTATTAAATTTATCATACAAAATTTGTTTATTAAATATACAATTAATTTTATACAATTAAATGCACAACAGTTAAATTTAAACTATTTTTTTGTTAAACTTACAACAAATAACTTGCAAAATTCTGTTTATCGATAAAGATTGATTTTCTTTTTGGGTCGCGAAATATTTACGACTTTCGAAGGCGCGTTGTCGGCAAATCAAAGCGTGCTTACGTGACTCGCTGCAGCGACGCAGTTAAACGTTGGGTTCGTAGCTCCACGCGTGTATATAGGTACCGATCTCTAGACCGGATACATATTAAGCGCTATCGTCGACGAGGCATTATTAATCGAGTCATTGCGAGCCGAGGTGAGGATCTTCGATCTTGCGAGACTCGGGTATGGGCGACTGTTCCTGCGTAAAACGGCGAATGGGGGATCAGACGGCGTTATTAATAACCGATAATTTGATACGCTTCCAGCCATCCATCCTGCCGTCTCCCGGTCCCGATCTTCCCTCTGGCGCACTTTGATACCTCCGCCTCTGTGTGTGTGTGTGTGTGTGTGTGTGTGTGTGTGTGTGTGTGTGTCAGTGTGTGTGTCAGTGTATGTATACGTACATGTGTTCGTCGTTGCACGCGTATCAGTCTTCCCGCGTGAGATCCAATCGAGAGAGAGTTTATTCTGACACCAATCGATCCGATACAAGGTTGAACGCTACTCCACGAATATCTTCGGCTTTGCCTTTGACTTTTTTTTTATTGCAGTGTTCTTAATTTTTCTCATTTTGCGTTATTATTATCGGAGAGTGAAAAATAAATGCAGTATAACCGTCAGTGCAAGTGATTAAGGATTATTTTCCATTTTAATGTTTGTTTTTAAACATTGCAAGTTCTTGTAATTACATTAATAATATGAATTATACAAAGAGCCGATATAAAAATCGGCATGAGACATCAATGCGACGCAGATACAAGAAGTTTCATTATTCTAATGAATATTTCATGTGAAGAAAAGACCTAATATCCGTCCTGGGATTTCTATGGAGATTCTCTAGTAGGAAACGTGCATCTATAGCAATCAGAAATACATTATCGGACAACCGGCCGGCGTAATATGTTTGACCGTGTTTGAAAATACCGAGCGCTTTTCCCTTCCGCTACGCAGATCTGTCCTTTTGCCGACGTTCGCACATGTGTGATCCCTTGCTTTCCATTCCACCCGGATTTGACGATCCAACGGAAGCGCTTTGATCCTGAGCGCAGCTTTTACGGGGGGGCGAACCAGCATCGATCCCGCAGCCAAAAATGGACCCGCTGCCGCCTAATGAGCTTCTGTTATTTCGATATTCCGGTCGCGCATATAATTAACAGACGTTCCAAATAGAAGCTATTCAATGGAATCTTTCGCGTGTAAACCATTTATGCGTAGACGAGATTTAAATTTCAAGTTACAATTAATCGCGTTCGCTCAAACTTGATACACCGTTGACAGACAACTATAATTAGCGACAGTGATTTTGCGCACTGCTGTTGTGCGTTCCGATACTCTAGGCACATGATAAATTCAAATTATATATTAAAATTGAACGCAAGAATCGACGATAAAGGCTCGCAAACCGCTCTAACTGGCCAAGTTTCTACAACTCGCGAGGGACGTTCACCGTGCTCGTTCCATCGTCGCTTTTCGTTTGGTCCCACTCCGTTGCTTTGCTCGTCACTCCCCCGTAATTAATCATTCCTGCCACCGCCTTCTCCCCGCGTCGCGGATCTCGACTCCGCCGGGCGTCAAACGGAGGCAGTATGGCCGCGAGCTGCGCCAGGACAACGATATATAAGTCTGCACCTTTGCAGGTACTATCTGCCTACAGACTCGCACGCTCAGTGCTTGCGTGGCTGCATGCGAAAGTCTGCAATTTGATGACACGAAACTTGCTGACGAGTAGTCGCAAAATGCGTCTGCATCTCACTCGAAGAGCAGGTGAGCGACCTTTTATTTCTCCCTTACATTCAATCCTTTTCATATTAATTCTTATCTTTAAGCATTTAACGATTACCATCGACCAGATTAAATACAAATTGTTAACAATATTTTTGTTTATCCGCGCAATTAATACACGCAAAACTTGGAAATATCCTTAAATTAACTCGAAGCATTGTGAGGAATTTTGCGACGAGACAGAACATTACGATAAAGTTGCAGGCAAGACGATGCAGTTTGCGTAGAACTTACTTTAATCATCTCCGTCTACCGAGCACTGTTAAGAGACTTCTTTCTTTCCGGCTAGATGCGAGATCCTTCTCTCTCTCTCTCTCTCTCTCTCTCTCTCTCTCTCTCTCTCTCTCTCTCTCTCTCTCTCTCCCTCTCGCTCTGCGCCCGCTCTTCCCTTTTTTTTAATTTTTCAACCGTAATCACGGCATTATTGCGCTCGGACCATTTTAATGAATTTCTCCCGCCTGTCTGTCGCGAACTGAAATCTAGCCACAATCTTATCCTTTTCGGGCGCGTTTCCGTGCAGTTGAGGACACAAAAGCGTCGAGGACGCCGGAACAAGCACGGAAGAAGCGCATGCAGCCAGCAGTTCAAATGATATTTTGGCTTTGGGATGGGATACCGCTAAGATCGGTAGGAAAGAACACGGGATATAACACCAAGAAAATCATTTCTCGTGACTCCACATTGTGAATGTAGTTCAAGAGACTCGGGCACACTTTTTTTCCCCTGTGAAATAGGTCGACCTTCTCGAGATCTCTCGGATTCACCGTCCGAATGCGCCCTGAAATGGAAGCGCTGCCTATTCAGTATTATCGCGGTGAGTCCGAGACAGACAAATATTTATCCGCGAAACATAAGAGAGATTTAATTCTATGAAAGATATTGTGAAAAGCAGAAAACATCTCGTTAGGCAGTAAATATCTCTCGCGACGATAATTATAATTTCCAATTATTATTTCATAACGCTGTTTGCAAAATATAATATTAAAGAGAGATTGAAAATCTCTCTTTTTTTTCTTGATAATTTTTTTGATAATCAATCGAGTGTTTCGAACCGCGCGATCCTAATTGCACTTTCTTTATTTAGCGTTTGCGATGAGTGATCTCTGCCGTGTCCGCGATATCAAGCAGCGACGGAACGACGACGTGAGTGAATCAAGGAGAGGTAGAATAGAAGAATTGAAGGAGATACGCGCGAGTAAGGAGAGAGGCGACGGGGGCGATCGGTCGGGAAGAAAGAGAGAAAAGGGGCGAGCGGGAAGGTAGAAAAAGACGGCCGGCGGCCGACCGGACCATTCAAAGTTCCCAGGAGGCAACAAAGGGCCAGCAACGAGCTGATCAAATTATCCAATTCATTTGGATTGGCGAGCGAGCGGGCGAATAAGTGCTCGCCGTTACCAAGAGGCCCACTTGAAACGCTCTCGAGCACCATCGGCCGAGCTATGAGCCAAATTTATGCACGTTCCTCCGTTACGATACCTCCTCTCTTAAACGGAGAATCTCATGATGTTGCGCGAGATTGTAGAGAAAAAATATCGTATTTCTTCGCAATTAGTCATTAACTATGATTGCTAACGGGAAATAATTTTGCATAAATTTTGCAAGAACATTTAGCTATCTGGGATTAAACACACATACGATAATTGTTATCGCTAAATAGATATGCCGTGTTACAAAATATTCTATATACGTTCTCTGTAATAGGTGGTTACATATGACAAATTAGTTACACATGGATATACACTTTCCATTGTGAACTCAAGATCGTTCGATATAACGGCGCGAATAAGAGCGGTAAGCGGTTAGATCGCGAGAGAAGCGCGGGAGGGTAAGCCCGGGGAGTTGCGAGGGATGGAAGCTGCGCCGATAATGTCACAAAGACGTCTAAATGCACGACGCCGGCACATTTGTTTGCAAAGTCTCGCGGGAGGGTGGAAGAAGTATGGGAGGGGGCCGGTGTGCTCCGATTTATCGCCATCTGCCTAACGACTTTCGACCGTGGCAAAATCGTCTGATAAAAATCGTTCTTTCGACGAGCCGAGGGAGGTGCTGCCTCCGTTACGCTATCGATTGTCGCCGGAGAAAAATTGCATCTCTTAAGAGTTTTCAAGTTTAATCTTGCGCGGAATTGCGCTCGGGCTGTGCTTTTTAGAATAAATTTATTAAACCAATCGCTTTATAATAGTAGTATACTTTGATATTTTTTTGTCACAAGCATAATCTTCCAATATTATAATATTTAATGTTTGATATTAATAGTTTATTATATTATATTATTATTATAATTAATATTATGGAAAAATGATGATATAGGCAACAATATTTAATTTATTAAAAAGGAAGCTGCACGAATAAGAGATTCTCATACATATAGCTTCAATATTGATATCATCATAGGCCTCACATCAAACGCGACGGACATAACGCCAAACATAGACGGAAACGCCGATATAGCCTTCAGCCTCGACCGCGTGGCTCTTCCGCATTCATAAATATTTATCAGGATGCCGAGAAACACGATGGATGAGTGCCACGGACTCCGCGGGGGTGGATTCGTCGGCATTCTGACATTCTCTCGGAATTTAATGAACCGCACTGATTTTTCACGGGCGCGAATATCGAAGGGGAAGCTGTTTGTATTCGCTCCCCTGTCTCTCTCTCTCTCTCTCTATCTCTATCTCTCTTTTTGCCTGTCCTCTTTTCAGAACCGGATAAAAATTTTGTAAGAACTAACAAGAGAATTTTTCACTAGAAGTGTTAAAATTGTTTGATAAACAAATGTATATAAGTACTGTTTTTAGTATTGTGTATTATGCACATTTACATTATTATATTTTTATGTTTATTATTATTACGATAATTGGATACTATTTTTGCTATGGTATAAATTTAGTTAATATATTATTTATATACATACATTATTAAATTTTATGTATGAGGAATATCTAAGATGGTTCTTTTAGGCAATATCTGGCTTAACAACTTTATAGGTCTATGCACATGTATTATAAACCTTGGGTCCTTTCTCTCGCCAATTCGTTGATTTTGGGATTTTCTGCTTGCGGGCGGTCTCCTTTCCGTTGCTCTTATGCTCTCGAGCGATAATAATTTTAAAAGGGGGAAGGCCGGAGGCCCTCGAGGTGTCGACCGACCGAAGACGAATTATGGCCGCGTGACGTGTACCGTTATTTATGGTTGTCTGCTCCCCCTCTGGTACCCCTATCGCTCCGCGGTGCTCTTCTTCCATACACAGAATGCGTTCGTTCTCGCAAATCCTACGAGAGCCGCACGAGTCGATGAATTGGACTGAAACGGCGATAGAGCTTACAATAATCGTCTATTTAGTCTTTGTGTAACGAATGCGACGAAAGCAATTTTCTGGAACTCGTTTGCCTGGTTTTTTTTTCTGTATTGTTTCATTTAAAGAATTTTTTTGTTAATTATTTTAAATAAAACGATTTTTATATATTTTATAATATGATAATTTATTCGGTCTTACATACGATATAATTTTGCGTCAAATGCTATCTGTGCATAATTTTTAACTTTTGAATAATAGATCGGTATCCGATCCCTGAATCGAAACAATGTCGTCGCCAGCGCGATATCGAAACGATCGGTAGGTACAATTTCAATTTTGCTATCTCCCCCTGGTAGTTCCTCTCGGGCCGAAAGGAGAAAGGGGACGATAGTCGGCGGATAGAGAGACGGGGGAAAGAGAAAGGCAGCCGGAAGAGAAGAGAGAGAACAAGATTCGACGTTAGATAGGCGAGAGAGTTAGGCCGGGCGTCCCGTTCTCGTTCTCGGCTGTCACTCAAATCCTCCCTCCTGCGTCAACCACCCCTCCCCCCGTCCCTCCACGGTTCCTTCCATCCCGTCGACGACGCCACCCCCTTTCGGCCACCCTCTCTCGCACGTTTCTAAGCAAGAGCCACCCCCGCGGACTCGGTAATTGAATTTCACGAGTTGGTTACCCAAACCCCCGGGATCCCGTGCCACCCCCCGACATCACCGTTCGCTGCCGCCGCCTCGCCACCCTCGGGGGAAAACAGGGTGCGCGACACCGCGCGCTGGATGACGTCGCCGTCGCCGCCGTCGACGTCTTCGCTTCCGCGGTGCGACGGGGGTCCGCCAGCCCACTCGATGCCCGCTTAACGTCGTGCGGCAACATCGATTATCGCGCCACGCCGATTGGCTCGTGCCTAGGTCTCCTGCCTGCTCTGTATCTGACGTCGAATTGCCGATTCTCCGCTCCGCGTTTCCGATTAATTTTCAGCGAGGGTTGCGGAGCGGTTTAATCCTTTTCCTATAAGCAATTTGCGTTATTTACATATAAATATTATACTTTTTGTGTACAAAAACTTTATCTGTGAACATTTTATCGCTTCAAATCCCTGATAGCAAATTTTTAAAAATTATCACCCGAATTTAATCTTTATAAATATGAAAAATTTAGGACAATAATAATGATACTCTTATACTTGTTACTTGTCAAGGACTTAAATGCATTCACATGCGTATTTATACTTTGCACTCAATTCGATACTGGCGACCATGAAGACATAATCTTTGTTACAGTGGCAATCTCGGGCAATCGCGTCGGCGTAGCAGCACGTCGAACGTTCAGGAAGCCGAGAACTCCGACCCCGTTTTCTCCCCCACTGCGTCCCCCCCTCTTCTCGTCATATTTAATAACCCACGCGCACACATGTCCGCATCAAGGTCCACGTACGGGCATTAAACTCCGGCGAGTGCGGAGGTTCGTTACGTACAATGCGCCGCTGATTGACCAACCAGATCCGCCCTGAAGTGGCGTACCGCTGCCTGCCGTTGCGATATCGAGTCATCCGCCGTTGCTCCAATTGTCGGCGCCCGGTATCTTTTCTGCCCTCTAACGTTGTCCAATTCCTTCGCTCTCATCAATTTGTCGAACGACAAATGTTGCGCGGCTGGTTCCGTTTCGCGCGATTCTCCGAGAAGAGTCTCACGGAAACTCTGTTTCTGTCAACACAAAGTAGTCCATTGAGAAATTTAATCTTGTTGCGATTAAAATGACGTAGAAATGTGTGTTGGTGCGTATACTTTTGACACAATTTTTTTCAATTTTTGAAATGAAGCCAAAGTTTTCAATTATTTGTTTTTAAAAAACTTATATTTCTTATTTCTTTTACATAATTCTATAAAATTATAAGATAAAAGCTGCTGGCACGATTTCGCACTCGAGTTTAAATGATGCATAATGACAGTGTGCTTTGTTATCGTTTCTTGCGAGAGAGTCTGATCGCGAAACATTTAATCCAAACGCCGTTCGAACGCGCGACTCTCGGTATCGCGCGTCAGTCTCATTTTCGGTCGACGATCGTTCTCGGGCGCGCTGGATGTGCCGGACTGACAGACCGGAGGCTTCGGCGTTCATTAGCCGGCTATTCAGTTCAGCTACGGGCCAGCCGGCGAGGGTGGATTCTGACTCCGGTGGCTGGCTGCTGGAATGCCCGACGCGTTACTCTATCTCCTCTCGCACATAATTACACGCGCCTTCCCAGACGCGCTTGTGATCGCGTAACGTCCCTCTCGTCGGCGCACCGTCGATCTTCCATCTCTTTCAAGAAAGCCCGGAAGTAGAAACGAAAACACATGTGTAATTTCGCAGGAATTTCAGCTGAGAATTGATCTTTAAATTGTACTACTCAAGTTTTTTCGATTAAGGCTCCTGGGTAGTCACCGCAGCCATATTAGATTCGTGACGTCAGAAGCGAGAAATGACACGCCGAGAATTCTTGCGTGCCATTTCTAAATAAAATGATAATTTAACAAAGTAACACTCTAGATCGCTTTAAGACACCTGTAAAATTGTCCGAAAACTATGCTTTTTCCTTGACAGGTTATAAACAATCGTTAAATCAACCGTGAAGCGAAGCCTAATTATGCGAGAAAACACACGGTTGACAGCTGTCTGTATGAGTAGAAAATACTGCTTCTACGTTGGGCTTTCTCTGCTAATCTTAGTTTTCGCGGATAATTTTACAGGTTTCATGAACACGTCACATATCACAGCACTAACATTTAACGAATATTAACGAAATGGCACGCAAGAATAAATTGGGTAGTCAACATGTCATTTTTTCACGTCTAATAGTTCATCGATTCTCCACCTAAGACGCTGCATGAGAATTTCTGTCATATGGACATGTCGGTAACGGTACTAAGCTATATATATTCTGTATTTATCGCGTTTATTTTTTTGTAAACAAATTTTTGAATTATAAATTAGCATTTTGTATGTTATTCAGTAATTTACTTTTATCGTATCAATTGATTAGGTCAAACTGTTACACTATTTACTTATACAATAAATCGACTAGGTAAATTCGACTAGGTTTTTATTCCTACCACAATTATGTCGCCACTGTCAACGCGGAGTTTACGGCTACGGGACCAGGAGTCTTAATTATGATTATTTATGTTAATGTAGACAATTATTATATAATGTAGGTATATAAATATATAGTTTTAAATCTATAAAAGTTGACAAGAATGATCTAATTGTTTAATTTGACAAAAATACTTGATTAAATAAGGAGGAAGCACGATACGATTTGCTTGATCTATACACAAATGTAATCGGACTTTAATTTCTGACTGTGGCCGACAAGGGCTAATTATCATTATATAGCACTACATTTTATTGATTACTATACTTTCAGTTGCAATAAAAAAGATAGAATTATCAAAAAATAATTTTTATTCCAGCGCTATTGCGATTGAAATTTTTATAGATTCTTACGCAAATTTGTCACAAGAAGTCATTCAGGATTTTCAAACATGATCCTGCAATGGATTCCGCTTGCGCGGAATCGAAGGACCCTCGCATGTCAGTCTCTCGTTTCAATAAAAATATTTCTTCTCCTTCTGTATCCAAGTAGACGGGGATTCCTTTACGATTAGGGAAAGTGCAAAGGGGAAAATAGCACGGCGAAAATATTTCGCAGCTCTTTCCCTCTCTATGAAATAGCCTGGGTTTTCTTTTCTTAGGTGTTCAACAAATAAAAATAAAAATAAGCTTTTGCATACTTAAAAATTGAATTCCATTAAACATATAATCGACATTTCATCTTTTTACAACAAAATTTGTATGGATATTTTTTGTCTAAATTTTACATAAAATATACACTCCGTTGATATTACTTTTAAAAAGATAACTTGCTATCGCCAGAATAATATTGCTACATTCTTTTCGAGCATTTTTCTTATAGACTATTTGACAAATCTGACTTTTGCCTTTTAAAATTCTGTTGGGATTTTTCGAATTTTTTCCTCTCAAGTCTGTACATCACGGATAGTGACGCGTCCGATGATCGAATTGTATGAAAATATTATATAACGTATCGAAGGAGCAGAGAAGACGTGCGAGGCTAGCGAAGACGGATAGAGGAACGACGACGCGATAACGTGAGAGAGTGTCGAATGGTAGCTATGCAGGAGGAACGCGAGCAAAAAGTCTCTTTCTACGGGTCTCTAATAGAGGCACGTGACGATGCACTTTCCGCGACCTTTGCGCTCATCTTCCCTCTGGTCCATCGACTTCCTTCGTCGTCCTCTTGGGGACGACGGCACGGCAAAGAGGAAGCCTCTTCTTATCCGTTTCGATGATGTCTACTAGCGAAGGCGACGAAGAAAGGATGAGACATCGGTGAATCGAGCAAACTATACACACTACTGGTTCTGATTACTACTTCTTCCCCGATGAATAATTGCTATCGCGCTGTATTCCTCTCTGTGAATTTGCATTTGACGAAGTAACTCGTAATACTATAAGACATATAACTCGTCGATGACGTTGATAACATCATAATAGATATTATAATTGCTAAGAATAATCTTTTACACTTTTCCATTTTGTACTTAAAAAAACGCTGCAAATATACTAAGCGGTGTATTTGTATAAATGTGTCATTTAGAAATTTAGAAAGTTACAGTGATAAATATTTCGATTTTTTTTTTTTTTTTTTTTAAATGTCATATATCTGCGTTGCGTTTAACATTTCTTCGGAGTCCTTCTGGAACAAAACTGTCCTATTCTAGAACAAACTAGAAATTTCGTGTCCGAGTTATAAATATACAGTAAAATACGAGATGGTTCATGCCGAAATTTTATACTTTTACGGTCATATTTACTACTTCACGTGACATATATATGTCACGACGGGACACCCTAAAATTGCCGTGAGAAAGCTGAAAAGCAATGTATTCTCCTTCTGCAGGTACGAGAGGTCAGAATGCGAGGAGTAGAGGTTCCTCTGAGGAATCAGGGAGGATTCAGGTAGCTGTAGGTGTAGCAGCACAAATCTCTAGGTCCCCTCATTATCGGAGATTCCCGTCTCCATATCCGTCGTATTCCGAACAGCTTGTAAAACTAAAATTTGTACAAAAGAGCTTCCTTGGACCGCCTCTCTCATTCATTCGCCTTCGACTCAATGCAGATTTTTCTCATAGGAAAGCTGAATCGTGGACACGAGCGAGTGTAAGGTTGAGGGTGGGATCACAGGGATCAGGTAAGAGGACTCGCTTCTGCGAAGGAAGGTGAAGCGTCGAGAACACGCCGTATCCGGAACGTCTCGCTCACCCTCGCTCCTGGTCCTTTATCTTTCTCAGGGAAGTCCGCGCTGATTTCCCTCTCTCTCGCTCGTGCATGCCTTTGTGCGGTTATTACGGGCGCGTACGCGTTTTTCAAGGTTAATCGGCCTGACAGATCAGATCCGCCTGTGGCTCCTCTCGGTCTACTTATCGCGCAGAGATTCATATCGCGTTTTCGTTTATCGGCATAGGATTATATCACGGAGAATTCCGTCGCATTCTTAAAGCTCTTGCTATTGCCAAAAATATAAGCCTTATATTTTTAATACTTTATTACGAAAAGATGAGTGCAAAATAATATGCCATGCTTTACTTAATAAGTCATACGAATTTGAATGTAAAATACCCCCCCCCCCCCCCAGAACTTTGTTCTTAGACGCAAAGCCATGTGTGTGGATAGGTCAATAAAGAGAAGCGGCACTCTATATTTATTCATCTTGATTTGAGGCTGATATACGCCAAGGGAGAGCGGTTTTGAGAGGGAAACGAAAAAGGGCGAGAGGGAGGAACTCCGATGGACAGATAATGCTAGTACGCGCGCAGTTCGCAGAGAGGGTCGCGGCTGTACTAGGTCGAAAGGGTTGAATGCCGACGGAACCGTTTAATTTGGCCTTTGTGGACGCATCCTGTATTCGTTGCACGATATATCGTCGATCCTGTCTCGCCGATACGAGATCGCGATCTTTTTCATCCGAATGAAAAACAAGCTCCTGAAAAAAATCTTTCCTAATCTAAAAATATTTTCTTATTAGTTGAAAGTAGTTTCTCATTGGTACATGGAGATAACTTTACATAAAAAATTACTATGTACGGCACAGTAGCCGCGGACCATGAGGGAATTATCAAAATTTTTACTATGTTTTTCGCATAATGACCATAGTATTTAAACTTATAATTCCTCTCATGGTCCGCGGCTACTGCCGTATCATAGTAATTTTTCATATAAAATTTTCTTCGTGTATGAAAAAAATTTTAAATTATATGTCAGATTCACATAGATTTTGTCTTTCAGTAATTACGCATAAAATTTAATTTACTCACTATCTCATTTCCATTTCAAATATGTGTATTAAACATAATGGAATAAATTCCAAGAAATAGAGTAACATGAAGTTCACGTGGGCGAACTCTATGGATGAGATCTCGTTTTTTTCTAATTTATTTGCGCATATGCGAACGTATTTTAAGCCTTTGCGGCCAGAAACAGCGAGTTAGATAGAGAATATTTTACCGTCACTGGATGGTGACGAGCTGAATTCGTCAAAGCTCTTTTTGTTGCGGCTCACATAAATTTTGTCTCTACTCTTATCTCTTATTTCACCAAGATCTTTTCATGTTTTATTAATTTTATGGAACAATCTTTAACTATGTGTGCGCACCGCGTTTCAGAATGGCTGCAACCAGTAAGGTAACTATTAGTGAGCGCAATCTGATCGCAAAGGGTTAATTTTTAAATGCATTATTTATAAAATTTTGTATTGTTTTGTGTATTGTTAAAATTTTTTAAGAATTTATTCCGCGTTTCTACGTTGTCCATGAATGCATTATAATCTACAATGCATTTATATTAATTTATAATTTGGCTCATCAATTTTTTAATTTGTTTTTTTTTGTATTTCTAATTGCTTCGAAAATGACACGTGCTCGCAATAAAATTCTTTTTATTCAGATAGCATCCAAGAAACAAACACCAGACGCGTAAACACAGACATAACGCATGCGATGTCGAAATCAACAGTTGTGTTAACAACACGTCTGTAACATTTGCAGTGCGTTATTTGCTGAACGTGTAAACACGCCCGTAACGCTTTAAAGATTTTAAAAATATATTCTGTCCGCATTGCCGTCATTAAAGATCTGATTTTTTTATTAATAAATTATGAGTTTCTTGTGTAATCGATTATTCGTTTCTTTACAAAGATACATATTTAAACGCAGCGCTGCTCCATTCTTTTCATGTCATTCGTGTCACACGAGATACACGAAGAATCGAGACTGAATTCGTGCGTGACGCGGACTATGAATGCTCGCGCCGGCCTCCACATAAATTATCATACTTAAAACGTGTGTCCGAAAATACGCAAAGGGATACCACGATGCGAAGCGAATTTTCATGCCGCGTCGTTGCCACACGAATTAAATTTCTGGAAATAACTGATTTCGTCATTGAATGAAATGAGGATCAAAGATTGCCTCGAACCACGACGCGTCCACATGAGAAATGAAGGGTGCACGCAAAGACGGAGACTGTAGTCCGACGATTTCAAGCTTGATTTTTTCCGATGCGACTTTTCCTTTTGACAAAGCTTTTGATTCATCGATGTATTTTCAATAATTAGTTCTGGTAAATTCTCTAATTTATAAATTTAAAAAAAAAAAAAATTCTTTAAAAGATTCGAAAATATCTTACTGATTAAAATTTTAATCAGTAAGATATTTCTGAATCTTTTAAAGAATTTTTTTATCTATTAATAGATAATTAAATTGTACGATTATTATTAATTAACATTTATTTGTCTCTGAAAATCATCCTTTTATATATTATTAGAAGATACATAAAATCTTCAAGTTATAAAATGGGTTTGCTCGTTATTTCTGAATTACAGCCCTTTCATCGAATTTTCCAACTATTTGGCCGACCGATTGACACAATTTTTGCTTGGAATTCTTTCCTTGAATGGAGCTCCGTCTGTTACCGAATGCGTACCGATCTCTGCTTCACCTGTTGCGTATTGTTGCACTCTCAAGGCAACCCGATTTGCACGGTGAATGCACTTATGGCCGCCTATCGACGGTATGAAAAGCGGGAGGCGCCAAGGGGCATCTATGGCGCCTCTCCCCGTGCCATACAGTCCTGTTTCGGGAAAAGAGGGGCGCGTGAGAGTCCTTTGATCGCGCCAGCCCTATTGAAAACCCAATAGAGACTGTCTCGTCTCGTGGAAGAATCCGCTATTATTACGTCCTCGCTATTGATTTTATAGAAACCGCAAAATCGACTTTGCCCGAGCATTCAGCTCTGTTACGAAAATTAACACGCCGCATTGAATTCGCAAATAGGATCGGTAATACGCTTGTACTCCCGCGATGTCGCGTATATTAAGAGACATTATATTTTGCGAATTACAAGAAAACTGAGCAGCATGCAATACCGCAATAAAAAATTATATGATAATTAGATTGCAGATCGATAAATTTAAAAAGGAAAAAGACATTACAAGTCTTTTGTGTTATTATAGCAAAGTGGGTTGCACACATTGCTCACACTTTAATTCGACTGTCTTTAGTGTACACTTTAACGTGACAAATCGATTTGATTCGCTTCCTCCACGATTCTTCTCTCCAACTGATGATAAATCTTGTCACGTGATAATTACCTTACGTTTCACACTTGATTTGCTAAATGCAAAGCACATTCCATGCAGCGCTAATTTTGATTTATGCTGCGTCACTCACCGATCACCCGTGTTCTCAAATTTATTATATAGTTATAAGATATATATTTTATAATATTTATTGAAGTGAAAGAAAAAGGGGATTGTATTATACATGTTAATTACGTATTAATTATGTTAAGAAATGTTTTATATTAATGATTTTTGTAATAGTGTTTCTCTTAATAATAAAAATATCAAAAATGACGGATCATTTCTGAAGTAGCTCACGCAGGAATGGAATATGTCAACAATATATTATTTCAGTTTCCACAAACGTGCCAAAGAACTTGTCTTGAAAATACAGAACGAATTTTCTTTTTTTTTTCTTTTAGAAGATTTTAGAAAATATCAATTAGTTAGAACAAACTATTTTTTTTGTTAAAAGCGTGAAACGTGCAAGAAATTTTCTAAGAATACATCTGTTTCACAAATGTTCGGAAGAAAGATAATCTGAGGATAAGCCGCTAGTGTGTTGCTTTTTGTTTTTTTTTCTTTCTTTTCCATTTATCTTGCAGGTGGTTTAAAAGGCACTGGTTTAAAATACACTAATTCGACATGTGTTTGCCATTTTTTACAAATGAACCGAGTATTATATTATTATATTATACTATATATTTCACCAATTTTTCTTTTGTCATTAAAGTTTAACAATCCACTGTAATATTAGCATTGGTGTGCTTCTTTCAAGGGTCACGAATGACATTTTATTACACATCGTTATTCCGATTGCGGGGAAAAAGATTTTCAGCGGTTTTGTCAGAAAAAGTCGCCGGCTGCCGATATTACGATTAATTTGCTCGTAAATTTTCACCTTGGGGTGTTCCTGAAAATCCTGGGAGATAATTTATATATTTCCTGGGTCACGCGGCCGGGTCCAAGTAACACCTGGTACTCTCAGAGTTTTACCTGAGCAGCGCAGACAGCGTCGCGCCGTTCACGCTCCTGTGTGTATCGCCATTGTAATCTCACAAAATCCCTGAAAATGATATTGCTCGAGTGACGTAACAATTTTGCATGGGATAAAATTACGTATTGCGGCGTAGCGTAATTTATGTGGTTGCACAATGATCGATGAACGAAAGGGAGAGAGAGGGAGAGAGAGAGAGAGAGAGAGAGAGAAAGGGAAGGGGGAAAGAGAGAGATTGCACTTTGACAACATGCAGTCGATTATTAATTAGCGACAGACCGGCATCGTTGATAAATTAGCGTCATGCGCGTCGGAATTTCAAAATTGTTCGTAACGCCGACAAATCGCGAAGCGTTCGCGAAATCGTGTCTAATATTTCTTTCCAGTCGAACTCCACGGCGAGATTTCCTGCGAACTTGGCGTCCCGCGGAGGGACGCGAGGAGAATTTCTCTTCCCTCTCGCCGAAACTCTAGGCAGAGCGATCTCGAAAAACTTTCTCTGTCATAACTCAACCGAGGACGGGGAGGGGCAGAGTACTTGCGAGAAAATCGATGTTCCGCACTTAGAGAGACATCCTTGCCGTTGGTTTAATAACAAAATAATTATCGATTACAAATATAAAATGGATTATGAAAAAGGGAAAGGGAAAGGAATTTCCGAAATTTCATTCAACGACTGTTCTTTGTTGCTGGATATTGCGATTCGCTAGGCTGGATTTTCAGTTCTTGATGCAGGCCTAGAAAATTCTAATAGGCTTTTCCGGCGGCGAAATCATCCTTCGAGAAAATCTAGGCGAGCTTATGCGGGAAAATACGGACCTTTTCTTTCCGCATTTTCCTCGCGTTTCATCTTCTTCTGCTTTCGGCTGTCGCCCCTTGTAAGTAGTATCCACTAAGGAAATACAATAATCGCTTATCGATCTTCTCTGAGGCCCGCTGGAAAAACAATCCTAGGATAATACATATGGAAGGATTTCGTTTTGTATTTATCGTGGGAAATAGGAGCGATTAGATTTGGTAACATACATACATGTCGATTTTATCTGTGGACCATTTACATTTATATTTACATGTATTTATTCTGCTAAAATTTTTGAACGCATTACTTGTATTAACGGCTTGCTTTCTTATTTTTTTCTTTAGGGGGGAGGGTAATTAGTTCAATATTCTTTATTGAAGTTTGCAATCTAATAAAAATCAATAAGTACAGAACAACACAAAATGTTGCATTTCTAAATTTTGAATTATATATATATATGTTTATCTACTAATTAGCTGAAATCCTAATTCAATTTTGACCACAAATTGCATTATTTATGCCATAATTAATAGCATAATTTTATAAACTTAATGAAGATAACTCTATGAGGAATCACGAGTGCGCTATCTCTCGGAACATTAATCCAGTATCAACCTTATTAACGCTGTTTAATGCTGCATCAATTTTGACGTAGATAAAGCCGGTCGCGGTATTGATCACATCCGCGGGACAAAAAACCGGATGAGAGTTCGCGTGGGAAAAAAGAGAGTGCACATAGCCGCGGAGTTAACGAGCCTAATCCTGTCAGTCTCATGAGTCGAGATTAGGAGAGATCTTGCTTCTAGACGAGAACGGCACGAGCGGGACGAGCTAGCGGTTGCCACCTGTGTGTGTACCGGTATACGACCGACGGTGTCCCGCGGTGTCCCGCCCCGTTTTTCAGGACGCGCAAGGATGGTCCTTCGCGTGGTTACGCGAATCCCAAAAGCGCGCACCCTGAAACAGCGCGCGCGCGCTTGCTCGCTACGCGAATAAGAATAAAACGTTTCGCAAACAAAGGCGCCGTTACGATAACGAACCTGTCGACGTGGACCTCGAACTCGTCGGAAACTCGTTTCCGTCCCGGGGGGAGAGGGAGAAAAATCGTTAACCCGTCGCATCGGGCTAGCACCGCTCGCAGGCACTCGCGTTAATCTTTATTCTCTCTCCGTAAATCTCGGCCACGTTGTTACCATAGTGACGAGGTTCACCGCTACTTCTTTAAAAGGAAAGCGGAGAGATAAGAACGTTGGCGAGTATAAGTCTCACGGGCCGCGAAAATGGTAAATTGATAAGAGCAGCACGCATCTCAAAGCACGCGCGTTTAACGAATTTGGTTCAGGCTTTTACGCTTTAATTTTTTTTATTACTGTGAGGAATAATATATTCGCTTTGCTGTTAAATTTTATATACTATATATATATATAATATTAATATACAGGGTGTTTCATAATGTCCGTGCCAACGCTCGTGTGCGAATAGAGTGCGGTAAACTGAATAGAAAAGTCCTTTACCGTTTTGCAATTTTCGCAATAGTAATTGAGATATTAATTAAAAGGGATTGACGAATAATCGCGCGTTGCGCGTAACTAGATCGTGGGCTGTACACTCTAAACGTGACAACAACGAGGATCGCATGGCAACGAAAAATAACACGTAGCGAGAGCAGGAGTGATATGCGTTGCTATTTTTCGTTGCCATGTGATTCTCATTGCTGTCACGCCTAGAGCGTACAGCCTACGATCTAGCCGCGATCAACGCGCGATTATTCGTCAATCCCTTTTAATTAATATCTCAATTACTATTGCGAAAATTGCAAAACGGTAAAGGACTTTTCTATTCAGTTTACCGCACTCTATTCGTACACGAGCGTTGGCACGGACATTATAAAATACCCTGTATAATAATAATAATTAATATGATTATTTTTTTATTCTGAACAAATTTTAAATAAATCGTTAATATTTGTCTGTTAAATACTCAATTTTTTTAATGATTATACTTTTCTGTTATTTTTTATTGATGATTTTGAAATTTGAGAACTGTGAAAGAACCATATCCGGATCTTCGATATACAAAATACAGACGTACCTTCGAGAAAGAGAGACAGAGTAGTTTTCCGAAAAGTGAAATCCGAGCAGAAGGCGGCACTTTTTTCTTTGTAATTATTTTCTTATTGGGTTTCGTTCAGCAATGGCGCGCCGATGTCCCTTCGAGATGGACGCATGAGGATTTGTGAATGAGATTCCGACAGTCGCCATTCAGACTAGCTTCGTATCCAAGATGAGATCGTCGATAACAGTCGAATTATATCCTCGACTTCTTTTTCCTTCCGACATGTGTTTCCCCAACATGTATTTTCGCTATTTTTTATATGTCAAATTCTCAAATAGACACCGCGACTAATAAATTTCGGGCTTAGAGCATTAAAAAATAAGCGTTTTAGAAATTATTTTTGCGGATTTATTTTTTTACTTTTAATAAATTCTAAGTAAATCGATTTTATTTTGTTTTTTAAATACTCAGTGTTTCTGATGATTATATATTTTTCCGTTATTTTTTATCGTTAATTTTGAAATTTAAGAACTGTGATGTATTCGAAAATCCAGACATATCTTCGACATATACAAAATACAGACGTATCTTCAAGAGAAAGAGAGACAGGGTAGATTTTTGAAAAGTGAAATCCGAGCAGAAGAAGGCTGCACTTTTTCCTTGGTAATTATTTTCTCATTGGATTTCGTTCAGCGATGGCGTGCCGAAAAATATCTCTTTGAGATGGCCGCTGGGAATTTGTAAATGAGATCCTACATACTAGCCTCGTTTCCGGAATGAGACGATAACAGCTGGTGCATTTATATCTTCGTTATCCACTCCTTTTTTCTTTCAACATATTTTCCCGACATGTGTTTACGCTATTTTTCAAATGTGCAAGTTCTCAAATAGACATCGTGATTAAGAAGTGTCGGACTTAGCATTGAAAAACAAGCATTTTAGAAATTATTTTTGCAGATTTTCCAGTGTGAGATCATATTTCTGTCTTGATGAAATTAAATTTATATTACTATATTGTCCAATGTCTTTGACAATTAACAGTCATTCGACGTTTAGCATTCTGCGATAGAAGTACGTTATAGAAATAAAAAAACGTGTCAGACGCCACGAGCGAATAAACGAGTTAATGTACTTTCGTGCAGACTTTGTACGTTTATCGGAATCGAAGCCAGTCGGAAAATCCAGAGCATCGCCGTCGATTTAACGCGTTACCGACGTAGCTTCTGCTTTCTGTAATTTTTTTTATACGTATCGGCTTTCAATGGCCGCGTTAACGAGTTACCATTGAGCCCGATGACACCCTTCTAGGACTATCCTTCGTACTGTCGAACATCTCTTTTTTCCTTTTCTTTTCCGTTGACTCGCCTGTCTTCGCCAGAAGAAAGAGGAACGCGAGATCAGCAGGCATCGGCGTTTTCAGAACACGCAGGTACGATGGAGTAACGCGATACAGGGGATGCTTATAGTTCTTTTTTTCTTTTTTGCCTGTTCTTCGCCCTTAATTCGAGAACACAGGAGACCGCCATGTCTGGAGAAACCGAACTCTGCGATAACGATTTCAATCGACTATTTCTTACCGACGTTGCACTTCGAACGCGGACCGTCATAGACTGTCGAACTTAATCTCGCGTTACTAGAATGAAAAAATTAGAGAAAAAGGAAGGGTAGATAGAATTACAGGATGTCGGATCGATCAGTTAGAGTGCCAAAAGATACGTTAAATTCTGCTCCGCACGTTAATTTCACGTTAATTTTTATTAGAAATTACAATTTGAAGTTTTTGTTTCTTTATTTTTTAAAGTTTCCAATTTTTTACGATAAACACAAGATGGAACAGGCGATTAAACAGATATACGATGTACGGAGAAATATTTTTCAGTGTGTGAGTAGGCAGGAGTTCCTAGAAATCCACAGAAGACCTTGGAATTCACGGAACAAAATTCCGATTGTCCTATAGGCATGAATGGGCTCGTGTTGTTACCTGGACATTACGGACAAGTTCTGAGAATCGCCGGAAAATGCAGTGTATTTGATTCGAGACTGCATGGCGACTCAGTCGTTTTGAAAGACATTATTTTAAATGTAGAATAATATTATATTGTAAGATAGACGCTATTTTATTTTAGGTGAAAATAGTTTCCCAAAAGTACGGCGGAGTAACGCGATACAAGGGATGCTTATAGTTTTTTATTTCTTTTGCCTGTTCTTCGCCCTTAATTCGAGAACACAGGAGACCGCCATGTCTGGAGAAACCGAACTCTGCGATAACGATTTCAAGTTTTAAGTTTTACATTTTCGAAGAATAAAAATAGAGGAATATTCCGGCAATCAGATAAGACCGGTTATTCTTTGTTGAAAGAAATGAGACTTTTAAATTGTGAGTATAAAAGAATAGTAGAAATGTATTCTCAAAGAATTTTGAAGTTGGCCTTTTCTTAGCGAAATTTCGATCATGAATTATCATACATAAATATTTTCTATTTCGCCTTGTTTAGTTTTTATTTAAAGTACGCTTTTGAATAAGTAAAACATGATATATTTTATTTATGTATATTCTTAAAGCAAAACTTTTTTAATGTTGTAGAACTTTTAGTATGTAATATGTAATTTTTGTGTAAATATGAAATTTTTGTTAAGTAAAAATTAACTTTTGAAATTGCCAAAGAATGTATCTTGTTTTTTGGTTCCAGTTTGAAGTAAAACCAACTTGTATATAATAGATGTATAGTATAGATAGGGTTGTATTATCCGTCCATATGCGATACACTAATTTGAATCTCGCAAATTCTCGCTTATGTATTATAAATAACGTAAGCACAATGTTTCCGTCCATTTGGCATGCTTAAAAAAATGTCATAAAGTATTTACTAAAAATACAATTGAATTATACGATTCGTAAAACCATTTTGAAAAATGATTCATAGCAAGACTCATTTATGAGCGTGGTACGCTCCGAAGTCTTGAAAAATATCGACAATAGACTTTCTTTCGTTTTTAACTATCTATTCTGTGCTAGCTGATTTAGAGATTAGTTTTGTTCTGAATATTTTATGTACATTGCTAATTTACTATATCATTTATTGTTCAATATTTTTTTACATTGTGACGTAAGTGTCTCAATTTTGTACGATATAACACTCTTCAGAAAACATATGTTGAAGATGAGCTTGAAACGTCAAAGCTAGTAGAGTCGACCATTATGTGGTACGATTATGAATCGATCGCTAGTTAATCAGTTTCAGAATGTCGGTCGACGTTCCCTTAATGGTTCCGAAGACTAAATGGATCTAAACAGAGACCAATCAAGCTCTTGCCGCTACTATATCCCGCGCGAGCAGAAACCGCGAGGTCGTTCCGGTCCCGAATTGACGGGAAGTAAGCTCCCTCATCAATACTCGGCATCATGTGGTTCGCTGCAATTAATTCCATTAGTGTTTCCCACGTTGTTAGTTATCGACAATTTTTTCACGTTGTTTTTGAATCGCACATAGCTATATATTTGTTATATTTGTAATCATAAATATTTTGTATTGGAAAAATAAAACATTAAAATTACAAAACATTGCAAAAATTAACTAATTGATTAGGAGAAAACATTTTTTTGTCAAAATATGATATATTTATAAACGTATCAATATAAACAGTAAATAATTGATTGAAAAACAGTATTGTTATATTTTTTTTATTTTAAACGAACGAAAAGTTTTCAATGGAAATACAACATTTTTCTAGTTAGATCTTGTGGATCGGTAAACATCCGACGAATTCTTCCCGGATGAACCGTGAAAAATAAAGCTCTCGCACGTGGAAAGGATGCATATGGGAGGAAGTGAGAGGTACGGGACGGAGGGGAAGAAAGAGAAAGGGAATAAGATCGGATAAGTAACGCCCCCGTCCCCCGATGTATCGCGTTCTTCAGGAGCAGATGTTCTTGGACTACCGGGACTCCGCGTACTTTGACTGACAGCTGAATGCCTCGAAAAGGACTGCGCGGTTCTCGGTGCTATCCGCGCTCTATGGTTCTAAATTTCGTGCGCGAGCGTTTACGACGTATTCGCCGCCACAAAGAAAAACCTCTCTTCGTCGAAATTAAAAATATTCTACCTCGAGAAAAACAGAGATTGAGAGGAGTGAGGGAGAGAGAGAGGGAGAGAGAGAGAGAGAGAGAGAGAGAGAGAAAGAGCGCAATTTTGCTTATCTTAAGGTAAAACGTTTAGGGTCGACACAATTATATCTCGACGTTGACCGCGAAATGTCGCGGCTAACAAGCGCATCCGTGTTCTCGATGTCCCCGATGTCAAGTCGACACCGGGAAGCGCGCGTCGTCGTCGTCGATCTGGTCGTAGGACGTAGTAGAATTCCCCCGGCTTGTCGGAACGACCTCCTTTGTCCCATGATGCTGTCGATAAAAGCGACATAATCGAAGGGTCGATACTCTGGGGTTACGATGGATCCGGGAGAGCTCATTCGGAGCACATGGAATACCCGATACGCGATCAGTGACAAGACATCGAACACGGAACGTCGTCGTTGTCGCTCTTGTTAAGATTCGCGTAAGGATCAATTCTACGCGAGAACTCATTTTTCTCTCAATCATAGCTACATGCTCCGATAATACTATTTTAATCGTATTTAACCAGCTTGCTCCGCGCGCAACCCGGGCAGCGGTCAGAAGAGTCGGAGGACACGTAAACTTCCCAGCACGAGGAACGGAGGGCGTTTAACGTGGATGGCCCCAAAGACGGGAAAGGGGGAGAAGAGGTGAAACGGTAGACATGGGCCGGCGATAGTGATGTCACGGTAGCCACCGGAAATAGCCGGTACTATCAGCCGCTTCGCCGGATAGCGCGCCGTCACCGCAGAAAGAGTTCCAATCTTCTATTCAGCACGTTCTTCCTCGCCTCTCACTCTTCTCAGTCCCACCGGACTATTCTCCCTCTCACCCTACCTCTCTCTTTCTCTCTCTCTCTCTTGCTTCTCTGCGGCGAGGTTGCCCGATACAACAACGTCTTCACGAGAATGGACTGGGGCCGTTTCCACCGCCGAAAAAAGAAGCGCGAAAGGGTGGCAGAAGATGGCCGGAAGCACGAAAGAAAGCAGATGCCTCGACAACCCCGACTTATCTGGCTAGTACCCTCCGGCCCGCCCGCTATGTCCCACTGCGTCCCCTCTCTTCCGTGCATCTTCCTCTGTCACTTTTCCTCGGTCTAGCGAACGACTAGATCCTTTCTCTGATTTCAACGAACACGCACGAACACTCATAACCCGTATACTTGCAAAAATGTTTGCGATTATGCGTTACGAATATTGTTTGTCCTATATATCAATATGTTACATACAAATATACACTGTGGAGTAAAAATTGTGATAATTAAAAATTTTCTTCGTATTTTATTTTTTCTAACTACACGAACATCGCAAACACGCAAGCATCACAGTCACGCTGTTTTAAAACGCCACGGGTACACGACGATAGAACGATAGGAGCGAAACTCGGTGTCGTTGATAGAGTATGCAAACTTTATAGTCCCATGGGGGTGGAAGGGGAGGAAAGGCTGGACGGACTTTCCTTTTTCTTCGTTCCTTTGCCTACGTCGCCTGCGCCCCATTCCGCGCGGTAAGTAGCTGCGCTACTAAGCGGTGGTTGCGGTGATACATCATGGGGTGTCAACGAGTGTCCCTGCCACTGTAATCTCGCATCCATCAAGACGGCGTACGGGACAGGACGAGGCGCGAGGGGCGAGGGGGTGACACGCGGGCGGGCGGACGACGGTTCTCTGATCGATGTCCATCGGCTCCGGGAAGCAACCTCCGAGGCCTCACCTACGACCTTCTTTCTCTCCTAAACACGATGGCGGCGGGTAGCCTACGCTAGGATCAATCGGTTTTTGCCCGACTCGATTTTCATTTATCTTTCTCTATCTGAAGGTTGCTATCGTCATCGCGATTCTTCAGGCCGTGTGCGCTCGTGATGCAAAGCCCGAACAGTCCGGATGTTTTATGTATTCCATATCAGGCGCGAATTTCGCAGCTCGCATAAAAAATGATAGCGTCTGACCGCGTTGCTTTTTCACAAGACCGACGTACTTTGACATCAATTAATTTCAACTGCAGTTTAGTTATCTATCCGTCGCTTCCTGGTGTTGGTCTTCTAGATTCTGAAGAGCGACGGCGAGGCAATTGAATTACGGGCAAAGTTAACCGATGTTCTCGTCCTCGTCCTGCTAATTACTCGCTAATCTCTCGCTCGAAGTCGTGAGTCCATAAAGCCAGGATTACCGCTACGGTGTAAGGATTATAACGGCGTCCTTGATCCTTGAGAGACCTTCGCAGGTATCGTCTTTTAGCGCAGTATCCTCTTCTCGCTTCTCTGTGCTATTTTATTGTGTTTGATGCTCAGCGATTTTCTTCATACGATGGCATTAAGTAAAGAATCCTAAAGTCAATAAATATTGATTTCGTGATCCTTTTTATTGATATGCAAATAAGCTTTGCTTAATATGTATTTATATCATTTTTTTCAATTTTTAATTACATTCTTTACTCCATAAGTGATAATATATATTAATATTTACAGTTTGTACATTTTTCTCGTTTTTAAGTATGTGAAAAATTTTCTAAAAAGAAAAAAACAATGTGCATACAAATTAGATGCATAAAATTATAAATATGAACTTGGTTATTTTAAGAATAGAGAGTAGATGAGTATCAGATGATCATAATGATGAGTAGTGATAATACAATTAATTGATTTTTGATTACTTCCTTTTTTTCGCTGTTTAAGGGAGTATTCCACTTTACTGGCCTCAGAAATACGTGTTTTTGGGGAATTTTTTGCAAGAAACTATTAATATCAATTTAAAATTTTATTATTATTGAATCTCTATTTATAAATTTTTTCAAAGTAAAAAGTTAGTCAGTTGTGAATTCAGAGAGCGCTGAAGATATTCTCGCCGAAAAAACATTCTCCGCTGGCAGGTGATCCTAGCTATCCTGATTGCCAGAAACAGAAAAAGCAAGTAGATTATTATTAAGAGTATGAGTATACGAATCGCATGAATTATCAAATATCCAAGAACCCCAAAATTCACGAAATCATGGTACTTTAAACATGACACATCGATTTTCTAGGGAAATTACAACTTTTTTTTTGTTATAAAAAAATAAATATTGCAAGTATTGTATTAATCGTAGTTCATGCTATAGAGGGACTATTCTTTAATATGTATGTCAAATTTAAAGCTAATACGTTGGATAATTTATTAGCAATCAACTGCGCCAGCTCAAAAAAAGGCTTTAACTTCAATAATTCTCCGAATTTTTGAACTTGAAATTTTATCTACACATTCCTGAGACTTCAATCTTGTGTAAGATCTTTAATATTATGTAAGAAAAAAAAGTCGAGGAAAACGCTGATTTTTTTTACCTAACAAAGTAGAATTTTTTTTTAAATTTTAAGCAATCTAAATAGAAATTTTTGTGTGACAGCTTGTGTCATTACTCACTGATACAATACCTTGAAAAATCAATCTTGATTTTCCGGCTCATTCATAAGTGTACCTAATCGTTCCACTTGGCAGCGTTTACACGTCCTAGATTAAAAAAAGAACAGTGACGTCGTGAAAGGAAGATGGCGTCGTCCCTCAGGAACCGGGGGGTAAATTTTAAAGGTCTCTCTTTCTCTCTCATTTTGCCGTGCCCTCTCTTTCTCCTGTCCGTTGACTCTGAACCACGGCAATCACGACGCGTGCAATTTTTATGAAGTCCTCGCCGGGTCTTCGAGTCGTTGAATAATTCAGGGTCAAGAGGGGGAAAACGACGCTTGCGCGTAGAATTTTTGGCCTCTGGTCGACCGGAGAACGCTTTTTCACAATCTTGCACGACATTATTATTATTATTATTTGTAATTTGATTGTTATTTTAAGCGGTATTCTAAAAGAAATGGATTTGCGCGCTGGATTTGTTGATTGCTTTAAAGATTTAGTAATAATAATGATAAACTGCAAAGTTTGCCGAGTTCCTATATTTTATATCTATATTTTATATCTATATTTCTATTGAAAAAAATCGCGCGGTATTGTGAAAGCATTTAACGATAACGAGAAATTTTTTCAAGATAGTAAAGAGAGATAAAGATAAGTCTTTGTGGATTGCTCAGCGGCCGAAATAATTTTCCTGTTAATTAACAAGAGAGCTATAGGGACAATTCATTGGCATTCTGACGGAGAAGCGGAACGAAGATCGCACCCGTAACGAGAGGTACGATCTGTTTTTTCCGCGCTTAATTTCTGGACTACTCTCTGGCGCACCCTCGGCTATTAATCACGGGAACACTGCTACGCTCGGGTCCGCTCCGCACAGCACTGTTTGCAAACCAGTCTGCAATAAAGCGATTCGACGTCGATTCGCCACCACGTCGAATTATCCAGATACCATTTGCGAGCAATATACACCCGACCCCCGTGCGACGTAATTTATTCGCTGTAACTGACGGCGGCGTTACGACCGCCGATACCGCACGATTTTTCTGCGTAAACAGGAGTCATAAAAGTTCATCGAAAAAAATTTGCGGAGAAAAAGAACCAAAAAAAAAAAAAAAAAAAAAAAAAATAGTACTACGATACAATATTCCAGATTTTACGCAACAGCGAGTATAATAATATTTTTGTGATTTTTGTTTTACCTATTGTTTTGAACGAAAAATATTTCGCAAAGCGTAATGCATATATCTAATATATATATATATATATATATATATGTAAATTTATGCATAATACATCTAGTTTTAGATCAAAAAATACCGCAGCGGTCCAGTATTAATCTGAAAATATTAATAAAATTCGTTTCCATTAAAATAAACAAAAATTGCTTAAAAAAGAAAAAAAAAAGAAAAATGCTTGACACCGAGATTGCTCGAGCGATACGGCTTCTGTCAGTGTTTTACTCAGCAGCTTCCACGAGAACGTAACATCAAGTTTTTACTCTTTCGCGGCTATAGTCATGTATGAAAGCACACTCTTATCGGATCCCGGATCGGTCTCTCGTGTCCCGTAGGACCGCGCGGGCACAGGTGTACAAATAAATTGTGCGGGCATACTGATTGCGCGTAGCTGCGGCATCTCGCTGCACCGGCCCGGCCGGTCGTCGTTCTGGCTGCATCATTCTCCCTGATTGCTAAACGATGCGCGCAACTGCTCGCTCGCTCACTCGCTCGCGCGAGCCCGCAATTCTCCGCGCGCGATTAAATACATCCGCGCAAATCAGGATCTCATTGCGCTGTCAACGGCCAATGGGCACAACCGCCGGTCTACGCCGCACGTCCGTTTTGACGACATAATCTCTCTCTTGCCCCATCTCTCCGCCTCACCACCCTTTTCTGATTCCCGACATCGAAACGTTTTTTTTCCCCTTTCTTATAATGCAAAATCTGCACTGCAACCGGATAGCCTTCGCAGCCGCGCGATGCAACATCTCGTCGGCCAATTTAAATGTTCGTTGAACTCTACCTTTCCCGCAATGATCTTTTTATTCGTTTTCCGTTTTAAAAAACTGAACTGTTTAATCGTGCGTTGCGTAAGAAGCTTAGAAATTAAAACAATTTTCGCTGTTTAATCGCACGTTAATTCGTAAGAACGAAATTTGTTCGGCGCGATTGACGCGACTCATGTGTTTTGCTAACGCGATGAATCGTAGCGGCGAAAGTACTACGGAATTGCTTTTATATTTGTTTTGATTCGACGCTCTATTTTTACGGAGAGAGAGAGAGAGAGAGAGAGAAAGAGAGAGAGAGAGAGAGAGAGAGAGAGAGAGAGAGAGAGAGAGAGAGAGAGAGAGAGAGAGAGAGAGAGGGTCGCGGGCGCAGTGTCACAATAGTCGCGTCGTTTGGAAGCGTCCGATATTATTGCGCCGATCGATCCATCGACACGTTCGGAATCCGCGTCGGGATTCGGTCCGCGGCGGGAAATGACAATGGCACCCTTCGCACACGGCCCACCATCTTACGACACTTAATTCGTGCTACGTCCGTCACCTGCCGGCAACACGACGTCCGCGCCGCGCGACACGGCTCTCCCGGCGCATTCAAGAAACCTCGAGGAGATTCGTTCCGCGTTCGCGAACGTCATTCAACGCGCGTGGAATTTCAATACGTGCCCGCGTACGTAGTGATCCTGGTTTGTGAATCTCGGATACGTATACATTGTATGCATACATATTTGTATCGCTCGCGCCCATCCTCGTGGCGAATTTATAATTTCAATAAACGTCGGCGTTTCTTTGATTTCGGATTACGTTAAGTAAGTGGATCCCTCTGTTACCATTGTTCACTCACCTTTAGCACCGTGTAATGGAGATTATTATTATCTCGGACATGCCCCCGATCGCGCGTATCTCGTTGAAATGTAGGAATGACTTGCTGGTCATGTCTATATTCCCACGTTATCTCAACTGCGAGACGCGACGGCAATCGCCGCCGCCACGAGAACGGAGAATCACTGCGACGAGGTCAGGCCCCTTTTCGCAAGGTCCCCCTCGGTACGACCGGGGGCCTCTGCTCCACATAGCCGTGCATGAGCCTCGCCGAGGTGTACCGTGAAGAGGGTACGCTCGAGGGTTCCTGGATCGTCAGCGGGGGGGAATTGGGGATCCCTTCGATATTTATTGCGGGGATGCGTGCCGGGCAGATATTATTATTTGTACCACGCGCATAATTCAAGCCGGTCGTTAAAATTATTTTATTACTTGTTCTACACGCCGCCGCTCCCAGATTCCGCGCGGTCACCCTCGTACATGGACCGTCATGTTTTTTCGCCATCCGTGGGAGCATCTTTGCGATAACTAAGTTTCAACTAAGTAATCGACCGAAATCGTTTAAAAAAACTGTAGTGTGTCGCATATAGAATAACGGTACTACAATCGATTCTTTTTATTAATTCAGAAATTGAAATAAAATTTTAATTCAGAAATTAGAGTAATTTTAGTATTTATTTTCAAATTATGAAATATATGAATAAATGCTGCTTAAATTAATTTGTGCGCAGGAGCTCTTTTATTCCAAATATTAACATAATCAGTTTTTCTAATTAAAGTTTTAATGTCTGAAAAAGTGAAAAATGCCAAATAGTGTGTCACAAAAATCCTGATATAGGAAATAATGTTTATAACATGTTTTACGAAAATAACTCGATTGAAAAAGAGCTAAAATGTAACAATACGCAATGGGAATGAGTTGTAATCTAGATCTAATCTCTTTTTTAGATTAACGGAAATATGGATAACAAAATTTTTTTAAAATTCCTTCGTCGATAGTATGCTTGATAAGATAGAGTATTTGTACAATGTACGTATAAATGCCACCTGTTGTAAAGTGCATTCACCATCATTATACACCATCAACGCCTCAAGAGAATAAAGAGAAAAGCACATGATTCGAGGCAGGGCTTAAAATAGGTCGACGCTAATACAAGTTCGTTTCTGCGGGCTACCCGGTTGGTTCTCCTTTCTTTTTCTCGCAACGTCACTTTCCGCAGAACGGGTTCCTGCAGATCGTTATTGAAACGAACGACACGCCGGTCAACGGCAGGGGCGTATCTGGTCGGACGCCCCGGGTCGAGAGCGTCGTATGGAGCGAGCGCCTTTCTTTACGAGGAGGCGAGCGCGCGCAAAGTGGCGTGACGAGTGGCGGGACCAGAATCTCGACGAGCGGCAAGCCTCTCACGTGGAGTAACTTAAAGTCGTATCAATCTCATTTATGCCAATTTTCGTGTCTCGTGTGGTAGCCCCTGCTTCTTTCGGGCCCCGTCCGAGCTAGGGACTCTCCCCTCCCTACGCCCCTTTCTCATCTTCGTCGCGCAAACCTCGACGAGCCGCGCGTCATTGGCGAGTGTCCACGGCGCGACACGTTTCCGAGACATTTTCATGATAATCGGAGGTGGGTTCGGGGTGTCGTTGGTACCGCGACACGTTCCTGCGTATGCAAATCGCGGTATGGGATCAGTAGCTACCACCGGGCCTGCAGGAGCCGATTTATCGCGCCCTCTCGAATCGATTATTCATCGATCGAACTCGTTTGTCGACTCGATTAATCTCCATGAAAAATGTGACGATTTCCCGTGCCCCCGCCTGGCGTTAGCGAGAACGAGATAATTTACGCGCGGCCACGGAACTCGCGCGGATAATTGATCGCTGTTTACCAATGCTCTCTCCTGAGGGAGGGCACGCGGCACAATCGCCGGTCCTACACATTTGTACGCATGTTGACTTAGCCGCTCTCTCTCTCTCTCTCTCTCTCTCTCTCTCTCTCTCTCTCTCTCTCTCTCTCTCTCTCTCTCTCTCTCTCTCTCTCTCTCTCTCTCTCTCTCTCTCTCTCTCTCTCTCTCTCTCTCTCTCTCTCTCTCTCTCTCTCTCTCTCTCTCTCTCTCTCTCTCTCTCTCTCTCTCTCTCTCTCTCTCTCTCTCTCTCTCTCTCTCTCTCTCTCTCTCTCTCTCTCTCTCTCTCTCTCTCTCTCTCTCTCTCTCTCTCTCTCTCTCTCTCTCTCTCTCTCTCTCTCTCTCTCTCTCTCTCTCTCTCTCTCTCTCTCTCTCTCTCTCTCTCTCTCTCTCTCTCTCTCTCTCTCTCTCTCTCTCTCTCTCTCTCTCTCTCTCTCTCTCTCTCTCTCTCTCTCTCTCTCTCTCTCTCTCTCTCTCTCTCTCTCTCTCTCTCTCTCTCTCTCTCTCTCTCTCTCTCTCTCTCTCTCTCTCTCTCTCTCTCTCTCTCTCTCTCTCTCTCTCTCTCTCTCTCTCTCTCTCTCTCTCTCTCTCTCTCTCTCTCTCTCTCTCTCTCTCTCTCTCTCTCTCTCTCTCTCTCTCTCTCTCTCTCTCTCTCTCTCTCTCTCTCTCTCTCTCTCTCTCTCTCTCTCTCTCTCTCTCTCTCTCTCTCTCTCTCTCTCTCTCTCTCTCTCTCTCTCTCTCTCTCTCTCTCTCTCTCTCTCTCTCTCTCTCTCTCTCTCTCTCTCTCTCTCTCTCTCTCTCTCTCTCTCTCTCTCTCTCTCTCTCTCTCTCTCTCTCTCTCTCTCTCTCTCTCTCTCTCTCTCTCTCTCTCTCTCTCTCTCTCTCTCTCTCTCTCTCTCTCTCTCTCTCTCTCTCTCTCTCTCTCTCTCTCTCTCTCTCTCTCTCTCTCTCTCTCTCTCTCTCTCTCTCTCTCTCTCTCTCTCTCTCTCTCTCTCTCTCTCTCTCTCTCTCTCTCTCTCTCTCTCTCTCTCTCTCTCTCTCTCTCTCTCTCTCTCTCTCTCTCTCTCTCTCTCTCTCTCTCTCTCTCTCTCTCTCTCTCTCTCTCTCTCTCTCTCTCTCTCTCTCTCTCTCTCTCTCTCTCTCTCTCTCTCTCTCTCTCTCTCTCTCTCTCTCTCTCTCTCTCTCTCTCTCTCTCTCTCTCTCTCTCTCTCTCTCTCTCTCTCTCTCTCTCTCTCTCTCTCTCTCTCTCTCTCTCTCTCTCTCTCTCTCTCTCTCTCTCTCTCTCTCTCTCTCTCTCTCTCTCTCTCTCTCTCTCTCTCTCTCTCTCTCTCTCTCTCTCTCTCTCTCTCTCTCTCTCTCTCTCTCTCTCTCTCTCTCTCTCTCTCTCTCTCTCTCTCTCTCTCTCTCTCTCTCTCTCTCTCTCTCTCTCTCTCTCTCTCTCTCTCTCTCTCTCTCTCTCTCTCTCTCTCTCTCTCTCTCTCTCTCTCTCAAGGAGCTCTCCATCGCGAGCGAGATCGTGTTGCACTAATTAAAATAGATGTCGCGTGTAAAGTTTTGTTGTTGCTAATTAATACGATGCGGTTTTCAATAACTCCCATTAACGTCTCCGAGTTAAATCCATTATTTATCTTTAGTGTGGATAATTGCGCGCGAGCGAGCTCATGAAAAACCGTATGCGATACACGAGTCTTGGGTATACGCGTACCTCGAGCACAGCGTCAAGAACGAAGGGTACGCCGGGTACACGTAGTACCCTCGTCACGATCGTCATCGAGGTGACAGGTAAATACAGAGAACCGGGGTCTACCCTCCCGAGGATATACAATATACGCTCACGAGCCAAGTAGGAGAAAGGAGAAGGGGTGGATCGGACTGCGCGGCGGGCACGCAGGGAGAGGGGCCGGGGGGGGGGGGAGGAGAGTTCGTAAACGAGAATTAAATCCGAGACGACGTTCCCATTTATTCGAGATACGCTCCTTGTTGTGACCCAGACGAAATCGTGCGTGCAAGAAAAAGCCATGAGCGGGTAATCGTTTAACACGGCGATATTCTTTCGATCGATTCGGATAGCAATTGTACGAGAAGCAATAATATCTGACGAGAAGATTCGGACACGCAATCGCTACGCAATCTCTTTAATCGTCTCTATCTCCGCTTTATATATAAATATAGTTCTTAATAATCGTACTTTGAATCACAATTATTCGCTGTCTTAAATAATATTTATCAAAACAGTTTGATAACTGCATCGCGGCGCAGTACAGATCGTCGCTCCGGATTTTATATATGTAACAAAATCATATTGTGTTCTGCTTTTATGCGCTATAACGTAAAGGTGGGAGCATTTCGCGAGACATAACTTCCGTCGTGTTTATCTCGCGCGATCGTCATTCGCACCATCCGAATGTGAGGTTTCGTATGCACCTTTGGCGCGCGCGGTTTGCACCGTCGGTTAACTTCTATTCCTTCCACGGCGGAAAAAAAGTCGCATACGGCGCACACGCACCATTACGCACGCTGGACACAATCTCGCCTACACGCACACGCATACTTGCATTCCAGGCAAAGAGAAAAGAGGCAAACACGCACCGGCGATTGGTCGACCGTATGCACGTGTGCGTGCACCGCAGGAGGGCAGGGGGATGAGGGGGGAGCGGTTATGGAGAGGCCAAAGGCACAGAGGGATGCAGGAAAAAGCGCGTGCACGCATACGCAGCAACGCACGGCAATAGCAGCAGCAGCAGCAGCAACAGCAACAGCAGCGGCAGCATCGCTAGTGATCTCCCTCTCGTTCACTCCCGTACCGCTCGCCTCTCTCTCTCTCTCTCGCCCATTTCCTCTCTCTTTCTCGCTCACTCTTCCTGGCGCGAAGGGTGGAAGCCATCTGCATCGCGATGAATGCCACTAACCACCCTGTGAGCACCCCCCCCCCCCCTCTGCCCCTACTCTTGCAAAACCCCCTTTGCCTTCAACCCCTCTCTCTGTCGCGGGCTAGCCGGACGCGGCCATGGGTTCTCAATGCGTTCGCGATGGAATGCAAAGTTATTCTGCAAGCATAATACAGCGATGATCCTCGACAGTCACTTACAATTTTTGCACAAAGTGCAAATATGCTTATTCGAAAGGTATAAATGCGCGTTCAGTCGCGAATTAAATGTGTTAAAAGATGATTTGCTTACCCCACGGATCACCGGTATCTGTGTACCCATTATATCTAAATTTGTATTATATACACACCAATGTGTCAACATGTTCGCTTTAAAGAACTATAAAGAGTTCACGAGCAACAAAAGGTAAAGTTTTCCCATCACACTCGCCTGCTGAAGCTTTTAACTCGTTAAATTTCCTGTATTAAGCTATTCGCGATCATTGATGCGTTGGCAATGAAACAACCGGCATTCCTCGCGCAATTACTCGCGCCTCTGGCACTCACCAGATCGAAACGACGGCCGCTAAATCGATGGACAACGTGAAGGCTCTCGCATGCCGATGAGAGAAGCGCGCTTTTCTGAGCTACGAATTTATTGTGCGCGCTCCATCATGCCGCGTAGATGCGCGCATCTTTCCGCGACGAAATAATCGATCGTTTAACTCTGACGCCGGCAGTTTATCATTATCCCCAGTGAAACGTAGGCACGCAGGTTTCGTCATCGCTCACGTCGCGCCTTTATTTTGTTCCTTGTTTCTCGAGGCGCGCGCTTTATTATCGCCGAGGCGATGATTTGCAAAATAAGCCCTCCCCGTTCGTTTGACTTTCGCCAGTCTCGCGGACGCAGACGGCGCGGCGTTTATCAAGTGTACGAATTAAATTGCCGTTTTATTACCCTTGAGGGACGAGGGCAAGGGTGAGAGCTTACCACCCCCCCTCTTTTTATTCCCCGTTTGGTGTGCCGATGAAAATTTGATACTCAGTAAAACTTTATCTCTCATCGTGGATTTTAAACGCTCGAAAAGTTGTGTCTTATTTCGTCGACATTTTACTTTTATCGGTCTTGAAAAAATGAATAAGTTAAATATTCACGAATTGACGTTCATTTGTTAATTAGTGTAAACATTAGTTAATATTAATATACTTTTTTTGTTTATATATTTATATAATTTAATTCGTGAAACTTTGTTTTATAATTTTTTAAATTTATGCACTGCATTGTGATTCTTTATTTGCAAATCAAGCGGTCATTCACACTTTGCTGTTATAAAAATAACATTTCGCAGTTTAATATGCGTATTAATTTATGCAAGGTAATGGAAAATATGTTTGAAACTTATTTTTTAGATTATTAATGTTGCAACTTATTTAATTAATTATTGGAAATTATAATATTTCGAATTGTGATGGTTTGAATTACTTTGCGAATAGCGCAATTTCGAAGCGAGGCATGAAATATGTGACCGCAGTCCCCACTTCAATATATTTTCCAAAGATGTTTACTCGGCGGCCAGTTTTTCAAGGCGCGTCTGTGCCGGGCGAACATCTATCCCGCGTGCGATACTTCCGGATGCGGAACACGATTCCCGCATTATGCCGAGTACGCGGTCACGACTGTTACGAATCGCCGGGCGAGCACCATTCTAAAGCCCCCGTCGGATTCTAAACACACCCTTTACATACCGCGAAGTGATAGGTGGGCGGATTTAAGAGATTGGTGACAAGGGGGAATTCGGTCTGATCGATTATACGTTACCCGTTTCTCGACTTGCGGTCGATGGTTAGTTTTGCGGCGGATGGAAATTTGCGTAACCGATGGAAAAAAATTTGTGAAAAATATTTCAAACGTCAGTAAAAAAAAAAAAAAAGAACAAAATGCAAAACAGATCAAAATTCTCGAAAATTGTGACTTGTGAAATAGTATTAGAGCTGCGACAAGAGTCATATATTATGGTGAACGATAATATAAATTTAAAATAAAAATTGCCTAAAAAATTACTGACAACACATTCAAAATACGACATTTTTGTCATCATTATTAAGCGTGTCGATAATAGAGAACGTCAATATAAATTTCCTAGCTTTAATAAATTTTTTATTGTATATTTCACACGTTAAAAATAGGCTTGTATATTTTCGACAGACCTGTTGAATATCGTGCACAATATGCATACAATAACAATCATTATCGTTAAGTAACTTCATCATTTTATCTATGTATTGTCAGCTTGGATGATTGTATGTACCAAGAATATCGTTTGTGACCGTATAATCCTAAAAGGCTTTAAAAGACGTGCGATTGACAAGTCGACAGTAAACGGAAATAGCTACGTCACTGCTAATCTGCTACCAAGTATCTAATCTGCTTAGTTAGTTAATCCGATTTCTGTATCTGTTAAAGATAGAAGTCGAGTTAGTGCACTTTAATCTTGCCAGTATTTTACTTAAAATTGTAAGAAATCACAATGCGAGCCAAATTATTTTCTGAGATGATTCGATGTTTAATAATCCTTATAATTTTTCTAGCAGTGTTCACAATAAAGTTAAAATATTATTAAACGAAATGATAAATTTGTTCCGTTTTTGTTTTTCAGATGAAACTGATTGCTACCACACGGAAGGACGTACATCTAGTTAATGGCGACACTTTACAGTAAGTATACTGTTACTAGCACTACGCATGTACACAAAAATGTTAAAATAAGAAATTTCACAATGCCTTAATTGCTTGTCACTATATTATAACTCCATGTAATATACTTATTTTGACTGACAAAGTGCAGGTAGCGGTGGTGCAAATCTTTGTCGCGAGTAAACGGTTCTTTGTCGTGAAAAAAGTTCTGATGGCTCATTGTGATATGGGCTAATGGCCACTGCGTAAAATCGGCGGCTGTAAATTTCTATCCCAGTGGCTGGCTGCTCGTCTGTGGCTCGAACGAGCGAGAGATTATTTGGATTCCGAAGAATGGCAACAATCGAGCTTTGTAATCGGTCCTCGAAACGATAAAGACTTTGTTGGCTACCCTTCCGGTGCCACCGTTCTCTCCCCGTCGCAACCACCCCCTGATTTTCGCTCCATCTCGCCCCCGCTCCTACCGTTTCTCTTTTCTCTTCGTCGCACACACAATCTCCCTTTCTCTCGTTACTCGAGCTCTAAGAGCCGAATGCTATCACCTGTTGACAATCAGACGCCTACGAATTCGCCCGCGTATCGCGCGATCGTGTTCTCTTAGTCTCTTCTTTTTTCTTTCGTTCAAGTTCGACGACGTTTCACGTTTGATGAATTAAAGAGAAGATTTTATTTCGACGTAAAAAAACGATCAATGAATTGAGTATTATTTAGTTTTACAGCAATAAAAATGTGTGTGAGCATCCATACATATCAATCTGTCTATGTAAGGTAAGGTTCGTTACCTCATAGGGATGAGATGATTTATGGGATGAGAATAATAAATTTTATTCCGTGACTTTGATGTGACAGATGGGGTCTCGTAAAATCCTATAAAGTAAAAGGACACTTGCGATCTCTGCAAACAGAAAATGCATAAATTGCATAAATCTGGCGATACTTGTGACAATAAAAAAATCTATTTTCTTTACAACAGCTAAAAAAAAAACCAAGTGTAGTACAAAACATTTATTTAAACATTTTTAATAACTACAATAATTATCAATCAATTATCAATCCATTTAATTATGACGTTTACATAAATACTGCAATTATATCAGAATCGGGTGTCGTCTCGGCGCATGCATAGTAACGAACATCGAAGCGAGGATCCTACGTTTGCGCTGCGAAAAGACGCGCGCGTTGATCGCGACGCGAAAATCGATTTGCGTCGAGAGGAACGTAATCGCGAAACCAAAGGTCTCGGTTCCCGAACATCGCCGGTCGGATGAATGAACGTGCGCGGCACGAGACGGCCCGTTCGTGCGAGTAGAAGGAGATCGATCGGGCCGTTCAGGATTCTGGTTTTCGAGTGCGTCTATGCCGGGACATACAATGAGCTTTCTCATG
This sequence comes from Linepithema humile, assembly GCF_040581485.1. NCBI lineage: Eukaryota > Metazoa > Arthropoda > Insecta > Hymenoptera > Formicidae > Linepithema > Linepithema humile. The sequence continues at coordinate 35,253,079 of NC_090128.1, forward strand.
TCGCACGGTAGATGCGTGCGTATGCGGCCGCATCGCCGATGCACACACTCGCGACACGTATACGCGGCCGTGCGCGCGCTCGATAGGACAGATAGCTCTTGCGTATGTATGCGTGGTACATGCCCTCTGTGCGCGCGTATACGTATATACGAGCCTAGGAAAGCTCGGTGCCACAAAGGCAGTGCGCCATCGAGTATCGCAAACATTGATTTGAATCACAAAGACCGCCCGCGGTATCCCATTGTCGGACTCCGACTTATTGTATGTTCTCTCTCTCTCTCTCTCTATTTCTCCTTTACCCTCAACTTTCCATGTGTATCGCGCGATCCGCTCTATCTTTTTTCAACGGTAACGACCTATCAATCCACTTATTCCGCACGGTTTATGTGCCACTTGTGGCATTTCGGCCTAATGCCGTTGTTGCGCGGTGCAAATAATGCGTGCGAGAGGCGTGCCGCGATTTTTGTGAATGCACGACACCTGTGATCAAACACTGCAAGTCTAATCTGTCGCTTATCACCTTGGAATTCATTAACAAAGTTTGCGCTACAAAACAAATGCATATTTTTTGAAAAAAAAGTCATCAATACTTGTCGATCAATGTTATTTATGAATATTCAGAAAAGAGTTTCGTTCGAGTTATGGTTTTTTTTTAAATTAAACAAATTTATCATGCAAAAATAATGGTATTCAAAATCAGACAGCAATTTAAATAATAAAAAATTATTAGTGTTTTAAAAGAATTAAAGTTTCGGGACACAGTTGCTATTTAAAAGTATTTTTTCTGACACGATTGCGAAAGTCGTTTGAAAGCAGCTTGTCAAATTAGATTTATCGCATCCATTAGATTCATGACATCTATTTATGCACAACTAGCTTCTGTGACCGATCATTAGACAGATATATTTATCGTCTTGCGGTCGTTTACTGAATGCAGGTATTTAAACGTCAGTCATAAGTAAAGTCAAGCGCGAATTGTATACAAAAATCACGTTTGCTCGCGGATGCAAAAATTTCAATTAACAATTTGTTCACTGAGTAAATTACAACATTATATGCAGTTATATATTGTAATTATATGTAGTTGCAAAATAATTGCGACGAAAATGGAGATGAAATTCGAACGTATATGCGAATTTTTGGAATAATGATTGTAATCTTAATTAGATTCCAATTTTTTTTGTTAATTCAATTAAGACAAAATCTCTTTGAAATATTTATGACAATCACAATACTGTTGATTGTGAGATTACTTATAATTGATATCATTTGTGCGCTAATTCATTACTAATTAAGTGATTCTTTTGATCGTGCTATATAATTTTGACCGAAAACGCGCTGTAATTAATTGACCCCATTTATTTATGCATCACTCATTGTTCGATAAATATTATATCCGAAATTTAAAAGACTAAAGTAATCAGAGGAGTTTACAAAGATTCTGCAGAGACATTTAGATACGTTTTATACTGACCGCAAAACACATTTATTATTTTGATCAGGTATCGCAGTGATAAAAACTTGTCGAGATAGCGGATAAGCGTCTCGTAATTCCGGCCGATGCAAGTTGCATTGAGAGATTACAGATTATTGTTCACGCAAGGACGAATTGCGAAATAGTTGTAATCACAATCGCAATCACGTGAATCGAGATCGAGGGTACTCTATGCCGCTTGAAAATAGAAATAATTGCAGCAATCAAAATATAATTACAATCATTCGAACGAAATGTGATTACGATAATATCTTAAAACAAATAGTTAAACTGTAGATGACACTTGAGAAATACATTTTTTTAAATTGTACGTTAAAACTGTATCGATTTTGGAGAGGTCGATGTCTCCGACGCACAAAGCGTAGCCGCGTTTGTCTGCCACGCATACTTCCGCCACGAAGCCAACTCGTCTCGCACCTCTTCTCCTTTTCGCGCGTCTCGCGGCAACAGGTCCCGCAACACGAAGCACGCTGAAACGAAGCCGCGACGCCCGATGGAGATTCATCGGCGACGACTTCGTGAGTCTCTTGGTAGATTTTAGCGGCCGACGGATGAGTACGGGACCAAGAGAGAACGAGAGAGAGAGAGAGAGAAAGAGAGAGAGAGAGAGAGAGAGAGAGAGAGAGAGCGGAAAACATTTATTGCGGACTCCGGACCTTGAGAGAGCATTGAACGATAGTAGAAAGTATTGCGAAATTAAATTCGAAGCATTGATAACGAATTTATAATTTCATATCAGGACCCTAATACAGGAGCGATAATACATTTTAGTAAGAAATTTAGCAACAGATATTTATGAAACTCTCATTTGTAAAAAAGCAAATTCACAACGCTCAAGTGAGTTTCAATGAGAAAAAAAGAAGCTCATTGATAAGATATTATCGATGCAATTAAGCAGAACGGAATCAGTAATTGCACGTGACGGTGAGAATTACGCGTTACGTTTTCCGCTTACTCAGTCTACAAACGCAGATCGTAACTCTTTCTCAAGATAAGAACATTTAAATCTTCTTCAAAATGAATCATTCGGGTGTTTCATCCTGATAGCGCATTGTCGCAGTTCTGTTTGTACTTTTAATAGCGCATTTAGCACAAGATTTTGCGTACTCTCTTCTCTCTGTTTTCGGCAAGTCTCTAAATTGTTAAAAGTCTATATCTTCATCAGCTGGGCGTACGTATCAGACGTATCAACCAACTTGCTTACACATTAAAGTCGACATACACGTACTCATCACGCACGCACGCTCTTCGCACGTATATACGAAGGAACGTATTAAGGTTCACGGATGTATATACAAGTACACATCGGCGTTGCTCAGTACAGCGGACGACGGCGCGTAGCGGTACATGCGTCCGACGGGTAGCCGATTTCGCGGCGCGAAAAAGCGAGGAGAACGTCGTCGCCGGCGCATGGGTCGGCGGCGCGCGAGAGAGGAGAAAGCGGGAAGGGAGGATGACGACAGCGCGGTAGGGATGAGGAGCCCTTGGGAAGGGAATGAGACGCCGAGACCAAAGCGTCGTCGCGAGAGGTCGGTCCTGAGCGTCGAGTGACGTCACGGCGCCGCCTCCGTGCCGAGCGAGCCGGCCGATTGGTCCGGAGGAATGATGGCAGGCGCGCGTTGCCAATCGATTGTTCCACGACGCGCTCGAGCCCGGTCCGTCGGTCGGGTGTCCCCGCTCTCTACCCTTGGTGAAGGTAGGGATCGCACGAACATTGGAAGGAGGGGAAGAATTGGCCGCCTTCGGCAGGAAGTGAGCTGCGACCCAAGGCGTACGGTACAAACGGTCAGATAGTTTCGTTCGCTCGTAGAGAGTGGAGGTTGTTTCTCTTCTCTTGCGTTGGACTGTGCTTCGTTATCATTGACGTTTAGCGCGACGCAAGAAAGCGAGCAGGAAAGAAGTAGTAGGAAATCAGAGTTTGTAATCGCTTCTCGCACACGTGCGGACCAGACCGTCGCACGCGTCTAGAGAACCGACGGGTAGTTGAACATAGTGAAGCGGAAAATAGTGATAGGTGAACAACGGTGTCCCTCGTCGCCTGTGTCGCACGCTTCTTTTCCGGTGCCATCGTCAGGTTTCGAAGAGCCGCCGTGCTTGGGAGTATTTCGCTTCCAGCCGACGCGTCGTTGCCGTATTGTCGTGACGCGATTCGTCGAGCGTACCGTGGCTTGCAGCCAGTCAGAAACGACTGGTGAACGGCACGGAGTGTGAGAGACTAGCAGTGAGGGAAAGAAAGTGATAGTGTGCCGTCAGTTCTCGCTCGAACATTGTGGGTAGCGGGTCGTTGGAGCATTTCTTGGGTCACTTATGGAAAAAGAAAGATTATCTCTCGCATGGACACGCCGTACCGTGCAGAGGACGATGCCACGAGTATAATGATCGCGAGCTGTGTTTCCCGCCGAGATCGAGTTCGCAAAGGGGTGGCCACCTCGTGAACGAGTGACTGAATTCAACGCTGCGCAGGACAAGATCTGTGGTATCGCGTAGGGAATGCGCGTTCGTAGCTGCCACGTCGTCCGAATAATGTGCCCACGCGATCGTATGATCGATTGATTGTATACGCCGGTGACCGGAAAAACGTGTGTGCGCGCGCGCGCGCGAGAACAGTGACTTTAATATCGGTAGAAATCGGTGTACACTTGTACGAGACGGATATCAGAGGGACGAGGACGATTATCATCGGCGACGATTCGTGATCGTGTTTTCGTGTCTACGCTTCGCGAAACTCAGAAGTAGATGCTGAGAAAGTGACCCAATGGTGATCACGACCTGAGCTTCGATTATTCCAGATAGTTTTATCGGTGACTGATTTCTGACACTCATCGGCGTGTTCCGTTGATTTTTTCTTGACGTCGAACGGTACCAGAAAAAGGCGGCAAACTGTACGGGCACAGGGAGGAAGACATGCTCACGATGGAGACGGACATGAAGGGCGGCAGCCTGCACGGTCAGATGCCACCGCATCCACATCAGGGCGTATCACCGATGGGCCATCATACCGGAATGTCGTACGGCCTGGGAACTCCGATAGTTCATAGCGCAGTCCCGACGCTGACGGGAAGTCCGCCTAGCACGGCCGGTCTTGGTATCAGTCTTCAGCATCATCATCAGACAACGCAGCATCACTATGCCTCCATGCAAGCGGCCGCCGTCGCAGCGGCTGCTCAACAACAGCAAAGCATGCACGCAATGGCCGGACAGCAGAGTGCTCAACAGCAACAACAACACCATCCTCATCAACAGCAGCAGCAACAACAATCGCAATCACAGCAGCATCATCAGGCGAATAACCATAGCAATCCTAATAATCCGAACCCTAGCAACTCCTCGAACGCCAAGAACAACAACATGGATCGTGTTAAGAGGCCGATGAACGCTTTCATGGTATGGTCGCGTGGACAGCGTCGCAAGATGGCCCAGGAAAACCCCAAGATGCACAATTCGGAAATCTCGAAGCGCCTGGGCGCCGAATGGAAACTTCTTAGCGAAGCGGAAAAGCGTCCGTTCATCGACGAGGCGAAACGGCTGCGCGCCGTGCACATGAAAGAGCATCCGGATTACAAATATCGGCCGCGGCGTAAGACAAAGACGTTGCTGAAGAAGGACAAATTCCCGCTTGGCGGCGGCGTCGCCGGCGTCGGTGGCATGCTCGGCGTCGATCAGCGACAAGTCGGCAGCGGCGCCGGGCCGCAGCAATCGCAATTACCGCGCGATGTCTATCAGATGCCCAACGGCTACATGCCGAACGGATACGCGATGATGCACGATCCTACGTATCAGCAGCACGTCGCGTACAGCGGTCACATGGGTGGTGCCGCCGCTTCGTCCGCTTATCCCAGGTACGACCCGATGGGCCATCACATGAGCGGCGGCAGTCCGAATCCTATCAATAGCTACATAAATGGATACGGCGGATACGGCAGTACCACCGTGCCCGGCGGATCGCCATCGCCGTATCACCAGGCTCAGCCGGGCTCCCAGATGTCCAGTCACAGCCCCAGCGGCAGCAGCATAAAATCAGAGCCGACGAGTCCGGCCAGCGGCGGCATACACACGCCAACGCCGACGGGCGGAGCGGCGTCGACGGGCGCGGCCGGTGCTACCGTCCAGACCGTCAAGAGAGAATATGGGAACATGGGACAGCCGCAGACGGGCCAGCAGACGGGTGATATCAGGCATATGATGTCACTCTATCTGCCTCAGGGCGTCGATCAAGGGGTCGTGCAACACGACGCGGGTGTCTACTCGCCGGGACCATCGCCGAACTCCCTGGCGCAGCATCACTCAGCCATACAGCCACTCACACACATGTAAGCTATTGCAAAAAGATAAAAAAAATAGATTCCTCTTGCTACAACACATACGCAACGCTCCTTTTCGCCTATGTTCGCTTGCGAGACGCTTTTGAGAATTGTGGAGGCGGGATAAACCGCGATGTACGATATAATGTCTTACTTGGGAGTTTGGCAATCGATTAAAATGTGCGGAAATAAATTTGGATATTTCTTTATTATATTTTTTTATCTCCATGTGGTAGTAAAATTGTACGATTAAACTTTTAATGAAATTAATATCCGATTCAAGAATTTTTGTGATTTATTTTCTTGCAGAAATATTATTTACTCGTCTACTTATTTTATTAATTTTTGTTTTTTTTATTATTATTATCACTGTTCATTCATGAATCAAAGTTTTATCAACAGTTAATTTAGTTCTCTCACCATTGTACTGGAATATATTAGAATATTCTCTAGAAATAAAGCATAATATTTACATTCAAGGGGGCAAGATGTTTTGGGTCGTTGTAAGCGATGATACAGTTCTCGCATTGAGAGAGAATTCCTTAAGGTGTATACGTTTGACTTTAATATTAATCTTTTTTTTTTTTTTAATATCGATACACTGAAACAAAACGCGGTTTATCCCAATTCGACAAGGCTAATTGCTTACTTGAGTTTTCAATGAGGAAAATTATCGAAGATCTTTGTAAATACCATTCATAGATCATCGATTTTTACGAAATTCAAAACTCAAGCATTATTTGCGGAATTTGTGGGAAGTTCGTATTATAATTTGTACTTTCAAAAATATTTCTATTACTTAATTATTTTAAAAATATTATCACATAAAAATATTGAAATAAAAATAGATTGATTTCACATTTACATTTTTTTTTTTTTTCAGACGTCACTTGGCGCTTTATTATTGCTAATGCTAATACTATGGAAATTAATTTTTTCTCTATATATTATGGGACATATATTTTTGGATGCTAAATGGAATTTATAATAAGAACTTCCTGTATTCCATACATGCACTAATTTGTGAGTGTCGCGTTATGAATATTTGCTTCGTTCAAAGTTATTTTCTCTTGACATAACGCTGAATGAAATGTATAAATAACTTCTGTCTTTCTTTAACGGGATGTATATTTATATATTCATATTTATATTTCATGACGTGTACACTCACATCAATCGCCAAAGTGAACGATAATTTCGCATATGCTATCGTGACGATGCTTCTGGACCTTCTATCATCACACTCGAATTAACTACTAAAACGATGATCTACGTCTTCCGATTCGCTCGTTCTTGCACTCGAAATTTGCTATGAATCGTTTACCCGCGCTCGATTATTATCACTTCAAAAGTTAGCAAGGTGGAACTTGCAAGATATTATTGCGCTAGAAAATTATAGACCGACATATCGAGCAGCCGGGGAGAGAAAAAATGAACCCGTCGATTTGCATGTACAAAGACGCGAAGATCTTAGCACGCTCAATAAAATATGACCCGCAATTAAGAATTTTACGGGATAGCAGCAAATATGTGTATATATATATATATATATATATATACAATATATATATATATACAATATATATATATATGTGTGTGTATAAAGCCGTTAACAGAAGGTGAATACAGTGGAATTTATCTAGGCGTATATAAAATCTATGTGTACGCACACTTTGTTCTTATCAACTGGAAGATAATTATTTCATCGATATGCGACTCAATTTTTTTTTAATTCTTTTTTTTGAGAACTTTAGGAGTGTATGAATTTTAATTTTAAGAGAACATCAATTTGATATGCAATTTTTCTACACTTTAGCAAGTCTTCTAACGATTACGAGTTATAAGAGACTCAATAGAAGGCGAGATATGGTCTATTTCTCGAAGACATTTAGAATATAAGAAGATTACATTTAATACATTTGCATTTAATCGAAACATTTAGGCAAGCTTAAATGATTATCTTTTATTTCCGTTTACACACCTTTTCACTTCGAATCACTAAAGCAATTTCACTGAATTTTCTTATAATTCTTTTTCTCAGGTGTGCTTTATCATTTTCCGTGTAGAATTTTATCTTAGCTTTATATACATATATTGATGCGAAGATTTGTGCGATTTTTCGCAAAGACTGCGAAGTAATTATTTTATATGAATTATATAATCATCTTCAGATTTGTAGTTATTATTATCATTTTCATCCATTTTACTTTGTGTTTCTTTCTGTTAATAGATTTAAAATTTATTAGTTAATAGATTTTAGTTATTAAGTTGAAACAAATTTCGAAATTTAAACGTTGAATTGTTTTTAACGTAGGGTCCAGAATGAAGCAGAATTCACGATACCATATGTTTAATTTGGGGCGCAAATTTCTTTCTTCCTGTAAGTTTATTTTTTACTTTTTTTTAAAAATCTTTTTTTTTTTATCTTTCTGTTCTAATCTTTGTGTGTGTTAGAAGTGGTTTGTATTAATAGTCATGTTTTAAACTAAAAATAAATATTAAGTTTAATTAAAATTTTGATAGGTTGAGTCAAAAAACCGTCAAAATTATTATTTATAAACATAATATTCACAATGAATTTTATGACATTCATTGATTTACTTGCATTGAGTTGACTTACCGTACATTTTCACAGACTTTTTGATAATTTTGTGACATCTTGTACTTTAATAATATTTCGCTTTATCACTATCACCGAATAATCATGAAGGTTTCGACTGACTCATCCTATTATTCCGTTATTCTGCCGACGAGCGGATAGTTAAAATTAGAATTTAACAAACATTTTCTCACATCTGTGCCACAACCTAACCGAAAAACATGACCTCCTAGGAATCTCGTAGCTTAAAGAGAGGCAAACTCGGATGGACATCTATGCGAATGGAAGGGAGAAAGAGATAGCACAAAATAGCGAAAATAATATATAAAAAAAAAAAATAAAAAACACAAAATAAAAGTAAGAGAGAGAATGAGGGAAAAAAGAGGCAAAACATACTTTGAGAACAATTTTTACGAGCCTACGAAAGAGAGAGGGGGAGAGAGAGAGAGAGAGAGAGAGAGAGAGAGAGAGAGAGAGAGAGAGAGAGAGAGAGAGAGAGAGAGAGAGGGCGGTAAAGAGAGTGGGAGAAAAAGAGCAAAAATGGAGACAATGAGAGGGAGAGAGAAAAATGAATTGACACCTTAGTGCTACCTTAGTGCTTAAGAGAGAATCGTTCGCATTCATGAAAGATTCTCTCGATCATTGTCGACCAGGCTACACATTGTAATCAACTACGTCGTACTTATTCCGCAATTATATCGACGACATAGGAGATATTTACGAAGATATTCAACGTAGAAGGCATCGACGTTGAATATTTGCAAGCGTGCTCTCGCAAAATTGACTTTACCAAAGAGAAGTCCTACTTACTCGAATACTACGAAAAATACGGATCAGTTTTTTTCTCCGGCATTTAGACCCAGGCATCAGCTCCATGGCTTTCGATTTTCGATTTTCCAAATCACCTTAGCTATAGTTTATATTTTATGTTTTATTTGCTTGTCAAGAACTGAATGAAATGTTATTGCTCTACTTCTACATTCTCCATCTGCTTAAAATTCACTTCCGCGTCCAGCATCGGCGATAGGGATTATCATCATTGGATTAGGGAAGAAATTACGACTCTTAATGTGAAAAGAAATGAGAAGTAATTTCTTTGACTTTCCTGGCACGCAGGAAGGCTCGTTTTACTCATAACGTTATTCGTAAATAGCTTTTAAAATATTGTTACAAATCATATGTAAATATATATTGCAAAATGAAAGCTTCATTAATTTTTGACTGTTGTGTGCACATATGGCTCATGAACAAATTAGACATTTTTACACATATGCAATTTAATAATAATATAAAATGGAGTATCTCAAACAATCTTATATGTTATAAAAAGTAATTGAAATTCTTTTTTGAATGACAGTCGAATTTCTTTTTTTAGAAGGCATATTTGCCTTGACATCTACTTCATGATATTATTGGCAAAAATAATTGTTTATCATTTATTATTCTAATTATTAAAATCCATATCAGAGAAATAACATTGTCACTATACGATCACATAGTGACAGTAGGAGTCTAACTTGTTATATGCTTCAAGTGTTAAAAGTGTCATATTTGCACACGACCTATAGAAATGTGCTGGACGTGAATTTGTGCGGATGTATATATTTGTAGATAGATATCTGTATATATGAGACGTACGGAAGAAAGATGAGATATGTGCATTTCCGCGATACGTAATCTTACTCGTCGCTGTTCGCCTCCTGAAAAAATGTAGAAATAGAATCGAATTTTTCAGGAGCTGGGCAAGACTTGTTTTGACGCTAGTATTTTTTCGGAAAACTGTGTAATGAATATTACGACGGCTGTAGTGATGTATACGATAAAAAGAAAAAAAAACCCGGTGAAGATACAATATAATTATGCATGTATGTTATTGACAATTTATTTGTAGTGCAAAAACAAACTTACAAAATAAGCTCCGTTTTCAAGACAAACAAATAACAATTTCTTTTTTTTTTTTTTTTTATTTCCGATTGCATAAAATTATATGTTCTACCGAAATAGCTTACGATCTTCACCATTATTATTTTTACTATGGTACCTAATATCAATTGTTAGTATCATGATTATTTTTAATTATATTATTATTTAGCAGTTTATTATAATTAATTGTAAGAAATAATTCACGACTTAGATTCCGATCACCTTATTTCGATCCCATATTCTTCATTGTCGCCTTTGCACTTTTTGACCCCCCCCCCCTTCCCTCCCCTCCCGCCGCCGAAACAATACCACTAATACCTCACTATTATCACCGCCACCACATCATATACCATTGTAATACTTATTCGCGATTTGTTATATGTTCTTACGTAGAGCTTACTGTGCGAATGGTTAATTATAAACGACTTACGATAATGTCCGAACGATAACTGACATCCAGCTCAACTGTTAAGTACTCTCAAGTTAATTTGATACGCTAAATAAATTTTCCTTTGTTTATGTGTTTGTTGTTTAATGGAAAGTCTTTCACGAGATTTGCCACGAAATTGTCTATAGTTACATTTTTGAATCTGCCTGAAAAAGAATATTTGGATGTAACTTGAACGATTGCCCACCACGCGAGTACTTAACATTTTGTTAGTTTTTTTATATACAAAGATGACTCGCGTATTCTGTATATTGTTCAACATCAGAAACATCTACACGGTTGCTTCTAATGTTTCAATTGCTTTTGTTGTATGCGTGCGAAAATTAATAACGAAGAGTAATTGAAGAGACTGCGTGCATGCACTAAATCTGAATCAATGCTTGTTATAATTGCGATTTCAGCCTGTGATAAGAGACGTTAGAAGTACATGCTCGGGTGCGAGAAAGAGAAGATTGTACGAAATGTAGGATGCTCTGTTCAATATCGTGTCTTTTATGATAAATATTAATCTCGAATCGTAGTTTATCTTTGTGTCTATCATTAATTTGTTACAAGTATGAAAAGAAAAATAGTTATTAACGGATGGTTATTGTTATCTAATAAATAATTATCCATTTAGATCGAGCTTTTACTTTTGACATTATTTTCGAAAAATAACGATAGCAATTGCAAAATTGCATGGCATTTTTTTTGCATTTTCTATTTGATTATCTGCGTGCAAATGCCATGCAATCACCGTCGTTCGTTTTCGAAAATAATGTTAAAAGTAAAATGGATAATTATTTATTAGATAACAATAACCATCCGTTAATAACTATTTTTCTTTTTATATTTGTAACAAAATTAATGATAGATACAAAGATAAACTATGATTCGAGAGCTATTTGACGACACAGCGCAGCATATTCATACAATCTAAAATCTTTTAAAAGATTCGAAAATGTCCTGTTTCAGCATGCAATATATACGTTATGCGAGTTTATAGAAATAGAATTCGGTTTATAATTAAAAAAAAATTATTTATAATTTTATGTGCTGTATGACACAAACATTTGGCAAATTATCCTTAAATTATAATTTTTTTTTTAAATTTAACTCTGACTTTTTTATCTCACTAAACAAGCTATTTGAGTAGCTCTGGATTTTTTAATTATTTGTTTTGATAGTTATTACGCATGAACATTTAAAAATTATGTGTTCGAAAAATATCTAAAACTCAATCGGAAGTAATGCTTATATGTAGTTAATATTTGTATGTGTATTCTTCAAATTTTTTCTATGTTTTGCGGCACATAAAATTATAAAAATTTTATTTTCAATTATTGTGTCGCGAATGAAGATTGTCTAGCATGAAGGACTGATAAATAAAGTGATGATTTCACAAAATCTTCGTTTTGCATCTTATATTTCCTTTTGATGCCGAGACGCATTTTATCTTTTTATAAAGCGAATTCTTACGTATACAAACTTTGTAAATAGAAACGATTAATGTATCAATTTACAAATTATCGTGAATTATAGAAATTATCGTATATCCTACAATACATATACATATGTTTGTACATATGTTACGTCATTAGATTATATTGCATACGTACACTTATGTATATAGATAGATATACACATATATATATATATATATATATATTACTTGCATCAACTCAATTGTGTTTTCAATTTGACAACCCTGAACATTATCATTTGCATCCGCCATCCTTGCGTATTTTTCATTGCGATATTATGTTTGCATTTATATCAAAATCATAACGATAAAAACAGCTCGATCGCATTAAGAGTGGAAGATAACGCTGTCACATGTTAATCTTACCATGTAAAATTTTATAAATATCGAAAATCATCGAAAATCATCGAAATGAAGAGAATGAACATGTAAGGAATATGATTTATCAAATTGTACATTTTTCCCCTAACATTTTGCTCTCTTACCTGCAATGCTTTCGCAATAATCATTAACATGTGAACGCTATTAATCTCGACAATCGTAACAATACTTGAATGAGAACTAATTTTTTCGAAATGCGATATAACAATTTTTATATGCCGATTACTCATCCGCGAAACGAATCATTTTGCCAACATAGGATACCGTGTTAAACCGCGTATCAACAGCTCGATAAACCCGCGCGAACAAGCGCGCCCTATGACCCGCGCAAATGATTTTTCGCCGCAAATGGGCTTTTTATTCTCCCGACGGGTCATAGCCCGCGCGAGCTCGCGAAATGTCCCGATAAATATGTGTATAGTGTATATATAACGCTGAAACGCGGTATATATGGACGAGTGGAGACATTAATTCGCGCCAATAAATATTCCCATCGTTCCGGCACATAAACCCCGGCGTTTGTCATACACACGCAGTCATTTCGGTTAAAAGGCATTCCCTCCGCCACTGAATGCAAATGCGAGTAGCTCGTTGTGCGTGCCGCTAGGGTCTCTAAAGTGCTTTCAATTACGCGTTCCACCTAACGTCCCGGCGCGGCGCGAGGCGACGCGGCGCGGCCCTGGAGGGCCGTTTTCCTATGTTTTACATAACCGGGATTTTCAAGTGTTTCACGCCCCACGAGGACACGCACGCCGTCGTAGCAGCGACGTGCCAATCTACGCGGACATAGAGCTCGGCGCGACGCGAAGTGCAAGCTTGTCGTTATTTAATACCGATTGCCTCATCTGCTTTCACCGCTTTTTCCCCTCCGCGGTTTTCTGCGACGTTTAACTCGCGAGTGGTCGCGTTACAAGCGGTGAAATGGAAAATTGTTTTTTTTTTTTTTTTTTTTTTTTTCTAGCGTGATGATTGCACGAGGAATGGTGTTAATTGCTTGTATCAAGATTGCCATCTTGCATACTTGGTTTCAGTATATGTTCATACAGCTCAGCTGTTAAACTAAAAAAAAAAAATAATGTTTATTTCAACCGAGCGAAACTGTTGCGGAAAGCCTCGCGACGCAACAAGCACAGCCGCAAATAACAATGCTCGCGGAAGAACTTAGGTAACATTTCTTTAAATATCCTATGCGTGCACGCGCGGCGCGCGGCAATATACGACCGCACGATATACGAGATGGACGACGTGGAGTTGATTTAACGACACTTGTTGCTCGCACAAAGTTGGATAATAATTTCAGGTCGCTTTCCGGGTTTCGGGTATACGAGTGGAGCGACGCGTCCAAGCGTGTGTGTACGTATATCTTTTTCCATCGCGTCATTTCTCTTACGTTTCGTCTAGTTTGGGGATACGCGAGACTTTCTCGTCGTCGGTCGCTGCATTTTATTACTCTACGATACATTTTAATCCTACCCTTCTCCGAATTAGATTCTTTTCATGAAATACTAAATTACTATCCAAATATTCTGTATATATATTTATAGGTGCTAAGCGGACAAATTAGGTAGTTTATAAATGAATCAAGTGTTTTAAATTTGACATAAAAGCGTTGAGTTCTCTAATTTATTCGATCTCGGTAAATTATATGTTAGCGATATAAATATATTAACATGCACCTGTTTGAGCATGGAGTGTAATAATCCGCAGCAGACGATCGTGGCTGTAATAGTAGCGACATAAAGCGGGCTTCGACACGCGATCGAATAACAAGAATAACTACATAACCAGTTGGAAGAATCTACATTTTTTTATAGTCATTTTTTCCTCCCCATTTATTTCACTAATTTTTTGATAGGTATCTTCGGCGGAAGAATAATATGAATACGTTATTTAATTAAAATTATTCTTATATGCATTTAGATCGGTCGCCATATTCTATAACTGATTAACACTCGTAGACTTTTTGCACGCGTTCCTCGTTATCTCGCTGTCGACTGGGCGTCGACAAATCGCAAATCATTTTGATAGTGCCACGCTTGCTCGACGTTCGATCGACCGATAACACGTTGTATCTCGTCAGCACTCGAAGGCCAGGTTTCCTCGTTCCGTCCGCGTCCGCGAACAAATAAATACGTCAGAGGACACTATGTGCGAACACGTAAACAGAAAGTTAGACAGGAATTTCGCGTTGGCAGTCAGAGGTGTTCTAAAACCTTTCTAAATTTTCATCTAAAGAGGTCACGATTTAAAATTTTACGGAATCGCATTTTCCGAATTGAAATGAATATTTTCCGTACCGTTACGCATTCATATTCCATGTAGATGTATTTAACAGATTTGCTGCAACTTCCATCACACATTCACAGGCGTTATTATTGTCACAATTTTTTACACACAGTATCCGTGAAAAATAAATCATGGGTGATTTAGATTTTTCCGATACTCGAAAATTACCGAGTTTTAATTGCGCTTCCGCTACAAAAAGTAATGTTACACACAATGGTCGCGCGCTCAATTTTTGCATTCGCTTGCGAAAATGTTGCGTAAATAGGTGAGCCACAGGTATGCGAGTTTTTTAAATCCCTTTATGCAAGTGTGCGCGTGTACGTGTGTTATGATCAAAGTTCTTTGACGGTGACACAAGCATGAGTATTGTCAAAGGATTTTGGAAATTATGTTTGATGTAACAAAAAGGCATATTAAATTAGGAGAATATCATATTGCAATCTATTTATATTGTTTATTCAAATTAAATAATAATTTTTTCACTGATTTTTTTCCCATCTGACTGTTAGTTTTCTATTTATCTATTTTTATTGTTCTTATTTATGATTTAATTCTCAAATGTTACGTAAATGCATTCCAATTAAGTAAAGTTTATATATAGTTTAAATATTATTTCCACCAAATTTTAATGAAGCTGTGACTAATTTACAACGAAATATTGAATCAGATGAAATGTGTATAAAGATCACGACGAAATTTCTTACTTTAAGCTTAGTATCTGTTTGCGCCTCGCGATAAATCAGTTTGCGCCGAGTAAGACGAGAAAAATGATGAAAGAGGAGTCGCGAACGAGCGCGAGTTCGCTTTGATGCCGCTTGCGCTTTAGGGCTGCTTTAATCTCGAGCCGATCCCTCGGATCACGCGTGGGTACCTCCGTGCGAAACATCCCCTCGCGAGTTGCAATTTGTAAGGTATCGCGCACCTCGCTCCCGCTCTCCATCTATCCATTCGCCTTTCTCGCTCTCTCTATCATCGCTGATCCGGTTAACCTTCGTCGCCCCTAAGTAAGATAATATTCACGGCCAATTACCTAAAACGCACTCCTTATAGCGCCGCCTGGGCGCCGGGGTTATTGGCAGTCTGCCACTGTGCCGATTGAGTATCCGGTGTGAAACGACCTTATTATTAACGTTCAAGTAAGCTTTACTAGATCCAATAACCGTGACCCCGCTCGCTCCGCCGCGTAGAATCGCAAGTCGAGTCGATCGGTAGCGTCTGATATCAATTTCTGATTGAATAAATTTTTCGACGCGTCGGGAGAACTGACTTGTACAGATTAGCTTTCATCGGGAAGAATCCTCTTCGTCAACTTTCTGTACTTGGGAGTGCAAATTAATGGTTAATACCGCACTGGCGCATTCGCCAAAAACGACGACGGTGATGCGAAACGCGCGAGATCGCATATAGCGAGCGGCTTATCGGTTCGCGGGCTACTTTTCATCGGCGCTATACTTGGTGGTAAAAATCGCGGCGCCGAGATAATAAGCTCGCGATTACCACCGGCGTCGGTGATCCAATGCGATTTCTACTTGGGACGACGGGACGGGCGCGCCGATCGAAAGATCTAACGGATCCATTAATCTATTCCGTGAGGAGAGCGCGAAGAGAGAGAGCGGGTTAACGAACTGAGAATCTCGCACTTGTTATCCTGAGTGACTTAAACGATCGCGCACCCTCTCCGTGGAGTCATAACCGCGATAATTACTGCGAACGTGGGTGAACGAGCGTTCTCGCATCCTTCTACTCGATGACGGCATACGTCGTGTGCATTTTGCACTCGATTCAACCATTAAGCCTCCATGTAGCGTGTTGCATGCAATTTCTTCAAATAGTGGCATGTTCGCTGAATTGATATACGAAACAAATTTTTAATTAAATATTTATTTATTGAGTGATTAGGAGAAATATAAGCCTGATGAAAGTTTTTATTATTTCCAATCTTTGTGTTACTGGCATATTTGTGATTATTATTAACTTTGTTATTAAATTGTTTAATGCGGTTTTATAAAATTATATGTTATTTATCTAATCAGATTGATTACTAATCATTCCTTTTACCTGTCAATTTTTTTATATGAACTTACACGGTGAAACAGGTTTTTGTTCTTTTGACACACTTGCACCTTTCTAGATGTTACAATTAAAATAAATCATACATACGCTTGCTATAATGTGAAAGGAGGAAAGAAAGTGTATGAAGTGTGGCGAAAAAGAACGACTCAAATGTGGTTTCTTTTTCTGCCCGGAGTCTCACATTTATGGTACCGGAGCAGGACAGTTATGGCAATGAACGGCCGTCATCGAGAATCCAGTCGGACCTTCCAATTTGTTAATTGGCACGATAACGTACGCGCGTCGTATATTCTGACGAACCGCCGTCGCCGCTCCATCCCTCCCCTCTTTCCGTCCCTCTCTTTCGCTTTTACCTCCGTATTCGCGCTCGCATGATTAAGACTCGTAATCACACGCTCGTTCGTTAAGCGGACTCGGTGAGTCCGCACGGATCACTCGAGCCGAACTTTTTCTTCCAGTTTCACGCTCGCTCGCCTGCTCGATCAATTCATAACGCTAAAAGCGCGCGCTATAATTCCCACTCTGCCGGAGACGGGTCGCGATAAAATTTGAAAAATTTTGCACCGGCTAATTTCGAGTAACGCGCGAAATTTATAAGTTCGTGCCCGTCAGCAGTTAAGGTGAAAGTAACACTTGCGATCGCGCTTTAAAAGTAACACCTGGAATTTCAAGAATTTATTAGCGTATTATTTTCGCACACTCGTTCGTTCGAGCGATCGAATAGATCGTTAATTGCGAGGCGACAAACCGTACGTCAGCTTCGTTCGTTGAACCCGCGATAAATATTGCTTTCCAAATACGCGCGATAAAGACGTCCTACGATTCTGTTTTATAAATATTGGACGCGAGAGAAAAATGGATTTTTCGCCCGAGTGTAATATTCGCGAGCACTCATGCGTTAAAGGACAGGGTAGCCGCGAGAAAAAAAGTTGGTGGAGAAAGATGGCGGAGAAGAGGCGAAGGGTGCGTCCGCGTCCGGAGACGGCTGTTGCAAACTGGTCGGACTAGCCTCCGGGTCAGTTTATCGCAAACAAATGGGTTACGCTTGTTCGACGCCGTATTTCACCGGAATTTATTGTTTATTATTCCGCCGGCTCGGGATGATATAGAGCCGTGTTTGCTCGTAGTAGCGTTAATGTCGTTAATAGCACCACCGGTCCGAACCGAACCGCCAACCACCGGTATCACGGGAGCCAGCGAGCCCTAAAACAAGTTCCTTATTTCTTCCTCCCATTCTTTCCCGAGCCGTTCGCATAAGTACGTGGCATAATATTTTCTTTTTTTTTCTCTCTTTACATTAATCCTTTTAATTAATTCAAATCATGATGCTTGATTTTAATTGAAAAACATGATTGGACCATCAATTTTTTTTTACTAATTTATAGTTAATTTCCAGAAGATGCGATTTAATAAATCTAATCTATATCTTGAAAGTCAAGTTTAAGAGGCAAGAACGCGCGGATAGTGTGAACGGCGCCGACTTGTAATCACCCGCTTCTACCGCGTGCACGCGCCGCCGACCCGCACGAAGCTTATATCACGCCGATCGCTTAACCCGCCGTAGACTTGACGCTAATGCGTTCTTAATGCGACAAATTCGTCGCGGCTAAACACTTGGAGTCGGCCCGCTTCACGAACGCGGCCCTTTTCACGATGTGAGAGATTGTCAACGCGTGGTATATAATTTTCTCTCTCTCTCTCTCTCTCTCTCTCTCGCACGCTTTCCTATAACGCTATTTTATTCCAGATTGATTTTCGTATGACTTCGGCGAGTTTAGATTTTGATGCTGCAAAAGCATGTTTGTACGTTTCGTGCAAGTTATGAATGTTTTCGCTAACAAAAGTTATACGCTGCGAAACTATCACGCGAAACATGTGTGCATATTACTCGTCGCAATGAGGATGCTGTTGTTTTACGAGCAATTTCGGAGTAATAGAAACAATTCGTAGTAGTTTCCTTGCATTAGAACGGTTCGCTATTTTTATCATTTTCTTGCACGCGATCCCGGTTTACTTTTTATCTTAAAATTTCTTGGAAAATCTTTTAAAATATCAAGGTAATGCATGCACAAAAATATTTTGTTCCATTTTCTGGAAAAAAAAAACCATTAGATGTAATAAACATGAACTCGCAATAAAGTTAGAAAATTTTAAGCCCAATTTACTGACTTTCTCTTTTAACTTTCCAGTAAAACTGTAAATTTTATACTGAGATATAAAAAAGGGCACTCAGGTAGTTTTTTTAGCATCCCTAGTAATTTGGAAGGCGCAAACAGCTCCCAGTGTCTATAGCATATTTATGGGTACATAATAAAGGTCTCAGTCGTATTTTTTGCAACGTACGTTAATGTGTAATACACGCCAGAATTAATTAATTTATTACATTCGGGAACATTAACAGAAAAGAATGGTGAGAATTCAGTGTTCAGAATTACAGAAGGTCGAAATTATCTTAGTGGCTTTATGTAGCACAAATTATTTATCAATTTGTTTATCTTTTTTTAAATTATTTACAATAATAAAGCGAATGTTTTAAATAACTGCGATATTTTAGACTTTCGGAGACGAACTCCTTTCGCATTTTTTTTACGTAGAATCGTAAAGAGATTTCGCACGACGAAAGGTTGTATTTTATTTACTTTACGCATTACTCTCGATATAAATTATACGAAATATGATTTACGCACCTACGGCGCTTTGCTCGGAAATGGATAGTAAACTGCGCGCCGGCAAGTTATCGGCGACACGGCGATCATTAACGAGCGATATCAAGAGATTCATTGCGCGTTTTGTATATGTATATTGTAAATTTCTAATAAATTTATTTATAAACGAGCTTGCGGATTTTCAGTGTCTACTCAATTAAGTTTGTTGCTTTCTATACTTTTTTTGTAGCCACTGCATTTTTCATAAACTATAGATTGTTCGTCAAACCGACGATCTCTAAAATTACTTTTTCTATACAAGTAACAATCTTGTTTTTCGTGTAATTTAATTAGGCTTGTCCAAAAATTTGCAGACAAGCTCTGCGCAGCGTCCCGGTCGCAAAATCAAGACGTGCCCCCCGGAGAGACCTCGATAGAGCGATCGCCGCTATCTCTCGCTCCCTTTTGTCCCAATTCCTCCCTCCGTCGCTACACGTTATTGCGCTAATAAAGCACTTAACAATTATTTTCCGGCCGGTGATTTTTCAGCCGGCCGCGGCGGCCACTGATAACGGCTCCCCGTCCCGCCTCGTGCTGAGCTGATAATCCACGGTGGCCGCGCGTGCGGAGGCGTACATGTTGAATTATCGCTCTGCGGGCTGCACCGTGAACGAAAACAAGAAACGAAGCTCCCGACGGCGGTGTCGGTGCATTTACGACGCCCGGCCGTCTCGTCCTAATGCACGATTCGCATGCGGCGACGTCGGCGTCGCCGACGAATCGGCCGCCGGCTAATTTAACGCGATCGTAATCGGTCGCGATTTGTCTTAATTTTCGGTGCGACTGCGGGTCCCGCGGCGGCCGCTCGCCTCTTACCTCGTCGGTCCTCTCTTATCGGTCCTTCCGCGCCGTCCGAGGGTCGTTATAATGCCGTCACGCGTCGAGTTATCGCGCGGGGCCCTATCCTTGCCGAGAGAAGTGGGGAGATCGTGCCGCTGATTAGGATTTCGGATTACGCACCGCCGCCGAGATTCTTGATTTCGCAATTCGGGTCAAAGCTGTGATATTTAATTTACTAGAACATATTGCGCTTGTGAAGCACGCGAAAGATTTAGCCTTAAAATATAATAATAAAAAGAAATACAATTGATTAAAATAAAATTGAAAATTTACGTTTTAGTTATATTTGATTTAATGATCGTTAATAATTATATCTATGTAATTATTGGCAAAAATTAATTTTTAAATTTATGTAAGAACTTGAAACATTTCTTTATAATAATCAACTTTTCAATATCAGCTGCTTAACATTCTAGACCATTTCTTTGTTTAAAATATATAAGTTTAGTTGTATTTTTTTTTTATATTATAATTGAATGAATAACTGACGATTATCGCACTGTTACATAAACGTAATGCATTTGATCACAATGATTGCTCGTTATTTTTGTGTTTCCTATTTCACTATTTTATATATTTCAGTTTGGAACGGAAAAAGTAACCATTGCTAAAATATTTTAGGACAGTTCTTAAACGCTGCAAGTAAAAAATAATTGCAACGATGAGCATGTTTAAGGGTCATCGTTCCGCGAATTTTGCACGATTTCTGTCATCGCGTCGATTAGCGAACGGCCGGCTAATTTCATCGCTCATGTGAGAAGAGTCCTACGACAGCGTCCCGAGCGATTTGTCATTTGTTCTTCTTTTGTCATTGCGTTCTTTTTTTCTTTCATTCCGAAATGAGCACCGGCGATCTCGTTGTATTCGCGGGATGTCGGCCGTCGGAGATCGTCGGTGCTCATCCGAGAGTTAAAAAAAAAAGAAGGTAAAACGCAAAGAGAACGGTGCTACAGCCGGGCAAGGGAAAAAGGTACGGGGAAGCGATTGGGACCACAAGAGCGACAGAGAGGGGGGGGGGAGAGCGAGAGAGAGGCAGGAGCTAAGCGGCGAACATGTAATATCGTTATCGACGGGCGTGGGTGTTAGCGCGAGGTGGATCCACACGCGCATCGTCCGGATCGAACGAGGAGTGTCATCGCATTTAATTAAAATGTCACGCGCGTGATAAATGTCGCGTGCGCGCCGTGTGAAAGAAGCCGTCGCCGTGTCGTCGTCGTGGTGCCATCGTCGCTTTCGCGCTCTCCTCCCCCGCGCGCAGAGAGAAAATAACAAATGAAATTTGCTATCTCCGTGACATCTATACCATTCTTCTGACTGCGAGAGAAGTGAAAAAAAAAAAATACATGCGAGAACGAGGAAGAGGAAGAATGTGTCGGTGTCCGGCGAGAGGAAGAGTGGGAATTAGCGCGCGCGCCGGCATTCATCTCGCAGAAACTTTTCGGCCGTTAATTACGTAAGAGCGTTTTTCAATATACCGAGGCCTTAATCCTTCAACGACGTGCCGTGTAATCGCTTGGCGACTCGTTTCGCGATGTGAACGTCGCGGACCGCTCGTCGGCTTTGTCCGCGTCGCAGCGTATCGGCGGACACGTCGCAGACGTGTCAAAAAGCGACGACTTTTTGGTCATTTGATTAATCTGTAATGGATACCGTGATGTGAAAGTTCACTGTCGCATGTGAAGTGGGTGTTTCTCAAATTTCCGTAATTTAGATTGAAACATGCTCGCTACTTAATTCTTAATTCGTCGCGTGCAGTTCGCGTGTAACGTAATTAGCGTCATTACAATCTCATTAAATTTTTTATTCGTTAGATTAGAAACTACTGATCGTATGTGGTTTTTGCAATTTTGAGTAATTAATATCTAGTTTTTATTCAGCGCATTTCTCGTTAAAAAAAAATAGAAAATTACATATGCCAAACTTTGTTTGCTCAGCACATTTTTATACACTTCATATTACCTAATGGTAATATTACTTTGCACGGCTTTACATAATTAATTGAGAAGTAAGAAATTCTGCATGTTAACTTCATTCAACACCGACATAAAAATAGTCGGCAATCACCGCGTCGATATTTGAATAAACATATTTTAAACGGCGCGAGCGTGAAGTATCCTTTTAAGCGTCGAAGTCCGTGCACCTTGACGCGCGACAAGACTTATGACGTAATTTCGCATCGCATACGTCAATCACCGTGGTTTTTCGAGCCGCGGGATCTGATAAAAAATCCTCCGGAGCTTCGTGTAAAAATATGCGATTGCGTCCAAAGTCGCATGTTTATCATGCGAGCCGCGTAGCCGAAGATTCTTGCGCAATTTTCCATTCTCCTGTCGCCGAGTGTTAGGTCCGATTTCACGCGACGATGCTCGTCATCGGTACGCAATTTATTTTACGTAAACGCGTAGAATATTCATGACAATTCAAAAGTTACACGATTTAAACAATAGGGAAGAACGTGAGACTGTGAGACGAAATAGAGATTCGAGAAGTGTGATTTTAAATTTGTTCAAAACAGATTTAAAATATTCCGCATGTATCATGCAGCATATGTTCATAAATGATTTTATGTAACGCATGTGTTTATTAATAGAAAGCACATAAATTTCAAGCGTAATAAATATAAATGAAATTAAGGACATAAGTATTGCTTTACGACGCGCTTTTATCTCGTGTGAAGCAAAATTAGATATTTAATTTTCCAGATCGATATAAGAATGTGTGACCGGTAAGCTTGTGTTCCTATCTGCGCTTCCGATCGCTATGTAAGCTCTATCATAATCGGAACGTTCAAATTGCCGAATATCGATGACCTCGCGTACCTAGCTTGGTCGGCGGATAGAAAGAAGCCTCGGTACGCGTCGCGCGATTCCGTCCTGGAATTCGATGATTCCGCGGAATGCTAGCACACATGTGATGATTTGCGCTCTCACGGTGTGTACGTCTATACGTATCGATAAAGCTCTTTCGCGACCGACCGCCTCGCATGCGCTCCGTTCTAACGTAATTCACGTACATACGAGCTGCCGCCGCCGCCGCCGCCGCCGCCGTGCCGGGCGCGCGATGCCTGATGAATGACTTTGCAATTATATTCTCATCAACTCTCTCGCCTCGCTCCGAGTCACCGTTAACCTGAGCCGCTCGTATGAACGCTCGTGCTGTTTGTATGCCGTGTCTATGTGTGTCCACCGCGCCGCTCGGAGAAACGTCGCGGCTTGGGTGTTTGTGCGCGGGTTTAGGTGCTCGAATACCTGCTTGCCTACCAACCATTCCGGCCAGGTGTGACAGCGGCGAGTAATTTTTGTCGCGTACCCCGACGACGATAATTAGCGCGGTATTGTCGGCACAAAAACCGGCGTTGCGTTCTCTACGAGAGCGGTGAATGAAATTTCAACGTTGCTATGCGAATTTTTGCGCATCCTCGCGCTATACTTCGGAGATATGCAGTCGCGTGCGATCGGAATGGACAGCATCGTGATAGCAGCGTGGAAAACAGTGATCTTATCCGGATATCTGTACACGAGAAACAATAGAAAGCTTTATATCTTTACGAGTAATCGATATGGATCGCAAATTAGAATTTAATTTACGACGCTCATTGAAAAGGGATAGATATACGTCCTTTCTTCTTTTCTCACGTTTCTGGAGCAACGCAATTAAATGAGAGAAATTACACTTGGATTGTGCAATTATGCTCCTTGACATTATACACCGTACTTTCTTGCGGTAGATCAAAAGCATTCCGATGGTAGACAAAGTTTAATCATGTTAGAATGAATGGTGATTAATATCATTTCCATTGCGAACAAGATTTTGCTCCGTGTGCCGCGGCAGAAAGATAAACGAGGACTTTACGCAAATCCGACGGATCGATCAATCGTCCGGGAATTGTTTCGAGCATTTAAGGGATCGGCCACCGGCGGAAACTCGTTTGATAAGAATCGAACACGCGGAGTGTTAACGCTAAGATAACGTAATTAATTCTTACGAAGTGCCACCGCATTGATATCTCGACACTTCTCTTAAATTCCCGCTCGTCCGTTTTGAGAGAGTCTCGCTTATCGTGGGTGCAATCGGCGACTAAAACGCAAGAAAAAGAAAATAACTTTGCGAGTGTTGCCTTTAAACGCCACACTTTGTAGAGAGTGTCACGCGTGTCACCGCACGCGGCGATAATTAATGAGGCGATCGCGCGGCTCGAATCTTAATTATTTATCGCTGCACCGTTGATTAATTACGGCCAACTGTGCGCCGGTTCGTGATGTATCGCGCGGATAAGCATGACGTCGTGAGTGACAAATCGTGCGTTTTTTTTCCTCCGTGCCGTTTCTCTTTTCTTTCTTCCTCCGTTCTTTTTTTCGCCGTGCTTTGCTTCTCGCGCCGCGGTCATAATGGGTCACGCGAAAGAGTATTCGAAACGCGCGCGTGGGATTTCGAAAGGAGGCTGTGTACGTACGCGCGGTGTGAGCGGTGATTTTAAAATCAGACTAAGAGCCGAGGAAAAGCTACCGAGAGACATTTGCAGAAACACGTCGTGAACGTGTTATTGTATCAGCGACCTCAAGACACCGCAACTTTTTTCATAGTGTCCACAATTCAAAAATAGACTCTGGAAGGTTTCGGTGAAGCCGCCGTCACGTTTCATCGAATCGATCATTCCGGCACGAAAATATACTGCGTCTTATCTCCGCAGGCAAATGTTAAACGTTTACATGCGATAAGGGGCAGGTTAGCACAAATGGCGCATATGGTGCTGCAGTCTTGCCTGAAAATTAAGACATTACGCTCGAGGCTATAATTACCCGTGATGCGTGACGGCTCAGTATTTTTCTGATGAAGAACAAATTTGTAATTGCAAATAAATGTCTGGAATCGTGTTAATTACTTGAAAAATTAGGACCACCACTTGACGCCACATATTCAAAACCACGATTTAATACGTATTTGTCAAAATATTTATCAGTGTGTATTGCACGTTGCGAATATGTTCGTTACGTTACAATTCTGTATTCTTTGATTCGAATTTTGATACATCTCGTCACGTTATGTAGAGAATTTTTGTTTATAATTATGTTATTAGTTTACGGCACATCGTAGCAATTACAATATTAGGCATTGCGGGAAGAAAAGAGGCGACGAGATGGTGTCGAAAAGGGGGAGTCAAACGAGAAAAGACTAGGCGAGCGAAAAAAGGTGAGGCCTCTTGTCGAGGTCCTACCTCGTATACTAATTACTTAAACTCGCAATTAAGCGCATCCTCTCGGCGCGGGAGAAAGAAATCGCGGAAGCGTGGATTCGCACCTTCCCCTCGGCATTTCTCCTTCGTGTGCGCACGCAATAAAATCTCTCCTCTTTCTCAGCATGCTCTCTTCTACACTCAAAAAATATTTCGCTGATGTAGTTAGATTTCTAGATATCGCAACAAGAATGTATCGCTATTTTTCGTATCTGTGAAAACATTGTTTGTCACATATAGAATTTATAGCAGTAATGTTCTAGCAATAGCTTCTGAAAAATTTAGGTACTATTGCTAAATGTTATTCATTGCATTATCTAACTCGTGATTGATCTTATATAGATAGGCGCTTTAGAGAAACTTTCTTTTTAAAGTTCACAAACAATACAGATATATATTCTGTTTCTGTCATCTAAACTGATTAAGTAATTACATATGTAATATCACAACAGTTGCTAATCATTTATTTGTTTTAGTTAATTTTTTACACCTAGAAAATTTTAGCTATTATTGCAAGATCATTTTTTTGAGTGTACGCTTTTCTTCTCTCACACCTCCGCTTTTCTATCGCTTGGCAATGTTGCATGGAAAGCGCGCGCGCATTTAATTAAAGCGCATCCACGCACCCAAGCGTGGCTAAGCATGTGCGAACTGAATTGCAAATGAAAAATAACTGCGGGTATCTAAATGAAGAAGAAGCAATTTATTACATACTTTGGCATTTTACCCATTTTTACTTCTGCAATTTCTTCACATTTGTTTTTTCAGAAACCGAAGATTTTAACTTAAATGTGTTTTCGGCACGTAACGTAGGATAAATGTGCCAGATAATTTGTGTCAGTTAAATGTTAAAGATACACACGAATGGACAGCTTCTCCGCGTTATCATTGTCTCCTTCGCGTGTACACGGTATGTATCGCAGCGCACGCGCGTTTGAATTCAACGCATTAAGTGCGATATATACATGCCGAGCGCGTGGTCACGCATGCGATGTGGCCGGATCCAATCAGGATTCGCACTCGGGAGCGATGGATGGGAGAGAAAAATGGCTTTCGTCGTTTCGCGATAACCGCACATTATGTTCTCGCGAATTGTCGAAGGAATTAAGTTCACAAGGCAGGGTGTAAATCACACAAAAGACTTTAATAGGGATCTTAACATTCTTTTTTTATCAGATTAAACGAATCGCGATCTCTATCCTTCAATTCTTTTCGATGACTGTTCTGCTGGGCATTTATTTAACATTTACACTTGCATATATATATTTAGAAAATCACTATTAAAATATATATATAATTATTTTTTTGTTTGCATAATTGCTCCCCAATCGAGAGAAATATTAAACGATGTAATATTTTTTCTTCGATTTACCAACGAATCATTTCAACTTCGTTTCTGTAGACATGTAAGAAGATTGTCGGTATAATTTTAATCCACCGTTGCCTCGAGTAGTGAAACTAAATAATGCTCACCCCATCTGGAAGTTATCGATTCCGTGCCGCCAGGTTACAAATGGCTCGAATAAATCGCGTCTTCTCAAAGAAATCGTTCTAGTGGCCTTGCTGGAATTAAAGTTGGCCGGAAGAATGATTCGCGAAACTTTACTCGCTTCGAACTTTAACCGCCGATATTTCCGATCCGTTTTCCCTCGTTCTGTCTCACGCCATCGTATATTTCTGAAACAGAAAGTTACATCGCTTTGTACAAAGTATCAGTCAACTTTCCCCCCATAAATCTTATTGCAAAAATTTCAACCGAGTACATTTCTCTTAGAGTTCAATTTAGAACATGTTAATGGATTTTTATAAACTCGTACTCTTTTATACTAATTAATTGCGTTACAGAGGGGAAGTCTCATTTAGATAGAATTAATAACTGATTATACTTGCGTATCCACGGCCGCGAGAGCTTGACGCCGTTTCCGCTTTGTAAGAACCTTTGTTGCAACCACGTGGCGCAAGGTGTGTATCTACCGTCCGTTCGTATGCCTAACTTGTCGTCTTTAAAGCAGAGGCACGCGCCGCCGGACAAAAGATCCAACTGATCGTCCTGGAATTTCAGTTATGCCCACGTTAGAAGAAATCAGATCTAGGCCGTAGAAGTGATTCATCCAGTTGAACACGTTTTTTGATTTTTTTCTCTCGATTATTCGACAAGAAAATATGGATTCAATTTTTATAGAATTCTTATTGTCTTTAGAATTTATTTAATCAAGATCTCAACAAAGTATTGTAAATTAAGAATAATCGAAATCACGAAATAATTTGCACAAATTTTTGTATTGAGAAGCAGACTCGATATGGAAAATCTATGTGCGTTATAAGAAATGATTTTTTAGGACTTTAAACTTGAAATAAATATTCGTTGAAACTTTTATTAAAATGCTTTAATTATACATATATATTTTCTGGCTTTTAATTCTTTCAATTAAATGAAGTTAATGTATCTTATCATTTTAGCCGCTTAGTCACTCCGTTTGTCCTACTTTCAACTATGATTTTTACAATTATGTTATAAATCAATTGTCAACGTTCACGGCCGGATGCATTTCCGACTATGTGCTTGACTCGTAGAAGTCCATAAGAGGTAATTTGTGCGTCTGTACCAAACGGGCGTGAGAAAATGAGATTCCGGCCATTTTATTGTCCGTCGCGGCACAAAGCGAGACGCGACATCAAAGACAGTGGGAGTTATCGCCGGCGGTGGTACATTCCGATATTAACCCCCGCTCTCGCTACATCCCTTAATAAACCTTTGCTTCCCTTTGGCAGCGACTCGCGAGCGTCATCGACGAGGCCAATGCGAGCATCACGCGCGATCGTGTGAATGCACGAGAATACAAGGGTAATTATGCGTATATCTAACGGAATCTCTGACAATATCGCCGTCAGTTATAACGCTTTTTGCGACGCAACCCGCTCGGTAATTGCCTTTGGCGAATTCGCTCTCAACCTAGTGATCTTTTAATGACAAGTTTTTTTCAATTGAAAACCGATTCTTTTTTCTTAAAACGTTTTAATTATTTTATTTACAGCTGTTTTTATATTAATATTTCTGATTTTGTTGAATTTCTAAAATGGTATATTTTTGCGAGCAATGCAATTTTTTTGTAATATTTATGGTCAAATGTCATGATAATTAAGTGCATTGTGCTAGAGATGAAATCTGATTAGACGTTCTCCGATTATTCCATGATTTTCAACGTTTTAAAGCGAAAGCTTCGAAGCTTAATTTATCCGACTAACGTGATGTGCCCCCGTATTGCACTTTAATTGCAGATCGCATTTTGGCTTTGAATTAATCTCATTGTGAACGTAATTGCTGCCAATGTGAATATTACACGAGATGCATATCAATTAATGACAGCGTGATACGCGCAAACCAAACTATGCAAAATGTCATTCGATTAACATGGAAAATTAACGGAGCTTCAAGAAACTCTTACGAAATTTTTTTTATATTTCTATATGATTGCAACATTTAGATACTTTATTTCACTGTCGCGCAAAAATATCCCATTCTTTTTCTCACTTTTTTCTCATTTGGAAAATTTATTTCGCAAAAATTGTAGTTTCTAAATTTGTTTCTATCACGTGACTAGATTGTTCGATGTATGTGAGCTTCTTTTTTTCGTCTTTGCGAGAGACGCGGTGCGGCGGGCGGTTCGGTGGCTACAAATCATTGTTGCAGAAATCTAATTTACGAGCGCACACGGCTTAGGACGAATCTATGCTTGGCTCCAGCTAAATGTGGGAAGTTAAAAAATGCGAATGCCCATTAAAGATTCGGTGACGGCCTTCGTCGGCCCTCGTGATACCAATTCATCGCTTACCGGTTTCATAGGCAATCTCCCGGCGCCTAATTTACTGATCGGCTTACCACGATTAACCAGGTTCTTTGTCACTTATATCGGGTCAGATGTCAAATGGTATTTCGAGCTACTCGATCCATAATCCATCTACTTGTTCCATAATCTTTAAGTAAATCCTTAAGTAAATCTAAAGTGTCTCGTTGTCTCGGTATCTCGTGTACTTTTTTCGAAAATGTGCGGGCACAATTACGAAAATAATTTTAAATATTTTTATTGAATGTTGAAAAATTGTCGAGCTATTTTAATTCTTTCCGATTTTTTATTTTATAGAAAATGACTTTGCAGCAGAGACTTTTTTTCCTAATAGTATTTCGGATTAATAATAGGGATTAATATATGCATGTGATCTGTGAATAACTGGAATTTTGTATACAAACTGCTCCAAAAACTGGTGGCGGAGAGAACAGTGAATAATTTATGACCATGAAGTGGAAAGCCAGAAAATGGGATCGGGCATGCTAAACCGGTCCACTTTCTCATCGCGCTGCTGGAGAGCGGTCTCAAAAATTCTGGAAAATTGCAGGCTTGAAAAATTATGCGCTAAACGAAAAAGGCGCACAGTCGAGATTCGAGAATTTTAATAATCTCACACCTGCGCATATCGCGCGTATCCCGACGGATTACGAACGAAGTTTGGAGGACGAGATATGGAATCCCGGAGACCTGGTTTACCTAATATGACACGTCCGGACACGGCCGGCAGCCTCCCGTTGGGAGCAGCAGATCTTTAATATATTCCTACCTGATGTCCTCGACGCAGGTCGGTTGCCACTTTCAGGGCCGCATCCGAATTCTTACATCTGAATTTTTACTTCTATTTATTCACTGGTTGTGATATTAGTCTCTCATTACACATCAAGTGTTTATTTATCTTATTTTCTATTAATTAGTATAAAAAAATAGTTTCTTAAAATCAGAAAATACTTATTTTGACCTTTCTGGCTAAGTTTTAATTTTTTTTTATCTAACTTATATCTTGTGCTAAGGGATTACGTTAAAAATTAACATTAACATTAATGATCAACGTTGATAACACTATTTGAAAAGCCGATGAAATGATTTGCTATCTTGTAGAAACGCTAAGTTATCGATAAATATACAATTATATATATTTTGCACGAATTGCCGTTTGCGTTCCGGTTTTACAAGTCGATTTCGATCAACAGAGATTAACATTTATCGGGATGAAGCAAATCCTTGTGGATGTGAGCATAGTAATACTTATACATGAAGTGAGCGTAATGATACATACCGAGAAAGTAATAACCACTTCGTTGGACAGGTAAAGGCTCATAACGAGGAAATTATAAGATTGACGGGAAAATACGCCTGACAATTTATTCGCGCGGGTCTGCTGTAAAAAATTAATTCACCGCGTTCAGAGAAACCTTGGCAGGTAAATCTACTTTAATAAGAATTGATGTAACGACATTCGACAAAACTGTCCTTGCCCGTCTCCCTCTTGTTTGTCAATTTTTAAAAATTATAATTTCAAAGTTAATTAGTTAATATCAAGGTGGTCGCGACAAATTTTCTCTCTGGCTAATTTTACGCACTTGGAATTGAGAAACCGAACGTTTCAGCTTTCACGAAGCAGCGATAAGGAAACGAGCGGAACGAGACGCAGAATTACTCGAAAAATCGCCGAGCGTCGAACGCAAGCGCGCATAATGTGCGGTAATGTATTCGAATGGTGCATAATATTGCCGCCGCTCCTCCCGGCTGGCTCGCGCTCGGGTGGCCCGATATTATTTTTGAAAATCTCGCGCAAACGACGCGCATTCCAGGGTGGGGCAGCCCTGGCATTAAATCATCTCGCCCGGCGCAGCCACCAGCGGCTAACCAGCGACCAGCAACGGTGGCCGCCGTGCTATGGCAGTGGGTGTCTGTGCCTGGTAGTTGCCACCATCGTCGTAACCAACAGCCTCACACCGTAACCTTCGGTGACACCCGGTTTATTGCGAATGTACTCGCCCGCGCCGCTAATAAATTCCTTTTTGGCCGGCGAACCCTATTCGAACGCTCCCATTTTCATCCGCTTTTCATCTCCGCTCATTTCCCTCGCGTATCTATCGCGATTCACTCTCGCGCACTATGTCACGGCTCTTACTTAATTTGCTGTCGTGTCAACGCAACCGATTCATCGGCAGATCTCGGCTCTCTATCGAAATTGGCACCGCGGTTTCGTTTGTAACGAAGATAGAAATAATTACTGCACCTGTTTGACTGTTGTACATGTGTGCGCGCGCGTGTTATCGCATTTTACGTGTGGTTGTTACCTCGAGTGCGCCACGATATACGGGGATTTTAATCGCGTTCGGGAATGACTTCTATGCGCTCGTAAACTCAATCGAAAACCAACTAACGCGAACTGTTGAAGCGATGTTAAAAATGCAAAAATAATTCCGAGCGATATAAACCGCGTTAAATTGCGGCCCGCGTGTACGTTCTATCGGATATATTGTCTCTCGAACGAAAGCGGATGGTAATGTTTCATAAAAAATAATCGAATCGAGCTTCATGATAAATGAATCATTTTAGCATGAGCTAGAAATTCACAATCGTAGAAAAAGCATCACGACGGGGAGGGGAAAAAAAAAACGTTCGGATTAAACGCTCTCGCAAACATTTTTTAGGTGTTCAGAACGAGGAAATAGACCGCTGTTCCCGTCACCGGCTCAAATATTGATCTGAAATTGCGAGCGATAGCGGGGCGCACACATCCGGAGTCGCAGCGGTCACGGCGGCACTAAACGCCCTCGTTGCGATTCGTGCGGAAAGAACGAGTCGAGTATCGCGTCCGTCTGGGTCCTTATGGCGCTCTATGGGGGGTTCTCTCGCGCCTGAGAGACGGACCGACAAACCGAGCGACCGTTCGTTCCACCAACGAGAGCAAACACTCCGGACTCGGAGAACGTACTCCCGGCCAAACATGTCCATAGAACGAGACCTATACACACGCACGTACAACCACACACATATGCGCGCGCAACCTGGAGAGCAAGCGAGGCCATCCGTTCGTGCACGATGGACGAACATATCGAAGAAACACGTGGCGCATCGTCCACTTCTGACGTATCCCTAATTAAGCTCGGTACACGCTTCAAGTGCTCTCCCTCTTTCTCTCTCTTTCTCGACTACTTCGTCTCCGGGTGGAAGCGTATGCGCGCACGCCTATGCGGAACTTTCGTACCGTCTGATGCACGTGGGTGGCGATTACTCGAGTACCCTTTGAGAGCGCTTGAGAGCTAGAAGTTGAATCCGAATTAGCGCAAGGATCGTTCGCCTGCGGACATGGAGACCGTCCCTAATTACTGGGAAAGAATCGTTATCCGATCGTATCGCTTAATGTAATTATATCTGCAGATAATGCTACAATTTTTTAATAAGCTATAAAAAATAAAAATTAATTTAGAAAAGTTGTATATCCAAAAAATACAAGCTGTAAAGAATCGAAAGACTTTGTTGCTGATTTTTAACTCAGTATAATAATGCAATATTTTTTAAAATGATTAATTTACAATGTATATATATGATTTGATTATACGTGAAATATTTTTTTACTTTGCTTGCGGCCCATAAATTGATTTTTGTCGAAATATAGTGGCATGGTGGTTTATAACCATCGCGCGGCATTTTACAGGTGGATTGGTGCGAAAAGAATTCCCGCGTATTTGACACACGTGCCGGGGATTTGAATTTGTAATTCGACGCTTTTGTCGATCCCGTGGAAATTGAATGCACCCGTTAATGGCACTCGAATTCGTAGCGGTGGCACGTTTAAAGGTATGACGGCGTTGCACAATAAGGCTTGCGAATCGGATTCACATTAATGCGCGTGTATGTGTCGCTTCTCTTACCTGGGAAAGGAGGTCCCGTTGCACCAAAATAACTTGCATGCAAGTATGGTCTGCGGTGGAATCTTTTCCTTTTACGAGAACGCTCGACCGTAAGCCAAATATGACTGCAATGATTTATGATATTTTTCACTTTTAATGGAAAAATAGTATCAAGATTAGAAGAAATGTTTCGTGAATCATTCATTTGTGCACATACTTATTTTAACATTAATTTCTAATTGGAAAAATTTGCACGCAGAGAATAAAAAACAATTAACTAAGTATTAAATTATTATAATTATCAAAACTCATTGTTTTGCATTTAGTGTGTTCTGTTATTTGAAAACGTTCGTTTATCAATTTGCTGCTCATTACAGTTTAATTGTAAAGGACGAAATATTAATGGAAATTTGTTTTACGCGTCGATATGCCTTGCGAATCGTTTCGCTCAAGTGATTTTAAGCCGTCGCATGCATATTAATTAGTGACAGCAACCCTCGTTGCAGCGTGCTTAACGGCGCTCGCGATACATGTGTGCTTATCGTATCGTCGTTATGCAACCAGCGAGGCAAGTAACGCCGATGATGATCCTTTACAAAACGCGTCTTCAATTTATATCTTCACCGATTAATTAAACGGCGACACTTGTTACTCGTCACTCGCTTAGGTATTATACTTCACCGTGGCTCAAAGCGATGTTCAGATATTTAACTCTCTGATATATTTCACGATTTTTATGTTATCTGAAATTTTACATAAAATTCTCTATGTAAAAAGTTAAATTATACTCGTATGAATGTAATTTGATAAACATTTCAAAATGTTTGAAAAGAGGAATTTTTTCGTTATGATTTACATGAAATTTACACGCAGCGTACAGTAGCATCGCATTCGCGATTACTTTGATATAAAATTACACAATACGGGATATACTCTGCTGTATAAGGATACAGAAAGGATGAGAGCGCATCGACGTGGTTCTGTTTACCTTCGATTTATGACGGCGCGATGCATAATTAGTCAGGCCAAAAGTGAAATCTCTTTACGGCGCTGGTCGAGCATCGAAGCGAATCCTCGGCAGATCGAAACGACAGCTTCGAGAGCTACCGGTGCTATGTTTGTGAAAAAATTGACACCGCGTCTGTTGGATGTGCGCGAGGTGAAGCCAGCGCGAGTCTCCGCAAAGTTCTCTCCTTTCGCTGGCGGCGGATTCATGAATAATTTATCGCGGCAGTAAACGCGAGACAAGTTGTCGCGCGCGTAGCTGCGCGGCCTTCTAACTTTAATTCTCGAATTCGCGCTTAGCGTTTGAACGAGTAATTTTGCGTCGCGGCGGAAGCGAAATTTTTCAACGGTATAATGCACGCCCGATACCGGAAGGGGGTCGACGTGTGACGGTTGGTTTTTCAATTTCGGCGGAATTTCACCGTGAATTTACCGACATGATGGACGTTTAATCGAGCGCGCTTCAACGAGTATCCGCAAAATAAACATTGTTCCGCGCCGATGATTATTTCGCGATGTGTCCTGTTATAGCGGTGGAAAAAAATAGAAATTAACACACGTGTTCTCGGACGAGTCAGGATTTATAAATTCTCATACGAATTTTCTCTTGGGACTCTGGCCACCCATGTAGCCAATTAGAGATTTTGTATATAAACACCATTTTCCCAAAAAGGTCAGTAGAATTTTAACAATAGGACACATTTCACTTTGAATTATGGCTTTTAAACGGCTTTCGATCCTGCCATTTAATTTGGGTTTGGGCGACCTTTCTTTCAACCGATTTGTCACGTCTAAATATCTTCTCAATTTTCTCTTCGTTTTTAGACCAACTTATCATTTATTTCTGTAATTAATTGATTCGTCAAAATATCTTATTAACTGAATATCTTTTCGCTTCTCGCCGATATAGTACACGTTCCTATTTGTACACTAGGGAAATGGTGACATTTAATAGGACGTACCGAGTCACATAATGTCCCGGCAATTTGATATCACGAGGCTTCGACGATATGGCAGCTAATGGTTCGCCATTACTGAACGTCTAAGATTTCCCCGTTCCTGACAGATAAATTTTTGGATTACATTTTGGCTATATCGTCACATGTGAATTTTCAGTAAAATGCATCATTAACCGCTCGACCGTATTACAAAGATACGCTCAAATGTGTTACACGTGTACGATACCAATTTTAAAGTGAAAACATCTACCTGAGTTCCGGCGACTTCCGTCGGAACTCAGGTAGAGTTTCGCTAGGATTCAGAATAGCTGCAACATCTGTGACACAAGTGTTGCAAAAATGTGTTTGCCATTTGCTGCGACTTAGCTGTTTCACCGAAACTTTGCTAGTGAACGTGTCAAATCGTTTTCTGTAATGAATTTTTTTCATGCCGCATCCTATCGCCGGGAGGATCGATTCTACGCTTCATCGATGACTCAGGGCGTTTCGCGTCGTCGAGATGTTAACTGGCCAGTCACGATGCACATGTTCGACGAGGAAAACGTGGCGTGTTTTCCGTGCTTGGTGTGCGGCGCCCGTGTGTACGCGCACACATCGTAAAAACTCGACGAGAAGCGTCGAGTGTCATGCGCAAGGTTATTGACATTATTGACCAAATATTGGCCCGCCTCGTGAGAAATGTCGGTTCCTTTTATCCTTGTTGCTTTTATCGTTGTTGACGGATCGCCGGTTGTGGCGTTTGTAACGATCGGACTCTGCTCAGATAAATTGAGTAAAGAAAATAGGAATTAATTTACAAATTAATACTCGCAGCTCGGAGAGCAAGCGTGAAAGACGAGTGGAGCGGGAAAGTAATGCGGGAAAAAGGCCGGGCCAGGCGATCAATGAAGATTCCCGAAGAGGGCATCCGTCGTCCCACGCATTCAGTGTGTCATACCGGAGACACGGTGGGTGCTTCCGAGACCCCGGTGTCACGCGGGGGGCGTCGTCGGTCACCGTGACCGTATCAGAATCCGTGAAACGCCGACACCGTCGGGGTGTCGCGTGTACGTAACGCACCCCGTGCACGCACGTGTGCAATCGCAATAATGCATGTGGATGTTCGCGCTGTTCGAGGAAATTGTTCTCCGTTTACTTGTCAAAATACCGAATATCCAAATATCGTGTCACAATCAGCGAGGTAATAAAGGGAATATTTGAATAGCGAGCGTGCGGTCTTTTATTTTTGTGAAACTTTTCGCTGCTTAATTTTTGCCGATAGATATTGTTACACTTCGGTTCTTCATTTATGCATTCGCACAAATGTCAGTAAACAGCAACTGATGCGAATGTGCGGTCTCCTCTTTACGCTAGATATCCGTTGTGTAATTGGAACTTATCGTGTTTTCACAGGAAACGGAATAGGCGTATGCGGTTACATTGGTTTCCGAGCTGCACCTAGTTTGAAGGTGTGTAACTGCGTCCAGCGCAGGTCGTAATCGTAGCGTGATGTGTTTGGAATGATTAGGAGAATTGGCGTTGATCAAAGTAATTTTGTTTATCTGCTTTTTAAATCGCGTACCATATATTTAAAAATCCCGCGGTTGAAAAATTAACAGATTGCGTAACAGATTAGCAAAGTAACAGCATAAGAAATCAGTAGCACCTACTCCTTAGCCTCTCTTGACCTTCTATTCCTTTTTTTTCTCTCTCTCAAACGCGCAAAAAATCTGGCTCTCGTGAGAAGTATCTTTCACTCCGAAGGGGGAAACACGTCGGAGCTAACGATGTTAATGGCGAGTGTGCGGGAGAGCGTGTCCTTCGTAGGACGCTCTTTATGCAAGAAGCACGGGCGCGAGTGTGGGTGCAACGGCGAAGGGGAGCGGCATTGCACCTTACGCGGTTTCTCTCTCCCGGGGAAATTTCAATGCGGAAAATCTCGGCGGTGAGACGGAATAAACTGGAGCGTGCATAACTCGGTTGCCTTTGCCACCGGCTGCTGCTTGCTGCCGCTATAAATTCATAAACTACAAGTTCGCAGCGCGCGCGACGGCGAAGACGGCGGTCCCTTCGTCCTCCTCGTAGCGCCGCCTCGGCGCTGTTCCATCGCCACCCACACGCTTTACCCACCCCGAGGGGACGAAGACGCGGCGGGGCGGGGAACGGGGGAACGGGGGGAGGAGAAACTGTTGGAAAGTTTCCCCGGTTACCTCCGGCGGCAGCCTCCGCCCACGCACCTTCCAGAACCGCCGGCGGCGGGCGAGAGAAACTCGAGTCGGTGCCTCGATAAATTTGCGAGTAGTTAGTTACAGCAAGAAACTCCCCCGGCGGTGGTTTTGACACACGGACACGCGGGGCCGTGTACGCGCGCGAGCGCCAGAACCGCCGTCGCCGAGCGTTCTCGGATATTAAATTCGCTTCTCGGAATACGAGCGAGAAAATCGGCTTTCCGATCGGAGAGAGACTCGCTCTCTCGCAAGCTCGCTCGGGAGCTCCGTGCTTGGAACTCGGCGCGATTGTCGCCGAGCTCCGCGCTCGCGGCGGTTTGTTTTCTAACGAGCTTCCGGCACGGCCGCGATCGATCGCGTAAGTTTCGCAAGTCGCGAACAATTACGCCGCGGTTAGCTTGGGCTTGGCTTGGGCCACATAGATACTTTATATGCGTCTTACGTTCCATTGTGCAGCGCAAATGCCAATTTTTTCGCCAGTGCATCTTTTCGAGTGAGATTTTTTATCTGTGAC
Organism: Linepithema humile; assembly: GCF_040581485.1. Classification (NCBI taxonomy): domain Eukaryota; kingdom Metazoa; phylum Arthropoda; class Insecta; order Hymenoptera; family Formicidae; genus Linepithema; species Linepithema humile. Next base: position 35,291,221 of record NC_090128.1, read on the forward strand.
TCTAATCATTTCTCTATTAATATCGATAAGAATTTCAATTTTCGACAAAACATACTTTATAAATGCTACACTTTTTCTCATACAATTATCAAATTGTATTGCATATTTTGAATTGAAGAAAAGATTGTTTGCGATGTAATAATCAAAACTGTATTTGCGTAATTTTTTATGCAATAATTACTCATGCACCAAGTCAATGTGTTTTTATCGGTGTGTTTATTTCACGCTTCGACAAATGCGTTTTCTTATAAAATTCGTGTCGTCGGCAACTTCTTTGGCATCTGCTACGGGTTTTCGGTCAATTTGTGCTCGCGGTCGAGCATCACCGGTGACGTCGACGGTATCACGTCCGGTAATTCGATATGCGCGCTGGAGAGGTCGTGTTTTCCCGCGGGAGAGTAACGGCTGATGGGTAAGCGAGTAAGTATGCGCGATCAGTATTCCCTTTTCATTCGAAATTACGCGAGGAAGGTGATGCGCGTGAGACGAAAGCCAATACGTGACACGTGGCGCAACGAATTAATTATGCGATCGGAGGCGTAATCGTTGTCGTCGAGTATTTACGGAAGAAGCCTGAATTCGAGGAAAGAAAGACACGATCGTGCCGCACGCGTCGACAAGATGACAGTCCTGTTCTTTTACGACTAGAAAAGTCAGAAAGTATTATAATATATTTATTATTCGTTTATATGATGGATCGTGCGTGTTGAAAAAATATTGCATAAATCAAGCGCTTTTCTCTATCACTAATGTATGAAAAATTCTAAGTTCATGAATTTCAAGAAAAAAAAAAAAAAATTAGATATTCTACACACGCGAGCTTAATAAATTTTATATACTCTGCTATTTACTCGGCAAAAAAGAATTGCAAGTCTTACAGTCTTGAGACTAAGAAATATTGACTCGGACAATGATCCTGAGTTCTCGGGTCTCTGTCTTTCTCCTTATCCCTCTGTTTTTTTTTTCCTTTCGGCGTGTATATTCTTTCGTTTTTCTGCGACGAGTCTTAAACCGCGTGTGTAATTAGCGTGCCCTGGTACAAGGCACACGCGGCACACGTGTGGCATTTTTGCCGCGTTTTACCTTCTGCAATCATCGGTCATGTTCGGCGCATAGTAAATTCCTGTACCGAAACTCGACGATATTCGAAATACGCGTTATTAGCACCTTTCTTAATCGCCTGTGTCTTGTACACACACAGCGTTAGCAATTACACGGAGAAATATCACAAATTGTACGCTTTCGCGACCAATTTTTCTTTCATAAAAAAAAATTTTTTTAATTAAATTTTTTGTTAGGTTTATATTTGTACGTAATGTTAAATTTAGCCTACCGAATTTCACTCTGAAATAATGTTGAATCTGCAGTAGTGGCCGATTGCTTGAGATATTTTTAATGGCCGCTCCCGCGTCCACATCCACGAAATCTCTCTCGCGGCTGCCCGACCGTTTTGCGCCCCGTCGAACGCAAACGTGGGTCGACGTGGCCGTGGCTACCGGATTTCACCCCTGGCTACACACTCTTTTCGAGTCCACGATACTTCTTCCCTCCCTCTTCGCCTTGCCTCTTGAGCGGTCCTGGGCCGCCATTCGATCCGGCCCACGATAGTTCGGGAGAAGGCGCAACTCAGCCGGAATATCTCCGCGTTCGGAAGACGAGCAAGCTGAGCAAAAAAAAGAGAGAAAAAAAGAAAATGAAAAGAACGAAGAGAAAGAGAGAGAGAGAGAGAGAGAGAGAGAGAGAGAGAGAGAAAACATTAGAGAAGACGTAGTAGCATGATTCTTTTTCTATTTTGGTGGACACGTGAGATTTTAGAACATAAGTAGTAATATAACAATATTTGCTTGCCAATATTGTTGTCTTTAAAAGAGGGAAAAAACAAAATTCTATTTGAAAATTCCAGAATTCAAATTAAAAATTGTTTTCTAGACAATTTTTTTATATCTAGATTTAATTTTTTCATGCTTTTAATTAATTTCCTCCAAAAGATAAGTTCGACCATTGTTGATTATTGTTCACGAACACTGAATTTTGAATTATTAGCTGCAATTTTCGTACAAAATCTTATAAGCTTATTTTTTTAAATTTTCAATGCATTTAAATGCTTGTTTCTTGCGTTTTTACATACTTTTGTTGCCGAAAAATGTTTTGAGTTATCGTAGTTATTGTAGATGAATATACAAACATTGATTATATTGAGCATTATCTTGAAGAACCTCTATTCCCTCTCTCGCCTTGCACATTCCACTTGGATAGAGAGGGCTGGAGAGAGGACGAACCTTCCGGAAGGTGGACGCGCGCAGAGGGGTCGCTTATATAGCCTAGATTTGATTTAAATCTCAGATTATTGTGCCAGACACGAGGCTCCGGACCAGAGACGGGCATTCTGTGATTTCCATACAGGAAGCTCTGTAACGAGAAACCACACTTTCTTTCTTTCTCTTTCTCATGTTTGCTCTTTTCTCATCTTCGCGCCGTTCTTTCTACCTTATTTCTCTCCCTCCGCTTTGAACGCTCGAGCTCTCGCTTGATACCGGTGTATGATTACCGATCCTTCGTTACCTAGTATGGAGCTGGTATCGAGGCAGCTTTGTCGCTGAGATGAAACGGTAGAAGCATATTACATCGTCTAGCTGGTGAAGAGAACTGTCCGCGAACATACGTTTACCATTGAGTCGAGGAGAATCGGTAGGCTAGATCATTAAATTGGTAATAACATCTTTCACGACAGAATATGACAGCGTTTAATGAAATATAAATAAATGTTGATAATAAAGCGAGGAATTACTCTTCCAGTTTATTATTAAGATGATTCTTAAATATGTCTGGCAAACATTCTAGCTTTGTCTATCTATCTGTCCATTAATTATAAAAATCTTTCAATCTTTTTCAGAATTGAATTTATTTTCAGCAAAATTATATAATAATTTGTTACGGTAGAACAATAGATCGGAAACATTTATTAGCGACACATGGGGCAGCTAATAATAAAACTGTAGAAATTTATTAGGTACAATAAAAAAATAAAAGATCTGAAAGGAAGACGTACAGCGAAGAAATAAAAAAAAAATTCGAAAGGATCTAACTATCCTGTTGGTCTTGTGCCTAGAAACTGCACCAGGTGTGCTCGTTGAGGAAGCACGAGGGGGAGGGAGATGAGGCCCTTCCACCGCACACCGAGCGAACGGTCCGACGAAGGGGTCGAGAGGGGGCGACCGGTAACGAAGGTAGAACGAGCTACCTGAGAGCTCCTACGTGCAGGAGCAAGGAAAGGACCAAGGTCCTTTTCGGCATTAGTTCGGGCGCCCAACTGTCTGGGAGCCTCTGCCGTACTTTTGATACGCGTCGGCGGCGACACTGATTTTCTCTTTCGGCATCCGTCCAGAGGTAAACTCGTGCATACCTGCCGACCGACAGTGATGCTCAAGCGGTAGTTTTTCGGTTTTCTTCTTTTGTATTTTCCACTTTTCAGTTTTTTGTCACGAAACAACTGTATCATCATGCGAAAAATAGCAATTGTGACAGCGAATCTCCTATGGATTTCTGTTGTACGATGAATGCTACATAATAATCACCACTTGAACTCGTTTCTTATAGGATTACGAAAGCCATTGTATAAGCTTTGGCTTTTGTTGATTTTTGTTCAATATGTAAATATTTAGGGTTTTTACTAGGTGATAATTATGGGTTTCTTCATACAGGCTAGCATTTTATTCCAAGTGCTAAATAAATCAATACTTCGAATTTATATTTTCCAAATAACTGCTGCTAATTATTTTTTTATTTTAATCAGCATTCTCAATGCGCGACGGCGCGTGACGGTGTTTGAATCTTCACATCTAACGCTGGTCAAATATTGAACGTTTTAATACGACTCATAATAGAAGCGATCTCTATGTGATTACACTTCTGTAAATATACCATTATAATATGGCACGCGTAGGCGGCTCATAGTGTGAGCATTGACTGCACAGATTCTAAACAAAATGAAACAGTAAGCTACTTTTTATGTGTTTGAAAATATCATTACTTAGAATTATTTCAACCTGTATAAAATTGAGGACGGTCTGATAATTAAGCCGTCTCGCAATTAAGCTTTCTATGAAAATTGAGTGTCTTCTCAAGTGCGAAGGCTCTATTTTGCCCGAATCGTTTCAGGTTACACATGAGATTACATCTATATATACTCGACCAAATATTGGATATGTTAATAGATTTGCTTATCAGTTCACTAGCCGTGGTTAAAATGTTATAAATATAGGAACCAGAGCGTGGCAACTTAAATTTAATATCATCTCGTGATGTAATCATATGCGGGCGGGTCGTGCGTGGGCACGCGCTACCGCGCGCTGTAAGTTACATACGCGCATATTTAAGCACACATGTAGAGGGACGCCAAGGTGTCGGCAAACATGAGCGAGTACAGATAACCTCCGGGTAAACCTGTAAACTCGGCTACCAGTGTTACGAAACCAAGCAAGGTCTGGGAATCTCCTCTGTTTTCCCTGTTAATATTTGAACAGCGTCGTTTCGTAGCTAACCGACCGTAGCCGACGCGTGACGCGATGAACGGAAAAAAAGTTTGCGAATTTTTCTTACAATAGGTAGAAATATGTTGCTTACATTTTCGTACCGTTAGAAGATACCGCATCTATAATGCAACGTAAACATGACGACGGGGTGCCAGACTGGCGCCGTTTCTATTCATTGAGTCGGATACCTCGTTTTTAAACCTAACTTTGACTTTTAATGATTCACCGAATATCACGATATTTTAGTCCTTTAGTTTAACAGACTTAAATTTATTGCCTTAGTTTGACAGATTTAATTTATTATCTTATTAACCAACAGGTTTTAAGAGAAATTCTAGCAAAAAAAAAAAAAGATAATCGATGTTATAATTAACCAAAAAATATAATAATAGTTAATAATAGTTAGCAAGAGTGATTTTTTATTTATATATAAAGGTAAATTTATTAAATTATTAAATCTTGCATTTGAAAAGTATTGTAAAGTTTTATTTTACTCTAAACTCATCTTCAAGGAAGACGAGAGATCGACAATTTTCTAAGTTTAAGTCGTAAATCTTCTAGACAAAGGCTTTTGTGCGGTAGCGACAAGAAGTGCTCAGCTAAACGAAATTTTTCTTCTTAAAAATAGGTTTCTTCGTCGCAGTTGCCTCAAGATTTTCGTTTTCGGAAAATTTCGAACAAAATTGCTAGTGCGTTTGTTACAATACCAGAAAGTTTCGAATTTAGGTAAATGTCAGCGAAATTTCAAAACTCGTGAAATTCCACGCGTGTTACTTTTTTTTAAGGGAATGAAGATATATCCACGTCTCGCTATTTCTAGTCGGGTTTTGTAAAAAGTGGCAGCAACGCGAGCCACTCGCGCGCGACTCGTATGAATATTCATCTCTAGCGTGGAAATTCGTCACGAAATTTCCACGTCACGCCGTTAAAGCGCCTCGCTTGTATCTGCGAGTATATTTCCTGCCTCTCCCCTCCCCCTCCTTTCTCTCTCTCTCTCATTGGGTATCCCGAAGGGTATATACCGAGTCGGCTTCCACCGCGTCCGCCCCCGTAGGGATTATTTCCTATTAATATGCATTATGGCAGGCATGTCACAAAGCAAGGAGAGAGCCGACCCCGGCACTGTGATGTAAATAAACTTAGGCACCCGGATCTTCCTCCTTGCCTTGGACACGCTTCTTTTGTAATTGTGTCCCGAGTAGCTTTGTCTTTGAGGGTAATACGACTTCGCCACGCCAACTGTCCGGTAAACATTTTTTATCTCCCTTAACTCAGTTTGGTCGCTATCCCCAGTAATTAAGAGGGACAAAGGGCCGATATAACTCTGCAATATCGCGTGAAAAAATTTTTGACTCATATTTTTTTTTCCCCTCGTACGTTTTTCCTTTCTTTACAGCAGGCGAGGATTTTTTTAATTGCCACAATCCCGAGTTCATTCAATCTGGACTATTTTCGACCGGGAATTCCATCTCTTTTCCGCTGGTCCTTTATGACGCGATAAAGTGGTTCTTCTAATAGGTCACTCACGCGGCCGTCGAGCGGGTATCCTCCTTGATGTCTCAATAACCCTTGCCCTTGATGTTACCTCTCATGAGTAACCTGTCGGTTTCGGAACGGGGAATGTGACGGAGGACGCATTTTTCGCGCGGCAACACGCGACGGGGTTTAGCACGGGTATCCTCGAACGGCGCCATCCCGGGCATTTATAAACAAATTCGAGAATCGTATATCACGGTCATTGTCCCCAGCCCTTTCTCAGCTCTCGCTGACGAAGATCGTCGTGCAAGAGAGTTGTATACGGTGAATGACAAAGAGAACAAGAACGAAAGAAAGAGAGAGCGGGAGAGAGAGAGAAAGAGACGTAGAGAGGGAAGAAAAAGGAGAAGCGGCAGGATGCTTGTGTCGATGAGCCCTTTTGAATTGATCGGCATTTGAATAAATTCACCTGCACGCCCTTCGGAAGGAACTGTGTCAAGAGAGTGCATCGAGAATGATCGTTCAAGACACCGGCAAACAAATGAGGATCATTTGTATCGAAATAAAATACTTTCGTAGGAAAATTTACTTTTACAATACAATTACGAACGACCGGTTGCTTAATTACTTAATTGCGTGATTATTTATCTGATTAATTGCGATGCTTGAATAATTACTGCTGGATGTGAATATTAAGACACAACGCTGTCTTTTCGCGAATTGTATCAGCATTCTAAAGCTTCCGCATGTTTTCATTTATGTTTGTCTTGTTCCGAATGCGATGTACCACCAGCGAATTAGGTTCAGCGTTAAATGTGGAATGTGTGAATACGGGCCAATTGATTTGCTTTTCCGTATATATATATATGCTGGATGAATATATTATAGATGCGTCGTCTATCGCATCGGTCGAAATAGCCGCATACCTTATCCTTTATTCGATTTCCAGCGGCGTTGAAATCCTCGCAGAGCGAACACGTAACTGAAATCTCAGCATCCAGACCCCGCTCTTTTTTCTCTTTCTCCCCTCTGTCTCTCTTTCTCTGCCGCGCGCGACAACCGTGATGCCCCGCAACGACTCTCCGGCTCTCTGCGCTCGTTTTCCCTCCCCTTTTCATCCCCTGTCGGCGTCGGAGGGTCTGTAGCCGCAGCTGCACGGCTCCGACCAGGTGTGCACTCTCGCAATGTTGCCGCAAGGGTAAATTTCCCCCTGCCTCCAACCCGCCCGCTTGCCCCCTCCACCCTGCGCGCACCGTTCCTTCTCTTCACGGTTAGGTTTCGTCACCGAACCGTCCTGGATTCGGGCGAAATCGATGCCGGGATTTCGCATCGAAGCGTCGAAAATATTTTCCGCCGCGCACAAAGACGGTCCACGCGCCGCCGCTCAACAACATGGGTTTTTTCCCCAAATAATGTTCTTAGGCTCGCGTTAACAATCGGATAGAAAGCTTTCGAAACACACTTTTGGAAAAGTTGCCGTATCTGCTTGCGTAATATGCACGCGTTTATTTTCTTTTTCTTAATATATTTCTATCCGCTATGTGCAATCCAGTTCCTTCAGATCATTGATTATTTATTTCAATACACATATTACTTTAATATAATAAATCTGATTTAAAAGGATTTCTAAAAAGATTAAAATAATCTAAAACCAAAATGAAAAATCATATTCAAGATAGATATTATCGTACTATGCCATGATTGATAAAACGCCGGCACCAAAGTGTTACGATTAATCAATATTTCAAAGTGACATTTCTAGGGAAGACTAATTAGTATTCTCGCAACTTGATAAGCTATTGTTGGCACATATAAACACAATTCTGTTTGTAAATCTAACAATTCTTTCTATTTCTGATAAAGATTTTTTATGAATTTACCGAATTAGTGCTCGAAATAAGTGTGTATTCTACACATATTGTGAAATACACTGAAATATAATGTAACATAATTATATTTGAAGATGTCTGGTAATTTTGTATACAAATGAATGTAATGTGTTTTGTACAAATGGCTTATTATGTGTTTTTGTAAATAATTTTATGTAATGTAGAAAATTAGCATTTCGTTGACCATACAAAATTACCAGACATCTTTAAATATAATTATGCTATATTATGCCTTAGTTTATACCGCAATATGTGTCAGATACGCGTATTTCGAGCTCTCGGTCGATGAATACACGTGGACGTGGATTTTGGTGCTGCGTGGCGTGATGAAATGTATTTTTATTGCAGGACGTATACACAGTCGACAGATAGGAAATTGCGGAAACCAGAGACCGACGATGTCTCGATAAGAGCGGCGTCGGGCTACGCTCTCATTGCCTCAATTTCCACTTCCACTTCCACTTCCGGTCGCGATCGCTTTTTCCCATCGGCCGAGCCTAAAAAACCAGCGTCACGAACCCGCGCGAGCCCGTGTGCGTCACGCTCGCCTCGCCATTGTCGAGTGAAAAGTGGCGCAATAAAAATGGCCAAAGCGTAAAGCTGCCAAATGGTACGCGCGAATTTTTTTTCAAAAGCGCCCCCGCGGACATTTTGGAAGCATAGATCGCGGTGTGAATAATTGATCGTAACAGGTGGTGATTATGAACCGCCGTAATTATGTTTTTGCAATACCTCGAGATACTATGAAAAGCGACCTGTGTTGCAACTTTGACAGATCTAGAATGCTGCAATGGAGGAGTATAAATAATACTACTGATTAATGAATCTATTGATCGCTTTCGTAAAATCTTTTATAAATGAAAGTAACTTTCTCCCAGTAATTAAAATATCTTTATAAATCCTAAAGAGATAAAATTCCACTGAATTTAACGCCGCGTCGTCGCGCTACCGGAAGTAACATCGAAAACGAATCCGACGCGCGACTGATGGACCCATTGCGGAACGGAGCGAGCGGGGAGCGAAGGAGGATCCATAGATCCATGAATCCGAGACGTCACGACGCTCGGCTGAGCGTGTATCCCACCTGAATACCGGAAGCCGGAGGTTCCCCGTAACGACGAGGGGGAGAGAGAGAGAGAGAGAGAGAGAGAGAGAGAGAGAGAGAGAGAGTGAGAGATAGAGTAAGCCTACCGGAACACCGGAACCGGAAGGGTGCGGAACCTACGTGAGCGAGTGACGTGCCGGACGGTGCGAAGCCGGACTCGTGCTGATTTCATCCGCTGATGAGACCATGCTGGCTCGTTAACTTAACCAATGTTGTTATTGAGTGTCTGCATTCGTCAAAATACGCTATCCTCGCTTTACTGGATTTCGGACAATGCATAATTAAAAAAAAAAAATATTCTATCATGTTATAAAAATTCGATAAAAAAATGTTGAATCTAAAAATATCGGATGCGTAATAAGATCGCATTAATAATAACAGCTAGCAATATTATAAAATTGACCTAAGCGTCCTAGGCTTAATTTATCATCAATGTGAGAAGCGATATCTCACGAGCACATCTAAAGGTAATATATTTTATATTGCAATTTTTCTCTCATTCGCCTTGACACATAAACACGTATATTCGAGTTATATCGCTTACAAATGATCCGCCAGGCACGAAGGTGATCCGTTCGCCGGACGAATTCAGAGGCACGCGAGCTTGTTTTGACATACAAACGTCTCTTTTTGCCGCGCCGGCCAAGGTGAACCTTGCGGATCGCTCGTCAAAGGGTTGCTTTGTGCCGTCCGCGAACGATGACTAATGAGTCAGGGTGGTTTAAACAAAACGTCGGCGTATCGGCGTGCCGGTCCCGGACGAAAATTGCTCAGCAACCTACCGCATTGCACGACCAGTGCGCCTAAACAAGAGGCCGCCATTAGGCCAAATGACTCGAGGCAGCTAGCCACTCGTGATTAAAAGGGCGATTTGTTACGCGGATACCGACGCCTAGCACCGCGGCGACGTGAGCCGGCCCGGTCAAGTTTGACCCCGCCTTCGTTCGCGCTCGCCGGCGCAACTCGCGTTTCGAGGCCGTTTCGTCTTCGCACCTTTCTTTCCTCCTTTTCTTTTTATTGCCCGACGTGCGCAACGAACTCGGGCGAGCGCGCGATAACTTGGATATTTCATTTCGGCGACGGCGCGTTCCGCGAAATTCACCTCGCAATGTGCTCGGTAGCAGTTTCGAGTTTGTACGGCCGCATCGATTGCGGCGTTCCTTTGATTTTGTTAACGCAGCTTCTTACTGCAACTAAATATTGTGAGTTAATGTAGAGAGAACAAATCGACTGGATGTTCAGCGAATAACAATTAAATTTGAGATTTGCACCCGCCCGAAGAGAGTATTTTATATTATTTTTACATTAAGAGTGTTTTGTTTTAAATTATTCAAAGAAATTAAGTTCAACGTGCGATTATAATGTTACGACCAAGTCCGATGCATATCCGAGGTTCGTCGACAGGACTCTTCTGTCGAGGGGTTAACGAGGGAGCTACGCGCCATTACAATTACAATCGTCATAAATATTTAAATAATGCTCGTTCACCCTGATTTATGCGTAACGCGCCGGTCGGGACGAGAAATCGCATCGAATGTCCCTCCCTACGTCGGCATGGGAATTTCGACGGGGGCAGGTGGAGCATAATTAAAGTCGCGCACGGCGTTCCCTTTTTATGGGAAATCCATGGACGAAGCACCTGCCAAAACGGCCGATCGTGTGGGACGCACACGTGAACGACGTGATTTCGCTTTGGCATTTAATAAACCGCCGGGGTTATGGGAACCCGGTCACGGGTGGAACAGCCACTCCCGTTAAGTACAGTGATTACGCGACGGGGGACACGGTATTTGCGCAGTGCTCTGCCAAGTCTTACATCTGTACAAATTTCTTGTACGCAAGTGATTGTTGATTATAGATCACATCCAGTGACACGCGTTCATTGAGTTTATTCGATAAATTGCATTGAGTCAAATTGCCGTTATGTTGTATTAATATAATAATTATCTTACAACTAAAAATAGTATTAAAATATATTTCATAATTTTGTCATTTCGCAAAAAGTCAAGTTAAAATAACTAATTGATGAACTATTAATCTTAGTGCGAGGAATGTTATGAATAATTACGGGCGATATTGTACAAAACAGATATTTTCTATCTAAGAAAGTTTTTTTTCGCGTGAAGATAGCAAACGTTCAGTTTTCGTTTTCCAATCTACAGGTTTTCTAAGACAAGCAGCAGGGGAGAAAACGAGTTTGGTTTGTCGGTTAGAAAACGTGTTGAGGGGGTGATATTTTCAGAAGTAAAAATTCCTTTTCACATGACAAATGATGCTGAAACGCAGTGGATGACTGCGGCACTTTGTAATATCAGTTACCTTAGTTTACCTAAAATTTATATTTCCTTTTCTTTTATTCATCTATTTCCAAGTAACTTTCTAGAAACACCTTTTTTTTTTTTATTTTTATTAACTTTGACAAATAGTGTTTTTGTAAGAAAATGGACTCTCCTGAAATTAATTGGAAAACCATTTTTTAAGGGACAATTTATTATATGGTAGTCGTTGGGGAAAATTTATAACAGTGTCCCAAAAATATTTACGAAAGGTATGATGGTACTATTGGAAAAAAAAAGGTAAATTTAAAGTAAAAGGTAAATTTATGAAGGTGATTTTATTTGAAAAATATCTGCAGATTAACGTTTAGGGAAAATTAGAAAGATCTAGGTTTTTTGTATTTTTAATGCATCGAATATGTGTAATGTTCTCGTTATACTTTTGAAATCGGATGCATATGTCACACCTTGTGATCACGCCCAAAAATAGATCGAAAGCCATGCCTGTGCCTATTAATTCGAATGCCTGCCGCTAAGTTACGCTCTACTTGAGAAAGGAATGTGCGATCGTCATTCAGTACAATCTGTCATCGCGACGATTACCGTGTACAGACTCGCAGCTTTTTCAATCACGATGAAATGATTTTAATCAATTCCTGATCGCGCGCGTGTTCAACTGCCAAAATAAAATATTAATATTTTATTTATGATTTTTCTCTTACAAATAGACAGATTAATCGGTGAAATACAACAATAAAAATATTCAGTAAAATACAAAATGTTTGCAATGATACACGAATCATAAAATATTTGTACAAAATGAATTATTAAAATATATGCAGTGTTGTGAATGAAATAATTACGTATCGACGCTGGTCTTGAATCGAATCGCGTCGCATTGCGATCCAATTGTCGTGTAAATTTCATGTTCGTATGAAGCTACCGCGGCAATTCTCTCGGATTACGAGAGCCGAGAGCCGAGAGCGTTGTCTCCGCGTTGCGTTACAAATTTCTACGAATGCAAATGCATCGCGATACTCAGCGCCTTTTCACATTCTGTAGCGCAATGCAATACGCGAAACAGTTCCAGTATTATTCATTATTGAATTTATCGTCGTCGGTAATCGTTTTTATTGATATCCCGACCTGGCGCATGACAATTCACGCGCAACAATTCCTCTATTAGTCGTATTTACGTCGTATTATTGCATACCGAAATTTTCATGGCAAATATCTTCGCGTGGGTGCGGCTCTCGCTCGAAATTGAAACAGCGTTTCTGTTTGCATGTTCCGATAAAAGAAACGATCTCATTCTCTCGCGTTCTCGTTCACGTTCGTCCAAACAGTCTATTCGCGCGTAGACTTTTCCGTTCTTCGTCCGCCGATATCCGGGCAAACAACCGACGCGAGGGCGAATCTGCTCGTTCCGGCGACATATTGCGTCGAACCAAAAATCACATTCCTACCGCGTGCGACCCCTCGCAATTATATAACGTCGGCGGACACCACGGCGAATTCACATTCCCATACAGGCGCGCGCGCACACAGGCACGACGAGTGTGTGGAGTGGTGTGCGGCGGCGGCGGCGGCGGGGACTCACGCAACCGGCACGCATGAATGCTTAATGCCTGCGGACAGTGATTTCCACCCTCGACGAGAAAGCGCGCTTCCTACCTCCCGCTTTCGACTCGCTCGCTCCGTCCACCCTTTCTGCCGGGCAGATGGGGTTCTCACGACCCCACCACGCGCACTCACCTATTGCCGACGATGTCGCTCGTAATCGGTGCGCGATAATGCCCGCTGTCACAACACGCAAACACACGCCCGCGGTGTGTCCCGATTAAGAAATCAAAGGATTAAGCGTGACTCTTCTGGATAACGTTCCGTTTCATCAAGAGATATTATTCGACGTGTATACGGTGTAACGTGTATAGCAGATTCCGGCGGGTCTTTTGTGTAACTTATTAAAGCGTTCCAACCGTGACAAGAGACCTCATAACGTGATTATAAAGCGATTATGGCGATAAATGTCTGCTGGTCCATTTGATATACCGCGGCAGATTCTTAAATCATATTATACATATTGCGGTAACGGAATGTCAAAGGCCTCCTCCGATTGTAATTAAAATACGTATCCGATATTTCACATTATTTAATATTACTTTACCTATCCGCTTTCTATTCACCTCCGATAACAATTATGCTACGTCACGTATAAAAATCCGACGTATTCTCCCGGCTGTCAGCGGCACCGACGATAACTCGATAAAGTCGATACGAAAGCGTCCTCGTCGAAAAGGGCGCCCAATAAATCCCGACGGCCAACGGATAATGTATCGATGCCGCGCAACCGCGATGCACGCAGAGACGGAGAGAGAGAGAGAGAGAGAGAGAGAGAGACGGGAGGAGAGCCTCGTTATTACGTGCGCGGGAGGCGTATTGCAAATAAACGTATCGACACGCACGTCGTGCTCCACACTCGGTCGTACAACACGGGTCTACACCTTGTCACCATCGACGCCCGCCCTGCGCGTTCGTTACGCGCGTATATTATTCATCCCGCATGTCGACTACGTTGAGACGATAATGGCCGGTTGTCGCTCGTCTATCTTTACTGACGTCATTGTTAACAGGTTGGCGACGCGCGGCGGGCGAAAACACGTCCCGCCGATTGCCGACAGCCTCATCGCCGAGCTCGTTAACTGTTTCTTCGCGAGAGGAGGATGTTTGCGCAGCGCGCGCGAAATTGCCGGAAACAATACACCTTGTTCGTTAATTAACACGTTAACGAAATTGATGATGCATTTTAATGATATGAATTTTATTGAGATATTAAATTTATTCGCTTATACTTCTAAACGTTGGCAATACTTACATTTCATTAACAATGTGTTCTGTTGTTTTTCAGGTCAGATAGCGATCGTAAAATGTTGAATCCAGAAACCGGCTGTTATTCTGAATCTATACGAGCATGGTGAGTAACGATTAATCTTTCTTTCTTTCTTTTTTTATGTATTTATTCTTTTTTTTCTATTAAAGTGTATTCGGTTTGATAGTCGTTCGCGTGGTTAACGGAAATACGCGGGTTTTTTTCCTCGAAATAAAGTTAACGTCTCACATTGGCGCGAATTGATCCCCGCGGAGATTTTAACTATTTTAACCGGTGCGGCGTTAAACAGCGGGCGCATTTCCGAAACAACGGGCACGAATTTTTGTATAATTCGCCGCCATTCACTCAATTTTGCGGAAAAATCTATCACGTCGTTATTCCACTGTGCGCGGGTTTCCTCGCGTGGTTTTTTTCCTCCCTCTCTCTCCCCCCTCTCTCTCTCGCTCTCTCTACGCCTCCGCTGCGTTCGCAAGGTAATTTGCTGCGACCACTGATGTATTTATGACAAAACGAATTAAACTCGGCGCGCGTTGCGCTAGCAGGTAACAAAACGCGGCCGGCCGACAAAACCCCGGGAATAAAATACGCAAATATTTGCGTGTTTAATTTGAATCTCGCTTTGGGGGTCGAGCACACGGCGGTGCAACGGGAGGGTTAATAATGAAATGTCGCATTGTCGCCGGAGGGGACTGTGTAACCTCCCCTCCTCCCGCTCCCGTTTCTCTCTCGTTCTGGGATGGTTTCGTTACGCGCGGCATATTGTCGTCGCGTGCTGCCGCCGTATCTGCGTTAGAACCGTGCGAAGGGCCACTACTTTTTCTGACTTCCCTCTTTTTTTCCATCCACTCGTATCACAATTCTCTCGCCTTTGCGTTAATTTATAACAGGCTGTAAAGCTCTCGAGTAATTCACTGGTGAACGTAAGACACTACAAAAATGGTTGTCGTGTGTATGCGTGTGTATGCATACTTTAGTCAGGTCAAATGCATTCTTTCTGAAAAGCATTTTTAAGCTGTTAAGTAAAACTGTAAAATGCGACCCTTAAGGTAGTTGTCTCATAAAATGAATTTCTTAGAAACTATTTCAAATTTTTACTAGAAATTTATTGAAGTAGTATCTAAGTGGTCGTGCAATAAAAAAATTACCGTTTAGAAGCTGGGATAATTGCAATTGTAATTAGTACTTTTAACACGTGTTGCACACTAAGATTAACGTTATATTTTCAATTTTATCTTGAAAACTATATTTAAGACTTTAATGAAAAATAATAAGGATGCAGAAGACAGATATATAAACATTTAAAAAAAAAACAGCATTATTAACCGTTTAGTTTTAATAATATAATCGTAAAAAGTATATTTTTTATATTTGTTGACATATAGAAAACTCGAACTCGTATAAAAAACTCGAAGACGTGAATCACGATATTCAATTCTTACACGTGTAGATGCATAGTATGCTTTTGGTTGGGACAAACCCAACCAAAAGTTTACTCTAGCAAGCGCAAGAAATGAATTTATTAACTACTTTTAAATTATTATTTAACTTTTGTGATTGATCCTTTTTAGTAATAAGTTATTAGTATAATAAACTAAATAATATGTAATAATACATCTAAACTTTATTATTTGAGTTTTTGTTAATGAAAGACTTAACTTTTAGATGATACTGTTGCGAGACATACCTTAAGAGAATCATGCGTGACGCAGTATCAGTTTCTGAGTGATACAGGGGATCAGCGTCTTACGCTGGGAATGTTGTAAAGTAATATTTGAGAGAATAACTTGATTTTTTTTCGTGAAAATTTAGCACGAAAAATTTATGATACTTTCTAATGAATTTGAAGCGATAATTGTCATCGAATTATTGTTGAGAACACGACAAATAATTTTCCTGGGAATTAACGACGAAACAGTGTCGATATCTAAATGTTGAGAACTCATCGTCCCGCGCTACTTAGTAGCTTCGGTCAGGAGCGATTTATCTGCAATTGTGGGCGGTTTTCTCAGGACATTAGGGACGCGATCACGAAGGATCGCGCGGGAGGACGGGCGGGGACGTGCCTTAATGCGATTAAGGTCGTTATCAGATGTCGCTTCCACTTCTTGCGCGGTGACGTCGACGGTGCTCGTTTGTCATCGCACCGACGTCGTCACGGGGGTTGCATGATTTACTTCCGCCTTTCCCCTTTTCGCGCCCTCCGTTTCCCGCCGTCGATTTCTTCGTCACGATTCGAGCGTGCGACGTGCGTCCGCGTAAGATGAATGTAGTTCCGTGACACACGCGCGCGCACACACACACACACACACACACAGACGAGACAATCTCTGGCAATTAATTCAAGCGTCGTGCATCTTGTCAGTCGTCATTGATTCCAGTGATAAATCATCCGAGTTGTTTGTGTCGTAATTAACAACAAAATATTTTATTTATAACTTGAATTGTGAAAAGATAATTTGTATATTATTTGATCTATATAAGTATTTGATAACCCTTTATTGATTAATAATATGTACAGTTTAATGCTATTTGCCCACGTGCGTTTATTTATTAATTGTTAATTACGCGCGTTTACCTATTTCGTGCGCTCATTTATTAATCTTTGATTAATTAATCATGTGTGTGCGTGCGTTCTAATTTCTACTATAATGTCCAGATTTTTATAGCGTTTTTTAAAAATTATGGATTCCTAAAAAAATTATCATCAATTTAGCGCCATATGACTTCGAAAATCAATTGCTTTGAGGATAACGCTCCTATTTGGGAAGCTTTTCAGACTCGCGTGTCTGTTCGTCGTCAAAAGCGTTCCGTGAGCGAGCGGGTTAAATGTACTTTGAATTAGTCCGCGACTGACACCCAGCGGATTCGTGAAGGAAAGGGGAAATAATGACAGCGCCTAGAGAATAAATTCTCAAATCGTAGAGCGCGCCGAGAGAGCTTGCGTGCTGCACGCAGGTCTCAGGCGTGCACGTCAGAAAGAGCATCCGAGGATTCGTTAAGGCCAGCCGTTAACGCCTTTCGCCACGACCCTCGATGGCCTAAGGCCGATTTAGTGTCGTATTAGCGGTGAAAGCGGGGAAAAATTACTGCGCAGCCCCGAAACGGAGCCTGTCGTAAAAAAAAAGAAAGGAAGAAAAAAATGCGGGAGAGGGAAACTCGTCGTAAAACAGAGAGGAGAAAGCGTTGCGGGGGAGGGCGAGACAGTCTTCGCAGTCATTGAAGGCGAGGGTGTGGCCAGGAGATAGGGATGATTAGAAGTTACACCCCCGCGTAAGGGCACGAGCGGCCCCGGGGCGAAGCCGGAAAATTCATGAAGTTACTTAGCAGTCTCCGTGCAGTCGGCCGTTTATTTTAGGGGCGAAGGCACGAAGAGGAAGTCGTTACGCCGTCGTTGAGAGGTCGCTCCTACAGAGGGGGAACGAAGACGGTAATCCTAATTAATAATTAATTACGCCGTCTCTCACCCCGCTTGACCGAAGAATAATGCCCGATTGGATTCTTCCTGCCGGCGGCGCGATTTGGCGATACGGTTCACTGATTACTTCCGCAGATTTATGGCACTGGGCTGCGCTATAAATCTGGCTAACGTCTTACATTAACCGCGTTTTCCCTTTGTTAGGGAAAGCATCAGAGCGTTAAGTCCGCAAATTAATTTGTACGATTCCGTTATCGCGCTCAATGTGTGTATCATACGATTTGTAGACATACATATATCTGTGCCAAGATTGCTAGTTACATTTATTACGTGACTTTTTTTACACTTTAATTTCTTTGATATTGTTTCTTGTTGATCGTATCATGTTTTATAAAGAAATTAACAAAGTCTTTTCGCGCTAATTCGTCTCTGAAATTATTCAAGCGTACTTTTCCTTTATCGCACGCTAATATTTGGAATGTAAGTTATCCCCTCGCAGCGACGGCGCGTTTGTATCTCTCGTAACGCGGAAGCCATCATCGGCAGTAAATTCTCCCGTGAATGGAACGCCACATAACGTCGGACGTTCGATGGCGACCGATATAAATAACGGAGCTTCCTGGAGTCCAGAAGCACGGTGCTTTACCCGGCGTCCACGAAAAAGTCAACGCTGCGCTAGGAAGAGCCCGGAAAAGTCGACCAAGTTTTACGAGGGCTGGTCGAAGAAAGAGGAAAAGATGCGTGAGAGGGACGCGGAGGGGAAGATCAGAGGGAAAAAGAGCCGAGACTCGTTTCACGGCCTTTCGGACGCTGGACAGCAGATCTCTCTCATACACGCCTAAAAGTTGCTTGTGTGTGTTCTTACATACGCGCATCTGCCGATCTTCGAAGAGCCACCCTAGTTTGTCAAAGCCGGCCCTTCGGTGTCGCTTACAAGACAACAAATTTGTCTTTAGATAAGCAAAACAAACACGTAGCGGTAGACTGCTACCACAGAAAGCCTTTATATATTTTTTCATATATGTATATTCTGTTTGTCCGAAACGCAGAAAAAAAAGTCAAAACTTCTTCCGTCGAACATTAATCTGCGAATTTGACGTATAAAAATTATTCGCGTAAATTATAGTTTAATGATATCAACGAAATTTTACTGGAAACTAAAAGCATTTCTCTTTATATGTTTGCCACAGTCATGCGATGTTTTATACAGGTAAAAAAAAATCGAAATATCAAAGGAGTAATTAAAGTTCTTTCAAATTTCTTTCTTCAGTAGGGATTAAGTGGACTCTAAATTTGTTTTAAAAACGCATCCTTGTTATTCAATACGATTTCTCGAACACCCCGTATAAAAGACCACATCTATTAACGATGCATCCTGTCCATGGTCACCGAGTTATGAATCGATTCTGCGAATGCCGTGTTTCAGCTACTTTCTCGCATTTCAACCGCACTAGGGATTTGCATATATTACAGTTTATCCTTCTGAGAACGTCCATCTTCGGGATGCACGCGCGTTCATAAATGCTTGCTCTGAATTTCGAACAGAATCTCAGTGGCAACCTCATTATAGTCATTTCTGCTCATTTAAACACAGCCCAAGGCGCATCGAATTGTTGAAAAAAAAAATGTACCCTCTTTTTTTCCGCTGACACATTGTAATAGTTCTGACCAATTTCAACAAATCACAGAAGCTACACTAAATGAGAGAATTAATCAAGAAAACGAGATTTCGCAAAAAAATTTACAGCTCTGCTCAAAAAGGGTTAACTTTGTTATCTGATTCGGCACGCGATAACTGTCTTTATTTCTTACGATGGAAATAGTATACGAATGCTAGGAGAGAGAAATGTATAGTGCAGAATCATCGGATTTCATTATAAAGATGAGTTAGATGCGATAGATATCTTTGTTGAAGAGCGACAAGTTAGAGCCACCATGTCGCGTCAAAACCTCTCTTTTAACACTTTAATAGACGCGTTAACTCTCTAATGGATACCTGGACATCGTTTCGTCCTCTTATCGAGCCCTCCATCAACGGTACCTTCATCGTCGGCGCGGGCCCTTCTCTCTTTGTACAGCGCGGTCACACACTGAAAAAAAGAGATACACAAATAACGAAAATATGTTCTCAGCTAATTAAATCGTTAGGATGTCGCGAGGACGCTCTTTAAAATATTGCTGAAAATATTTTCATTTTCACTGGCATCATCGGTTTGCGAACTCACGCAAGGGTGCTTTATGAACCCCCTGTACTCAACACCCGATGAGGTTTTAATGCGCTTGCCGAAGAGGTGCACGTTAGTCCCATGACGGACACGAATACACGATCGAGAAAGGATTACGACGTTCGGCACAGTTATATCGAGAGAAAGAGAGAGAGAGAGAGAGAGAGAAAGGGGGGGGGGAGAAAGAGAGATAGAGAGCTAACTGCGTATCCACATTTGTCTCGGTGGGGTGCGCTGTCGGGGCAGCGAGTCCTGCTCAGGAATCGTAAGGGCAGCTGTGCAAAAAAGAGGGATGCTAGTCTCCAGCTGCGTCGCTGCATGCGTGAGGGTAATGTACGGATGGTACCGAAGGAGAGATCTAGAGATCGCACGTGGATCGAAATCTTCCTTCGATTAATATTTGCTTTTTAGCGCGCGCAAGTTGATCCTGTTACGTGTCGATTAATTTTTAGAAATATATTTAGTGCGCAAATATTCGCTTATATAAAGAGCGATGCGCTTCATTAAAATTTGTCAATTTGTCTATTTGTCAATTATGTGGAGTTTACACACACGCACACACACGCGCGCGCGGATTTCCGTGTTGAGAATATATAAGATTTATTCAGCAAGAGTTTAACGAATGTTGTGAAGCATTGAAAGCAGGATATTAGATAACGAGCGGCGCAAATTGATTTGTTTGCGGTGGGTATTTTCTGGGCCGCGCTTCTCAGATCCCAGGGGCCTCGTTGTGCAAGACAATGCGCAAAAAATGATGCGAAATGATCTCGATCGGGAGACGATGTTCGGTAATGGGGCGACGTCGCGTTGGGGGATTTCGACGAGCGCTCCTCCTCGTGTTCTTACTCGCTACCGCACAATGTACGTATATTTGTGAGAACGGCCGGAGTGCGGCCCTCGGGGGGTTGTCGAGGGGTAAACATCGTGTAACCATCGGGGGAAACACAAGGGGGTGAGTGCACGATCCCGCGTGCCCGCCCGTGCTTGCATACGATTCCATAAATATTTTATTGGCTCGTCATTCGACTTTATTGCGCCGCACGATCGAATGACACGCCGGATTAGGCGGCAGTTATTCTTTCGGTGAACGCGCGAGAAGCGCGAGAATCATCACTGATTTTATCGTCTTCGACGATTTCTGGCCAGCATTCACGCGTAGATGCGATCTTTTTATTTGACGCACATCTTTATTGTATTATTTTCACATTATTTTTAATAATCATATCGTGTTAATATATTTTGAGTACAACTTCTTTATACTTGGTTCATTTTATTAGATTTTAATAATATTTTATAATTAAATTAAATTTAATATTAATCGTAGAAATTTCTTTATATGAGTTAAAGCTGAATATATATTATGGTGAATGTGAAGCTAGCGAAAATTCACTCGACTTCTTAAGCACCACGTAATCTTCTCAGGTTTTAACAACTTTCCTAAGGTTCAAGAACGAGTCTTCGCTCAAATTTATAGTTGCTCGTTCGAGGAAACTCAAGGTTCAGTGGATTTTCAGCGAAAAATATGTAACGGCGGAAATTTCAAAGTGAACCTGATTTTCCGAAGCGTCCTTTACCTTGCGCGGTGTCGTGTCCCCGTAAGGGAACATATTTTTCACGGCGCAACGATCCAAGGAAAGGAACGAGCGGCCGGCCTGCGGCCGTCTTGCTCGCTCGCTCGCGCGTCCACCGACGATGCGGTGTCTCGTTCTCGCGCTTAATTAAGCCGAGCCACTTAGTACCGGTGAATGCTCTTTGATTGGCAGACGAGGTGCCTGACGATGACCGAAGCTGACAGGCCAGGTACGCTGCACCTATCCGCGCCTATGGCCTCGCGCGAGCGAGTCGGCCACTCAGTCAACATCAGGCGAACGCTGAGTTATGTCGAGGGTCCGAGTTCTTTTAAACTCGCCAATAAATCGGACCCGGTCTCCATCGCCACGACCGACGTGGCTCCTTCGTCTCTTCGTCCTCGCTATCCTCCGTTCGCATCCCCGCGCTGTACGCTCCCTCCTCCGCCGTCGCCGCGCCATGGCCGCGAACAGCTTCCTCCGGTAGTCGTCGTGGTCCTTTTATTTTTAACCACCGTACGCGTCGTCTCCTCTTGCGCGCCACTGCGTTCCTCCTTCACCTCGTCCTCAGGTAGCGCAAAATTCATTGCAGCCTCCGCCTCGCTCCCCTGTCTTCTTTCCCTCCTCTTCTTCTTACCTGAGCGTCCATCCGTCCGTCTGTCGAGCAAGGTGCGAAAATATCGGCTCGTTTGCCCGATGACTCGACGGCTTCTTCTCCGCCCGTCTCTTACCTCTTTTTCCCCCCCGAACGAATTTTTTTTCTCGCATCTTCTCTCCTTCGCCGCGCGCGCATCATTCTGTCTCTCCCTCCCCCCCTCTCTCTCTCTCTCTCTCTCTCTCTCTCTCTTTTTCTTCTGTGGCCGGTCGATATTATTTCTGCAGCGGCATTCCACGGGATCGATTTCTCGCGTATCATCCGTGCCGGACAACAGGAAGAAACTCGCATGACAACGGATAGCGACGATGAGAATCGGGACGCGACTCTGTCAGGATTATGTTGTTAGGCTCGCAAATTTTAGGTAGGCAGGATCAACATGTTAAAATATGCGTGATACCGTTAGGACGATTCCGAACAATGCGATTATTCGAGACAACACAAAGCGACACGAATGCTGCGGCGCGTATATGAGATAACATATGCTATCATAACAATGTATCGTAATATGACAGTACGATAGAATATTGCACAACTAATGCTAATTATTGATATCGTATTGATTTGATGCGTTTAGAAAAAATAATATTATTCTTGCCTATGAAGATTACGTGATAAACTTTATCGTGTAACAATAATTTGAAGTAAACGCGTTTAAAGCTGATGTGCGTTGTGTGTATGCGTATTTATTAAATGGATTAATCGGTTCCTTGCATCATTCTTTGCTTTTTTCATCAGATTCTAATTTCCTAAGCAAGCGTGTTTCAGCGTCATCTGTCGTGATCGGGAATCTTGGTGTGGCGTCGTCACCAATTAATAATTACGACATTGTCGCCGCTCGCTAAACGCTTTAATCAATGTCATCGGGCCAATTTCCGATCGCCGTTGGCTCCCGTCCCATCCCCGTTCCGTCCCCCCGCCGCCGCCATTCCTCCCTCTTCCTCCTCCTCTCGCGCGCGCCTATCAGGGCGGCTCCTCTGCAGGAAATTACGTGGTACACGATCGAAACGCAGGCGGAAGTCGCAATTTATCAGTTTCCAGGCTGGACGCGCCGCCGGAGATCGCGATTCCGACTTTCCTCCCACCGCGCGCGCGCGCGCCTTCCTCCTCCACCATTCACAGTCGTGGACCGGCCTTAATGACGCTTGAAAATCGATCGCTTCGATCTCTCGCACACTGTCACTCGTCACTCAGTCACGCTTCGCTAATTGCGCGATATTTATCTCTTCGCGCCTTTTTATTCTCCGCCCGGCATCTTCGACAGGCCTCTATGCGCGAAGTGTCTGGTCGATTTTATTTGTTGTCGTAATCGTAATCTCCCGGATCGAGTGATTAATTACATCGGCCATGCTGGAGAATAAGTTCGTCGATCGGTTCGCTCGCCTCGACGCTAATAACGACACGCGTAACCCGATGATCGTGACTCATTTGTATCTCGGTCGCTGTTAGAACAATTAACGTTTCTAGGAGCGGTATACCTAGTGATTGTTGATTGAACAAAAAAAAAAAAAAGAAAAGACAAATCTCAGAAAGTAACACTAATAAATTCAATGAATAATATTTCTCATGGACTTTTTTACACTATGTCAAATCGCCTTCGAGCGTCTGACGTTATTTTACTCTTGCCTGAATGCGAAGAAGCGATCGGCTGATAATATCTTTGCGCGCGGTCGTGGGAGATAAAAAAATTCCATATGCTGCATGCACGTGCATACATCGAAATATCGCTGCTTCCGTCGCTTTCGAGTACCCGGTGGGTGCTCGAGTACCCGGTCGGCCGCAGTTATGAATACGCGGAGATCTCTTATACGATTCTCACGCGAGCACCGCGATTCAGTACGCTCGGTTCGAGATCTATGATGAAGCTGTACATGCGACCGTGGTCCTCTTAAAAAAAAAAAATCTTTCCTATAGACGGTTCAAAAGGGCCGCACCGGAAAATCGTCGATGTTCATCCGTGACGTTGAAATCGTGATTGAGCTTCCTTCATTATTGTTTCAACAAGGAGAAAAATCGTCGACCTACATGGATCTCGCAGATGGATCATTTGTCGGCTAAATAAGCCGACGATGATCTGAGAACGATTTATTTAGGATCGCGTCGTCATCCTTTGCGGGGTGTAAAGATTTTTCACGGAATTGCACGCCACTTTAAAAATTCGTTACCGTATTCTCTTAATCTTGCGTGAGTGTGTAATTGCCACGATTTTTCTGAACAATTTTCTGAATTTTTGCAATAAAACATTCGTAAGGTGAAAGCATCTGTTTTTGCATAATATTCTTTCTCTTTAAATTTATTGTACCATTAATTGTTAATAAAGAATGCGTTTAAATATTGTTTATATATACATATTATTTATTTTAGCATTGATATTAAAATTATTTTTTTTAATTTAATGAGTCACTTAAATTGTAAATAAATTAAAAATCACGGTATGATAAAATATGTTTTATGGTATATATTTATATTTTGTTACAGGTTTAAAAAAGTTAATAGTTATATTTATAACTATTAACTTTTTTAAACCTGTAACGAAACATAAAGGTAAGATAATTACATACCATAAAAGAATTATTCATGCTGTCTTATTTATGTTAGGCTGTCTTAACATAGATAAACTTAATAATGATGTTTGACACTGAGAATTCTTTTTTGAAAGAAAGTGGCCATTTTTTGACATTTAATTCGTTAAATCTCCTCAAAGACGGATATTTGAGGTCCCTAGAATAAGAAGGTTCCCAAAATCCTTTGTCAAGATAATAAATCGGGAAAAAAACATGGCCTATATTCTATTGACTCTTGTTAAAATCCCTTGGATTCCACGGTCATTCTTTCAGAGGCTACAAGTGCTTAAGCTGCTTAGACACCACGTCCAACAATATTTGTTGAAACTTTAACCTTTGTTTTACGTCGGAGAAACGCCCATGGTTTCTTTTCATATCTTTCCTAGAATCTTTTCGTGTCGATTATGCGATAAATCATTATGAGCGGACGTGATCGAGAGCGATCGCTGTAACACGCGATAATACTTCCGATTCGGCCGGAAATTGCACGCCTACCGATGGTCTCTGTAAAACTTTATGTAATCATGCTCTTTTGAAGGTTGTTTTGGATAAATAAAATATATTTATCGACTAAGGTTTGTCATGTTTTGTCACAAACAAGCAGTTTTCGCTATAATAAATAGACAATAGATTTTGTATTTTTATTAATTTTAATAACAACAAATTTATCTGAATTTATCATTCATCATTTTTTAATGATATGTAAATTTGCAAAAGAAAATACGTTACATACATTTGTTTATGGGTGGTTTCGTGCAATTCCGTAATTATTTGCACAATGCTGACTGCATCGTCGCGGTGTCTTTTCTTTTTCTCCGAAAATATTATGTTATATTTTTTGGAATGAATCATCTCAACCAGCACACACCTGGCGAGTTTAGTCAGCCATCAATCTTAATCATCCGCAACGTGTTGAGAGAAATATGGCCCTCCCAATGCGAGAGACTCTTATATAAGGAGAATAATAATGAGGATCGTAGAACATAATATCTATCCAGGCGTAATTATGGTACGTAGCATCATCAGCCGTATCATAATTATGATATCAGTATTACAAATAACACAAGTTCAAGAATACGAACTCCGATTAAATTTCAAGACGCTCATTGTGGAATATTGCGCGTAGCTAGAAGCCAGTTGAGAAAATTTCAAATCGTTCTAGAAATCACTCGGACAAATTCGTAATAATTCTCACATATTCGATAACTCGGGTCAACAGGTTGTTCTTCAGCTGGCCGACTTCCGGCGACTCCTTGCGAAGAGAGGGAAGAACTCGACGCCTCTCAATTGCGAACGATTTAAGGCCGCCATTGGCCCCGACCTCAGCGGCAGCCCGCAAATGAAAACTTTCCCCATCTTCTTTCGCCAACTTCTGCGAAAGTCTTCGCGAGGAACTTCTTCGTCGTCGTTCGTTTCTACTCGGTTTCTGCTTGTTTCCGTATGCGAGCTGTGGCTCCCCGGACGATCGTGTTTCCCGGAAATCTTTTCTGGCAAAATGTGCCGTGCAGTAAATTTAAACGTAGGCTGTCCTTTAAATCGAATCGGGGTCCGGCCTGTCTCACCACTTAACTAGTATTCTACATCAATACATGCCGGAAGTCAATGGAAAGTGTGTTGTCATTTTACATAAGTGGCTGCGAAAATCATTAAAAGCTGTAGACAATAAAGATTTTACGGATATTAAATCGATAATGAAACATTGTTTCTTTTTGTAATTTTAAAAATGTAAATTTAATCTTAATTACGTAACTTGTCTAATTGAGCATTAAAGATATCTCGATGCACCGCTATTTCGTAAGAAAATTTAGATTATTCGATATAATACAGTATCATTTCATGTCTCACGAAAAAATTTTGCAAGATTTCCTTCTCCAAAGCAACAGAAACAAGGATCGATCGCCTACATCCTTGCGCGGAAGATCGAAGAGCGAAGAGGGGTGATGGAGTAGGGGCGGTAGGAAGGGGGTGGGGTTGTTCGACGTCTAATCTGTTGGCAGTAATCAGGACCTGGTATCGATGATGAAGTCTCCGAGGCCTTTGAAGTTCGCCGTGCTCGACGGGGGGGAGCCAACCGTTCGAATCCTTGATCCTGATCCTGGTGCGGCAGGATCGTCTTTCGGCCATTTCGTCTGTCGGTATCTATCAGTCTGTCTTAATGTCCGTCGAAATTAAAGCCCCTGCTAGGGTAGGAAACGTGCCGATGGAAAAATGCTAATGATCCGCTTTGGCGCAAGTCGTTCTTTTTTTTTTTTTTTTTTGCGTGTGAGCGTGCGGATTGCCGAGGAATTCGATTTTCCGAGGATTCCGCACGACTGGAATTCCGTTCGCACCCCATGTTTCACTCACGTTAAAAACACGCAACGAACATTTCTTTAATATCAGAGTTACAGAAATTGCATTTCGGAATGGACAACGTGACATGTAAGATTCAGTGCTGCTGTAGCGTTCAATTATGCATATATTTACGATTTTCACTGTCGAAATTTTCAATTCTTCTTTTACGAATCGTGGTTACGCAGTATTTTGCGAGGAAATATATTACGAAGCATGCTTAATGTGGATTTTCGTGCTTAATGTGCACCCGCTGCAAGACAAAGGCAAATGCCATAAAAGTGTCTCTGCGACAGTCAATGACTTTAGTTTTATGACGAGGCCAGGAACACCCGCTGAAAAAGAGCAGGTAACAAACGAAAAGTTATTTTTCAAACTGACTTGTTTGTCACAGACTTCGATTTTTGTCTTCGACTTTCTGATTCCCTGCTGTTTTTTTGTACTTCCGCCCTTTTCGCGCTACTTTTACTGACACTTTGTTCCACCGCATTTGATACATAGACAGGATGTAACGTCACGTCTCCGTCGCCGATCCTAATTGTAACGGGTCCTTGCGAGCACTTAGTTTGGAACGCTATTTAGCTTTTCATCTTAAAAGATTAGACAATTTTAAAGACTTTCATGTGTACTTCTTTTCTGCTTTTTAGTATGTCAGATAACATTTCTTCCCGTGAGACGACAAAGAATGTGATCACATTAAATGTCATTAATTTTGGGTTTTCTGTATTTATTTTATTATATAATATATGTGTTTCTTATGAAAAGAATCTTTTTTTTTTTTTTGACGACTCCATGCTCATTGTTCGGAATAATGGCCTAGAAGATTATTTGATCATTCGTCGTTGAAGAGGCTAAGTCAATTCATATTGAATAGGCGTTTTGTATGGTGGTTTGTAACCTATATTCATCGTTCAAACTTTGAGAAACAGAATAGCGAAAACACTAAGAATGTTTTGAGTCCGAGGTGACACAAATAGATCCTTTTAGAACTATAAGATAGTGGTTTCGGTACAAGTTACATACTATAATTTTCTTTGTCGTTTTTTGCTGCGGAGATCACATTCTGGAGAGTTAGTAGAATAACAATTATATTTACATTTTACAATAATTATATTCTATTTATACCTGCAATTTTAATTATTTCAGATGTCTTCGTTGTTCTTAGTAAACTAATTAATTTAAGTGAATTATCTATAACTATTTTTTTTCTATATCTTTATCTTCTTTATTTTCATTCGTTTTACTGGTCACTAAATTTTTTATATTTTGCATAACATATTTTTTTCTACAGCAAAAACTTTATTTTTATCAGGAGGCAGGGTTAATCGATTTCAGCATCGAAGCTTTCGTTCGCATTACCCTGGGTATGCAGCTCGCACGAGCGAGTTTTTGATCCGCCGGCGATCCGGGTATTAGCGCTCTCGTTATCGCGCCGATTTTATTTCAAATCCGGTAGAGGGGCATAGATGCGTTTAGATAAAAATAGCCTCGTAAAAAGGCCGCTCGATCTGGATCCCTGGGAGCAAAACAGTTCTCTCGGCGCTTTCTGCGAATCCCGCAAAGCTGCAGCGCACGCTCCCGGTCGACAGATACCTGGTGTCGATATCGTATCCGAGCGGAAAACGAAATTTTCGAATGGAAAACGCGAGCAGCCGCGATAACGAGTCCCCGTCGATTCCGATCGCGTGCGCGTACAATGAGCCAGTAACTCGTTCTCGTATTTCGCTCTCGGGAAAGAGAGGTAGGCAAAGAGAAAGAGAGAGAGAGAGAGAGAGAGAGAGAGAGAGAGAGGGAGAGAGAGAGGGAGATAGAGAGAGAGAGAAAGAGAGGGAGAGAGAAACAGACATAAACTTCTATCCCACCTACACCTCGGCGATCTCTCGTTGCATCCAAGCCGACCAATGGCCGAGCACCTACGTTTACGCCGTGCAAACTTCTCTCCCACGATCCCGCGCGTTTCCATGGCTCACCGAGTTTCACCGCGCGAACAGTTTCGTTTCTCTGCAATATGTTGGAGTACGTTTCATTCTTTTTCGAGGTCCTGATAGCTGAATTTCATTTCACTCGTGAATCTTCATTGGAACTCCGCCGCCGTGTTGCGCAATCGAAATTAACTAGTTAACATTGGATTAGCGATGCATTCTGTTTCTCTTGAAATTCTAGAGAGGAAAAATTAATCGAGTTAGCGGAGTTTGATAAAATTTTTTCATACAGACAATGCAAAACTCCGCAGAATTTTAAAACTTAGATTACAAACATAAACGAAAAGAAGTAACAAATAAAAGATATTTTTGTAATATTATTTGTTGAAAAATTTTAATTATTTTAGCTAAATAATTATTAAAATATGCGTAAGAATATTTACGTTCAAAAGGAAACTTGTCGATCGACGCAACTTTGCGCTGTGCATTATGCATGAATCGAACGCACGATACGTTTATTAGAATAGACAATCGCTCCGACGCAAGTTATTCTTGTTTTCATCGAGTTTGAAAAGCAGTTGTGTATCAAAGTATTTGCCGATAAGATATATCTATGCAGGACACACATTACATGACTGAACAGATTCGAGAGGACTAACAAACCTAAAGGAATCTGCGTTCGTGTTAAATTAGAGAAAGCGTGAAATCTGCGCTTAATAGTGATTTCCGACGAAATAAATCTGTTTAAAACTTGGCAGTTTATAAAAAAAAAAAAAAATGCTAGCCTTGATTTCCTGACGGATTTAACACCTGAAGGTTTTACTTAATAATTAATGAGGATTGGAAAATTTTCAAAATAAAAATTAAACGTGGACATTGTTGTATAAATATCATAGAACTTTAATCTTCGCAGAGCAGTTTTTTTTCAATTGCTTGTTTTACTTTTGTTGAAATTGTTATTTGAGGTGCGTCATTCGTATTAAAAAGGACGTATACTTTCGCGATTATGTTTAATACATATTTTCCCAATAAAAATATACAATGAAAGGCAAAAGATATATAGCCGCTGCGTCGTGAGTGCTGGTGTACGCAGAGTATCGAGAGCACTCGGGCTTGACGAGGAATCAACGAAAAACCTCTCGAACGGAAGCTTACGCCGCGGCGTATCCGCTGTCGACGATCGGCGCGCGTCTCTCGATGCGGTTCACGTACGCACAATTTCGCGAATAGCGATACGAGGACAAGTTATTGGCTACGTTATCGAACCCGTCCCCTTCTTCGCGTTCGACGTTTTCCATTCTCACGCGGTCGTAACTTCGATAGCGCCGCAACAGTGCCGGGCTGTAAAAATGATATACACGCGCCATGGGATTCGCTATGGTGATTCCTGCGGTGGCCCGAGCCATAGAATTATATACGGACCCGGATCTTTGTTTCACGTTGCCTAGAAAGACACCGTTTTTTCCTAGACATGTGATCGATCACTTTTCATGCATCAGATATGTTTATCTGTGATGCTGCTTTAATCGTTTATTAATGACTTCTCTGACGTTGCATCCGTCGGTTCGCCTTGGATGTCGTTACATTAATGCTTTATGTAAAAATTTATGTTTGCTACATTGCAATGCGAAATTTATTTCGACATTATCTCACTTTTATAATTAAATTGGAAACTTTATATTTAAAGAATATTTAAAAGAAAATTCTGTTAAAGATTAATTCGCAAAAAATGTGTTTCAATTCAGAAAGACATTTTGAATTCTAATTAGTCACAAAACACAGCGGTAAAACGTGGTATACAATTACATGTACAGGATGTTCCACGGAAAGTTGCTGAAACTAATTAACTGTCATTTTTAAACACACATGGGGAGCAAGAAAAGTTAAAACAAAGGACATTTTGCAGTTTTATTTACATAAAAACTAAAGACAATATTTTTATCATTAAATAAACGTTTATTAAAAAATGCCAAATATCGCTAATTTTAATGGCATATATTTTCGAAGTGCACATCGTCAGGATTATAACAAAAATTAAGTCGATTCGGAAATTATAACTGTAACTGTAATTTTTGTCGCATAAAGTTTTTTATAATTTCCAAAAGTGACTTAATTTTTTGTTATAATTCTGACGGTGTGCACTTCGAAAATATAAACCATTAAAATGAGCATTTTTGCATTGCACAATTAGCACTTGGCATTTTTTTATAATCGTTTATTTAATAATAAAAATATTTCCGATTATTTTTAGTTCATAGTAAATAAAACTGCAAATGTGCTCTGTTAGAAGATATTTTATTTTTTTCACTTTCTATGTGTGTTTAAAAATAACAGCTAATTAGTTTCAGCAATTTTGCATGGAACACCCCGAACGTTAGTTTTAAGTTCATTAAAATTCTAAAGTGGTCACTAATGATTCTGTTGTGTATAAGTAAAGCTTGGTTAACAAACAGTTCGTCGCCGTCGCTTTGTGCCTCAATCACGCGTATTTTGAGAGTATCAGTTTGTGGAAACTCGAGTTGTTATAAAAGCTGTGCGACTTTCCGGAAGGCAAGGCTATACATGGTAGTCGAGCTCGTGCTCAGGATCAGACGGTCATCTGACACCGTGTCTTGCTATTGTAACGTGAGCGCCGGCCGCGTGTCGAGGCCGAAGGCTTGCGGTTATGAAGCACTGAGTGAAATGTGAGCACGGATGCATCGTGCCTAATTTTTATACAGATTCCGGACAGGAAGAAATGGCAGAGGAAATAGCGAAAGTTTATTAGCATTGTGTCCAGTTGTTTGTTATTGGAAGCGAATCTGAAACTGGTGTAGTGTGGTGTGGTCGGTCTGCGAACCATTTGTGGGCACCATTAAGAAACATTTCCAAATGTTTGAAATATGAAACCTGCAAAACTGCAGTGCAGATCTGTGGCATAGAAAACTCATTTTTCATTTTTGATGTCTACTTCCTGTCGACGGCGCAGACCTTCCTTTTTTGTGACACATGTGTCCACATTTGTTACTATATTTGCTTTAATTCTTGTAGCGGTGAAACCGGTTATTATCCCCGGCATTCTATATAATTTTCATTTTGCAATTTGACTCACCGTCCAATCCGATTTATGTATTTAACTTGCTAATTGTAACATTAGTTTGCATTTCATAACCATCGCGTCGCTAAGTTTGACTTACGTCACTTGCAAAATGGACTTCTCGTACGAAACACCACCATCACCACCACCACTAATAACCGTTGCTCGCACACGGCGCGCCGAGCTCCGAGAAATCGTAACTTGGCGTGTTTATCACCGGCGAGCCGTACACGGCCGGCGGCGTTAGTGCGCGAGGAACGACTTTTTGCGTGGGGCGTTAAAATCGTATGGGATTTTTAAACCCCACGTTCCGCGGGGACCGCAGTGAGGACCCCCCGTCCCGCCGCCCCGCACGGTCACTTCCACCCACGTCATCGCGCGAGCTTCGTGGAAAATGATGCCGTCCGCCGAGCGTGAAGCGCTTACACACGCTGCCCGTCTCGCGTAGCAACGGTAATTAAAGAACTTACGCGGAACAATCCTTCCTGCAGTTTTCCTCGCGTCCTTTCCGCCCGGAAAAGGGCGGAAGCGCGTATCGCGTTTCCGGAAATAATTGGCAATTTTATCGATCTCTCTCAACACAAGTAATAAAGGAAAAAGAGGTGAATAGAAATAGAATGGATATTTCCGATATTCACAGATTCTTTCAGTGTGGCGTGAAAAAATTTATAAAACTAAATTAGAAACAAATAAACAATGAGTAAAAAATTAAATTAAAAATATATTATAAATACGCTTGACACATAACAATAAACGTCTAATTTTATGGATTGCACAAAAATGCATAAAATATTTTCTCCTTTATATTCTTGAGAGATTCTAAGAACTTGAGAGGTGCTTAAAACACAGTTACGTTTGAAGAAGCTCACGAAATTGCACAATTATGTAGAGGAATCATTTCTTAGCCGCGGTATTTTCAATTTGAATTCGCGAGATACGATAAATTGTAGGGGCAAAGGGTGGTGATAAAAATCGCAGAAAGAATTCGATGAGATTTGGAGAAAGGACCAAGAACGGGCGCGAGCGTGCTAAGAACTTTTTTTCTGGTTCCTTCCTCCTCTTCCCTACCTTCTTCTTATCCTCGTTGCGGAGGGCCAAGAGTTCGCGGTGGGGCCGTTCATCAGAGGCAACTTGTCACGCCGCTGGGCATCGGGCATAAATTCTACTCCGTAATGTGACAGGTCCTCGCTTCTATCCCCGAGAAAACCATCCTACAGCCTTGCGCTACCATCTACCGGGTGTGCTGGAATTTTTTCTCCTTTGTCTTGTCTAATTGTTCGGGTATGAAACATATGCTAGTAAACGCTCTTTAAGAGTTGCGTCAGAGATCGCTAATGAAGAAGTTGATAGAAAAGTGCGCTTAATATCTTTTATAGTTGACTTGCAATACGTGAATTTTGCGGGCAATAATTTGTTGAAATAAATTCCTGTAAATCTTTTACTTACAAAAAAGATGGTGGCAGCAAAAATTTTTTTGTTAGTATGTAATTAATAAGATCGCGAAGGTAATTAAATAAGAAGGCAATATAGAACAGTATATTATAAAGCTGTCAGGCAAGTTTTAAGTACGAGATGTTACTATTATATTTTTAAGTATTTTTAAAACGATAATGTTATCGAGTTTAAAGGATTATATAAATAATATGTTATGGATACGTTATCGAGAATAATAATATGTTAACGATATGTTAGCGAGATTATAAATGCTTATCGATTTCCTTCAAAAATGGGATCGACGAGATCAGTTGACTGGTCACGGTGCTGCTATTTTTCCGCCGGAAATAGTGGAGATAGCGATCGTTACTATGTCCATCGCCATACAACGCGGATACAAGTAAACAAGCCTCATCATAAATGTCTTTATGACACGTGTTAATGTGCGGAAGTGCGCATATTACAAAGTGGTACGATAAAAATAGAAGATTAATTTTCTTTCGTCACTGTTACAGGCGAGGAATAAGATGTGAATTATCGAAAATAAATTAATACGTCAGCGATATTATTATAATCTCCTTTAGAAACTTGGACACTGTTCTCTGCTTTGCGATGGGGTAAGATAGGATAGGGAACAAATTGTAGGGCAGTGTTGACTAAAGTGTCCAAGGAGCCAACATCAAATATTGACTTTGAAACGCGAAACGGGTTCCAGAAGTTCTCGACGTTTTATAGGCCCGAACTTGCTACTGTGTCACATACCTGTGTCACATCGCATACAATGTACGTCAGGCCTCGCTGGGTGTGCGCGTGCATGTAGTGTAGTATGTGTGTGTGCGTGCCGGGTCGCGATCCGACACGCTGATAGGCGCGAGGATGACAACGGTTCGCGCGCGTTTTGCGTTCACGGACGCGTCGTAGGAGGTTGTATATGCGTGCGCATGGAAAACATGGGCGCGGAATTTGCACACGGAGGAAGGCGGAGGCTACATATTATAGGTCAGGTTAGATGGGGCACTGGTGGGTACCGGTAGCGCCTGGTACCGGGCGGCAAAAGCGACTTAATGTCCCCATTTGTCCCGTGCGCTCTCCGGAGGCGATTCATCCTCGCCTCCCTTTTGTGCGCCCGCGCCCCGGGTTCTTCCCTCCCTCCCCCTGATGTCGTCCCATACAAACGACATCACCGTATCACCTAACTCCCCCCCTCCCCCCCCCTCTACCCTGAAACAGTAACTCGGAAGAAATTAACCGACCGGACTCGCCGCGCGAACCGTTCTCTTTTTGTGGTCGCGCCGAATGAATTCATTCGAGGCGACTAGAGAGAGAGAGAGACTTGCTTGTTTTCGCCGTGTTTTTTAAAGGATCCGGCAAGCCGATCTGATACTTTGCAATTAAAAGCCGTGGATCGTGCTAGCGCCGACGGCATCGTGTACAATCGGAGAAACATAATAACTCGAAAGAATTGACCGAAAGTGTGAATGTTATGCGTTGAATCAT
Source organism: Linepithema humile (assembly GCF_040581485.1). Classification (NCBI taxonomy): domain Eukaryota; kingdom Metazoa; phylum Arthropoda; class Insecta; order Hymenoptera; family Formicidae; genus Linepithema; species Linepithema humile. The sequence continues at coordinate 35,326,076 of NC_090128.1, forward strand.
TGATATCAATCACTGGCGTTAAGCTTCTTTGTTCCTTTCGTCCGAAACTTGCGCGTAGAGTCATCGCGCGATCGATAAGATCGACAATTATAGACGTGTGATTTGGAATTCGATAATTAGATTAATCGTCCGTCCGACGACGTTATCTTATCTAAGCACACATAGATATTGGTAGATATTAAGTAACGCGATGCGTAGACACGCGAATCGCTCGTCAAAAGGATTAAGTCAGTAATCTGGCGTTAAGTCTCAACGCTCATTAGCTCCACCGACTTAGTCGCGGATTGAGTATCCGTTAGGCCGATCGACGGACAGTTCCCGCTAACATTTCAGTTAATTCTCTTAATAACGTCGTCACCGTTTAATAACGTGTAGCACTGCCCTGGCCAGTTGGTTTACCGTAACTCTGCGGTTTGTTAGCGAAAAAAATTCAAGTTCTCTGCGTGATTAATGATAATACGTTTGTTACAAAACAAAAGCACATCGAGATTTCTTTGTTAAAAACAAACAAATGATATAAAATTAATAAACAAATAAAAATCATATAATTTTATAACGATAACAAAAATCTTACATTAAAAATTACTACGCCCAATTAATACGTCCCGCTTCATTCAAACTCCGATCATTGCGCTTTAAAAATATTCCGTTCGATACGGTATCCGTGCACGCGTTACGACACGATATATCATCGCACGACCGCGAACTTAAGATACCAAGCCGCGTTAAGATACCTTGCCGCGTTGCTCGACGCGTTCTCTTTCACCCTCGATAGGAAGCGAGGAGAGAATTTCTCGTGTCTACGCGCGCGCACACGCGAGAGCGAGAGAGAGAGTGAGAGAAAGTCTCGCGAGGACGGCGACGGCCGCGACGACGCGATGTAATGGCGAACGGTAAATATTAATCTCAAGACGTTACAATGCGCGCGGGTCGTTCCGTCGTGGCCCCGAACCCGCCGTCACGTCATTCTTCAGCCCGGACTCCTCATCACTCTCCGGACCGAGCCGTGACCAATCCGGAATAAATATTGGCGATTATTAACTCGCCACGCGGACCGCGGGCCTGACGAAGATCCAGAAGAGAGGCGAGGGAGAGGGGGACGGGGGAAAGGGCAACGTCGTTCCTGAGGTGCAAGATGGACCACGGACCGCGGTCCGTGTCTTCGTGAGATGCTTGAGACGTTAAGTGGTCCCATTAGCTACGTTCCTAGGTGGATCGTGCGGCTCGACGATGGCATTCCTTTGGCCGTTCCGTCTTCCACGAGCCCCCTCGCCCCCTTTTCCCATTGCCCCCGTGCGCATTAATTCTCACAGTGCCACGTGTGGCCGTTAATATGGCGGATGAGAATCTGGATACCTCCAGTGTCTTCTCTCCGGTAAATGAGGAGGGCGCGTGAACGCTTTGGCCTCACATGTGCTGGTCAGATGGATAATTACGCTTCTCTTAATGTGATTCTTTCTACAACTTTCTCCTGCGTCGATTTTCAACGATACCTTTTTTTTCAATCGATCAGTTAAGCGATTTGTCAGCAATATCGTGCACGATTGCTAAATAAAATGCGGTATGAAAATAGCGTCATGACGTGAAGTATCATATGAAGAAATTCAAGACGAAGGTATCTTTCTCGCCTTTAACCTCGAATCAACCGTCGGACGGCCGTAACAAGAGAGACGACGTGACGGTGTTAACCGACTCTCCTCTCCTTCGCGATCGACGCGAGATCGAGGATACTCTTTGGATGACCTCGAGGTGGCGAAGAAGGAGATAAGCCGTGCGGCGTCCAGGTGTCTCTCCCGCGATAGGCCGACAAAGGGCTCGAGAGGGCCACTCGCACGTAACAGCGGGCAGAGTCATCGTGTCGTCTCGCCGGAGGGCGGTTGTGAGGAGGGCTCGTGGAAGGAGGACGGTCTAGACCTCTTTTTTCGACGGGCGGGTGGGGAGACGAAGGGGGAGAAGAAGAGATGGAGATGTCACCGTCGGGCTGGCCATGGAGCCGAGCTGCGCGGCGAGTCAGCGAATTCCTCGTTCGTCGAGCCACCATGACGACACACTTCATCCCCCCCGACATTTTCTCGAGTTGACTGCAGAAGCGAAATTTGTGAAGTGAACTGTTACTCTCGAAATATACGATTTTTCAGCTTACAAAAATTCAAAGTCCCATACCTGTAAATTATTGAGTATCGAGTTATCGGTAGTAAATTATTAATTAAAATTATCAATTAAAAACTCTGATTGGATTGTTGCTGAATTAAATCGCAAGCGTCATCTCTGGATTATAGAGAAACAATTGCAAAATAAAGAATGTAATTTATGGACTGCAATGATTGTGATTCTACGAATACGAATTTTCCGAATGTGTAATAAATCGACATCTCTTTTCTCGCGTTTTGTCTATCAATTGCGCATACAAGGCTTTATTTTTGAGCCTCCGAGGAAGATTAAATTTACACATAGTAGCGCCGTGGAACAATACCGGCGCTGTTTGCACGGTGTGGTAAATATTTGAGTGCCATCCTGTCGTGCACGCCCACCCCATGCTACGCGTTGCTGCGCTCGGCCTGGCCGCCTTCTGTTCCAGGCTAGCCAAGGGCTCGAACTTCAGGGTACATACTAATTCCCTTAGTGCACTCTTGCCGATCGATGTTTGCTTCTACCACTTCGCTCTAATTGTTCGCGAATCGCACCATAATGACTATCGAACGGCTATGGTGGCTACCGAGAGTGAGAATACTGGAGGGAACGATGCAATCGATATCTTCCACTGTTTTCAAATTTATTCACAATATATGTAAAAGATTTTTACGTAGCTTTTAAGAAAGCGTCTTTTAGAAATAAGTTTCATATTAGATAAAATAATGCTTTGCTATAAACAATCCCTCAAATGAATCAAGCGTGCACGAATGCAGTGAATCCATGTATGAGATTTCGCCATAGTAACTTTCTTCGGTCGCAAAAAGCATGCATGCAAATTCAGCGATCGATCGATCATCGTCTCGTCAGGATCGGAGCCGCCGAGACAGGAGGGAGTCGAAACGGCAGTAAATAAAAATCCCGGGTTAATTTTTTTCGAACAATACCACCGATGCTCGTGCCCGCCCGATGTGGAGGGTAGCAACCCTTTTTTTCATACTGTTCAATCTCTCCCGACTGTACGTAATTCGTGTCGCCATTCAAAACGAAAGCTAATGGTATTGCTTTCCCCCGCACGAGCTTCGCGAAAATTTATCGCGATCTTGCCACGAAAGATTTATCTACCGACGCACGGCGGACAGAATCGCGGAATTAACTGCAAAAATCCGTAATGTCTGAAAGTCACGTGAAATTGAACGAGTTAATAATTCTTCCTGTTTTAAATATACGGCAATAATTATTATTTGCAAAAATAGATAATTTTTTTAAATTGCCGACAATCGTCGCGCAGGCTCGCTTGTTAGACCTCGCTGTCGATGATGCTGCTAGCTCACGTCTATGTGTGCGAACATACATAATGCGTAACAGTTGACGATCCATAGCGCGTGCATGGCTCTGGTTGGTTGGCTCGAACTCGGTCTGGTCTCTGGGCTGGCTGATAGCAGCTCATCCCCCTCTCGCTCTCGCTGCGTCTCGCTTTGCACTGTGTACTTCTTGTTACATACACATCCCGTCTTTTGATTTTCATCAATTCCTTCTTTTTCTTTTCCTCTCCTCCTCTTCTATATTTTCAAGATTTCTATGTCTGCTTGTTTGCACGCTGCATATGCAGTTTTCCAGTATTTTCTAATTTTGGCTTTAACTTTTGATCGATTTTCTAGTCTCTTTAAACTAATTAAGTTACAGAATCTTTTGTGGATTGTTAAATAAAATATAGAATCATCAATATATTATAATAATCGTCCTGTTTTTATTTTGCAAAACAAAAATATTAAGATTTACCATTTTTTATGATACGATAAATCCGACGGAAAAATTTAGAAACACCAGCTTGTGCGAGTTTTTGAATCGCAGCTAAATTCTTCTACGCGAGGCTCTATGGAATCCTACGTTAACGATAGTTCTTAAATCAATCCCCGTCCGTCACATTCTTGCACGCGTGGGCGTGGAATACCTTGCGCAGCAGCAGGTAACGAACCAAGCTCATTACTCGTCGTCACGTGTCACTCGTGACCTCATCGTAAATGAAGGGGAACGAGAAGAGGAATCGCCCGGGTCGGCTATCCTCCTTGGATCGTCTCGTTACGGCCATTCGTCATTTTCACACCTCCGCGAGAACGATGAGTTGTACATACTTTGTTCAATATTGCGCTACAGTGAAATTGCATCATTGAAATGAAAAGAGACAGTGCGAAGGACACTAACTAAAAAAAAAATCGCCATTTTTTTCGTTGTCATTAATCAGTTGTTAATTGATGAATGAAAAAAAAGTCAAAAACAGATTGTGACAAATTACGTGTAAATTATTTAAAAAGGAACAGCAAATGCGTAAAATAGATGCTAATATATTCAACATTAGACGGATACCAAACCATATTAAAACCATATTCTTCATAACTACTTAATTACTTCGTTAATGATGCGCCTCTAATAGAGGCGTGAAACGCGTTCGTCGTACAATGCTTTACCTCTATCTCGCCCCGCCTCGTTACGGCTATCCGTCATTTTCACACCTCGGAGTGATAGGAACGCGAGACGCTTTCGAGGAGGAAACGCGGCAATTGTATGTCGCAGGCGGTTGCACGGCGATAAGCCTCGCCGTCGTCGCGTCGCGTCGCGTCGACTTCTCGCATGTCGCGCTGCATAAAATTAACTCGCGAATTAGTCCCGCGCACACGCAACGCAAGTGTAGACACATCGTCGACACGCACACACGATGTACGCGCTTGAGACAAAGTCGATGTTGCGATTCGCGTTAATACGCTCGAGGCTTATCGTCTGATAGCAATGACGACATAACTGTGTTGAACTTTAGCGGAAAGAAGTCTTCTTGACGGAGAGAGAGAAGTAAATGAATTATTCATCGGTGGATACCGAAGCGGAACAAATGTGAGATAAATTTAAAGCGTGTCATGTGCTCGATGTTATATAACAATTACTTAAGCAAGTTGCAATCACCGCTTTGGGACAGTAAATCTTAATACTATATTATCAATCATAGTGTAATAAAATTCAAAATATTAATGATCGTAGATTAGCATTCAATTCTTGAAAGGCGAGCTTTTGAATGATGAAAAAAAAGAGAGAAACGAGCGGATAAAAGTTCGAAAAGACGCCAAAGACGTCTCTATAGCGCGTCGCCGCCTATCTTAATATGAACCGCCCTCGCGTGACTCACGCGTGAACTCGCATATATCACGCGGCATTCCTTCGTACGTGCCACGATCTGTTCCGCTCGCACGTCCGAGAATTCTTTCGAGATCCTGGGCCATCAACGAACAAAAATGCTCCTTAAGTGATGTAACAATTAAAATGAATTTCCTTTCACTCTATATAATCTCTTTAATATGATGTTTCAGCGAATCTAGATTCTTGCGCGATATAAACGCGGCACTTTTTTTTTGCCAATTTCCTTCGTCTTTTGTCAATCGCGAATTCTATCGGATACGCGACTTCTTTTGGCCGTAGCGGTTAAGTGTAGCTCGTTGGTATCAATTTGGCATGTTTCCCGCGATGGAACGGCGGCTAATTCGCCAGAACGGAAACGGTCTTTACCTTAACCATGGCCGAAAAAGGACCCGACCGATCGCTCTCAGACGCACGTTGTGGTGTGTGTTGCAGGGATTGGAACGCGACGGGCAACGTACGCGTGCAGGAATCCTGGCCGACGTGAGCGACTCTCGCCGCGACAATGTCGAACCATTCCAGCACCGAAGGATCAGGCTCCTTGATTGTTTCGCGCGCTACGGTGAGTCTTCTTTCATCCTGAGAAGATTAGATCACAGGCGAAAGAGAATCGAGCAAGGCGTGAAACTTACTAGACACTCGAGATTGATTACTTCTGCTGGCGCGCGGACTCTACTGGGTGTTCCGTACGGTTCACACGAGAGACTTCGAGAACATGCACTTGGGGATGTTTGGAATCGACCTGTGTAAATATATTCATAGTTGACTCGATTTTCTTTCCATGTGCTATAGGTCGAAACGTAACTTTAGAAAGGCGTTTATTTAGAGTTATTCGAACTCAATCAAATGCAATTGAGCTTTAAAACTGTAGCACACAAATTTAGAGACATAAGACACCGTCGCATTCTTGATAAAAGGCCTGAGGATCGAATGATAAATTGACACCGTAACTTTCTCGCAATCGTGATTTGACTTAATATTTGTGCCGATGCTAACGAGCGCGTCAAGCCGCGAGCTGCTCGAATTTTAATGGACTCGGTATAACGATCGGCCAGTTAAGCGACGATCTAGGGCGTGACGGCGCTGATTCTTTCGTCCGTCGTTAGCGTAGAAAGCCGATTTTCACGTGAGTAGCCCGCGCGAATGGCGAGTCAACTCTGAAACTCGAATCGGTGGCGGTGCGTTCATGAAAGTATCGCAAAACACGAATAAACACGTTTTTGCGCACCGCCCCGCGTGCTTTGCGCGCGCGTTGTTGCGCCGACTCGCGATCTCTTTACGGCAAACGCGATCTCTATCGGCCGTTTAATCGATCCATCCTACCGATCTTTACAACGAGCCGAGAGAGCTCTCACGCCGTGACCGATCCCGACTCGATTCCTCGCGGCCGTCGGATTAAATCGGGCCGCGGATGTTTTGCCCCAGTTTCACTTGACAGGCCGATCTGCACGGCGAGTTCGTTCCGCTCAGGCAAACTAGGCGATTGGCGGCTTCGATAGTCTGCCGATCAGTTCGATCGAACGATCATTTCGCTCGCCGTATCGCCAAAATCGAAAACAGCCTGATCCTCGCGATCGGCGGCGAGCCGGTCGGCGCACCTTGTCACCGATCGTTCCGCCGCGGCGGTCGCTTTAATTACAAAAATAAGTCAATGAAGGGGGAAAAAAACATCCAACTACCGGCGAAAAAATCCTTCGCTGGCAGTCCCGCCGCCTGCAAGAACGGGCCCTTTCGTCGCGCTCAAACGAGTAAACTCGAGCTTCTACGCTTCTCTCGAGAATACCGGCTCTCGCTTCAATTTCGATATCGCTCGTACGCACGGAGAGAATGAGAGTCGCTCTTTGAGCAACGTCCACCGAGCAAATTGGATGGCTGGGGCGCACAAGTCGGAAAAGCACGTGGAACCAACCGATTCCGAGAAAGATCCTTGGAAATCTCCCGTAATATCTCATAACATCTGTGATATTACGCACTGACCGGGCGCATAGACCGGGCACTGATGGGCAGCACACGCCTGAAAGTCGGAAAGTCGTTAAAAATTTTTAGATGCCTCTTGCTCTTCAAAATCAATTTACAAAATGAAAGAGATAATATAGAAATAATAACTTTTTTTAGGAGGGTTCATCGGAACAATTGGAAATGTGAATTGGTTTTCGGGAAATATTCTCCCGATTTAGAATGGATTCGCCCTCTCATCCTATTCGCCCGTCGTTGCTGTATGCATATTGAGACGCAATGTATCGCGCGATCGATTAAAAATTGAAACGTCAGGTGGACGGCCTCCGGTTGATGGGTTATCGCACGAGGCAGTACGTGTCGCTCCGACGACGGGTATCCCGAATTTTTTCGAGAGGGAAAGCTTCCTCCGAGGCGAAGAGGGGAATGCGCCCCGTCATTCCACGGATCTCCCCGGCCCGGGAACCTCGAAATGGAACCCGGAGTCCTCCATCGAGGGTGACAGCTATGAAATCGTTCGTGATTGCTCCTCTCACTTCGCGGGCCTTCAGCCTTCGAACGCTCTACGAAGTAGTTATCCGCAGGCACTGTCGCGTGATTGGTTCTCGTAATTTGAGATAAGTGAGGCTGATAAACTATGTAATTACGCAGGCATGAAAAGCCTTTGCTCTTCGTAGGATAAAATTGCAAAAAAAAAAAAGAAAAACAATAAAATAAAGTTAAAGGAAAAAGACCATTGTACTTGTCGCGGCAATTGTGACAATTCAGATAACAGCTCAACCGCGACGATCGCGATTTATCATGGCCTCCCGACGAATATTGCGAATATTTTGTCGCGTGTTGAGAGTTTCCGCGGCGCGAACCGCGCTCACGGGCAATCACGCCCAAATGGCACGGCTTATTACACCGATAATCGATTCGGCGGATCTGCATCGCGGCTCGTTCCGTGTCGGCGATTTTTCTCAGGTGCGCGATAGTGCTGATTCATGGAAACAGCGGCGCGGGTAAGAGAGGGCAGCGGTGGAAGGAACGCGCGATGTTCTCGGGCGAAGATTAACACGTCAAAGACGACGCGCCCTCTCTGTCTCAGCAGTTGCCTCGTAATTCCCCGGTGGATACAGGACTAATGGGTTATTTCAGGTAATTAGCCGGCAGCGTCGCCGTGCCTTCCGCAGGGAGGGTTCGCTCGCTCGCTCCTCGTCTTGCCCTTATTTCGCCCGATTTCGCTCGCGTCTCGCTCGCACGCCCATACGCACGCGGGACGAATCGTCGAAGGTTTTTTTCCCCGTCGCCGATATGTCGCGATTAATGATCGCGAGACGCTGGGTGGACACTTTCTTAATCAGCCGGTCGATACTCTCGACGACTTATTTTCGCACTACACGGTTTGCCATTAATTCGCGAGCACATTGTAGACGAAGGCGGGGCTAGTCGCGCCGCGAGAGGGTAAATTGCAACAGTCATCGCAAAGCTCCACGCCTTTCACAGTTACAACACGCCGTTTAGAGGAGTTTCATAGACAACATTAGCGGAATGGCGGGTGGATAATGGCAAATTCAACAGCAGGCGCAACAAGATTCGTGACTGCGACTAATTCCGTTTTGCATCTAGTTTTGCATCCAGCGTTGCTCCATATTTTGCCAGGCTCGAATTTGAAAGCGCCGGAATGTGATTCGAAGAAAATGCAATTCGCGCGAGAGTAAATAAAACTTGGAAAAGGATGTGTTTCAAGGCTTAAACTGTAATACTTATATTTTCTTACATTATTGCACGTTGTCATAATTTTATTTTGATTCTTGCGACGAGGAACAACTAAAATTACAGTCAAAGGTAGCTTTTAATCAGGACGACCGAGTTTTATCGCGTTTAAAAGGAACGAATATTGTAGTGCAGATTCTCGATCGATTAATAACCGTGTGATCGAGCAATTAAATGCGATCGTGCGACTGCGAATTCGGCAATTATGGCGCTAATGATGGGTAGCTCGCGACAGCTTTCTTCAGACGCATAAGGAGGAAGGTTCGCGCACGCGCACGAAAGAGTATCCGTCGAAGGCGCGAGGTGAGGTAGATCGTCCAAGAAATCGGCTTTGCCGAGTCACGCTGTGTAACGAACTTCAGCTGGGTGCTAGTTCGAGACGAAGCCTCCTTTCTCGCGCCGAGTCCGAATCGCGGTTAGTCGTTTTCGTCGTAACGCAATGCAGAAGGAAGAAGGTCGTTACGGAGGGAAAAGATCAAGGGTCACTTTCGCTCAAAACGACATCGGCACGGTTCGTACGCTCGGTCTGCGTGCGATAAACCGTGCAAGTTTCCGCTCGCTCGTGCAAATCATCAAGTGCGCGCTGTGATCCAGCAGGTTTTACAATATTTAGTTGTCCTCTCTTTACATCTTTTATTGGAAATGTTTTTCAGCAGCGACAATGCTCACTTTCAGCGATTTTTCACGCACATAGACGAGACTTGCTGTAACTACGTTGGCCGGATGTTTTCGCCTGAAATCAGACCGCCATCCCTTCCGCGGCTCTTCGCAAGATTCCTCAATGACAGCCGATTAAGGACGATCCGCCGCGAGAATGAGAACGGGCATCGGCGAAACGCCGGCGCGGCAGGAACGGCTCGGGGCCCGCTTCGTTAATTCCTGATTTTCCTCGGTCCGCATCACTTTTTAATTGACGCCAGAAATTGAACCAGAGAGCAGGCAGAACGCTCTGGCTGGCCGCGCGTCCGTTCTCGCAGAGTCATCCTCCGCTACTTCTCCTCGCCGCTTCACCTCCCCCTTCCGCCCCGAATCATCCACGCTAGTTCTCCTCGTTCAGGATCGGATTAAGCTGTACGCAAAGTGGAAGATTATACCGTCGTAAAATTGCTCGCGACTGGACGCGCCTCGCTATTATTCAGAATATTTGCTTATTACATGAAGAACAAGTTTACGGAACCGCTTTGTAACGTTGCTGAAGCGAAATGGCGACATAATCGACATTTTTTTGCCAGGAAAACTATATTAGTCGTCGTATCTATGTGTTCGTAAACCGTGCAATTTTCTGTCGCTCAATTCTATATATGCCTTCCTCTTTGAAACGATAGTTTTGCCGTTAATTTTTTTTTTTTAATCGAGATAATCGCGGTGATAGCGTGAAAATGTAGATTCAAATGTTAAATTAAACTTACCAACTGACTCCATTTATTTCTTGCTCGCCTACTTCGAGGAAGCAATTATTTTTATGCCTAGTACTCTTCCCGGGGCGTGAAGCTTTAACTTTAATCCGATTTACCCTCCGGCCCGTTCACCTGCTTTTATTACACACTTTCATACCGCATGAAGCCTAATTTCAACGACTTGCGAGTTTCACTTATGAATTCCGCTTCACAGAATACGATATATTCTATTAATCTCAGTCTGTTTTCAATGTACTCATATTTTCTCTGTGGAAGCAAGGAATATAATCGCGGTTGTTCACAAAGAAAAAATTACTGTACACAAACTCTCTTATATACTGTTTATAAGAAAAATCGACTTGAAGCAAGTTTTTCCACCCAACAAAATTTTGTACACGCTATGTTAAAAAGAAGATAAAAATATGATGAGAATATCACGGTAATCATTTTTTAAGAAAATCTGTGTCTTAAATGTTACAACCTAATATTTCATAAAGCCAAGTGTCACCTGAACTTATTTTGTCAGGATGCGATTTTTCTGGTAAAAACAATTGATCACAGTTTCATATTTTTGGACGAGAAAGGGACTCGTTTAAATCGTTTAAATCTCCGCGGTTTTTGATCCTCAAAAGACTCAAGGTCAGCGATACCGTTATTCGCACATCGATGACGCTCTGTACCTCGCCGTGCATTTTCCATCGGGCCGCCAGGTGTTCCAATCGCATGTCTCGCCGCCTGTCAGTTACCAGCTCGCCGAGATGCTGCCTATGACACCGATCTTTGTCCCACCCCCGCCCGTCACGCGCCAGCTCGCCTCCACCTTTTTCCATCCGTCGCGTTTTCCGCCTCCGTTCTCTCTGTGCCGCGAGCTGCAACTCGCACGAGCGAACGTGCGACGCAGCCCGGACCGGCCCGGGTTCCACCTACCGTCTCGTCTCTTCTCGGTGAAACCAATGTCGCCTCTCCGCCGGACCGACACACCGATGTCGCCGTCGTGTTTCGTCTCCACCTCCGCCTCCTCCGGCAGTCGAGGCTGTCATCGACAGGAGCTCTCGACTCGCGTAAAAATAATTACACTGAAAGAGAGGATTGGTACGGATTGCGGATCTTCCATGCCTTCGCTCGCGGCTTTCCATCCGTTCGACGGCCATTGTGAGGATCAGAACGAACGAACGAACGGACGGACGGCTTAATAAGCTCGGCACGCCGGAGCGAGCGCCGATAAAAATTTATCCGCCACGCGCACTTCTCTGCATCGAGTACATCGTACCAATTTCGAAACGCCTACGATTAAAATGTGAATTTATTTCAGAACTTGTGAATACTGCAATGTTATGTCATATTGTGACAAAAATCGATATCGTTTGAATTCTCATTCGGACAATTGGAGAGAAAGAAGTTGAAAATTGTTAAAATTATTATCTCGTTCGAGTATTTAAATATATTCAGTATTGCATTGATAATTGCATAAAATGATTGCTATTACTCGGAACATTAATTATATCCAATATATTTGATTTGAGATATTAAAGATTTAATTTTGTCCTAAATATAATACTCTGTTGCGACTTATAATCAATCGTGCTTGCTGACGAGGAAGGTTTTTCACAAAGCTTAAAAAGCCTGTCGGATATTGAGATACCGTGTCAGATAATTACTTATGATTATTAGCGAAGTCTATACGCGTCGCGTGAACACGAGAGAAAAAATGAAAGCTCGTGGGACACGCGACGGTTAATAAAAAGCTCGCAATTGCTTCGCTTCGCCACGTCATGACAAACGATCATCGATCTGTGAAAAAAAAAGCAGTAACTTGCTGCTGATGGTTTTTTTTTATTTTTTATAAATTCCCAAAAGACCGGTAGCAATTGCAATCAGTAAGTTTATATTACCACTTCGTCGACGATGCCACCCTCTTCATCAACGCGGCAACTCGTCGACAGCCATTTACATTCGGTTTTTGTTCGCCATTTACAAAAGCGGATCGTTACCCTTTTTTCCCGGCTTTAAACAACTCTCGGCGTAACAAGTACAGTGTGCCATTGAATTTTATCGGTGTGATAAATGCATCAGTACCTCGTAACTGGAACAACTGATGTCATTTTGCAACAGTTGTTAAAATAGGAAGATATCATATGCTCAAAATAAATTTTATACATTTGAAATTGAATGACTTTTTCTATCTGCAAAATTATTTTCAGTGTTGAAATAGATATTTGATGCAAAAATTTATCTTCGATCCTGTCGTCCTAAAATGCGACGATGCGGCGACGAAATTTATAACACATTTAAAAACGCACATAGTATACTAATGACAGTTATAGCCGCGTGGGATTGGAAATAAAATCGAGTTGTAAATTAGAAAATTTTTTATTACGATTTTTACGATTACACTGTTTTCCGAATTATAAATTATTTACTCTAATTCGATTTACTTTCTAATCCCAACCAGTCGCGTCGTTATGATAGAGTAACAATGTGATAAGGAAAGAATAATTTAAAAAATAAAATTTTCATATAATATCCTATTTGTTTTTCTAGAGCCAAGCCACTGTGCATCGAGACGCCGCCGCGCGGAGCTGCCCCAGCCCAGAACCAGTTATGAACATATGATTAAGCTCGTTTTAATAAGTTTTTATGTAGACCTTACGCGTAAAGATGTATAATAAAAATAAGTGTTGAATAAACGAGATACGTTGAGACAACTGGTCGATAGATGATTTCGTTACGAGGACACGGTGCAAATCAAATCCTTCTTACGCGATCCGTTATTTTAAACCAAACATCGTACTCCCATTAATTACAAAAGTACCAAAGCTCAAAATATATGCGATAACTAAAAAGTAAAATTAAACGTGGAAACACAATAAAATGATTAAGCTGCGAATGCGAAGTTTAAAGGACATTGCTCCAAGAAGGCTTAAGAGGGATAGTGTTAACGATCTCTTTGAAATTCGTGATTATCGAATTACAAGAGAATGCGTGATATGCGATTGCTGAAATCAATTTACGACAATTTTGGATATTTTTCTGAAGAAACCTAAAAGCTCCTCGATAGATCCGCCATGTTTGGAATAAGGACGAATGGCCGTCCGAGTTTAATTTTCTGATGCGAACGAAGAGGGTCGACGTACGAAGGAAGGGCGGATCTTGGCTCGTCTTCCAACGTTGTCACTGTGAACATGAGAGTATGGCCGCTTCAACGGAAGTTTGCTACTCTTGTGTAGTCGAAAAAAGATTCGAACGAATATTCTACGGTCAAATAGAGATGATAAAGAATATCTACATACTATTAAAATAAACGGGTATAATTATGTTAACACTTTTTGTTTTATATCCTAAAATGAAACATTTCTACGAAAATAGCAAGATATAAATGTGATATATTTACAATCCAAGAGTCGTTCTATTTTTCTACATTCTTATTTCTTAGAATATCAATTCAAGGGAAACTTAATATTACATGGATGGCTTTCTTGAAGCTTTCAATTTAAAAACGTTAAATAACATACTATTTTTTTTATATGTTTTTAGGATAGACTGAAATTCTATTTTCCGAGAAATATTTTCGGAAATGTTGGAGACGCGTCATCACGAAAATAGCAATATACATTTCATTTCGCGGTAAAACCGGCGTGCATCTCCCGTGTTTTCGATAGAATCGAGTGAGCCACTCGCGATCTACCCGACAAAAGCGAACACTCGGTATAAGAAGGGAAGATATTGGCCCGTCTTTTCCATCCAGTCGTCACCGTGGAGACGCGGGAGACCGTGGGTGTTCTCCTGGATTCCCGATCTCGTGGAGTCTGTCTTCTACATGGACGAGCGAACCCTCTCTGGAATCTAACCCTCCCTCGTCGTTGCGGAGGATCGCAAGGACGAGGGTTGCTGGCGAGGTCTCGCCTGATTGGCGGCCGTGGACTATCGACCAACCCGAGACCAGCCCTTTGTTTTAGCCACCACCCTTGGCGGTATCGAGGGTATCCAACTTAAAGTCGGGTCATTGAACGCCCATGAGATTTCGGCTTGTTTTACGAAAGAGGGAAAAAAACAAGAAAATTATATCGCAACAGTATCGCAATGTGAATTCACTTGCGTTACTTTCTGTGAAACTATGTCAACTCGTGTAATTTAACTTTTATAAATTAATACGCTTGACGGATATGATTTCACAGAGTAACAGAAGTGAACCATCGACGGAAGAACAAATATCTGAATCAAGAATTTGAATAAGCAAAAACTTCTCCATTTAATTTTCTTAAAAAAGAAATAATTGTAATGTAAAGATCTGCGGGAGGCGAAGGGAGGCCCAGGCGATCGGTGAAACACATGAAACAACGTTACACAGAGCGCATCACACTTGCATTCTCGCTTGTGGATCGATGATGCAGCACGTGCTACGGCCTTGTAATACACTGCGTTCACCTGCATACCGTACGTCCCTGCTGCACCTCGGCTGCTTAGCATAATTAGCGACTGACGATTAACAGGCGTGCATCAGCACCGGGTAATGGCTTAATTAATTCGCTCGTACTAATACTGTCGTGCCGGAGGTCGGCCAGGCACCTCGCAATTCTTGTTGCTCCATTTTAAATTGCACACTTGACGTCTATGCGACTAGCATCTCCTTCAAGAGATCACGTTTGTCGCACATTTTGTGCAATTCCGATTTGCCAGCAAAGGACTATAATCGTAAGATAAAATAATAATGCAAAAGATCTTGCATCGTTTTTACGGGAAAATTTTTCGGCGGATTTGACTAATTCTTGGATATGTTGTAGGTCTCATCATTCTGAACAAATGTCTCAATGGGCATAGCTTGATCCTAGTCACTTTTGCGTTACAAGCCCTAGGAGGTCCAGACTTAACATGTAAAGGTATAGGAACAATAAAGGTATAGGTTTTTTAACTCGATATAAATGAGCCTCGGTCGAATGTGTTTTCTTGTACCTTTAATTGTTAAATCTGGACCTTCTAGGGCTTGTAACGCGGAAGTGACTAGGATCAAGCTGTGCCTATTGAAACATTTCAGATCCTAGATCCTTAACATGTAAAGGTATAGGCCTTTCGACTCAATATGAGCCTCGTCAAAAAATGAATCCAAATCCATTGAAAGACATTTTCCCATAAAAAGAATGTGAGGTCCTTTATGAGTTTGCAAATATATTCAATGAATAATATTTATTGTTCAAGTCTTTACTTCGGAATACAGATCCGATATTTTTTGCGGATCAACTATCTGATACGTTTAATACGTTCAAGATCCATTTCGAGGATAGATGCTCAGGCTCGAATTACGATCTATTCCCATCGAATGTTCTCATTTTCATAATGATGGTCAGATTTCCGTGGCATATTTTGTACACGTCACGATATGATCGGCATGCGGCTTAATTAATATCGGCATTAAATTAATTGGCTGCGGTTATATATCAGACATATATGTTTCGAACTGTCCTTAGTATAGTGCGCGGTCGAACTCGCACATCTACGCTTTACGCACGCATGAGAAGTATTATTGTTAGATCAGTAAAAAAAAGGGATGGAGAAAAATAAGAGGAACGGGGCGAGGCAAACGTGGCCGCGTGGGTTGGCCGTCAATCAGCCCTCTCTCCCTTGCCAAATTACTGTCAAACGCAATTAGAATTGACGTGGAAGGCCGGGGCTAAATCAAAATCGCGAGGTAAACCCCCTCGATAATGATTTCAACCCCGTAGGCTATGCTCAGTCGCAATTTTCTCCCGCCGCTAATTAATACACCTCGTATCGTACGTCAATTCGACAGTTCTACCTCGTCTCTTTCTCTCTCTCTCTCTCTCTCTCTCTCTCTCTCTCTCCCCCTTTTTGCCCTTCCCCGATTCGTTCTGATATACGACGACCGTCGACGAAAAAGAGGAAGCTATATTTTTCGGAGTTATTTCAATGGTGGCGAGCGCGAATCGATATACGCGGACATATTAATGGAGATGGACGCAAATTCATTGCGAATCGATAATTGAAAAAAAAGGATGTATAAATTAGTAGCGGCCGCGTGAAGATTCAGAGTTTCGCCTGGAGTTAATAATTTTTACGAGTTCTTCCGACAGGAACTAGCAAGCATGTGAATGGCAATATATGTCTCTTACTGTTCTAATGTAGCGAAACTGTAATTTGAACAAAAAAATTCATCGATATTAGACAAATTCATATAAATGTAAATTTACAGTGAGAGAAAAAGAGAGAGAAATGAAAGAACAATACTCGTAAATTTTCGCAATATTCCTTTGTTTTCTGGTTTTTTTTTTTCCTTTTTGTTTATTTGTCCCGTTTTTTGCCCTGCGGAAGCTCGTCGGGGAAGAAATTGAAGTCTCGCAAAGGTAAATCTCCCGCTATGCCAGAATTTTTTTCTCGCTCGCCCTCTATTTTCCTCCGGAGGAGACCGATCCTCTTTAGAGGTAGAATGATATATATTAAAGAGATGCTTTTTGGCAATAAACAATCGGGCAACGAGGGCTGGAGGCAGTTAGGTGGGGCATTAGGGTGAATTATTCTGGCCACCCAGCGTAAAAAGACCGATGAATCACGGGAGTAACGGGATTCTTACTTTCTCGATGATGTTGTATCTTGTTCTACGGCCTCTTAAACTCGACCTTACGACGATTTTGTCCCTCCACTAAAAACTAACACGCTACCTCTCCTCATCTTTTTAGTCAATAACGTAAAATAACGTCCCATCTTCATTTTTTTTCTATTGCTCATCTAACAGCTTTGTCTTTAAATGAACTAAAGTTGCTATATTTTAAAGATTCAATCTGTCATATTAGATTTTCTTAAAGCAAAGATAAATTCGCACATTTGTTTCTGCTCGAAAACATATTAATACACAATCTGTATATTTTTTTGGCTATATAATATAATAAATGGAAACTTTCGAACGTTCGGGATATTTTGAAGAATTAGGGCTTCTAAATGTATCTGTATTTTAAATGCGTCATCATTTCGTCGCACAACGCGACAGCTGCAATTGCAGCGATCCCGACAACGCCGCGCGCTCTTGTGTATGCATCGAGTACACGCGGTAAGCTCGCGCAATCGTGTACGCACACTCCCGCACACACACACACACACACACGCCTGCACACGTACAGTCTCTAGTGCCGTATTACCCGGGGTCGGGACTTTTTCATTACGGTAAGAGCCGATTGCATTTTTTTACGTCTCTCAACGACGGGGGTGTCCAATCTGGAGAATCGCGTGGAAGGAGGGCCATCTAATCACGTGTTCCTGGCAATCGTGTCCTGCGTCGATCCTCGCCACCACCCCTGCCCCTTCGAGTCGCCACCCTTCCATCCCCTCGCCCGCGTGTCCTCATCCTTGGACACAATCCTCTTCTAGGGAGAACGAAGAGCCTTTTATTCGATAGCCGTAGGGACGATCGGGGACGCGATCTCTCCATCTTTCTCGTTTTCTCTTTCTCTCTCTCTTCTCCCTCTCTCTCTCTTTCTCTCCATCTTCACGTGATCTCATTTTTTCCTTTTTTTTGCACCACACAGACCGCCCTTTCACCATCCGGGGACGCCTCTTCAATCGGGCTTAGCCGCCCGGCGTAATTAAGCCGCGATTGAAAATTAATCATCGTGGATCGATTTCGTGCGTCGACGTCGCTTCCTCTCTGCGAAAGGAACGATAAAAAGAAACCTCTTCTCTTCTTCCTCCCCTCCGTTCCTAAATATCGGAGCGGACGCCGGGAGCTGGATGAAGGTGAAGGTCCTTTGATCTCGCGGGGCGTCTCTCTCTCTACCTCTGTGTCTCTCTGTACTTGCAGGACGCGCAAGCTCCTTGCGCCAATTATCTCACGTCCACGAGGATCATTATTTTTGCGTTCCATCGACGATGGTTTATTTCCTATTGCGGATCGCCTTCGTTCGCCGCGTAAGAGGATTTCTCTTCGTGCCGATCGTGGTTCTCTCGTTCTTGGGCGGTCGACGCACCGTCGTGTGTCATTGTCGACGTTAAAAATGCGTTCGTGCGAAGACGTCGGCATTTTTCTGATGCGATTGCTACAGATCCGTATATCAATGGTGAATTGTGATATGAATCTGATAATCAATTTTTTACAACTTGATTATATATATATATATATATAGATAATCAATTTTTTACAGCTTGATTATATATATATATATATATATATAGATAATCAAGTTGTAAAAAATTGATTATCAGATTCATATCACAATTCACCATTGATATACGGATCTGTAGCAATCGCATCAGAAAAATGCCGACGGTGATTAGCAAATATTAAAACACGATGAAAGAAAGCTGAATATTATTAATAATATATATATATACCTATATATTATTAATAATATTCAGCTTTCTTTCATCGTGTTTTAATATTTGCTAATCACCGTAACAAAATTGATATCTGCCGAACACATGTCCAATCATCATCGTTATTAATGTAGCAAGGAGGCCGCGAGGAATTTTTTTCGTGCTGGATCATTATCCGTTCCCGCTATTACCCGCCGATTCTAGCGGAAGTTTAATATACTCGCCGCTCTCGCATTTACTTGTCCCACATCGGGAAATAATCGGTCGAATTCGTCTATCCCGGCGACGAGGTCGGAGCGATAGGATCGGCTGACGATGGAAAGAATTAAAGACCCGTCTTCTCGTCGGCAGTCTTCCAGCTTCCAGCTACGAGCCGATCCCGGGGAGCTCAGACGGCCGAGCGAGCCACGGTCTCCTCTTTTCCCTCATCCTCGCGAAATCCCAATAATCCGCGATGAGACACAGATTGAGTCCATGGACGGTGGAAAAAAGTGCACGACGAGGTGGAGATGGGAAAGGGAGGACGAGAGGGAGGAGCGCAAAACGGGAAGGCGCGGAGTCGGGCGGAGCGCGGGCGGGGGAGGAGGGGGGGGGAGGAGGTAGAAAGAAAGCTACGCGGCGGGAGAAGAAAATTGGAATCCTTCCGGAACGGAGGATGATAAAATTGCGGATGGTCAGGTGTTACCGTAATCCGGATTGAGACGAGCAGCGGCCGAGTGGGTACGTGCATCTCCCCGCTACAGCGATATATACGTATATACATGTGTGTGCCTTGCTTCTCGTGGCTTCTCTACACGATCTCGTCTTGAAATGTCGACGTACCCCGACTTGGTCCCGATTATTAATTCTCTCGCCCAGTAGATATCAAGCCCGTTCAAACTCATCTCTGCAGACTATTTATATTGCGGTTGTAGTTTTGTTTACGTTGCTCGAGGGAAAGCATTATCGTACCTCTCGTTCATTTCTCCCTTTAAAGCGTAAAAGCAAAATTCTACAAATCCGAATGGATTGATTGCTGGTTAAACGATTGTTAATATGTACTTTATCCGAAATATTAAATCCGTTGAATTTTTCATACATATATTATTTCAGGTAATCTTTTTTACATAATACATTCGCGATGTTAAATAATACGATTCCAGATTTAAAAGGATGCTGAGTTAACATATTCGCACATTAATCTCCGTTAAAAACGAGCAAAAAGAACGGGAAATAATATGAAAGAAATATGCGTGAGGAGAAATCACCGATGAAGTACGAAGGAATCTTTGTGTAAAAAGAAATATAGTGCAACATTCCGTTATCATTATTAATTATCGTTATTGTCGCGGCTATCTGTAACTTTAATAGCAAATACATCGGTAGGCGGTTGTGTCGTGGGCTTTGACAAACTCCGAGGGGAAACCGATCCGTGCGGACCGATTTAAAAAACACGCCGACCGCTAACGGCCCGCGATTATTTTAATTTAGCCGGATAGGGCGAGCTCCGGGAGCGGGACTCGTAATTTGTTTCGAGATCGTATCTTCAAAGTGGCTCGTAGTCGGCAAAAGGGAGGGAAATATTCTCTCTCCGGTGCGCGACGAGGAATAGGATGTTCTGGGCGTGGGTCGTACGCTCGGGAGAAGCCCGCATAGAGATCGTCGGCAGAAGGACGAAAGGGAGGAGCCCTAGGACCGTCTCAATCTGTCCACTCCTCGTAATCACCGGCGAAACGACCCGGATTGGCGGCTATCCCCTTGTCTTCCAGTGTCTCCCGATATATTCCGATTTCTCTTTTTATCCGGATCGCGAATGTGATAAATGCATTTTTTGAAACTTAAAAAATATGTATTTAGTTAGCGGCAGACGCTTTAGTTGATTCCGAAAGTCTTAAAATATTATACTTTTCCGAAAACAGTTTGAACTTTTGAAATATCTTTGAGATATTTCGCAAACGACATTCTGAAAGATTCTTTAATAAGGCAGTATAAAAAATGTCCGTAATATAATAATCAAATTATCCCTCAACCGGCATGATGTGTCACAATTATACAAATAACTTTACAAAAAAAAATATTTTTGCGCGTTTTTCTTCGCGACCGCCGCCGCGACGGGATCGAGGGGACCGAGAGGCGGCAGGATCAGGTCCACCACGCTCGTTCCCGTATCGTATATCGCACATATCGCGTCGAAGGATCGGTGTAAGCCGGTAGCGCGGCCTGTTCCCTCTCCGGCGCGGATGCAACGGCGGCCGCAGCAGCCGTAGCCGTAGCAGCGCCACACTCGATGCGCACAATTAATATCGGGCCGTATCTCCGATCTCTCATTATTACCTGGCGTCTGGTGCCGATGCGTGTGGGTGTTGGCCGTTCTCGTAGGGAGCGAATCGCGCGTGTGTGTGCGTGATACGCGGCGGTACGTTGTACGCGCGTATTGGTACCGGCTACCGTACACCCCGGGACACCAGAGTCGGCCATGCATCACCCTAACGAGCCGGGCATCGCGTGCCGATCTGTATTAAGGATTTATAATCCTCCGGACGCCGGAGAACTCCTAATGTCCTGGCCGAGCGAGAGATATTTGCCTATACGCCCGCTCGCGCGAGCGATTGCGGCGGATACGGGGGATGCAGCCGTGTCTCGCCCGCCTCTCTCCTCCCCCGGGCGCACGGTGTCCGTGGAACAGGTGGGCACACCCACGACGAATTTTTCTCACGTTTGCGTCCGCCTGGCAAATTGCGTTTGTTGGGAACAGTGATTTGTAGCCAGTAATGTTGTGTTATCTATTTTAAGGGATACGTTGAATTGTTTCAACCGAGACGTGTAAAATTTCAAATTTTACACCGCATAAGAAGTTGCTTTACGCGCAAGATTTCTGGATAGATTTTCTTCTGCATCAAAATATGTAATTAGATTTTCATAAATTTTGTTTTCTGAGTTGTCTATCGGCGAAATTTTCTTAAATCGTTAAAAAGATCACTTCAGTCTTTATCGAATGAAATTGTAAAGTGTCGTTTGTCAGAAAGATATACGTTTGACCGGTTTTAATTACGTTAGCGAATTATTTTACCTATGAATATTGATACAAAATTGTGTGCGCGTCTGTCTTAAATGTCCATCGTCCTACGTTGCTTATTAATAATGTCATTTTATATAATCAAATATTTTTATATGCATGCTAAATCTGTTCCTCAGAATATTATGCCACATGTAGATCGATGCTCGAGAAACGCACTCCCGCGCTGTCTCCCGGAAAGCCCGGACGTGCGTAGCTCCCAAAGACGCGAGCAGCATTCCGGGGCTAAGCACATATTAATTAGGCGGCATGCCGGCAGGAAGGCATAACTCCTTCGGGGATGGTTCTCGAGGCCGTTGCACGACGTTGGTCGTGCCGCGGTTTCCGAGTGTCGTGTTACCGTGTTCCATTCCGCATCCCGGACCCACCGCTTCCTCCCCCCCCCCCCTTCTCACTCTCTCTCTCTCTCTTTCTCTCTCTCTCTCTCTCTCTCTCTCTCTCTATCCCTCTTTCTCGTTCTGCGCGCGTTCGTAAGACCCGCGGGTGGCCTCTAGTCCCGCTGTACGCCGTCTGGGATCTAAGGCCCAGTACGTGGGCTCTCTTGCCGAGAAAGAAACCGAGCACGAATGCTACCGTCGCATTAATAACACTGGTAGCCACTCATATGTTAAACGTCCACCCTGTTATGCCTGCCGCCGCCGCTGCCGCACAGTGGCGGTCACAGAGAAAGAGAAAGAGAGAGGAAACGTCATGGATGCGACCTACCCACAGTCGTGTACAGCTCGGTTCTCGTTGCTTGCGATGCAGATCAGGATACACGTTTATTCGACTCGCTCTTCCGGTAGTGCGTTTACGCGAACGCCGAGAAATATTGTCCGAAGCGCAAGTCACGATGAATCACATTGCACTATCTGAATTTTATGCAGTAAAAATATCGTAATATACACACGGTGGAATAGTACAGTTTAAAATAATCGGAAATTATTTTTCGATGTTTTCTATGTTATTCCTGTTCGCGAAGCCCTCTTTGCATTATTCTGCAGTTGTGATAATTAATTAAAAACGCGTCTGTGAGAAAATTGTTTACATTTTAATTTTGCTCTGACGTAAAATACGCTAAATCTGAACTTTTCACGAACTCATTGAAATATTTCTGTTGCAGGTATTATCAGCGACGAGAAGCAGCATACGACGCGTCCCTGAGTTGTTTCACGGGATCGTGAAGAGTGTTCTTGAATGAAAATTAGGATGGTACTCTGTGCATTTATATATGTTGTTGGAGATCATGCGACTGTGCTTTTATGAAGCACGAGGCTAATCGTTATTATCATGTATAAGATTGCGCGCGATTATCGTTACTCGGCATCGTCAATTATCATTATCGCACCCGCAATAAGTGCGGGCATTTGAATAATTCATGCCGCTCGCTTAAATGCATTTAAGCGCGCTGTTCTCTTTTCGTTAGCTCGGTATGCATAAATAAGGAAAAGTTTCTAGAAATACGAGAGTTCAGATAACGATATTCTTCGTTATAAATCATATTTGCGTCACACATATACACACTTATTGTATAGTTCTATTAAATTTTACCAACTTGTGAATATACTTTATAAAAAAATAGACAATTATATAATGTAATGTAATGTAACGACAATGGATTAACACATCATCGATGTTTCTTAATTACCTAGTCTTGGGAAACATATAGTCGTTTAAAATATCGGAATAAATTTAATTTTTGCAACAGTTCTCTTTGTATATCATTTCCTATCCCAGAAATACTCCTTTCTTATTGTTAGTGACAAATAAAAAAATATAACAGCATGAAAAATAGCGGGAGATAGTTGAATAATCATTTAATTAATCGGTAGCGGCGTCGAAATTACGGTCTTCTTTGAAGAGAGGCGGGGGATGCTTTGAAACCTCACCGTCTCCTCGGATCTTAGAACATAAATAACGGAAGAAGACGGAAGAATCGCGGTTGGGGGTCCTCGCGCACCCCAGGAGGACCCCTCGAAATCCAGAGTGCTCTATTGTCGATTAATTATCGTGAATGCCTCCGTGAAACTTCAGCGTTGATCCCCTATCTCATTGCTAGCAATTTGTCATTGCATTTTCTCGAGGTTTATTTTTGAAATATTCGGGTTGTAGGCCAACACGGGTTATTTTTAAACGAGGTTTATGTTAGAAGTACTAATATTTATACAAAGTATCTTTTATCTATATGTGACGATATATGGCACTTTGACGAAAAGAAGATAATTGTCTTAAAACTTTAATCTATCCTTCAAAGATAAAAATACCACCCACTTTCGGTCATTTTTACAAACTATGTATGCTTTTAAATTTTATCGCACTTAAAGATAATGCGCAGATAGTAACACGCACATTGATAAGAAAAAAGGTAGCCTATGATATTTATCGCGCCAAACTTCGGCAATTTTATCACTGATGGTGTGACGCAGAAAGAGTAGTAGTTCCGAGAATTGCCGGAAGTATCGTCGCGACATATCGATATTCCACGATAAACGCGTTCTCCCCCTACTGAATGCGGAGCGGAAGTAAATTTATGTCTGGAATTCGTTTACATGTATATGGGTCTAGAGAGGTCGCAGCGGCAGGTAAGGCAGAGAGAAAGGACGAGAGAAGGAGAGAAGCGAAGGGAGAAAGGGAAACGAACGTGCGGCTGCGAGGCAATGCCATCCCACGATGATATGAAACGATTTTCCTCGTGGTCGAGAAGATGGTGTTATCAGAAATTGAAATACCACGAGGAAGGGAATCGTAAACATAGAATGGTACGGAATAATTTAATGCTCTTTGCTATTCTATGTTGCCGCCATTCTATATTGAAAAATGTCGCAGTGTGTCGCCGAAAACATGTAATCTTATCACATATATTCAGTTTTACGTCGCTTCGAGAAATATTTGAAATGTATTGACGGAGTTGGACAATAGTTTTCGAAAACTTTTGTTGTAATTTAATGCTTCAATTAATTATAGCGATACTTAATGCTTTTTTAAATACATTACATTTTCTAATTAGATGTGAAATATATGAAGTACGATTAACGTGAATATTCTCATGCGATTAATAAGAGCCGAGAGCTTTCTATAAATTCTCAAGTACCCCGCAGTATCAAAGATCTTTTCTCTGACTCCCAGCATTCAATGCGATGATCGTCTAATCGTTCAATTGACACCGGACGCTGATAGGAATCTTCGTAGACCGCGCCGATAATGAGCACCTCGCCAGACCGTCGTAAAGCGTCATTAGGGTTCATCAGCGATTCGCGTTCAGTCTCGTCGTAAAAAAATCGCGTTCCGTTATCATCGTTCCCGTCGATTGATTCAACTTTCCAGCGCTTTCGAGTCCCGGAATGCAGCGACCACCCCTACGAAGGCCCGTCATTCCGCACGTTAACGCCGTGTAATGCCTCGCACTTTGATTAAAACGACGAGTGCGATAGGAAAACAACGTTCCTATTAACACCGCGTCGTTCATTAACATTTACGTCGTTGCGCATGTAAGCGTATTCCCGTGAAATGAGCGGGACGGCATAACCCAGCATGCACGCGCGCGATCGGCGGAGGTGGCGATAATTGCTTAATTGACGGCGGTCGCCGATAAGCATCGCCGCGTGGCTGGCGAGATGGTAAGTGTAATACCTTCATGAGTCTCTCTTGTCTAGCGGTATGCTGGTATCTCCGAGAGACAGTCGCGAAGAGAGATGGAAAGACGAAAGAAAGAGAAAGAGGAGGGGGGGGGGGAAGACGAGAGAGAAAGAAAGAGAGAGAGAGAGAAGATAAGGTACCCGATAGGGCCAGAGATAGACTACAATGTAAAGGCGTATGAAAGAAAAAAGAGGAAAGAGAGATAGATAGAGATAGAGAAGGAGAGAGAAGAACTCCGTCGTATCGATGGCCCCGAAGAGACGAGGTGTGTACGTGGTGTCGGCTGACGTGTCTTTTCTCCTGGCGAACAAGGCCTCGTTGTAGAAAGGTGTCGGGGCAGCGAGCAAAGAGCCTCGAGATCCGCTTCCTCCCCTCCCTCCTCTGTCCTCCGGATCCTCCTCCTCCTCCTCCTCCTTGACCACCCCCTCCGTCACCCCCGATGTTCCTCATCCGTCTTTGTCTACCTCTCGCGCGTTGGCGCGAGGAGATATTAGAGATGCGAGATAGCTTTATTAAAGGTGAGAAGAGATGCCAGCGCGAGAGACACCACCGAGTCGGTCGCTTTGATCACACGAATTATCGTGACTCCTCGGACGCACGAGACCCGCTCGTCTCTATCTGCTCGTCTCTCTCTCCCTCCTTCTTTCTTTCCTCCTTTCTTTCGCGCCTCGGACTCGCTTTCGAGAGGCCGTATGACACCTTCCCGTGAGCGATCGACGCGAGAGAAGTATGCGCGTTTCGGATCCAGCGACACACTTTGTATTGGATCGCATCCATACAAGAGCTCCGGCATTGTACGTCATTAGCATTATATAATTCGGAGATAAAAGGTAAAAAAACATTTGAGACATGTCAACCGACTTAAATGTTTAAGTATGTTTTTTCCTTTAGCTAGAGTTTGAGTAACGTTGTAATTGGATCAATGTGTCGAATGTGAATCAAGATTCGAATAATTGAACAAACAAGCTTATGAGCTATGATATGGAATGAAAAAAAAAAAGAAAAAAAATATTATGAAAGCTCCGTAAGTGATTAACTCTTCTATTGCAGTGGTGGAAAGGTATAGTCTTGGAAAGGTATAATCCTATTCTAATTTTATAAACGTTTCTGACAGTCTGAGAGACCTCCGAAAAACGATTACTCGTAATGGCGATGACGTGCGGACAATGCGATCGTAGACATAAATACCACGATCTGATCTTTGGACACGCCTCCGATTAAATTAGAAACGCTCCGCGTGGCAAAAAAATGGTTCAAAGTGTTTAGACGTTCTGATGGACGTCGGTTGAGGACACCGCCGACCGTGTGAAGAGAATCAAGAGAAAACCTTATATCCTTGTAACGCACGAGCCAAAGATACAAAAAAAGTAGATTTGTAGAGCAGAACACACATATACAAAGTGTTACAAAAATATTTCGTGCTCTAAGAGTGAAGACTCTTTTCAGAATGCTATTAAGAGTCAAATAATAATGTATGAAATGTAAAGAAGATAAAAATAAACTAAAAATAGATAAATTAAGCAAATACGATTAAAGCCGAAAAAAAAGTGGGAAATAAAGAAGATTTTATTTCGCCTGTAACTATATCGATCTTCTGTAGCCTCGAAACATGAGGTCCTCGCGAGGATTCCGAGAAGCTGCGTCCTATGCGTCCGGTTTGCCTCGAAGATGACGTCCAAGATATTGAGTCCTTAGGAGGTTCGCCTGCTTCGATCACGCCGTCTCACTCCCGTCCTCCTCCTCCTTCTTCCAAATATCCTTCTCGTTTGCACTTCTATCCGCGGCCTCCGTCCGGTCCTTTTCTTCGTCTTCTTCGGACCGAACGATGCCGATCGTTTCGTGGTTCAAATCGTGCCGCCTCGCCTCTCGCGAGATCTGACAGCCGGCACGTCATTACAAGATGACTCGGCAATCGTACAACACCCGAGGAGAACGGAAGGGCGGCGACGGGGGATGATCTCGCAGGAGACGGAGAAATGTAAAAGTGTGTATGTACTACATTCAGACGTAAAATTCCACAATACTTATTTTCTGCAGCTTCGAAAAAACGCTATCCTTGTTGTTTTTTTTGTTGCAAAAATAAAATTTTGATAAGAGAGATTCAACTGTCTTGTAGAAATTTAAAAAATCAACCAATAATGAGCTAAAAAGCTTTAAACAACTAATTTAAGATTGCAGAAAAAAAGATTTTAATTACAGTTACAATTGCTATTTAAAAATTATAAAAATGTTTAAAAAAATCGTAGAAAACAGTATTGAATCTACAAATGGATTTACGTTCACGTAACGTAGACGGCTATCCCAGACGGCGAGAAGATAAAATCGAAATGGATTCGGTCGCGCCATTATGACTGTTACGAAACCAGCAATTTCCGAATTAGAACAGTCACGGAATGCAGGGTATAGTTGCGGCTCTTCGGACAGCAACGGTCTATGCCGGATACGTATAGCTGTCGCTAATAAATGTCTAGATATCTTTAGATAGCATTTTATGACATAACATGTCGTGTTCACGGTTGAATATAGAAAATTGTTATTAATCATCCTTGAATGGACTTCAAGAAAGCGAGAATCTACATTATGACGCTCGCTCACGGGATATTTATCGAAATAATTGTTTATTCTCGGGATAGCCGAGCCGTCTACGAAGGATACTATACTTTCATTATATCGCCGAGTCATCGGCTACCTGGCGCGAACTTTGCGAGGAATGATCAGGAGGCGCGAAGCCCGGCGACTGAGCCAATCAAAACGTTTTATTAAACGGTGTATATGGAAAGAAGAAAAGCAGAGAAGTACTCGCTGCCCGACTGACTTTTAATCAAAGGCTCGAGTGCAGAACTGCACTGCGAATTCATTTCCTCTTACTTGCGGATACTTTGTCCAACTTCAAGCTGATACTTTCTTAGCGAAGATTAGATGGATCTTTTTGCGCATCTTCGACATTCATTATTTTAATAACTACAATCGCAAATTAAATTTTTTTCCAATAAAATTAATTTCTTTGAAATAATAGAAATAAAAGTTCTTGCGTCTTATTCTCAGTTTCGTTGCTTGTTCAAATCTTTGAAAACAAATTACAAGAAATCTATTAATGCAACGTTGAACTGCTTATTTAACCCTGATTTCATCAAAGATGAAGATTGTATCGAAAAATTCTTTGAGATCGTCTTAATTTATGCCTTGGGCAATCTGCTCCTTCTTCCGTTAGCGGCCGTCCATCACTGGATTTTCCTGGCGCTGCGTTTTTATTAGGAAAGTAATCGGGAGTTACTCGCACAAGTAAATCGATGTTCGAAGTTCGTCCTCCTCTTCTTAAGGCGTCCGAAGGGAGGACGGGGGAGGTCCCGTTGGCGCAAGTTCGCGAACGATAACGAAAAGCGCTGAGACCCGTTAATCGGAGAAATTTGCTAAAAATAAAGAGCGCGGCGTCGCGCAACTTTCGAGATAAGACGCGCGTTTCCGTAAATTAATCATCGGCCCGACGTACGCTTTGGCGGACATTAATCGCCGTCTCCTTGCTTCCCGCTCTCCCTCTACCCCTTCCCCCACCTGATTCACCCTGATCCTAGTCTTTTCATAATTCTCTCTCCTAGCGAGCTGGTCCTCCGCGCGTCACTCTTATAATTAACGATTTAAGATCCCGCGAATAAAGCAACTGTGAATAAAGTGTCCGGACGAATCCATCAAAGTCAACGGTTCGATAAAACGTGCGGAGTCGCGCGAGACGCAAATTAGGTACAATTGCGTGCCGCGAAAACGGCGACGCGAGCGGTGTAAGCATTCTTTATGCGCGGACCAATCGCTCGCGATCTCCTCGGGATTCAATTATGAGGAATTCACGCGGGAGAAGGAGAGAGAGAAAGAGTGTACGTCAGGGAGATGTGAGAGAAACAAAATGGCAATGTGGGTGAGAGCTAAAGTTGCCAAAGTGAAGGAGCAAGAGAGACGGCGCGAGGAAAAGGAGGGATAAAAAAACACGGCAACGAAAGATGGAGAGAAAGAGAGACGTATAGAGAGAAGAGACAGAGAGAATGGACCGAAAGCGGCTGCGAGAGCGCGAGCGTGAGCTGCGGAAGGACGAGAAGGAGGAGGAGGCGGAGGGAGAGCATCTACACCCCGGAGGTTCGTATTTTCCCTCTTTCCGCGAGGGCTACTAATTAATTACTGTGATTAATCAGAAAAGTTCGTAATTAGAAAGTTTCTTCGTGAAATTAAAATGGCGGGGAGTGATGGAGCGAGTCGGCGGTCGTCTAGAACCCTCCTCCGGGCCTCGACATCAGCAGCGGCAGCAGCAGCAGCATCCGCCTGTTATGTATATCCACTCCCACTTTTTCTGCTCTCAAGGGTAGTTACGTAGCTCCGCCAAGACCAACATCGACTCGTGAGAGTTTCCGATAAACTCATTAATTAAGGTGGATCGTCTCGTAAGAAGCAAGAGGAGTGGATGTGGAACACAGCGCGGTGAGGACGCTCGCAATGGCACTCTCTCGATTTGCTCTCGGCGTTTAGCTGTTCTCCATTTCTTCTTCGACGATACGCAAAGTAACAGAACGGTTTGTGTTGGTGCAAAAAAATTTCAACTGTGATTGATAATTAATTTCATCTCCACAGTTGTAATATTGTATGTATTGAAGCTCGGACAAAAGAAAGTTGAAACATTTTGTACGTTCGAATTACTCGAGCGATTTTAAGCAAAGAAGTTAACGTTGAGTTTGAACATCTCAGACAGTTTAAACAAGTCGATCTGTAATGTCAACTGTAATGTCTAAAGATTCGAGCAATTCGAATAGTAAAAAAAAATTGGAGCAAAAATAGTATGCATTAAAAACTGAAAATTAACAGTTTTTCGCTTTTGCTTAACTTTATGTAGATGTCAATATTTGATATTTTGTACTAGATTTTTGATGATTGAGAATTTACAAAATTAAGGGAAATAACAGTTCCTAAGCATAAAAAAATGTTCCTAATTATAAAAAAATGTTTTTGTTCGACGCTAACTAGTGCGCATATACTCGAAACATATGCGCAAATGGAGAAATGGCGATTAACGAATTTTGTGGTACGTGAGAATCAGAAATGTAACTGTTCGCGACACGCTATAGAATACGCTCATGATCGGTAATAAAACTTCGGTGCGCCGTATCTCATTAAACATTCGACGGTACGCGTTTGTCAGGTACACGCTCTGACCACTCGCTCTTTATTCGCCTATTTGTTTACTCACGTGTGAAAGGATGGTTAAACAGAAGCGTTCGCGCGACACGCGAGCGTCTCCACTCCGGTCATTGCTTTCGCGCCGCCAGAGAATTCGGCGGTCAGATAGTCACGCGATTTACAGCCTGTGGCTATCCACAATTGGAGTTGCTTAGGGAATCGCGGGGTTTCATTTGAAATTTTTTAAAGCTGCGGCTGGCCCCCAGTTCACAGAGTCTGGCAACTGACGCAAAATCTGTACTACTTCGCATCTCGAGGCTGAGTCTAATGTGTACTGACATTCAGTGAAAATAAATCGCTTCATAAAGAAAGAAGAAAAACAAAAGCATTTGAACGGAAATTGTAATTTGTAAGAAATTTGAAAAAAAATATGTTCCTTTCTTCTATAATTTAAATAGAATCTTTTTAGTCGGAATAACTAAAAATGTTTAAAACTTAATATCGGAATAGTGAAAAAATATACAACAGGGAAAAATATGACAAATCGTGAAACTCCACGCAATTACAGTATGAAGCTTCAACATCGCTGTAATTATTTTTACGAATAAATCCGAAATTCAGCACACGGAAGAGAGGAAATGCAAATTCAGCTTGTCAGCGAGCAACAGGCCGGTTGGCCACCTCCGATAGCTGCTATCGTTGCGACCAGTCTGGTCCACTCTTTCCTCCCCAAGTCCTTACTTTTCCGGGATTTCCATAGCGCATTGTACGCGCGCGCTAAATAACGCCGATTGCTGATGAGCTAACAGTAACTACCGTAATATTAGACGAGAAATATGAGGAATTTGAGATATTCATTATTTCTGACGTACAACATTAGATTTACAACAGTTTTTTAAATTTTATGTTCTATATTATAAATTACATTTTGAAAGCTTGTGTGTGTATGTTTGAAGAAAAATATCACAGTTTGTTTCAACTTGTTATCTCTTATCTCTTGCACTTCTTTAAAACATTTCTTCTAAATCGTTGAATTTTATTAATTATCTATGCACGGTGTTG